>NC_058111.1:16690117-17340831 GCF_914725855.1 Thunnus albacares | reverse complement strand
AAGACACATTGCAAACACACACTAAAATAGGCAATGTTGTCTATTTAACAGGCATGTGTCATATGAGGAAAATGTAGGCTGTGCCTCAGCCTCACACTCAGGATGATAGTGAAGATGAAAATGAAGACATAGATGACTAGAAGAGTTGATTCAGTAGATTCACATGATGTGAGCAAAGTGATTCACATGTTTAGTTATTTTAGAGTTATTTTTGGCATAGGTTTATTTTATAAATAATTTAAAACCAATACATAGCCTAGATGAGACATGGGATTAAAAACATGTTCACCCTTCAAATAACCTTCTGTATTTTTGTTGAATAAGAGTGCATTTATATTTCTAATAAAAGAATACATTAACCATCTTTGTGGCATGCCTTGATAAACCTTACAGTGAAAGTGTCAATAAATAAATAAAAATTAATAAATAAGGTCAAATGATTCTTAACTACAAAAGTCCTGATCAGTCAGGAATATGCTGGTTTTAAACAGCTAGTTACAGACTGTGTGGGCTAGAAGCCTATTTCTCCTTTACAATAATTCATTACATGTTTACAATCGGTAGGCAAACTCATTAAAATATGCAATAATTAAGATCAGTTCATATGATGGAGTAGTGGCTACTCCATATCTTTGTGGAAAGCCCTGCTATTCACATTTGACATATTTTAGAATTTGTTTATTCATTCATACCGCTCCCTCTCTAACTCTGCAGGAGTACGTTGAATTTCTACCCATCTGAGTGAAGCTGGTTCACAGTGATAACACCATCAACCTACAGCAGTCCTCTGTTTACTGAGCAGATAATATTCTGCTTTTAAAAATGTACCTGCAACTCCAAGCATTGATATGAATTATGCCCACAATGTTTTTCTCATAAACATGTTTGTAAGGCATTACAGTCCAGCAAGGTTGTATTAAGGCTGTTACAAAGGTTGAAGACTTGCATTATTCATGGATGTGTTTTTATATGTTTATAAAAAACAAAAGTCAGGATTTTACCATTTTCTTTGAAAACCTCAATGCAAGGTCTACCATATGATGCAGCATATGAAAGAAAAATATTGCAAAACCCCTGTATTTGCTGACTCTGCTCATCTTCATTCAGCTTTTTTACTACTGAAAAATACATTTTCTAGGCTGCCTTTTTACCTTGAAATGAAAACACATCATAAGAGACTAAAATCTTTTCCCAGTCACCTACAATATGTGTGGACCCATGAGTATTCCAGACTTTCCTTTGTACCTGGAGAAGAGGCAGCAAGTGGAGCTGGTGAGGTTGGGCTGGATGGTGGGGGACAGACAACAGGAGGTGACCTCAAGGTTTATCTGACTGTTGTTTGTCTTCAGGTTGATAACCACTCTGAGATTCCCCAGGGCAGGCACGGCATCGCCAGGCTCGACACCTCTCTCCAGGTTCAGACTCATCTCTGCGGTGTAGTTCCCACTGCCACACAGGTCTTCTGAAACTTCTGTTACTCTGGTAATAGATTCATATTATTGCAGTTTGCCAGAAAAAAAACAAGATATGTCTCAGTGAAACTTTACTGAAATGTTTTGTCCATAAAATGTCAAAATAGTGAAAAATGCAGATCACAATGTGTGTAAAGCTTAAGATGAGATCATATAATGTCCTGTTTTTTTCTGACCAACTCTCCAAACCTGAAATCTTACTATCACATAAGATGTGGAAAAGCAGCATATCATCACAATTTAGAGGCTGAAACTAGTGACTGCCATTTTTACTTACTAGTACAACACTACAAAGGAGCATTCCAGTGGTTTAACATGTTGTACGCCACAAGCTACATAACAAATTACACGCTTTCCTTTAATGCTGACTATGGCCCAAAATAGATGGGTTTTAAAAGTTTTAGATTGATGTCATACCTTCCTGGCATTAATTTCTTTTCAATCATTTTGCTGCACTATGAAAATCGACTTCAGAGAACTGAAACTTGCCTGAGACAGGTAATCCATCACAGTGAACAATTTGACTGTCTGTGTCTTTTATCAAAGTTGAGCAGGCACTGTTCTGAAAACTGTCCTCAAACTCCCCATTGGTGAATGGATGGGAAAGGATGCTCTTATATCTGACAATTCAGATTTGGCTGCCAAACAGCATCGTCTTCAATGCAAACAAGACTCTATATGATGTACAGCCATGCTAGTGGCTCTGTAAGGCTGCAGGCCTACTTATTATTTAGGCACAGCAGTGTTCTGAGCTAAATGCTAAGGTAATGCTAATATGCTCACAATATCAATGCTAACATGCTGATGTTTAGCAGGTGTAATGTTTAGCATGTTCACCATCTTAGTTTAGTGTATTATGCTGCTAATTAGGATCAAACACTATAAACATTATAGCTGAGACTGATGTGAATGTCTTTAGTTTTGCATGTGATTGGTCATAAACCAACACTGGATAAAATTATAAATGTGACCTGCTCATAACTGTATTACTATGTGACAATATTAATATAGGAAAAAGTAAACATGACAAAATGTTGTGCTGTGATTACCTGCCCAATAGCATAGTGTAACTCATGCAAAACCACCAGTAATGGTTCTTTAATGGTAATGTGTGATTAATTGGATACAAGGTAAGATTACCCAGAGAGATATAGATGAGATGAGGCCCTTCTCCTGTGTTGCAGTCTCAGTAGCTCTGATTCAGACTTCTGCTCCAGCAGTAATAGCCTGTGCCCAGACTCTTGAACTGCCATCTCTCCTTTAACCATATTACGAGCTGACCTGTTGGCATTTTGTGCCTCAAATATCTCAGCTTTGGCTGTTCCTCTATTTAATTGCGTTTTTGTATTTTTTTCAGTGAACAGTGTGTGCTCAGTAGTCTTTTCAGTGGTCTGTACAGTAGTTGCTTCAGGTTCAGATAAAGTGACCTCTGTTGCAATAGCCTCCTGAGTGTCAGAGGTCTCTCTGTGAGAGTTTCTTTGTGTTTTTTTCTCTACAAACTGAGCCTGCTCAGGTGTCCCACGTCTCGCCAAATGATCTGTTTCAACACGTAATCTCTGTGTTTTTGTTGAGGGTCCATTTGTCATACTCTTGGCTTTTTTTGTCATAGTCTCATCAACAGTGACATGATCAGATTTAGTGGTGACTGGTGAAAGGGCTGTGCTGTCGAGGTTGGTGGCCTGTGGTGAAGTATTTCCAGGTACAGGACAGTCAGTGCCACAGTTGCCATTCTCTGGTTTTGTGTCAGGAGTCTGCACTGCATTAAAATGATCTCCCCCACTATCAGCCTTTGTTTTATACATTCTCTCTCGAGTGGTATGATCAATCTCACCTGCTCCAATTGTTGTTTTAGTGGTCCCACCTGATGTAGCACAGCCAATTGTCTTACAGCTGGTTTTATTAATAATCTCTGGAGGCAAGATCCCTGTAGGTGGTACAGAATCAGTCACAGCTCCAAGTATCACTTGACTTATTGAGGTCTTTTCAGGTAATGTATGCTTCTTATGTTTGTCTGCACTGTCCAGTGTATGTGCTGCAAAAGTCTTTTTAGACAGAGCATAATAAGCTTCAAAAGCACTCTTTGTTGTCAGAGCTGTTTTGATGTATTTAAATGATGAGCATCCAACTCTTTTAACCACAGTAGGTGTTGTTTCATGTGCCCCTCCAGCTATGTGGGTAGCCTTTAACACAGATGCTTGAATGCCCAGCTCTGAGTCATTGATAGGACGAATTATTGCAATCATGCCAGGTGGGGCATGCTGGCTTTGTTCGATAACTTGTCCAGACATTTCATGCTCAGGCTGCTCCACACTCTGTGTTTCTGTTGTGTTTTTTCTTTTCACAGCAGGGGTGAGCTTGCCAATAGTGGGAGCTGAGGGAGGCTCTCTCAGTGACAAAGCCTCAGTATGACTATTGGAGTGTACCATATGCTCAGCATGTGCAGCCTGAGATGACTTTTCAATAACAGCTTGCACATTCTCACGAGTGGTCACTGCTGATTCATGAGCTTCTGTGGACACTCTAAGACCGCTTATGCTAGCAGTTGGTGCCAAAGACACATAATCATTGGTTCTAGTAGTGGTCATCTGGAATTGAGAGGTAATATTCAATATCCGGTCAGAAATCTGCTGTGTGGATATATTGGGGACCTTAAGGTCAATTCCAACAGGCAGAGTGCTGACAGAGCCATGTGGTGTGGAGGGATCATGTTGCTTTTCAGGTGCTTTTGCTGCATGATGCTCCATATCATAAATAGTATTGTTAGTCACATCATTAGTCTGTATTTTGGGTATTTCAGGCTGACTGTCTGACTCAACAAATACTGTGGTGCCAGCTTGATCATTTGCATCAAGCACAGGTGTAGCAAAATCATTTGTAACAGGCGCAACATGCTCATTTGATGCCTGCACAATCTTGTGGGCGGTCTCAAATGCAAATGTGATAGTATTTGTTTCTTTATCACCTTCTAACTGGGACAGATGATGAATATTTTGGAGGGTTGTTTTCACTGCACTGTTGGACGGGTCACTGTGGTTATTCTTGTTAGTGTTTTTTACCGCTGGTTTCTCAGGCTGTATTAAAGACAAAGAGTTGAATTCATCAGCGTTATTAGCATGGTATTTACTCCTCCCAATTGTTTGTGCTATAAAAGAGGAACTGTTGTTCTCATCACTGTTCTCTGCCATTTGCTTTGTGATTGCATCTGAATGTTTCACCGCAAAGGTCACCATAGTTTGCACACTGTCATTCTCCTCAATTTGATTTGTCTCATCAGCAGTCCCTAACAAGGACTCAGCATGGGCACGTCCACTATTTGCATATACAGCGTTGGAGCTTGCCCTCAATATTTCTTTTTCTGAGGTTGATCTTGTTAGCCTCGTCGGGCTATAGGTGCCAGGTAAACTGTCACCTCCAAACAGCATGAGATTTAGCAGTGGTGACATGCTGCTGAGAGGAAATTGATTGTTTTTTGCTTTAGGGCTCATTGACGGCATTAGGGTCTGTACAGATCTCTGCTCGTTATCAGCAGCAGGAGCATGCAAAACATCTGAACAGGCTGTCTTCTCTGACAATTTAAATGAGCACGGCTGGCCTGAAGTCATGTCAAAAGAGGAGGAGGACTGACTTATCTCAGGGGCAGACTGCCCTTGGTGAGGCTGTTGCTGGCCATTGGACATGTGGGCCTCAGATGACAAGGCTGCTGCTGTGGGTGGCCTGGTAGATGAGTCATTATACATCCGCTGGGACAGATTCACTGAAGTAGATATATTTACTTCTTCATTCATGTTTGAGGTTAAATGGTCCTTGACACCGGATTCAAATACATGTGCTGGTATAATGTGTTCCACTCGCTCGCCCTCATTCGTGGTCCGTAAAAGTGAATTTGGCTCCGAAACTGAAGTACTAAATTTATGCCTGTGATCTGAGATGCTGTAAATAATTGATACATTGAGAGTAGAACTATTTACTGTAAAGTGGGGCTTAGCACTCGGCAACCCGCTTGTGATTGCCAATCGTGGGGTGGTGAGTGACAACATATTACTAATACTCTTTAGTTCAGAGTGAGCTGATTTAGTTTCACTCTGATGTGCAGCAATTGGCTTCAAGGTTCCGTGAAATTTTGAAGTGCTAACTTTAAATGGCTTTGGGTCCGTTTTCGGAATGACAGTCACAGAAAATGTAGCCTCAACAACTTTGTTCCGAGTACTTTCTTTAGTAAGTGAAGCCGTTGCCTCACGCGTTGTAAGCATGGCCCTGTGGCTTGACGAATGAGGTTTAATTTGTGTGTGTGACTCTTTAAGAAGAGATGTCATTCTTGACACTTCCGGGCTCTCAGATCCCAGAGTTGAGTGTTGTAGTCTGTGATTGCTTGTCACTTTGTAGGGAAATGGCATATATTTCATTTCCACTATTTCTGCTTTTTTTTCATCCAGATGAATGCCACTGTGCTCAGTGGCTCCCAACTGTTTAATCAAACTGTGGCCGGAGGACAGGTTTGTAACAGTGTGCCCTTCATCTCTGTTACGTTCTTTAGAATTAGTAGTATATCCAAAGGGAACATATGTCGTTTGTTTAATGTCTTCCTTGTTCACTGTAACTTTTCTTCCAGCCTCTTCTCCCTCCTCTGTCAAAGACACTCTCTGCTTTTCAGCTATAGACTCCTCATCCTTGGTTATGTTTTCTCCATCTCTGCTGGTATTCTCTGTATTTGTTTCAGTCATACCATTTCTTTTAGCTTTTTCTTTGTCCATTATTTCCACTTGTCTTAGATCTTCGTCTTTTCGACCTCCATCTTCCTCTCTACTTGTCTTGGCCTCGTGTTGTTTCATTTTGTCCTCCTCTCTGCCTGCATTTTGATTTATCGCTATCACAGTAGTAATTATCTTTTCTTGTTTACTGCTTTCAGTCTTATCTGATCTAAGTAATTCCTCTCCTCTGTTCCCCAACTTTTCATCATTCCTTGTCTCCTGTTTTTGTTGCAACTTTTGTATGTCTTTAATTTCTTTGTCCTCATATTTGGCGACTACAGTCACCATCTGCTCATTTCTATCTCCCAGCTTCAGATTGTGTACTATTAGTGACTCTCTGATTAAATCCCTGTTATATTTTACAAAAGACTGGGGTGTTGGTGCCACACGGTTATCATTTCCAACATCAAAAGTGATTTTTGATTGACTCCCTAAAAGTCTGCTCATTGTCAGACTCTCAGAGAATGACTTTGTTGATCGCGTTGTCAACATGGAAACATAATCATCAAAGTCCTGTCTTGATTCTGAGAGAAACAACTTCCCAGGCACAACGACTTTTTTCATTGTGAAAGTTGGAGTAGGTGTTTTTTCCATAACTGGTATGTTCACCGTTCCTGAGGGATGAACAGAAGCCTGTTTAATCATGCTGTTTACAGTGCTAGGTGTATGAGGATCTTGCTTATCTGTCAGTTGTCTCACTGTGGTTATAGTTGCAAATTTGATGGAAGAATCCCCAGGTAACAAAGTCAATATGGGCTCTTTCTTGTGAGAGCTTGGTTTAACAGGCATTTGGCCACTAAATACAGAGTTCAAAGAATCTGCTCTTCCTGTCAGAGAGAGAGATTCAGGATTTTCGACTGCAGAAGTGTTTGGCTTACTAAGTCTGAAGGGTGTAATTACACTATGGGCTTCAATCAAATTCATTCTTGTAGTTGGATGTGATGCAGTGCTGTGATCACTACCTTCTGGAAGAACACTTTCCTGACTGTTTTGGGGAGCTTTAGAGATGCCAAGCGTATTTCTTACAGTGGGATGGTTTGAAGCATCGTTGTTATTCTTACTGAAAAAGATTAGTTTTGACTGTGTGTCCCTGATGCTCACCTCTTTACCGAACATCTCTTGATCTCCATTTTTTACTGATTTCCTTACAGTATAAAGTGACTTTGATGAGCGATAAAGCGCCGTGGTTGTTGAGATCGGTCTCTCTGCAACAAAGGTTTCACTAGGATAGGTGTGCCCTGATTGTTTCTTGGTGTCTTTTTGTGATTCTGACGATATCTCAGAATGAGGTCGTGTGTCAAACTCAGCTGTTCCTGTATCTGAGAAAAAAGATCTGATATGGGAATTAATCAAAGTGCTTTGACTATGATTTACAGTTTTACTGAAGGATGAAGGAGGAAATGTCTGATGGTGAACCATTTTTCCCGTCACACTAACACTGGACCGCATGGTAATGTTTTGGTGACTTTTGTCTTTGCTCAGTATTTTTTCTTGTTGTCCAACTGACTGTTGCTGTAAACTCTGTAAAGAGGTTGGAAATTGATTGAAATCTAAAGGAAGACTGTCTCTACTAAGAGGGTCTGAGGAGCCATCAGGTGACAGTGGAGGCAGAGCCACAGGTTTCTCAGTGGACACCTCTCTTCGATCTTTCCGGCAGGTCAAACACAAGTTTGTCATGATGTTTCCTCTTACTGAATCTTCTGCTGTATTGTTTTGGAAGATGGATGGCAAAGTACTGAACAGATACTCATTTCTTCCAAGGTTTGAAATCCCCTTTTCATCCTTGCCTTGAGATTGTTTTTCATCATTGTCATTACGCTGCACAGCCAGGTTATCAATTACATGAGGGTGAGGTGTGGGTAGGACAGGAACTCCCAGCCCTCCGTCAGCAGATGTGAGCGTAATAGAGTCGGTGTTTCTCTGATTCCTGTTATCAAGCAGAGTGTGAAGCCAAAGAGAGGCTTTCACTGCATCTGCGGACAAATGGACCCCTGGCTCGGACGTGCCATTCACCATTGATTCAAATGCAGCTTGTGTAGAAGAGAAAACAATCTTCTCATAATTAGAGATCAAGGGGATTTCTGATCCAGTGTGAATCATCATAACTGATGGATTGTCTCTCATTGATGTGAGAGAGTTTTGCCCAGTTCTGGAAACAAAACGTTCTTTGCTCGGTGAAATTACAGCCAATGCCTTTGTGATATTTGTTCCCTCATAAGGTGGCACCGGTCTTGTGTCAGACAAGATTGCCCCTGGAAACTTGGCAGTCACTGCCAATGCAGTGTGTCGAAATGTATTCTCTTTAGGTATTGCTTCTGTGCCATGGCCAATTGTGTTTTCCTTTTTCAAAAGCCAATCTTTTGTGACAGTTGTGCCTTTTATTTGTTCTGTGTGGTAACCTTGGAAATCTTCTTTATTGGCCCTGACTGCAAACAAAAAAACAAAACATGTCACTCAAATTTCCTCCTGGAAGGCGTCTTTCCTAAAAGTATCAGAGTAAAGATAAATTGAGAATAACTAAGACTGTAAATCCATACTGTACCGTCAAATGCACCGTACCACATTTGAGGAGTTCATTATAGTTTTGCATTATTTTTGACATTAACACATTAGTCACAGTAATTTAAAATGGTTGTGCCAGTGCTATTTGTTAGGTTGCAAGATCCAAATGTTGCAAAATATTTTCAGTTTATTGTGTCCGGCAATAATTATGTTGATACACTGTATGTTGTAGGTAACAGAGGGGCTGATATGTGAATTATGCCAAATAAATATATCAGGATATCCACTGATATTCAACACATATGCAACTTGTGCATCACTGGTGGCCCAGAAACTACAGATAGAATTGTGCTTTTAGGTACAATAAATGTATTGTGCATTGTCCTAGTTAACCTGTTAAACAACACTGTCCGATCCATGGGTACAGCATCACTTATACAGGACCATTTATACTGATTCTGACTTTTTGGTTGTACAGTTTAAAGAGTTGCCTTTCAAGGGAGACCACAGTTATGAACAGTAACCTTTTTTTATTTTGGGTACATTATTTTCAAGCTGGTGCACAAAAATAGGAGTGCCTGGCAAGAGGTTAAAATTAATTACATAAAACAATGATTTAGTAATAAACCAGTAAAAGAGGAGAAGCTAATGTAAACAATATGGGTTAAAAAAAAAAAAATTCTTTAACTTCATGTAAATAGCAGCAGTGATTTTGCAAATGTTTTATATGATAGAAATGTATTTGACGTTTGTCTAATGCCAAGAAAACTGTTTTTTACAATACAACCTCCACAGTCAGATGGAGATTATTAAATTACCTTAAATAATTTGAAATCTGTTGTGGCAGGCACAAAGCTGGGAAAAAAAGTTAATCTGTCACTCTGAGAATGATGTTGACACCGCTTGGTGTGTGATTGATGGCTAACTTAAATGCTTTTACCCTTTTTTGTAGAACTAATATTATTAACATTCTCTAATTAAATGAACTTGTGTAGATAAAATGATCAAAGACAAAGTATGAGGTGAAACATGGAAATCATATTACCACTGCTGACTGTCTATCTATCCATCTATCTATCCATCTATCTAAATCAAACATTTAACAGCAGCAGAAACATAATGGGATTGTACTGTGACGAAAAAATAAACACACACACACACAAAAAAGATTACATACCTGTGAGCAGGAAAAGTGTGAAACAGCAAAGCCTTCTCATTTCTGTTCAGTCCTGTTTACAATTACACAAGTCCCAGTGAATAAATGTTCTTATTACTGTTTCATCCAACTGAGCAGAAGGTATCGGTTGTTTGCAGACATACACAGATGGTATCATCCCTTACAGAGAGCTTTTGTACTCCACAGTTCATTTGTACATGGATTCGATTTCTCAGTAACCCTTTCTTTCACACTCACTGTCGCTGCTACATACCAACAAGTGTAACAGACTTAAAAAATAGCACAATATTAATGGAACCAAATAGATATTACTAAAGTACTGTACTGCTGCTTACACACTATCATAATCTAATGATGTCATATATAATAATATATCAGTCAGAGGGACCAAACAAGTACTTTTACTGAAATACTTAAAGTACACTTTGCTGCTATTACTTATGTATTTGTACATAATTAGGATTTTTCATGCAGGACTGTTAGATTTAATGGAGTATTTTTACATTGCTGTATTGGTATTTCATCTGAATAATAATGATAATCTGAATACGTCTTCCACCACTGTCCAAATGTAAGCATTTATGGTATTACTCATTATTTTAATAAGCTGCATAGATAGAAATTGACACAGTTTGATGGCAACCATACTGTTATAATATCTAAAGAACTGGGGCAACACTTTTAAGAACATGTTCACGTTATCAATTCCCAGAACAGTTTTGAGGGAACTGAAACTCAACATGCTGATTGTCATGCACGAGTGAGCACTTACATGAAATGTCTTTCTCTCTCATTTGTGCCAGTATGATCAGAACTGAGATAACACCTTGTAAAAGAAAATCTAAACTCAGTGGAGTTTAGTATTGCACCTCTATAAAGTCGGGGAACTTGCAAGTGACAGATTTTTCTTTTTATGGTCAAAATCAAAGCAGCAGAGGTATCTTTTACAGATCCCCTGTGACTAGTAAATGCCCAAGTCTTTTAAACTCCCAGTTTATAATTTTGTCTTCCTGTTAAAAAATTGAAGTCCCCAGGGTGAGATAACCCTGAAATAATCAAAACTTTGGAAAGCTCCCTTCAGAGCCACAGAACACATTATGCAACTATTTTCACAGGCTGAGTAGTACTCTTTATGACCTTCATGTATAAATTTGGTGGAGAGCCCTTGGTAGAGTTGATTTATTTTCGTTCAAGGTAAGGTTAATCTCTAAGCCATCATCAGATATTAAGTCACAGCTCTAATTACTTGGTTATTTACTACCATATGTTTACATTATAAGTATGCTGTTCTTTGGTTAACTGAAAAAAGTTGCTACAATTTCTGATCAGTAAACAAGCAGAGGATACTTCACAAACCTTTTTCTTTAGTTCTCATATATAAGGTTGATGGGTTCACAGTTGTTCAAGTCTGTCTTAAAACAATAGTCAAGTGTCCATATGAACATTTAAACATGTTTTGCCCTCTGTAATCATTCCTCCTGTTCATACTGACCATTAGAAAATGCACTTAAAATGTAAGTGATGAGACAAAATCCACAATCGTCGTTTTGAGCAAAAATGTATTTAAGTTTATCTGAAGATAATATGTGGCTTCAGCCGTCTAGTTAGTCAACTAAAGTGTGTCTCGACGGACAGTGTTTCCTGTTCAGCTGCAATGGGAGGATAGTAACAGGAAATTTGGCAGAGAAGCACCGAAACTTTGAAAGGTATCTATTGATTTGACTAATTTGGACAGCAGAAGTTTCATATTAGCTCCAAAAAAACTTACATTCATCACTTACAAATACATTTTTGCACAGAGGGAGGACTGTGGATGTTATCCCATAACTTACTTTGAAAGTGCATTATGAGGGGATCTCTTAATGGCCACTATGAACAGGAGGAATGATTACAGCAAGAAAAATGTGTGTTAATGTTTTTTTGGGCACCTGTCTGTTGTTTTAGGGCAGACTTGAAAAACTGTGTACCCATCCTTTAATAACTCTGTGGCCTTAATATTCATACTCAATTTTTCTACGTTATACCAAGTTTTTGATGCTATCCCATCACAGGTGTGTGCATGTGTATACCAGCAAACACACTGTCACACACTCACATCTACACTCTCAGGCTTTATCACAATATCATGTAGTTAAGGTGAAAGCAAACATCTTTCCTGTTCAACTTCTCTCCCAGTACAGCCCTACAAGCCAGCACAGTGGGTGTGCAAACATTATGCTAGCAGAGTTATGGCTCTGACCTTCTCACAGTGGGTTGGGTTCAACGTTCAAATAGCAAGAGCAGCACTGTGGTGCAGTGGCTTTAACTGTTGTCATTCAACATGAGAAGCCCCATGTTAAATGCCTGGGCTCTGCCCCTTCCAAGAGTTTACAAGTTTTCATATTTCAAAGAAATGCAGATCTGGCAAACTCCAAATGCAGTCGGACTGTAAACAGACTTTTAAACACAAATGTGTTTATTTGGAGATGATTTGTCCTTCCAGTGCTGACATCCAGAAAATTCAAATACATATGAAAAGGTAGTTGTAGTTTATCACTTATATACACAGGATTTAACTGCACCTTCCTGGAAGTGAAATCAAAACACAAACTAACAGACTAAACATCTAAAGAGCCAAAAAATCTGAGAAATATCAAGGATGCCAAAAAATAAAAGGCCCCTTTAGGGAGACTCTTTTTATAAAGCTTGTCATTATGGTCATATAGGGGTACAGCTGTTGTGATTGCCAGTAATAGAAGCTGTTAAGCAAGCAGCACACTGCATAATTTGCATTTAACACACTTCTCCATAATAACTAAGAGAAAGATGGATATATAAGTACCCCTGTGCACAGCCTTAAACCACAGGGACACATTGCCCTAATCCACGTCTCACTTCAAATACCATCAATGTGTTAATGCTGCTATATCAACATCAGTCCTTCACAATCCAACAATTACAATATGTGCCAAAAGTATTCAGAACAAATATTTGGATTTATGTTATGACTGATATGATATTTGAATCTAATAACACATACAGATGGTAAAAGTGACTTTACTTACGCCTCCATTCCCACGTCTTGATGGTAATTAAACATATAAATTCACATGGGCATGAGAAACAAGGACAGCCAAGAAAGTTGCCATGTTTATGACCTTGTTTATGTAGATTAAGCAATTAGGAGCAGAATTTTATTCAAATGAAATAAATCTTTGATTAATCTCTAGACAGGCTTAGCTTTCTTTTGTAAAAAACTTCTATAATTTAAAAATGTAATATCAGTTAATTAACCAGTAGTTAATGATGAGAGTTCACTATCAGGTCTAGTGAATTTTTATTTTCCCCTAAAACAGAGGACAGAAGAGGACAAGCAGGGAGATTATAAAACATGTTACTGTCACAGGTTCAAATGATGAGCTTCATACAAGAGTGCAGGATCTCAATGCCATGTAGTTCTTGCAGTTTGTTCACATGTCTGGAAATGAAGAAAACAGGTTTGTCAAAAAAAAGGGCAGTGACAAGGTCTTCCTGGATTGGCATTCCATTCAAACAACCCTTGTGTGAATTTGTAAACTTGGGAACTAAAGATCAACACCGTCACGGCAGAGCTCTTTAGCCTGGAGGTTCAGATCTTTGTAGGAATACAAGACATGAGACATGTTTGTTGCTTTGGGATACGACAACACAACAATTATACTCACGTAATTAGAGAGATGCTGTATGAAAGATCACCTACAGCAGCAAAACATCAATTCAATTAAGCATGTGATTACCTTTTATTATACTCAACTTCAAGTGTAGAAATAAAAGTGTGTTCACACTGACTGATATATTATTATATATGACATCATTCAATTATTAATACTGAAGCATCAGTGTGTAAGCAGCATGTTACTGTTGAAGCTGCTGGAGGAGGAGCTACTTTGAACTACTTTATATTCACACAGCCTAATAATGTAACTTATACTGTAACAATACTGAACTTAAGGTAAGGGAAGCTATTTAATGTACACTTGTAGCTGCTGGTCAAATAAATATTGGTTTTCAAGAAACTAAAATATTATCTTTAATATTATTTACTGATGCATTGCATATTCATTTTAGTTCTAAATTTAAAAGAGCTGAAACAATTCCACAAGTGCACTAATAGGGAAGTCGATAGATGGAAAATTAATCATCAAAAATGCTAAACATTTTCTGGTTCCAGCTCCTCAAAAATGTGAGGCTTTGTTGCTTCTCTATATCACAGCAAACTTTCTATCTTTGGGTTTTAGGCTGTTCGTTAGACAAAACAAGCGCTTTGAAGATGTCACTTTGGGCATTTTTCACTATCTTGAGACATTTTATAGACAAAACAGTTAATTAATAGAAAAAATAATAAAAATAAAAATAGTTGTTAATTGCAGCCCTGAAATATATATCCAACAGGTAGCAATGTTTTATTAATCATATCGCCTATGTGGCAATAGCATAAATTGACTAAAATTTGTTGTGCTGTAAGCCCACACCCAAGAACTTAATACTGCAACCCAAACACAAACCCGAGCTGAAATCAACTTTCTATAGTTAAAACTCTGTTGCTCTCTGTCCCTCCTCTTTCTCTTCCACTCTCTAGACTGCAGAGGGCACAATCTAAAAATGCTATTAGTGCAAATTGCAGTAAAGACATGACTTGGTCTGCTGCTGGCTATCAGCCTTTCCATCATGATTAAGCAGTAAACTAAATGCAAATATTAAGAAACAGTCTTCATACTATGACCAAGCATTAGCTTAGTTATTCAATCATCACCCACACAAAATGATTCTACAGTAGACATGTGTATAAGAGCAAACAAAAAAAGCTCAAATAATACTAAAATAAAATCAACTGCGTTTTGAATACTGACTTTGAAGTGTTAATACCAATAACAAACAGTAAAATATTTCAGGCCAGAAGTCACTGAATTTGCTTTATGTGTGACCAACTTCTTAACCAGAGCTATAACATCACATTAGCTCATTGTCAGTGTGGCATTTGATCTATCAATGCTCCTTCAGGCTAGTTTCTAGAATGTAATCAACAGCATGTGGTTTATAGAGTGAGGTGAGAGGGCACCTGGGCTCTGATCGACATAACTTCCCCAGAGCAATCGCTGCATTTTTCTGCACAGCTGTCCTCTTAGCATCCCCTGCAGCGTGGCGCAGCAGCATCAGCACAATATCAGTGCCCAGCAGGTTGCTGGCAATTCCCTCCAACTCGAGGCAGTGGGCCAGACACAGGGCTGCATTTCCTGACACCATCTCATCACAGCTGGAACCCAGCAAATGACGTAAAACAGACAGTTCTGTGTAGAACAATAAATGAATATATGAAAATATATTAACAAACACACATAATGGCATGGAAACACACACACATGCATATGATAGTATATACACAAACACATACACTTCATTTGCATATTATGTAAACTCAAATATTATTCATGGGCTTCTAAAAGTAATGTAAACATGTCAATCATTTCTTACTTTTATCAGACTTCACTAGCTCCTCCCGTGCCAAGCGACTGGCAGCAGTGCACACTGTCAGAGTCTTAATGGCATACTTAGTGGCAATCTGCCCTGTTCCCTGGATAGGCAGACAACAAAATGTGTGTGAACATATGTTTGTAAACTCTAACTTTATGTCAGGCACTTAGAGGGCCTAAGAACTGACCTGTAAGTGAAATTAGTAAAAATCTAAAGGATATATACACACTTATTTAAAATGCTGTTTTTTTTTCTTCAAACAAGACTATTGTCAGAATACAATACACTAATAGTTTCATTACTAATACTATGATCGCAGAAATATACAGATTTTTTTTAAATGAAATTTATGTAACTTGACCCTTTTCAGGAACTGTGCATAAATGTAATGCTGGATACTCAAGCTTCACACCACCCAGAAACAAAATTGCTAACATATTTGGCTCAGGCCTAGTATGGAAGGTAAAACATCTTATGTAACCTGTTATATTACAAATGACATGCAATTTTATGTCATCTTTAATCATGTCAATCTTTTAAGACTCCTAAATCCAATTAAAGATGGGCAATAGATTATTTTTCTATGAGTATGATAGAATCTCTGAAACTTGGCTGTGTGCACCTTCAGCAGCCTCCTCATAGTCTGGACCACATCCCCCTGAATAACATGCTGAAGGGCCTCTGAGGACTGTGGGAGGACAGTGCTCAACACACCTGTGGCTCTCTGGAGGACAAAGAATTTGTTGGCAATAAAAAAGGAGACAATAGAAGATAAGAGAAAAAGTAGAAGAAATATAGATGGGAAAACAAAGCGGAGAAATAGACAAGATAGCAGAGAATCACGAAATGACTGCTGGAAGCTAGCAAAGAGAAAAAAGTCAATGAAAAGAGACAAGTTGAGACAAAGAGAATGGCAGAGTGTGGCAGGAAAAAGGTGACGAATAGGAAAAGAGACATGAAATGAAATCAGTTGGGGTTATGGATTGAGTTTGCAGCAATAAAGGAGAGAAAATGCATTGTAAAGATGGTGAGAGAATGTGTGAAAACCTGTCTGAGTGAATATAAAATTACAGCAACCCTTTCAAAGACAGAATAATAAAATGAAAGACAAGAACAGGCATAAAATACAATTAGAAAAACATCATACATGGGTGCTTGCTTTGTCTTGCAGGTGGGATCTGTTGCATCACACATTATCATTGTATACAGTAATTTGAGGACACAATTTAGTAAGTTTAGGGCACAAATAAAGTAATTTCAGGGTGTGAAATACTAAATTGGGGGACAAAATAAGAATATTTAGTTTAGTTGAATGAACAATTTATCAAAAAATCATCCATCTAATGAAACTTGCATTTTAGCCGATGTAGCTGGCAGTTCATCATCAGTATTCATAGCAGCACCAAGTAGCCATTTTCCACAAATTTGCTCTGATTATGTCACTGCTCGCTGCGTGCCTAGCACCAAATGGCAGACAAAAAACAATTAGCGAGTAGCTGGTGAAGAAAGTTAAACATCTAAGCTGCTTAAGACAAAAAGAGTTGCTGTAGACCAAATCAGTTACATTTGTCAGGTGGCCAGAAACACAGCTCCAATGGAATAATAATGTTCCTCCTTGTCTGCTACATTTGTAAAAAGAGAATAGACTGCTAACATGCTAGCCATAACAACATTTTAAGGAAATCATACTGTATGTCAAAACTTATTTTGGAGTTCTTCTGCCCCCTAGTGGACAGTGATTAATACAGCTTTAAATCTTTGGAGAATTTAAATTTAACTGGCATGCACATATTGAAAAGTTTGTGCAGTAACACTTCTTCGCTTACACATCTCAGCTCCCAACAACTCCTCTCAACAAAGCCAAACCTACATGTATACAAGACAAAAAAGAAAACAGAGCTGCATTGATAATTGATACTGAGGGGACACTACAGATTGTGGATTTAGGGATTTGGCTTAACCAATATGATGCATTGCATCATGCAAGAGAAAAGTAGTGAAGTAAAGTCAATACATTAAAAGAGAAGACAAGAACAGAGAAAAACATTGAGGAAAAAAAAAGGATGTTGATACCAGGCAACAAGGAAGAAAAACTGTCAGCTAGGCAGTGAGTGAGCACTAAACAGAGTAAAGAGACAGATGGGTTGGAATGTGGGACTCAAAGGGCATTGCATAGGCAGTGCACTAATAGGCATAAGCACAGACAACAGCACCTGCAGCCGGAGTTTTAATCAAATGTAATGACACATATACAGGATCCTCATCATCGTGAATTGCTGGTACCCTCTTTTGGGACACATTTCCAGCAAGCGCAAAAGCCAAAGAAAAGGCCATTACTAAAGACAAATGTCTTTTATTTTCATCTAGTTAACTGAAAGAATGGCTTTTGCTTTGGATGCACGCAACTTTGAAAAACAAATAAGAAAAAGTTTTCAGCAAGTCATCTCAACAACTGTAAAAAGTTTTATTTTGCAAACCTCTCTTGGTCCAACACAGTCACACATGAAAACCTGATGGGAGTTAGGATACGGTAAAGTATGATATGGTAGATGTCCTAGTCCTACTACTGATTAAGAATCTTTTTTCAGCCCTCCTGAGTACTATTGTGTAGTGCTATAGTAAGATTCACTCACAGTTATGACGCCTCCGTCACTATCCTTCAGCAGACTCAGACAGCAGCCACAGAGTGAAACAGCATGTTCCTACAAAGCAGCAGAGATAATAGTGGCTAAGCCAATTTTCACATATATTTCACCTCTAAATGGGTGACATAACACGTCAGAGTTCACACAAATGCTCCCACTGCTTCCCTTAATACATATATATATATTTCTTTAACAACATAGTCTAATATATTGAATTCAGTGGTGTGAAGTGGATTTTCAGTGAAATTCTTTCCAGATGTCCCCAAAACAGAATGACACTTCATCTCGATATTATCATATCAGCAAAAAGTGCAGTGCCCAATATTAAGATAACTCAAGATACGCCAGAAATTCATTTCTGAAACAAAAGCACTCATAACATACCCAAGCAGGCATCGCCTGTCTTACCTGGATGACTGGAGAGATGATAGTTGAAAGGTTGATGATCAAGCCAAGCAAAGGGTAAAGGATTTCTTTGTATCCATATGTGCTGCACTGCTTCTGCAATAACAGCCAATAAATTCTACACTGATTAAAATGCATACAGTGAGCGCAAACATAATATCCAATATAGACTAATTCCATTATGTCTAACTGTGACATTCACACTATACTGATGAGGTTTTTTTTCAAAGGGACGAATAATGATAATGATACTAACAATGGCAACCAGAAAGGCCTTCCAACATTCGGGATCATGAGCAAAATTGTGACAGATGACATCATCCCGAGTCAGACAGCCAATAGCCGATATCAGTGATGGAATGACATGCTGATTGGACTTGTTGATAGTTCTCTGAAAAATTAAGCAAACAGATGTGCACATTTGCTCAGACACACACACAAACAAACATATCTTTACATATACAATACATAGTTTATATAAAAATTAATCTACATGTCTTACCAGTGTTGTTGTAAATGGCACAATGACAGCATCTGTTCTCTTCCTTAACTGAATGCAAAATCTGCAAGAAAATATGAAAAGATTATACAGACACGGTGTACATTGGTATAAACAACAGTATAAATACAGTATGGACAATGGCTGAATGTCTCAAAGATTATACTAATACATACAGGAGTATCACATACACATTGTTAAGTCAGAATAACCATAAATGCTTGCGCAAGGTAGTGAGTGAAGTTAAGTTTAATCTTAGTTTGAGTTCTTCACAGCCCAACATGAAACTAGGAAGCAAAACAACAACTGAGTCAACTGAGCAACTTGAAAGAAACATTTGGATGAACCACAAAAGAGGGGACTTCTTCACACAAATGCAAAAAAGTGCAGTAATAAGTAATAAGTGCAAGTAATAAGTGCATCAGACACCACTGTAGACCCATATGGTCTTTTACTCCCCAAAATACACTAAATATCAGTGTCATAAAGGACAGTTTACACAGCAATTCAATTAAGTGGTCAAATAGCATTGATTGCCATGTCTCTGAAGATTCACACTCATCCACTAAAAACGCAGTAAAAGGCAGATGGATTAGCTGTGACAGCAAGGTCCACTTGCCTTTGACTGAAAACAATAATTGAATATGCTGTATGGTATATACAGAATGCATATATTGTATAATATACATAAATACCTGTGTGTTTGTGTGTATATACATTCAGACTGTTTTAGTAGTAAAGATTTGTACACCAAAACAAAAAATATCCATTAAAGCGCAACATTGACCCAGCTGAGCTGTTATGATGAAAAGAAAACCTCTGTAGGATATAACACATTTTTGTTGAGTAACTCTCTTTGAGCTATAGACAGGGAAAATTGATCTTCCCATTTCACTGCTTGGCACCTCAACTTATTTCCTGCTGTGTTTGAGAGCCTAGGTTGTCCTTTCATGTCTATTTTCATGAGGCGCCAAAGAGGGAAACAGGTTGAGAACGGCCTTTTGCCTTCAAGTGACATTAACACTTGGATAGCACATGTTGATTTATTAAAGATGCTGCACTTTCCATTTCTCAGAGGACCTCTCCTGACGTGGGTGGATTTTAAAGTGCTTTTAATATATATGGTTATGATATATGGTAGGATAATAGACTGTCCTGTGGCTCATGAATTCTGCAGAGTATCTGAAAATGTGTGTCCTTGTTCGGAAATCAAAATTAATCATTTTGTAGGGAGTGAGGAGAATAGCTCTGGTGTTTTTGTTTGACTGTGTTGTTTCGTAGTAATACTTGTTTTCTGAAGCAAAGTTCTCCAGAATCTTGACCGCTGTGTTCTCCTGCTGCTGCTCGGGCTTTGAGATGCACACCATGAGGTTCCTCACTAACCTTTAGAGCCAGATTAAGAGTAGAGCAAGATAAAGACACAGAGAGAGAGAGAAACAGAGAAAGAAAAAAGAAACATAAAGAAAAAGAGAATCAAGCATTTTGCAAAATGATATGTTCTTAATAAATATCATCAAGATATCAGTTAATATTTGGCACCCAGATAATGATGATTTGCGCAATTCTAATAATGCCAAATTGGAGCAACACAATCACTTATTCTTCATAATTGTTTGAAAATCCAATCAGTAGCAACTCAGATATTATCACAGGTCACTTAGTATGATTTTAAAACTTTGTAACAGAACAACAATATAAAACATTTCCTGATATCCCATTGAACGAACATGACAACAGGACAACGACTCTACTCAAAATGGAAAGCTTTTTACACCAGCTGTGATATTTGCATCAACATAAAGAAATTCTTACATGTGCACATTCAATTTGTCAAGGGCCAAATGTCTCCCATGTGGCATCTGTGAGTATAAACATAGTAATGCCAGGCATTCTTTCCGTAGTGCAAGATGCTCTGATGTTACCAAGTGAACAATAGACTCTCTGGATACTGGGCATGTCATCAGCATCTTCTGGTTTTCATCTGAAAGCAAAAGAAAAAGGGGTATGTAAGGATGAGTCATATACTTTGTTGTTGGTATTAACATAATATCATTGTGAATAGCTGTAAATAAGTTATCACAGTTGGCACAAATAGATGATGGACTGACAAAAGGGGTTTAAGTAGCACAGCGACAAGCTGTGCAGTAATCATACAATGCCATAATAGAAGGTTATACTAGTATTTTTCCTGTATTTTCCTTCCAACTCAAGGAGAGCAAATTGCTACATGGACAAAGACAGAAAATTAAGTGTAACTCAATTATCTGCATACCATTTTCACAACAAATAACCCTCCATAATTTTAGAACAGACACGCACAAGTCCTGGCTGTGTGGATCCTTTGTTTTCTGCAACAGGCAACTGTGGAGAAAATAAACAAGGTAGTCTTATCTCTGTCCTCTTCCAACTGACATAAAACAAATCAAATGTGTTGAATAATGATTTTGTTTTTTTACACAGTACCTGTTACATAGTATCTCAACAAAATGTATGTAAATACAAAAGATGTAACACATGACAAATATCCACAATATTTTTTTTTTTCAAGTAAGGGTTAATAATACAGACAGAGAGCAATCTATTATTTCATAGGGATATCAAGCAATCTTGCTGCAGCAATGGTCTATTTTTTAGGGACCAAAAGGCACCCTTTTATAAAGACTTGACGAATAAAGAAGTGTGTGTTAAAGATTGTAGTGCTTTTTGAGTAACAAAGCCACTTCGCCACAATCACAAGTTACAAATTAATCACAAGATGCCCTCTGTTATCCCACTAAGGTGAGTGCATTTGACATGCCACTGTTGTCATTGCCCAGAAGAAGTATATATGTGCTGCTACTAGTGGACTAAATGTTATAGCCTGATTTCTTACCCTAATTTTATCCTTAAAAAGAAAAATGTGTTGCCTTTTTGGGAGACCTATAGGTTTCACACCAAGGGGACACCACTGATGACTTTTTTAACTTTCAAGCATTCTAGACCTCTCTCCACATTGCCTTTTTGTAACTCTTGATAAAGAATTTAGGCTTTTTACAGTATAGCAGTGCCAAGAGGACATGAAATCAAAGTGCCCCTTCAGATTTTGATCAAGATTAGCCTTCTTTGCTACATCATAGATGTAGCTCTAGTAGATTTCAGCTGGTAATCTATGATATGTCAGGCTCACAGCATTGTCCTAATTGGCTATTTTCATCAAGCTCAGACTGCTTTTTTTTGCCCTCTCTACTTTCAAGACACTGTGTTCTTACCTAAATAATGACAGTGCTAACAATATACAACATGGAAAGTATGTGACAAGTTAATAATAACCTTACTGATCTGACATGAGGGAGTCATAATTTGTATCTTGTACAAAACACCCCCTCTTTCTGGGACAAAACACAGTGCCTTTGCTCATTAAAGTCTCCAGTGTGATAATCTTTTCCTCTTTGGGTTATCACACAAACAACCAGACAGAGGGAGAGAGAGAGAAAAAAAGGGGGGGCGGAGAATGATCTCTCTAGTTTAGGCCATCATTGTCTCCGTATCCTCCTGTCTCTGGGTCCATCTGTCAAAGCTCCACTGAGGCCTGACAGCAACCTCTCCCTCTGGTCTCCTTACCTCCTCACTGTGTCATTGTTGCTGATGATACTAAAGCCATTGTTCAGTCTGAAAAGGGTCTGGCCAGTACCTGTTAGAAGAGAACAGTAGATAGTGTAAGGAGGCAGAAAACCATATATCATCACCGGGTAGCCTCAAGGTTTTAGAGAAACATGAAACACCCAACTCTTTTAGTTTAGTTTGCCTTGTTCACTGGTTTGCAGTCAAGGGCATGAGAGAAAATAATAAATAAAATGTGGTGCCAGAGTGAGGTACAGTGAGGAATGGTCTATTTCCCACTAACAATGAGTTGGAGTATACAGAAAGTAGAACAAGGAAGTGAGGGAGTACTTTTAGGGGAGAAAGCTTGTAATGTCAGCCCTGCTGAGATCCTTTCAGTTGTGAGTTATGTAAGTTTTGCCCTTTTCCATTGAATGGCACTGTGAGACAGGCATTATATCATTTGACAGTACACTTTTATTCATCTAAATGAAGAAAAAAAGAGACTGGATAAGAAATGTTTGCCATTCTGCAGAGGACAGCCAGTACAAAGGAATATGGTGTATTACAAGTAGTGATGCATGTTGAAACAAGGATAGAGAGCATTACACTATGATGCAAGTTTTTTTTTTTTTTATAGCTGTATGGTTTGTTGCAACATGCTTAAGTTTCACCCCATAAATTCCATCAGCCTTGGCTGTGTGATCGAAATACCTCAGCTGAAGTTATCCTAGGCCTGTATAAGAGCAGCAATGGGGCAGAGCATGTCAGAACTACTTCATTAAAGACACCTACTTAGCTGAAATACAACAAAATAGATACTCCTGAGAGGGCAAATTACCTTGATGAATTGTACTGTTAGGCTGTTTTACAAAACCTGTGAAGTCTGCCTTTTGGCAATAGCTAAAAAATAGTTATTTTGGTGGTGTGGAGTTTCAAAGTCATTTGTTGGGTCAAAAACATTCACAAAAATATCAGCAGCTGACAGAGGAGGGGTGAACAACCTGATGAAGAGCAACTGCTGCCTCCAAGTTTCTACAATTACCCCTTTTCATAAAGGACTTGGTAAACAAATACTGTATCAGATACTTTTCAACCTGATGCCATCATTATAAAATGGGTGCATGAGGTGAAATATCTTGTGCCCGACAAATTTCCCACTTTGACACAAAATTACAATGCTTAATCTGTGCCAAGAAGAAATTAGGGCTGTAAGGGCATTTTCTCACTTAACCTGTTAAATTCAGTTCACTTGAAACCGCATGCAACAAGCACTGTGCTAGAATCAAGCTAAAACAATCACATTTGATTTGTCTCATGCAACTATTTCCCTTGTCATGTTATGGTATGGGATGTGTTGTCTCCACTTTGTGAGCTCTTTCTTCTTAATCAGGGATGTTACTAGAAATTGTGGCGTCCCTGACAACAGCTCATTCTTGCCCTGAAATATAGAGACGGGTGGCAAATTAAAGAAAAAACCAACATAAAGTGTCTTAGTAAGGTGTTGGGGCCACCACATGCTGCCAGAACAGCTTCAATAAACCTTGGCATTGATTCTATAAGTCTCTGAACTCTACTGGAGGGATGAACACCATTCTTCTCCAAAAGATTTCCCTCATTTGGTGTTTTGATGATGGTGGTTGGGAGCACTGTCTAACACGTCAGTCTCCCATAGATGTTCAACTGGGTTGAGATCTGGTGACTGTGAAGGCCATAGCATATGATTCACATAATTTTCATACTCATCAAACCATTCAGTGACCCCTCGTGCCCTGTGAACTGTGGCATTGTCATCCTGGAAGAGACCACTCCCAACAGGATAGAAATGTTTCATCATAGGATAAAGGTGATCACTCAGAACAACTTTGTTTTGATTTGTGGTGACCCTTCCCTCTAAGAAGACAAGTGGACCCAAACCATGCTACACTCACTGTAGGTGTCAAGCATTCAGTTCCTGTTTTTCCTTTAATTTGTCACCTGTCTGTATATAAGCATCAATAATCCCTGTCCATCTAGAGGACCTCAGGCTAGGCTGACTTAAATTTACAGAGCCAAAGGACAGGTACCACTATTCACTAGCTACCTACTATAAATCTGACAGGGTTGAGTGCAGCTATGCCACTGAGGATATGGAATGGACACCTGCTATCACAGACGTTTCACTAAATTGTACCCAAGACAGCTCCAGAAAGCTTAATAGTGTTTTCTGTCTTCCTATAACAACCCCCTCAATACATGCTCTCTACACCAAATGCCTATGTGACCCTGTACCTACACCAAAGACAATCCCTATTTTTTATAAAGTCATTTTAGTTTCATAATTAATGATAGCTGATGGAACAGTTGATGCTGCTGGCTTAGAACAGCTCACTCAGCAGTTCAGCAACCAAATTACATCAGGATTTATAGGCCAGGGGAATGTCTAATTCTGCTGATTGAGATGATCAAAAACAATTCGCAAATCAAATTATAGCAGCACAGGAGGTTTTTCCAGGAGTTGCAAAATATTATATACAATATATACATATACAATTTGTTGTTATTGTTCTGAGAACAGAAGAAACTATTTTTTTAAAAATGTTCTGCACAGCAATGTTTTATGCAAATGCATAAGTGTAATTTTATAGTATTATAGTATATTTACCTTCCCTGTGCACAGTAGACACAGTAAGTTTTGCTCTTTCAATGTGGCTTTATAGTCTATATTGGAAATTTGCTCACTGTGACAATCAAGTGGAGCATGGAGAGAAATCAGTGATAGACACTGTTAGGTCTCACCTCTCTTCCATTGTCATAGAACAAGACGAGAAACAATTTTGCGGCCCTGCTTCACCTGATGCCAGTACTTTAGTACTGTATTAACTCTATTTTCTCCGTCAAGTCTTCTTAACCTTCCTGGCCGATCTTTTGCTATCACTTTAGCCATAGTCCCGTGAAATAGGTAAACCAGTGAAGCAGTTATTGAGGAAAGAGGGGGCACAAAGAGATTAGAGGAGAAAGATAATTGTACAAAGCATCACTCACAGTCAGTAACTGCTTGTGACAGGATCTCCAATCCTCCGCAGTAGTAGATTGGCATCTGCCCGGGCCTTGACAGCTTCTCCAACAGCTGGGGCACTGTTGTGGCCTTCCCCTTTCCCTTGTCAAACTCTTGCCTCGCATTCATTTCCTGACTGTCTTTTTCCTCTTCCAAATCTACCTTGGTTAGGTATTCTGCATGGGGAAAAACAAAGAAGTTAAAAGAGAAGACAAAGCATACTGTACAGTAACTGTATTTGCACTATCACAGTAACAAGTGAGCTGAAAGTGTATTACAGTTAAACAGCCTGAGATGACAAACCCACTCGCCATTTGCCTTAAATGTGTATTAAGATAGCAACAGGTTAGAAATTTAAGTCTACACTACATACGATAATAGCAAAGAGACTGCAGAACTGTTTACATAAGACCATCGATAGGAAGGTCAGGTTGTAAAAAGAATTAAAGGATGAATTATTTTCAAAAGTATTTCTAAAAATAACTATAGTACTGAACCCAATTACACTGGGAAGAAAACAAAATGTCTTTTTTGCCTTGGCAACGGCAGAGTGACATGGAGCTTTAGGTTGTCATGAAAGCCTTGCAATTAAATGCGCTGCTACTGGAAGTCAGTGAGGACCACATCACTGACAACCAAGTCAATGACAGTGGAGAATCTTTCCTCTATACTTTGGATTAGCTTCAGTCTTACTTTAATTCTGTGCATAAATGTCAAGATCATCCTGATTTAAGTTGAACTGATTTCATAAAATAATAATTGAGTCACACTGAAAATATCTAAAAAGCATGAATACGTTCTAAAACTTTATATGATGTGGAATAATAAAGCCCTAATGAGGACAATGCCAACAGAATGACATACATACATGAGAGTTTTCCAATCCTAACCCCTGAAAACAACATTTTCTTTACCTTTTGCCATCTTCTCCTTCCCAGGTTCCATTTCCACTATCTTTTCAAAGCAGTTTCTGGACTGAAAAAGACAAAATTTGGTTCATCACTGGTTAAATGATGTGTTTCACTGGTAAAATCCACTCCAAAAGCCTACAGTATCGCAGCACAAGACTGACAGAATCTAATGAATGGATTAAAATAGCTACACAACAGATTTTACAGATGACTGCTGTGAGATCCCATTACACTCATTTGGATAAATACTATGCATATAATATGCAGTACTGGCCAAATGCTGCATATGTGCTAATCCTTAGTTTAAAGCTCTTATTCACTTCATTCTCTATTCCAGATAGAGAACTGTCATAATGTAAACATGTTTCTGCTATATATAGTTAGATGAGATGCCAAGGGTGGTTGTGTGTATACAAGAGCAATGTGTAAAAGAAATGTGGTGTGATTAGATGTAATGAGCGGTAATTATACTTACTGTACCTCATCATATTTCTTCAATGCCAGATATGCTTTGCCCATGTGTATGTAAGCCTTTATGCATCTTTCATTGCACTGACGGAGAGAAAATGATCATGGGGGTATATTAGTTAAAACACTTAATCAGCAGCACATCTACATAATGGTGATTTAATGTTTCTGCATTGATAACACTAGCGAAGTAAGGCACAAATATTCAATCTGAACTTCACAAATACACCCCACTCCAGCAAGCTTAGTATGTGTTACAGTGATATCATTACATACAATCATTTCCTTTACAGAGTTCTTTGTCATCCAAAAGCCTATTTCATCATAAAAACATACAAATTAGGAGCAACCCATGAACACTTCATTTTTGTCCCCTTTTTCATACACAGCATTCTCTTCATTTCTGTGCTGCTGATGACTTGTAGCCTGCACCTATAAGAGGATCCAACCAATTTCCTACCAAACACATGTTTTCTGAGCTCGCAGGATCACAATGAATGGTGCATCAGATGAAACTATGATGAATGAGATTGCAACTGACTAACCCAGTTCCCAGCTGGGTCTTACCTTCAGGGCCCATTCACAGTCACTGATGGCCTCCTTGTACTTTTCCAGCTTGATGTAGGCCTATGTAGATTTGAACATTAGACAGGCGGTGACTAGGCATGAAAAAGAGAGAAAAAATCTTGCCTCACAAAATAAAGAATCTGATTGGTATTATAACATTGTTTGGTTATCAATACGACAGTCCTGACTTTCAAGACACTAGGTCTAGGTCTATAGATAATCATATTGAAATTTAAATCCATAGCGGGCAACCCTCAGGTTGCCTGGAGATCTATTTGAAACAAAAGTTTCTTTATGCAAGCTGGGAAGGACAAATGGATGTCAGAGAGAGGAAAGGAAAAAGGAGAAAGTCAAGGGAGACGAAGACAAAATTTCATTAGATGTTCACATGAAGGAATCTATTCCACTGAAAAGGCCACACATCCTCCATGAATGTACACAGCAAGAGAGACAGAAGGGCATGTATGCACGCACATAGCAACAGACTACACACAAGCACACAAAAGCCTCTGTGTTTCAATTTCCTTCTGAGGAACAAAGAATTATTTGTCATTTTCGCCATTAATTCATGAGCTTAAATTATAAAAAAGTTGAAAATATTCACTTGTGCTCGGTTGGTGTACAAATGCTGCATGTCTCGTAGTTCAGCCAAGCCGTCACTGTAATACTTCACAGCAGTTTCATAGTCTTCTTGGGCAAAAGCTTCATTCCCTTTATCCTTAAATGCTGCACAAACACAAACAGTACAAAATTTAAAAGGACGTGCTGCTGGCCCAAAAGAGCAGCAAGTACTGCAAACTGTTCACCTCCAACAACAGCTTTAAGGAACAGAGAATTACACACCAGTGGCCTTTTTCTCTTTAGCAATCCTCCTTTTTCTTCTGTCTTCAGCATCTCTCTCCATAATCTTCATGAAATTTTCTGGTCATGAAAAGACAAATACTTACAGTAAGAACAAAAAAGGTGGGAACTGCAACGATAATTAAATTTTCTCTCCAATCATCAAATCAAAAATTAGGGCCTGGGTCAAAGAAAAAACAATTGGCTTCTAATTATGTGTTTGAACCCAACACCGGTATGTGTTTTTGAAAGTCATTATTAGTGACTATAAAAACCCCCACAAGCTACTTACTGTGTGTGATTGCTAATGCTAAAAAGGATCCTATGCACAATAAAGACATATACGTCTGCTTACAAATGTTGTAATTCATTGCAGCAGACAAGGATTTATTTTCATTGTTGTTCTCACCTGGACTTTCACTCTGTGGACTCTGTAAAACACACAAAACAAAAACAAAATAATGTAAACAAAAACCGATGTGTGTGTGTGTGTGTGAGAGAGAGAGAGAGAGAGAGAGAGAGAGAGAGAGAGAGAGAGAGAGAGAGAGAGAGAGAGAGAGAGAGGGGAGCAAGAGACAGAGTGCAATTGTGTTTGAGTGACATGTGGACCATAGCCTTTGTGTCTTTATGTCTTTACCAAGGGAACCTGGAGTGGTGGGTTTGTGTTGATTGCTGTCTTGTTGACTTTTGTCCTACAAGGTTCATCCAAGGCAGCAATATAGCAATCAGCTTTCTCCACTGCCTTCTGCTGGACTTCGACATCAGGAGAGTTCAGATCCTTCACTAACTCACCTGAAAATAAATTAATAATTAATTAATGATTTATTTTACTGTGTACAGCTTTCACTCTCCATTCTCACGTTAAATATGAATGAATCACATCTGCAATAAAATATAAATACATTTATCTCACTCAAATTTATACATCAACCATGTTTTGTATATTATAACCTATTTGCATAGGTTACAATATACACACTACCTTTCAACTCATGAAAGTGGACATCATATAGAAAAAGAGGCTACAGTTTCACACAAACTGTATGATTAAGCATAACGTTAAAACAGTAAATTTTACAACATATACGTTTTATTTCTGTGGTTGATGACGTTTAGATATCTCTAAAGTTAATATGTCACTAATGTTATTTTGGCGTTAACACAGACAATTCTCCATCTTTATGTTTAGCTAGCTAACTTGTTAATGTTGGTGGTTCCGCTTGATTAACTCCACGGCTTTATTACTTACTTATTTTGTCAACATTCTTCAAAAAACTCTCGAAGTCTTCAAGTTTGTCCATCATGCGTTTGTTCTTCCAAAGCTGTTGTTATAATTCAATAACCTGTTATATCTGACGCTAAATTTACTTTATGCTGCTGACTTTTCCATCACGAGTGTCCGCGTTGTGAGTTACCATAGTGACGCGATGCCTTCATGTCTACTCGTAAGTTCCTGCACTAAACCTGAAACTGGACATACTTGTAAAACATCTAGACCCGTATCAAATTCCCTTTGTTGTTTATTCATCATTAACAACAAAATGTATCACTGTAACTTTTTTTATCACCTTGCGATAGGTGAACTGTGCATACAACGGGTAACTTTTGTTCCGTAAAATTGTGATCTTTCCGAAAGCACTTTAAGGCAGCACCTCTTACCCTAGATTTAGGTGGCCACATTTTTGCCTCAGTCCAAAACAAGAGAATAAGTGACAAATGTATTTTTTTTATGACAGGAGGAGGAAGCGCTGCATGGTTGTGATGGCTCATACGACAGGTGCTCTTTAGTGGTGCAGGTGAAAGTACAAAAATCAAAATCCAGGAAGTCTTGCTAAATATTTGTCCTTCAGTGGTACAGTCAACTCCGTCTTCAGGTGAAATAATATAGTGCATATATTCTTTGAGCACAGGCAATCGAGCAGACCAACGCGTATCAACTCTTCATCAGAGTCTGACAAACACATAATCGGTGTGAGTTATGTACCAGCCGTGGGTGGCATTCCACTTAACACATATGGCTCTGAATACCCAATAGAGGGCGTTAAAACAAAAGCATGGGCCCCATACATACATACATACATACATACATACACACATACATACATGCATACCAAAAATGTGAATCTACAATAAGGCATGATAACAATAAGTGATTTACATATTGAATCCCGAAAATACTGAAAATACTCAACAAATTCTAATAAACAATAATATTCAAAAAAGTAAATGAAAAAAATATGTCCATGCCCCAAAACAATTCCACACACTATCAATAATTTCAATTAATTTCAATTAAGACTAGTGCATCTGCACCAAAAAACAAGTTTGCATAAAGCTTGTAGATACACAAATCTCAGTTTGACAACTGATTACCTGATCCCTTACAGAATGACCAAATAATTAAAGCAAAAGCTAGAGTCTATTACAAAACAAAATTGGCATCTGTAAGGAATAAATAAGCATATCCAAATTTGTCAGATTATATTATGCTCAAGTGAGTGACGATAAAATGTTGAAGTGTAAAGACACTAAATATAGGCTGATGGCAGTCACTAGACAATAAGTGTATATAATGTTTAAACGAGCAAATTTTTTTCACTATAATTTCTGGCTGCTGGGGATTTTTACATTTTTCCATGATTGTCTGTACCAGTTAAGGATGTATTCTGTGCATTGGTATAGTGTACCAAGTGGCCAAAGATACTGTCACCTCAGCACTTCAATGAATGGGCTTTTATGGTTTTCAAGAGTGAGCATCTTAATATGAGAGCACCATACACCTTGAATTTGAACCACAAACTTTGTTCTTTTTGCTCAGCAATAGATCAACACTGCCTCCCTGTGGTTTAAGTCACATAAAGAGACACAACTACAGTATGTAAACGTGTTTGCTAAAATCAGCTGATTCTCATTATATAGTAGATGAACATTAAATTTGACCATAACTTTAAAGAGTAAAAAGTGACTTATCTCCATATAAATGTAAATCTATACAGTGGCAGAGAGAGAAAAGACTCATCAGCTCATAATAATTTCCTCATACTGTGTGTAATGGGGCAGAGAACAGAATTTTTAACAGCAATAGGAAGGGTTCATTTGATACCTCTAAAACTGTTATTACCTATGTCAACTATTTGAGCTAGTCAGTTAATTAAAACCAGTATATTGACACAAGCACAATCAGTGGATGAATATTATTATGTACTGTATGTAATAATCAGTATCTTAAAATATCCAAAAGTATCATAACTACACAATCTAGGAAGTGTCTGCTGTATCAAGAGTAAGAAATATGGCTGAATGCATTCTTGTATGTAAAAGTTACTATGCAGTTTCGTTCTTCATCTAGCCTAGTGGAAATTCTCAGAAGTAGGTGATGACAACTAAAACAAGTACTAACATTGACTGAGATAAACTCATTCATGTGCAGTGAAGCTGTAGCAGGATAGGCGGTGTGGCCTGGGCATGCCACATATGGCTTTCAGCTGTCTATGCTCATCTGGGCCATGAACTTCAATGCCAGAGGGGATATAGAAGACAATCTCTCTCTAATAGTGACGGTATTATAAAACATAAATGTTATGCTATGTTAATCTCAGGCATGTGCAATCACTGGAAATAGGAGGGCAAAAGTAAGGGGGCAGAGGGGCCATCACTCGCCCTTGTGAGTCACTTCAAATGCCCCTATATTGCAACACTTACGGTAAATAAAATAAAAAAAGACTTTCCTGTGAATCACAGAAAATCTCCTGCATCTGGTTTGCGTTTGTGTCAACAACAATAGTGAACACAACAGCTGTGAGCGCGGTGCCAAAGGTTTGGGTCCATCCAGTAGGTTATGTGGGCTGGCACTGCTTCAGCCTTGAATGGTTTGAGCTGGACTCCGCATATTTCAGCTCCTCAAAACTGGTATTTTAATATAACAGAGTGGAACTTAACGTAACGTGGAGGCGACAGGGGGAGGGAGAGAAACACGGTGCTGCATATGACAAGATGTATACAGGCCATGGATGTATTACAGGCAGTAAAGTTGCTGTTTACAATGGAGCGGTTTCTAATGTTTTATGCTTTCTTCAACATTTCAGCACACAGATTGATCCAATAATGAAAACTGCAGAGAGCACAAAAGCCTCAAATAACGTGGCTTTAATTAGCGGTAATGCACACACACAGAGTTCTCCACAATCACAAACCAACTTCCATGTGTTTTGCTTCTTTTACTTCTCTAGTATATAACATAATCTACTGAAATGCCTGTCAGAATAGACTATAGCTACAGTATTAATGTGACTCAGGCAGGTCTGAAACTGTTACACACTGATTCCAGGTTTATAAAGTGGAATTTTGCAATAAAACGAGGCTTGTTTGAATTGTTTACTCCGGTTAGAGTAAAAGATTATTGCGTTTAAAGCTGATCAGAAAAACATTGCACAGCGGTTTGTAATACTCACAACTCTGGAAAGTTATCACACTGCAACCCTGTTTACTAGTGGGCACATGTGGAATGTGTTTGTGTCCTCGGCTGTATGAAAAGGCCATAACACACACACATAAACACACACACACACACACACACACACACACTTCTGAGATGAATCCAGCTCCACTAATAACAGTACGGTAAGTAATCAACATTCAACAGTAAACTTTTTTCTTTATATTTTTTTATTCAATTATGTTCCATAATTTTAATTTTTTTTTTTAATGTAGGTATTTGGGATATTTACCACATTTTACATGATTTAACAAAGGGGTAGTGCTGTAATTCAGATTATATGGGCACATATTGAAAACAATTAGAGGAAACCATCTGATAAGCAGAGAGTCCTAGAAAGGAATGGCAACACTGACCTCATCCTCACAGGGCCACTGAGCTCACAACCAGATCACACTCAACAATAGCCACAGTGGGACTCTTTATCCTCAGTTGCACAAAGAAAATAAAGACATTCCGCATTCACAGCATTGAGCATCCTGACTTGTCACACACTTTGATTTTGTCGAAGTTTTGTTAATAGGTCTCGTTTTAAAATTACCATGCTTGCAATACATCTGGAACATTCCACAGTGGCAGGCTTTTAAAGTCTTTAAATAGCAAGCTTCCACAACCAAGACCTCAAAGGTCAAGAGAGATTATTGCCAGACACTTAGACCAAAGGGAAGGGTTTTTGCAATGATGAGGAGTGTGGTGAGTAAACATGCTTTTAAAATAAAGTTAGCCCGTAGAATTGGAATATACAGCTGCTGCTTATGCACTGAGTATCAGAATAATTACCAGAGCTTGTGATCTGCATTGCACATGTCAGCTGTTGAGGAATAATAATGGCAGATATACCACAGTATGTGTGGACTGAAGTGGAACAGAATGTATGGAGTTATTTCCGTGACGGCTATAACAGACAGGGGCTTTTCTGTGGCCAGACTCAAACTGCCACAGTGTCCTGTCTCACAGAACAACAGATACTGGCAATACAATGCTGTCATTGATTAAGTGCTCTTCACTTTATCTGCCTCTGCACAATAAATCTGCTCATGGCTCCAGTCTTCCTTTTGAGGTTATTTCAAAAGATGAACACCACTTTAAAACTCCACTGCAAGCTAAAAATTTGTTTCTAGATAAGCTATGCTTACTGTTTTGTAAACATGACAGACGAATACTGTACACAGAGTCCTTTCAACAATCTTTATTATGTAGTACACCATTACAGTAAATCCAACATGAACTATCACATAAAAATGAAACTGTTGTTTTTCCTGTTTTCCCTAAATATTTAACGATGAATCTTCTTTCACTTCTCCTTTAGTTCCTCTTTGTCAGCAAACATTGATGCTGACTTTAGGAGATCATGTTGGGTCCAGAATTAGACCTAAAAAGAAAGGACTGGTTTGAAATACAATATATAGAACAAATACAAAATACAAATATGCAAAAAAAAGCATCATAACCCATAATCAAATAAATTATGGCAATGCAAAGACATGTCTATTGCAGAAAATTCTATTATGATTATATAAATAAATATTAAATATATTATGATTTTGCTTCTTACTGTTATTTTTTACTCTTTTTAATATGAAAATTCTGTTGAAGAAAGACAAAAAAATGTAAAATAGGAAGGTGCTTTCTCAGAATCAAATGCATTATCTGCCTGCAGCAAGACCTTGAACTTGGAGAATGAGCATTATTGTCCTACTGCGGACTGTACGCCCAGCAAAAGCATGCAAACATATGACTCCTGAAGCCCACTCCCATTTGTGGCTCAGACATAACCTTGCACATCTGATTTACTGGCCCTACAACTGAGACATGATGAATGGAAGCTATTCCACTGCCATTATCCAATCGTTTAGGTGCGCAGTCAGTCGTCTGCGCTCTCTCAAATGAATCCTGCTATAGCGTACCCTGGCAGGCACCTATTGTTATGTACTTAAACATTAATTTTGCCGACAGCTTATCAAATTATTCTTGATTGCTATTGAGAATTGTGTGAATCTATTTTGTTGGCAGTGACAAAATCTGCACTCAAACTGAGAAAATAACTTAATTAGCAATGATTATGGCATTGTGCTGATGTGTAATTACTAGCTATGAAGATGATTAAGTGTGAATACAGTGATTTTAGAAGATAAAGGAGACAACAAAAAACTGAGGCTTATCAAACATTACATTGACAGGGATACACATTGAGATCTCAAAGCTGCACAATTGCAAATTTACTTGTCAGATAGTCGATGCCCTGGAATGACATGGACATATTATTGGAAATTACACTGGACTGAACAGGAAACTTCTATTGATAATCACTACAACTTCTCTTAAGATTTGACGTATGTTTTCAAGAGCAAATAAATAGCATCATTATTGATGACAAAGCCAGCTGAATGAGTGAGCCAATTACCCACTTACAACTAAAACTGCACTGCCATAGCAAATCAGAGAGCATGTTGATGATGAGATGTGGACCTTACGAGCTGAGCATGAAAAAGATCTGCAGAAGCTGCTTCATGTTGTGGTTGTATGGTGCAGAAAGTAGGGACTGGTGGTAAACCAGTATAAAACACTATTTTCAGACAGGAATTAGTTGCAAGCGAACTTGCTTTTTATCTTGGTCCATAAACTGACCAAAATAAGTATTCAGGTTTTATTTTGAGGATTTCGCTTTTAAAAAGTGTATTAGTGCTTTAGTTAATTCAGCAAGTAAAGCACTGAGATCAGTGCAGAGCATAGTCAAATTAAGTAAGGATCTGAGATTGTGTCCTGTTTCAGGTTTTATGAATGTGTATTGTAACACAGTTAATTAAAGAGCAATTTTGAGCGTTTCTGGGTTTATAAACTCAGACGTAAATGCGAGATGATCCAGCTTTAGAACAGATTTGGGAATACAGTAGGCCTATGTCTGAACAGTGGCTCACTACAAAGATCTTTAACTAGGACATTTTGCATGGGCATCCCTGCTTACTGAGGTGAAATCTTTATTTTGTATGACTGATTATTTTGTTATTTTTCAAAAGATAATTATCAGCACAAATTGTTCCTTATGTATAGGCTAAAGAAACATTAACAGCAGGTTCCAAAATTAACACCCGCCAAGCGCCAAAGGCAGGTAAATTTTGGGCTTGGGGGAAAAATAAATCAGGGTCACCAGCCAGGTGGCCGGAATCAATAATTCGGAATCAAAGCTCTGTCTCTCTCCTCTGCTCTCTGTCTGTAAATGTGCCTGTTTGCACAAGGGTGGGGCTAAGCTCCACACACGCTCACACACACAGTAGATAACATTAGGGACTCCCTAAAAACTTGGTGTAGGGCGGGTGGGGTGAGTGGCAGAAGTCAGTTGGAGCGGGAGTTTGCAAGAAATTTTGAATTTGGTTGCTGTTTATTGTTACACTGCGAAAGAGGAAGAAACAGGATGAGGCAAGCCTGGGAGGAACAGAAAATGAGGGATGGGAGGATGACGCAAGGAATCCTAAGACAGGATTCGCTAATGTTGTTGTAATGTTTGAGGGAGAAGGTGGAATAAAGAAAATCAACCCTTTAAAATTCAACAAAATAAACAGAGCACAAGTAGGTGAAGAGTGCTAGGGGATGGTAACTTGCTAATTGGGTGTAACACAGAGATCCAAGTACAAAGGTGAGAAAGCTACTGTGTGTAGGAAAAGTCAAAGTCACAAAAACAGTGAAAGTTGGAGAGCTGAGACCCAATGGGAGTAAGGAGATAATAACAGGGGTCCCCCTTATTGTCAGTATGAGGGAGCTAGTTGAAAACCTTAAAGTGTATCTCAAGACAACTTTATTTTGAACTTATTAAATATAATGTGAGGGAATTTGTCGCAGAGCCAATGAGGTGTTTCAGTTGCCATTAGTTTGGGTACATAGCTAAGATGTGCAAGGTGTGGCGGTGATTATGAATATGGAAAGTGTGGATTGGGTATAAAACCGAAATGCTGTAACTGTGGAGGTGAACACAGTGTTGCGTAATGGGGATGTGAAGCAATGAAGTGAGAGCCTGCAGGACAGCAGATAAGAGCAAAAGTTAAAGTCTCTTATGTTGAGGCAATTAAGATGGCTGGACAGGAGAAACTGACAAGCAGGGGTTTGGGAAAGAGCAAACATTGACAAGTATTGTGAAAGAATTTGAAAAGATGATGTTGGCAGGGGAAAAAAACTGGTGACGTTCATAGCAGGGGTTAGAAATGCGACTGCAGATGTAAAAATCTAAATTGAAAAAATCCAGATTATTGTCAAAGCAGCTGTCCAACATCTGGATATGAGAGTTGTAAGATAGGAGGAAGTCAGGGGTGAGTTAAGTATCCAGGTATTCAGTATTCAATAACAATTTTAATCCTCCAGTGGAATGCTAGAAGTTTGATTGCTAATGGCAAGGATATCAAACCGTTCATCTACAGTTCATCCAGACCTGCTGTGTATCCATGATCAGTGTTAAAACCAAGCTTAGAGTTAAATGGATATGTGGCAATCAGGCAGGACAGGAAAGATGAGAGTGTGTGGTTACTGACATGTGGACAGAAAGGAAGAACCTGGTGGTTATAAATTTATATAATCCATGCACAAAATTAGAACTCAGCAGACTTGAGAAAAAGAGGAAATAAATAGAGGAAGCACTGTGTGGTGTGGAGACTTCAATGCACGTAATATGTTATGGGGGCGTGATAAATCTGATCACAATGGCCAGGTAGTGGAAGAGTTGCTGGATGAGAAACACCTTGTTTGTATTAATGATGGCAGAAACACAAGGATTGATGTGAATACTCTCAAGGAATCTGTGCTAGATCTGACAGTAGTAACCAATACCTTAGCACCATTGTGTGACTGGCATGTGTATCAGGAAGGGATAATTGGCAGTGACCATTATCCAAAATACAATAAAATAAATATAGCGATGGTACAGACCACAGAGAGCACAGGTGGAAATTGGATTTTTGGAGAAGCTTATTGGGGAAATGTGATAAACATCTCAGATTAGTAACAATATGAGCACAGAAATGATTAACTGTAAAATAATGCAAGGTATAATACCAGCTGCAATAAATTCTATTCCCAAAGGCACAGACAGGACAAAGAAGAAATTAGTACCATGGTGGGATGATAAGTGCAAACAAGCTGTAAAGAACAGAAACAAAGCATTCAAACTGGTAAAAAGACCCCATAATTTTCAGCATTTGATTCAGACAAGCCGAGGCAACGGTTAGGAAAACAATAAGACAGACAACACCACTCAGATAGGGGAAGTCTTGGTAATGATAAAGAAAATGGGAGGTGATAGGAGGGAATGGAACTACCCTGTTCTGAGCACTGGAAACGAAGTGACGATAACCAATAAAGAAAAGGCTGAGCTAATGGTAAACACCTTTGTCGCATACTAAAGTGGATTTAGGAGAGGCAGGAGCACAATGGACCCGGTTCTGTGTTTAGAGCATGAGGTTAGAAAAGCCCAGGTTAATAAGGAGACAGTGGCTGCAGTGTTTTATGGAAGAGGTATATGACATGTTATGGAGAGAAGGGTTGTTGATCAAGCTTCATCAAATGGGAATTGAGGAAACATCTTCAGTTGGATGTTGGATTTTCTAAGTGGAAGGACTATTCGGGTTAAGATAGGGTCAGCGCTCTCAGAAAAACATGTTGTAGAAAATAGTGCGCCCCATTATTTTGACCCCAGGCTAACATGGAGATAACATATAAGAAGCATAGTGAAGAAAAGTAAGACCACCACTGTAAAAGAGACATCTGTAAAACTATTGACAGGACACCTCAAACGGCAAGAAGATTTATGACTCTTTCTATTATGAATTTTTGATCCATGGAGGTTTTATATTTGTTAAACTTTCCCCAAGCCAAGAAAAGTGATTTAAAAATCAATAACATCATCACAATGTAAAGTCTATGGGCAAGGCGGAAACTTGTGGGTGGAGCCAGTGGGGGAAACACTACTGTGCATATTCAGTGGGCTGCACAACACAGAAGTAAACCCGGAAGCTAGAAACTTTTTTGGCATATGCACCAGCTGAGCAATTCTCATTGGATTGAATAGGTGCCATTTTTGGTCCGGGATACAGCTCTTATAATACAGTGGAAACAGCTTATAGTGATTACGTCCGTCCGGGTCAAATTGATCACTATAAGCAGATGATTATTATAGCCAATTTTTTTTCTTTTTCTTAATTGTTCATGCAAATTACCATGTAATTGACATTTGTATATTTATTACATGAATATAAAGTAAGGAAACGGGCATCTTTGCTATTTACTTAATTTTATTAACTGTTTCAAAATACAGTACAGCTGTTTAAACGCTTGTTGTTTCGCTGCTGCATCTCGTTGGCTTGTTTATGGTAGTTTGTCATAAGCTCATTAATTCATAATTCATTCATTGGGCCTGCCCCAGGTAGTCAGCTGACAGGCTGACGGGTTGTGCATTTCGGCTGCCAGGGTGGGGACCACAAGGGCGCTGCAGCGAGAAAGTTAAACCAGAATTAACTCTTGGGGAAACGCCTTTAAAACTGTACAACCCTGCCATGAGGGAAGACAAAAACATTACTAGGAAGAGGGAAGGATGTCTCTCTTTGTTTGATAACGTTAAAAGTAAAGTTAGGCTTTGCTGACGGCTTCCTGACTCATTTTAAAAAAGATGTGACAGAGAGAGAGAGAGAGAAAGAGAGAGAGAGAAGCAGTGGCCAGCGAGCTAGAAAGTGGATGAGGAGAGCGAGCAGTGGTAGCGACAAAGCCACTGAATGAGAGGAATAAAATGTTTATGTCTGATTGTTTCACAGCAGTTAAAAATAAACACCCACACCCCAAACTTCCACACAACCCTGCGGAGGTGCGCTGCAATGCCTTCCATATGCCTTCTATATGTTCTCATGTCTGAAAAGACCCAAAATGAACACTGTAAGCCAACTACTTGATAGCCAAATTATTTAAACAGCATTTGTATAGGAATAATTCTGTCCCGAGCTTCTTGATCCATATAAGCAGTTGATCACTGTAACTGTGCTCACTGTAAGTAGTTTCCACTGTACATCCATGCTTTTTCCCCAGAGTTGTAGCCTCCATCACCCCCCACCCTCCTATAGCTGTTGAGGACTAAATATTGCCACCCACTCCCCACTCCCTAATTGCCCGGGAGCTAGTGTATGCGCCAGCTGAGCAATTCTCATTGGATTGAATGGGAGCCATTTTTAGTCCAATATCCAGCTATATATATATAGCTTGTCATATACAACAGACATATAGCTGTTGAGGACTGAGGGCTAAATATTACCACCCACCCCCCACTCCCTGATTGTTGCTAATGCACACCAACACTTTATTACATACATCTAACTTGTTGTGCAATACCTTTTTTATTATTCATTATCTTGTTATCTTGTTTTTATCTTGTTCTCATTGCTGCTGGTCACTGAGAGTTACCAAACATAATTTTGTTGTATACTGTCAATGACAATAAAGTGTCTTATGTCTTAACTGTAAAAAGAGCCTGAATGGGAAATGATTGCATGTCTAATTTCCCCGCCTATATTTACAAACTGTACTCGCCATATCAGTTGTGAAAAGTGTCATGCCAGACTGTTATGTAGTGGAGTTTGCTATATAGCTGTGCTGTCTCTACTGTAGACATTATGTCAGCCCTTGCATTTATGTATTGCATCTTAATGTAAGAGGTCTCAGCATTTGCTATAAACTAGGGGTGTGCCCATATACAAATTAATTATTCGGCAAAGCATAAATAGTGTGTTTTTTACCAACATTTATTTCATACAAGTATTTTAAAAATTATTTGTTTTTGGGAAGAAAAAAAACCCGTCAAATATCAGCACACAGGTTGGTTACATCACTATCTCAGTCTCTCTCCTCTGCTCCGCTGTTACATCTATCAACAGGTCTCAACTATATCCTATCAACCTGCCACATGACGTACATTTCCTTATTTGGACATCACTCCCTGAGTTGGGGGTGCTTGCCACAGATAAAGGTGAGCTACTGACACAAGCAAAGTACTTACAAGGGTCTCTCTGTAACCTGTTGTTCCCCTTCTCCTTTCCACAAAGTTAGGTTGTAAAAAAAGGCAATAAATGAAAAGTGCAAAGCAAGAATCTAGCTAGCTACAGGCATTTTGTTAGCGTTTCAGCCCTTGTTCGCATTTTATAGCACCAATTGTTTTCGTGGTTTTTGGAGTATGACACACTGTGCTCTGTCTCTATTGGAGATCATAACATCATAACATCCATCTTGGACAAGCTGCCAGGAGAACTGAACCAACTGTTCAGTTTCATTTCCTCTTGCCTTCACCCCAGGTTTCAGTAAAGATTACATCCAACTTCTGCAGGTGAACGAGAATTGTTTTCATCACAAGCCTCTTCTTCCCGTGAAACAACACCCCTCCAAAACCATCTGTTAATACTGCAACTCCTGCTCACTTCCTGTCACTTTCTAACAGGCTCCCCCCACTTTTGCTTTATGTAGTACAAGTTATGCATGGCATGCAGGCATGTCAAACAGCATGCACACAGGCACACAAATTTACTGCACTGCACGAGATGGACAGCATTTAAAAATACTGTATATGATGACACAGCATGATTCAGCTAAGCTTAAGAATTTGATGTGTTTCAAGGATCCCACTGCAGCTCCCATTTTTCCCCAGAATCATACAGCTGAAGTGTCCAGCAACTGTATAGTTATTCGATTAGGAGAATCAGACAATGAGGATTAGTCTGGTGGAGGTTGCTTTCTAAAAATATAGTTAAACATGCTCAGTTTGTCTTTGCATGAAGACCTGGACAGCCTAACCATAACAATTTCCTACAGGCTCTTTTGTTTCATACACATTTCACTTATGCTTGCTAATATTAATACAGTAGATGAAGATTACGCACATTCCCTGTAACAATTTTAGCAACAAACAGAATATTTAATTCATAAAAAATGTTTAATTCAAGTTGTTTTGCTTAGCTCAAAACATTCCAGTTTTTGAGATTAAAAGCAATGCTAATGAGCAGGCAGTCTCTCATCAGATGGAAAGTCATAAAAACATAGATAAGCCTGTTTCTGTTTCTTGTCAGAACACCATGCTACCATGGTGATACGTTGCACTATGACGTTACTTTACTCAACTACGACTGCTTGCTGGTGTAAGTGCAACAAAATCCAGTGTTCTGACAATTTATGCTGTCTTGTCAAAAAATCCTACAATAGCACAAAACAATAGCAGAGTCTATTTTTCAGAACATTTTCTTTAAAACTGGCCAAATGACTTTACTAAAAAATAAAAGTGTAATAAATAGTTATGTTTAAACATGTAAAAAATAACTTTGTTTGAATTTATAACTTATATTAATGATACAGCTCTGGTTTCAGGCACGTCAGCGAATAAAGTAAACAATAAAGTTAACATTTTGCAGAGTCAGGCTCTTTATGTGTGTGTGCATATGAAAGAGAAAACAGAGACAGAGAGCAAGCGCACATCCACAACTATTTTTTAAAAAATGTCCCTTTCAAATTTAAAATCAAACCTACGCTCTTGTCATGTATGTACATGCAGAACATGCACATGTTCATTTTCACACTCTACTCTATGCAAATCAGGGAGAGCTGTATGTGCTTGCCTTGAGTGAAAAAAAAGATGTGGTAGTTGGGGAAGAGCTTTGATTGTGTGATTACTTAATGCATACATATCCTTAGGGGGAATTCTTACAAAACATCTAAACTTTAATATTTTCTTTTTACCACAAAGTACAACTCTCAGGATGAGATGCATTCTAAAACACTAGCACTTTGCTTCAAGTGTGTGGTGTGTACAAAATATCTTTTTCACATGCTTTTAAATCACACAATAACTAACTACCTAACTAACTAAGGTGTATCTATTGAATAAAACTATTGGAATTGTCTTATGTGTTCTGTAAAATGACCTCAGTTACTATGAGTTAAACAGACTGCAAAAGTAGGCGACAAAGTCAAGCAGGATGAGGCTCTTGAAAGAGTCATGAGGGGTTTCCACTTCCATCTTGAAGTCTTCCCTCTCACTATACTTCAGCCAGTCAAGCTCAAGTGAAGTTACAAGTGACGCCCAAAGACATGGCTGTGTTGCATTCCATAGCAGATGGTGTCTTTTTTTCTCTATGCTGGTTGCTCACATACGTAACTGTTAGTCTCATTTGGCCCCATAAACCCCACCTATGAGGAATAAAAGGATCAGCCAGTAGTTAAAGACATTGGCCAACAAAGCATAACTCCCATCCACATAAACTGAGACAGAGAGCCAGTATGGAATCAGGCCAGGCCTGCGCTGTTGCTCCATCCTACCTAGGATGGTCCATCTTCAACACTTTATGTTACTGTCTGCCTCTAGGGATTGCAGCTATCGTCTGCTCCTGCAAGGTAGGTATTTTCTTCCTTAACATTAAATTTTTTTTAAGTCTTCATCTGCTGCTATCTACTATTGCATGCCTTGAAATCAAAAACTGCAAAACAATTTGTAAATAGCAAGCAATTTCAATTAAAAGTGAAAGTGAAGAGGGATAATTGTAATTTTCTATAATTTTACATGAACTGTAACTTGTAGTCTGTCTGGTTTGAGGCATCAGGAAAAAATCTTGAGACTGCTCTGTTGTGACTATGTTGACTGACTGCTCATAATGTAACCAGTTGGATTAATTTTGCATGTATATGGGTATATTTTCCAGCTCCAAAATGTCTTATAAGTGAATCTGAATCACTAAATTACAAAAGTTAATCTCATTTTCAGTGTATGGAGCAGCTCACATTTTTTTCTCTTTGTGGCAGATTGTTTGAACTGAATGTGACTAAATTTGAGGATTTTATGTCGTCAGTCAAACACATTTTTTCCAGCACTTGAATAGCACATACAATGGAACTAATCTTGATCATTGTTTTTTAAAAGGTACAAAATGCGAAGGCTCTTGGGGAATCCACTAGAGCTGCAGAAGCATCGAGGACAGCCAAGGTCCTAAACATCATCGCACTTAAAATATTTTTGGTTGGTAAATTATCTCATGAATATATCATGAAAAACTGCTGCCATGTAGAGCCTTACAGTGGGTGAAGGAGAATTTAACCAAAAATCAAAGATCTCTGTGTGCACACTTTCATTACCGTTAGCTATAGAAACAGACTTCATTATATGATTATTTAAGGGATACACTTATTAGTAAAATTGTTGAAGAAACTGGAGGGAGAAGGCCTCAAAGCCTAAAAAGGTGATCCCTACTGAGAAAGCCTTGAGAGCTAAATCCTCCCATTAAGACGTTGACTCACTAAGTTTGTTGTGGATATGTATCCCCTTGTAGTGTTGCAAATAAAAATTACAAACGCACAGACAAAAACATGAGCTAAAATTCTTTTGTTAATGTTAATCTCACATACTAAAGTAAAGTGACTCATTCCTTCCATCTTTAGGGCTTTATTTAACTGGGATTATCTTTCCCCAGTTTATTTTACATCTTGTGTTACCTCTGTGAAGCATTCTGCCAGCTGGGATTGACAAATGAAAGGGTAGAGTATAATCCAGAGGACTGGCATTCGAAGGTTAAACCATTGGCAAAGATTTGGGTATAGACAGTAGGGACATGTCCCAACCAATGTTAAGGTGTGGCTTAATTGTTCATACCAATGTTTTTACCCATCTTGCCATTTTAATTCCACATAACATCAACGGTAAGACCTGTGCAGAGTTGCCAGGTTTGTGTGTTTTCTGCAAAAAGTGGGTTATTACGATAAAGAGTGAAAAGACGGATGGGGGATACTCGATGTGATTACGTGGCAACCCTCAACTTCAAACTGTGTGACACATTGTCAACTAGCAGCAGCCTGGCAGCAGTAGCAGTAGTGGAGTAGGTGAGGTAGAGAATTTGAAGCGGTTAGTATTTACAGTTTAAATGTTTCAAACCTTGCAGAATTGGTGAGCTGCAGCCTCTCAGGTAAGCTCTGATGTCTTAGTGAAAGATATAGCCAAGAGTTTAGGAGTTGAATGACAAATAAGACAAGCAGGAGCTTTGGAGATGATTAAAAAATATCAATCAACAAACTGAAAGAAAGACAGAATTAAAGAATCTCAGGTGAGGTTTGAAAACCTCACAGCAGATAGTTGGTTTAAAGAGAGCAGCACATTACCTTCAGGCTTTCATACATTTACTTTTGTAAATTTTACTGTGATGATCTCTGAGTTATCAGTTTCAAATGTTAATTTTGGTCTCAGATTTCAATAAAATAAAATGTAAAAATCAGTGAAAAATTCACAATACAGCTCTGATTTCAGGCAAGTCAGCAAATACATATTCAATAAAGTAAACATTTTGCAGAGTCAGGCTCTTTAGGTGTGTGCGCATGTGTGCATATGAAAGAGAAAACAGAGACAGAGAGCAAGCGCACATCCACAACTATTTTTTATAAAATGTCCCTACCAAATTTAAAATCAAACCTACGCTCTTGTCATGTATGTACATGCAGAACATGCTCATGCACATTTTCAAACTCTACTCTATGCAAATCAGGAAGAGCTGTATGTGCTTGCCTTGAGTGAAAAAAAAGATGTGATGGTTGGAGAAGAGCTGTATTTGATTGTGTGATTACAAAAATTTAATTAATTTGAACTTAAAGCATACATATCTATAGGGGGAATTCTTTCAAAACATCTAAATTTTTAATATTTTCTTTTTACCACAAAGTACAACTCTCAGGATGAGATGCATTCTAAAACACTAGCACTTTGCTTCAAGTGTGTGGTGTGTGCAAAATATCTTTTTCACGCTTTTCAATCACATAGTAACTAACTACCTAACTAACTAAGGTGTATCTTTTAAATAAAACTATTGGAATTGTGTTCTGTAAAATGACCTCAGTTACTATGAGTTAAACAGACTGCAAAAGTAGGCAACAAAGTCAAGCAGGATGAGGCTCTTGAAAGAGTCATGAGGGGTTTCCACTTCCATCTTGAAGACTTCCCTCTCACTGTACTTCAGCCAGTCAAGCTCAAGTGAAGTTACAAGCGACGCCCAAAGACATGGCTGTGTTGCATTCCATAGCAGATGGTGTCTTTTTTTCTCTACACTGGTTGCTCACATACGTAACTGTCAGTCTAATACAGCCCCAAAAACCACACCCATGAGGAATAAAAGGGTGTGAGAGGCCTCCCACATCAGCCAGTAGTTCCAGACATTGGCCAACAAAGCATAACTCCCATCCACATAAACTGAGACAGAGAGCCAGTATGGAACCAGGCCAGGCCTGTGCTGTTGCTCCATCCTACCTAGGATGGTCCATCTTCAACACTTTATGTTGCTGTCTGCCTCTAGGGATTGCAGCTATCATCTGCTCCTGCAAGGTAGGTATTTTTTCCTTGACATAAAACCTTTTAAAATCTTCATCTGCTGCTATCTACTCTTGCAGGCCTTGAAATCAAAAATTACAAAACAATTTGTAATTAGCAAGCAATTTCAGTTAAGAGGAATAATTCTAATTTTCTATAATTTTACATGAACTGTAACTTGTAGTGTAGGAAAAAAATCTTGAGACTGCTCTGTTGTGACTGTGTTGACTGACTGCTCATAATGTAACCAGTCAGATTAATTTTGCATGTATATGGATATATTTTCCAGTTCAAAAATGTCTTATAAGTGAAACTGAATTGCTAAATTATGAAAGTTAATCTCATTTTCAGTGTATGGAGCAGCTCACTTTTTTTTCTCTCAATGGCAGATTTGTTTGAACTGAATGTGACTAAATTTGAGGATTTCATGTCCTCAGTCAAACACATTTTTTCCAGCAATTGAATTGGACATGCAATTGAACTAATCTTGATCATTGCTTTTTAAAAGGTACAAAATGCGAATGCTCTTGGGGAAACAGCTAGAGCTGCAGAAGCATCGAGGACAGCCAAAGTCCTAAACATCATCGCACTTGTCTGTGGAATAATTTTGATCATCATTATCATCGCGATCAAAGCCACAGCATAAACTGCACTACAGCTTCGAAGGTGTCCGCTTTTGCTGGCAGACGTGTTGGAATCTGAGCAACGCCTTTGTTATGGACTTCCCCTCCCCCCCACACACGGCCACTAAATAGCAACAGATGTCTGAATAAGTGTGTACATACAGATTGTACACATGTGTTGCTCTATATACTGGATCAAGCTCCCATAAAAGAGGAATGAATGCCATTATAAAGCACTATTTGTGGTGGTAAAAACCAAAAGCATGTATGATTCGTCTAAGGAGAAAGCTGTTTCTGATTAACAAGGTAATACTTGTTTTGTTACAAAAAAAAACAAAAAACACTTCAACATGTATGTTTCTGTGATTAGTGATTATGAGAACTGAAGCAATGTCATAAATAATGTTCACTGAAAAAAATACAACTAACTAAACAAAAAAATTGGAAGGCAAAGTAATGCTGCTCAAAATCTGTTTAAATAATTCAGAGAAAAAGATGATAGATGACTTATATTTTTCCTTTTAATTTGATTTGCTGAGCTTATGATGTAAACAAAAATTGTTTAAAAGTAAGTAACAAAACTGATTAAAAGTAACACTCGAGATTAGACACGGGGCCAGGTTGAACAAAATGTTCTGAAGTTGGTCCTCATGTTGTACAATCATTTTCCTGAATGTCCATGATTTTAAGGATGTAGTTTGGCTTTTTGATATGTTCTGTCTGTATTTTCTCTAATAATCTGATTAGTGCTTTGCCTTTCTGTTTAACATTAACTCTGTGTTTGCATGACTTCTATGATTGTATACAACACCACATAACTTGCTTATTTGGCGACAATTCTGCCTGTATTTGTTTTGATGTTTATGTGTCAAACTGATTGGGATTTTAAATATGCATTTTTACATTGTACACCACATTTGAAGCATTAAACTCTGTTTACCAAATCTGGTTTTCGTTTTTCTCTGCTGCAGAGCTCTTCTCTCTCAAAAGTCCTTCAAGATGGGAGAACAGAGATGTTTCTCTGTGCATCCTCTGAAGTTCCTCAACTTCCTGATCCCATAATCACAAACAGACACACAACAAGAAACACAGGAGACAGCTCTGGTTACTCTCCACTTGACAAGTATTATCTTGCCACTCTTCTACCTGAGTAATCAGAAAGAAGTAGTAAAAATAACAGCTAACTGCTGAACTGTGCTGTAGCTAATGATCATAGTTAGAGGAAATATTCTGTTCTTACATGTTGAGAAAGCAATCCTCTGCTTGGTTTTTGTAGCCTGTCAAGCAGAGAAGCAGCATGAGAGCCTGACAGATTCCCCAAAGGGGCCTCTTGGTCCTGGAACCAAACACATAAATTGGCTTCCTGTGTAGAGAGGCACACACCCAGTCTTGCCTGAAATAGCTCCCCCAGACCTGCCTGCAGTACCTATGATGCACATTAAACAAAACAACAAAATTAAAATTGACATTATGCCAACAACTGACAATGGAATTGATAAAAATCCACCTATCGATAGTGAATCAATTAAAACTGCTGGAATTTCAAAGTTCAGCTCCACCTGAAAAAAGAATGTACTCTCAAAGCTATTTTTCCCAGACCATTAAAGATTCATGCAGACTTTGGACGTTTGTCTGTACCTTAAAGAAAAGCCTCTGGAAGGCAGGACTGGAGTCAGAGCTCATGTCTTTAATTTTGACATGGGACAGACAGTGGAGCAGGAGCAAAGAGAAGCCTCCGACCGACTGGAGCCTCTGGCGACGGACAAAAAGCGCCTCCTCTGCCTCCTGTCAATAGAGGAGTCATGCACACGAATCTCAATTATTCTCAGTAACACACTGCAGCTGTACAAAGACTAATACATTCATAATTGATTAATAAAAAACAAGCACGGTATCACATAGCACTGCAATGTACAATACAATCTTGGGTGTCATGCCATCTTGAGGGAAGTGAAAGGACTTCTGTGACTAACTGGAATAAACAAGAGAAAGTGACTAATTCAGCGATACAAGCGTCTTCAAATTCTGTTCGAATGCTTATTTGTCTCCCATAAAGTGCACTAAATAAAGTGCATGAAGAAAATGATAGACGCTTGTACAAATGAAACCCATCTATGGACTGTACTATATAAGCAGTACATATACAGATGTATAGGATATGCTTTAAATATTGGAAACTGTTTATTCAAAGCCTGTGTTTGCCCTGCCATGGGATGAAGTGGTTGCTCACAGAGTCCAAATAACATCTGCAGCTGATATCCTCCTCCAGTTCAGTGAATCCCCCTGAACTCCAAAGGAATCTGAAATACCAAAACCTACCCCAGAAACAAACTTTATTACCCTGAGCCCAGGAAACCTGAAGGTTGTGGAATTGCTGGTTATTTACTGATTTGAAAGGTCTTTTAGTCTGACCTCTCTCCCTTGTGAACAGAGGGGGGTAGGAACATATATGGAGTCTTTTGTGTCTGGAGATCAGCAGGGCTCAGGAGGATGTTGTATAAACCCTTTCACTATTTAGACTGTTCAATGAATTGCCCCCTCAGCACTAGTGAAGGCTCCAGAAAGATGTAAACAGCAAGTTGGTGTTCTGCTGTTGTCTGAACTGTTTTGTTGTGATATAAAGGTACTGTGAATAAAAAGCAGATTATTAATGTTGTCAGAGTACATGTGGGAGTGCTGCTACATGTAGGCTAGTTTGTTCCATTATTCCCCTTTTCCTGCTGCTGCATTCACTTATTCCCTTATTTACTTTAATTTGTCAAAAGTATTGTAAGTATTCTCTCTCATTACTTGTTAGTTTTGCAGAACATTAGAACATTACCAGTAAATATCCTGCATCCAAATTGTTACTTAAAAGTAAATAAGTATTAACAGCAAAATATACCTAAAATATTAAAAGTAAAGTTATTCATTATACAAAAGAATTGAGCCTGTGTATGTTATTATATGTTATAATACCATATTATTATTAATGATGTATGGAGAATTTTGGTCAAGGTGGAGCTAATTTTAACAAACTTTCATACTGTTTAGTAGATTAATCTAAAACAATGTATGATGATACAGTTTGTACGTTTTATAAAATGTTAATTTGTAAACTAACCAATAAGTACACCTGTCAGATAAATGTGGCCAATAAAAAGTAACATTTCCCTGAAATGTGGTGAAGTTCAATTCTAATTAGCATAAATTGAAAATAACCATTGTAGATTAATCTAAAACAATGTATTGTCAAGTAAAATAAAATGACCTCAAAATTGAATTTAAGTACAGCACTTAAATACATTTATTTTGTTACTTTCCACCACTGACAGTATTACATTTGTCCAGGGGTTCATTACTCATAAATCAAAACAGTATCCAGTATCCAACACAGAAGACATTATTTTTACTAAAACAGGAAATAGCACAGTTATGTGTCATCTTCAAAAATCCTGTGATATGGGATGTATGTTTGATATCCACCTCTAAGGGGTTTGGGTTTTTTTGTAAATTCAACTTATGCACACAGAAAAGAGCTCCAAATTTACCTGATAAAAGAAGGAATTTCTGAAGGCGTTATTGAAGTAGTTGTTGTTTGGAAGACTAGCTGCTATCTGAAGTGAAATGGCTGGAGTCTGTGAGGAAAAACAATAGAAACCCGATCCTTTTTATTACAATATGCCTACTATAGACCTGCCCATAATAAAAATGAAAAATATATATATATATACAAACAGATTCATAAAGCCAAAAAAACAAAGCAGAATAAATGAATAAATACATCCGAAAAAGACGAAACATCAAGTATACAAAAAAGCTATGGAGTCTGCCAGCTTGAATTCTTTAGGAAGGTCAGATTAAAGCCCCAGAGCTCTCACAACATAGGCCAAGTCACCTTTAGTCTTTAACCATAATGCAGACTTAGTTAGAAGGTTGCCTGCCTGAATACAGAGGCTCGTCAGGAATTAAAATTTAAAAGATTGCTCCGAGCCAGGCCACTCACAGCCTCAAAATTAAACAGTAAAATCAATTCAAAAATGAATAGGCAACAAAGTTGAAAGTAAGAGTGAAACTATGGTACCAACCAGTTTTAGACTGTGTAATGTGTGCATCAGGAATAGTCCATGCTGGTAGACCAGGAATTCTCTGGGGTTGAGGATTGAGGGCTCCAAAGGAATCAGCTCTCCCTCACATTCCCACTGAGCATCAAGGATGTCTACAAAACTCTTCTTGCCTTTGTCTACACAAAAAACAGAGAGAACAGACTAGAACAAGCAACAAGCCCATAACTTACTGTACTGTCTATAATGTACAGAGCACATGCAGTGGTCAGTATACAGTTACTTTGTATGCAAAACGCAACAAAACATTGACGGTTCAGGATTTTTGGAAACTACAATATGAACCACAAATCTGTTAAATCTGTTAAGGCTGCACACACATATATCACACACATCAAAAACTTTAAAGTTCCCTTCCTCTCAAAAATGTGTTGTTCTTCCCTCCTTCAGTTGGATGTTTGAGCTTCACTGTGCAGAATGATGTATGTGCAGAGTTTGACACTAGATAGCAGTTTTCACATTCATCTGCTGAAGGGACAAACTTTGTCTGTACCTACGAGCAAGATTTGTGACATCTCAACTAGTTTGGAGCCAATCGTGTGCCAGTATTCAACTTACACAAAGGTGATGTGGAGACTTGAAACCTCCAGTGCACATACACTGAGAATGGACTTTGCAATGAAGTAATAAACTTCAATAAACTTTTAACTATCTAATATTAATATTAAATATTACTTAGTATAATAGAGAGTAAATAAATATTTGCATATTCATAGATTCTGGAATTTTTAATGAGGAAGAAGGAGTAGGTGTCATTTTAAGGATTTTAATGAGATAATCAGGTGTGTATGTGGCACTGGCCCACCCAGCCAAGCTTGATCAAAATACATTTTGTAACAATAACTATAAAAAGTATAATATGAGGAAATAAATAAATATAAACTCGAATTATTGTGGACTTGACGTGTGTTGAATTTGTTATCTAATTAAAGTGGAACTGTTGAAACAAGTTGTAAGAACAGGGCTGCCAAATCTCACGCCACACATGACTTTTCTCACGCCACGTTTTCATCTTTGCTTCCTTGTTATTTTAAAAGGCCCCATGGCATGAGAAATACATTTTCCCAGTTTCAATCCTGCCCTGAGTCTTTCCTCTTCCTGTAAAACGGTTACAAATGTTTGATGACTCATATTGCACTCAGGGACATTTATAAAAATTCTTCCAGTCAAGTGTGACTCTGGATGTGTAGTATGGAGGACCACAAGGGTCTTGCAAATAGTAATAAAGCATTTAATTAATTAATATCTAATTGTGCAATAAAACAGGAATTAATAAATTAGTTTACAAATCAATTAATTAATCCATAAATTAATCTACTAAATTACAAAGTAATTCATTATTTTATATTTTAATGGGCAATAAAAAGAGGAATTATAAAAGAATTTACAATGAAATAATTCAATAAATTGTTCAAATTAAAAAGAGATTTACAAAAGCAACTTTAAAATAGTCAATAAGTACATCATTTAAAAATGCATGAATGTATTCCTAAATAAATAATGGCATTTCAATATCAATTTGAAAATGCAGTTTTAAAAAGAGAAATCAAGAAATGAATTTGCAAACTGAGTTAAGGAAACAGCTTTTAATCAGGAATTTAAAAGTGCAATTCCCTTTCCAATTTGCATTTCCAATTCCTCACTGCTTTTCCTTTTCCTATTTCTTTTTTAACCTTTCCATTTAGCCTTTTCATGACACTTTGGTCCCTGCACTGCTGAAACAAAGCAAATAAGTCTACCTCGGAAGCCCCCCCTCCTGTCAGCTTCTCCTGGTCTTCCTAATAAAAGTTCTGTTGAATCTCATCAGTACAGGCTGTTACATCATGTCGGTGGTTTGATTGTTTGTTGTGATACTCAGGCTTTATTCTAACAAATGTGGGCTCACTATGTTGTATGTATGTAAATAACGCTAGCTCTGGTGAATCTGGCAGTTCATCCCAGTAACGTACAGAGCAAACACTAACGTGATGTCAAATACCAGCATCAATAAATAACTCTCTGGACGGCCACAGAGAGTTTGCCAAGTGCTGGAGCAACAAGTGCAAATCTACAAGCTGCTGCCAAGACAACGCACACTGTTACCTCAGTAAAGGTGAGTTAGTCCAGCTGTTAGCATCGCCCCTGTGTAACTTAACGTTGCTCAGCTGCATGATTAAAAGCTGTTTTCTTAATTAAGTTTGGGAATTCAGTAGCTAGCCACACTGATCATATAAAACTGCAGTTCACCATTTGTCATAGTGGTTAACAGAGCAATATGGAGAGAGATAGGCAGAGATGTGTGTTTTGATATCAGTGGACAAAAACTTTGTTTTCATCTCCAAAACAATGTGGCTAAGGTCTAATTCATTCATCTCTCCCTTGTCCTCCTCCTGACCTAACAACGGGTGAGGGAGGTGTGTGTGCAGCCCACAGTCCTCTGTAACTCTGTTTCTCTAGAGCTTAACTCTAAGCCCCGCCCACTTTTTAACAGTCCAATCAAACCCTAACCCTAAGCTAAAGACGCTCTAACTTCTGTTTCATAACTATCTCTCTGCACATGCCTAAAACTAACCAAGTGGGTGTGTCATGCAGTAAAGTGGGTGTGTAAATACTGCGAGTCTGCAGATAGACCTACTTGACTTTACTTGACATGTGTGTTTGTGCTAAACACAAAAAAAACCTAACACAAAGCAGCCCGTAGAAGTCTAAATAAGTTGATTTCCAGTGCTGAACATTTAAATATTTGTTAAATTCAGACACTTTCACATTGTGATGAAAAGCTCTGCTGTCGGTCCTCCTCTCACTGTGCTGTCAATCTGCTCCACACAAAAGTCAGAAAGCAGCGCCTTCTCTCACTGGTACAGTTCAAATCAGTGAGCCACACTTCCAGAATAAGGTGACGAAATCTGATTACTGACCTGCTGCATGTAAACAAGGATTTGCAGTAACCGGGTTACTACAGTGAATGTAAACACATTGTAAACACATTGTTTAGTTTCACTACAGTGAATGTAAACACATTCACTGTAGTGAAACCAAACATTTCAAACCTGACCACATCTGTTTGGATTATAAATGGATTTTTATCGACATCATTTATTCTTTATTCAGATTGAGTGGCCGCAGTTTGTCAGAGATCGGCTAAACTGGTTCTGGGTCTGTATTAAGAAGATCATTTTTCAGATATTACTTCTATTTGGATAGACTTGAGAGACTAAAGTGGTGAGTGTCTCATGAGGAGCACAAATCTTTCTTATATTCTTATATTATGTTTTGAAGAAAAATATGTGTAATATCTGGAATGTATCTCAAAAATTCTACCCAATAAACACAAATTAGCAAAAAGATAAAGTCTTATGAAAAAGGCGTTGGTTCACAAGGCCAGAGAGAGGTCCAGTGGGTCAATTTACCAGGAATAATGTTCATTTTATTATTATCATTTTATTATGAACGTTTAATTATAAATGTAGGGTAAAGTCCCTGCATGTTTCGAAGGCAGACATGACAACCCTCAAACAACAGACCAGCTCTCTCTTCCACCCCCAGGAATGCCGGCCAATATCACATAAGTGAGAGTTCCAAACTCCTCACTGATCAGACCATGTAAACACCATCCTGAAAACCATAAGGATTAGATAAGGAACCCCCCATCTCCTGCATGGTCACTAAACCAGACCACTGACCCAAACCACCTTTGATCCTTCAAGCTACAAGAGCCAGCAAGATGGAAAGACTAATTCACACCCCAATGTGAAGTGATAGTACCACTTGGATAAACAACCCCCACCACTGGCAATCACAACTCACCTCTGAGAGCCAGTCACACACAGAGACGAGCTGGCACCAACTTTAATCCCACTGTGAACTGATTTTCAGGACTTGAATAACCGACTCAAGAACTGATCACTGGATAAACCAGCAAAACAGCACCAGGCAGCTTGTTTAGTATGCTAAAGCTACTATCAAAAATGCAAAATTAGGAATCATGCAATTGCTAAATTGTAAATACTTTGATCAAAAGAATAACTGCATTCACGAGTTGAACTGACAGACTCTGCTCCCCCAGAACTCTGCAACCCCTGGGATTGGCCAGGATGAAACTCCTGGGTGGGCAGACCGAAACTTTAAAACAGTCTCTTATCTTCAGATATTACTTCTAGTTGGATAGACCTGAGAGACTAAAGTGGCGAGTGTCAGATGACGGGAGTGACTTGGTGAGAAGCATAGATTTTTCTTATCCTATATTTTGAAGAAAAAATTGTGTAATATCTGTAATGTATATCAAAAATACTACCCAATAAACACAAATTAACAAAAAGAAAAAGTCATAAAAAAAGGTGTTGGTTCACAGGTCTCTTAGCTGACTGAGATCTTAGATCTGAATGAGACTCCAGGCTGCCGGCTGTTTTTTCTTGCTGGTTTCTTCTTGCTTTTGTCTTTGTCTTCTTGCTTTCTGCCATGCCGATGGAAAGCTTGTATTTTGCTAGTCTGAAGATGTGATTCAGAACAATAGCAGGTGAAATCTCAGAGTCTAGAGTCATGAGTTAAGAATCAAGACCAGGAGAGCCTAAACCAGGAGTTCTCCTTCATTGGGAACTTTTCAAATCCGGACCAGCTGACTCACTCATCATTACAAGATCCAGACTCCAGCCTTTCACCCCAGCACATCAGACTCCATTCTCTGTGAGAGGCCACCCCGGGGAGCAAGCATAGTATGCATGCTTTCATAATTTCTAACTTCAATTGGGAATTCAGAACTACGCTGTTGTACTGTTGATTTGACTCGTTGCTTCACTGGTCATCTCATCTGTTTATCAGGTCTCTCATACAAACTACACTATAGATAACCCTGCATCATTCATTTCAATCATACACTAGCCATAGCCTTGTGAACCAGTTTCCCTTTCCCTCTAGTATTTTGTTTGTAAAATGTTGTAGTGTTTAGTACTTGTAGCTGTAGTATTAGTAATACATGTGTATGTAAATAAAGTGAACTTATTTGTGACCTATACCCTCACAAAATCATAATTAAGATTAATAATAATCATAATTCTAATTGACCTCTCTGGTGTAGCCCACCAGGAGGAGTTATGTTGCTGGACAAATAATTTCATGTTGGAGTTGTGCACAATAATAACTCATAATTCCCCCATAAATCATAAAACTATTTGAGTGTGCGAATTCCTACATGAACACCCACCCCATGGGCACAAATCTCACTCCAAGCTTAAGTCCAAAGTTTGCAGCAACGTGTGGGAAGTCTCTGGACATGCAGACCTTCCTGAGCTGCCTTCAGCCAACTAGCTGATTTTTCAGGCGATGTAATGCTAAAGCTACAACAATGGCTACACAAAGTTTTAATGTGTTATTTGAAAAAAGTTGAGGAAGAAGAAATTCCGCTGCCTCCATTGACCAAGTCCACCATACTCATCAGCCCACAACTTGATCAGCCGGCCGCTTGTTCCCTGGCAATATAGCTCTTTCTCCCAGTCAGCCTGATGTGGGTTCACCTATAGTCACAGGAAGAAGGGGTGCTGGGGGAGCTGTGGGCTCCAGGTGGCTGCCAACTTATAGGCCCATTTGTGTTGTTGCAATAATTATGTTTTTTCTGTCGGTTGCGAGCTGGTCCAGCAAAAATAGACCTTGCATATAAAGATAGTGGATTGGGGAAAAGAACTGGGCGTGAGATGCACGGCTCACTGACCCGGTTGACGCATGCCGGTTAGAATTGTCTCCAGCAGCCGGACTACTAAAAACTGTAGTTATAAACTTGACAGGACAGAGGAAACTCTCCAGAGGAAACCAAATTAAACTAGCTTCTGAAATAATTTTTTAGACAGCTCTGATAGAGCTCTGGATTTATCAGTAGGACAGCTGCTTCACTCAATTTCACTGTCCAAACCGGGGCTGTGTGTGACCTTTTGGATCTGTACAAACACACTGACCATTAATTTACATAAGATTCTGACTGATCCTGTCGGCATGTTGGGAGATTTAAATAATCACTGAAGTTACACTGCTGTGTCTTGTGCATAAATGCGCACAGCGTCTCTCTCAATGGGGAGACACGCTTATCGTTTCTGCTGTGGTAGGATCGCGGCAAGTAGCCTATTTAATAAACTCATACATTTTTTGGGAAGGTGTGTTTAGTAGTCAGCACCCCTACACCCCCAACTGATATCATCACTCGTGGCTATGGGTTCACCCGCTGATTTATGTGTCATTTATGCACCACATTCACATCCAAATTTGTATGCATTTCCAAAGGTGCTTCTCATCACAGTGGTATGGATAGTTTTCTTGATTCAAGAATAGAGTGTAAGGATGCAGTTTTCTGTCAAATGTGCAGATTTGGTTATTCATTTTATAAATCTTTTGTATACATTTTACAAATGTTGTTCTTAAACTAGGTGTTCAGTCATTTAACAGCTGTTCCACCTGTTTTATGTCTGTTCTAAACTTAGTTCCTTGCTCTGTAAAATGAGACAGTTGAGTGTTTTACAGTTAGTTTATTTTGTTGTACTTTTGTCTGAGCCAGTGGTAACAAATCATAGTTATGCAGATTTCTATGTCCTCCTATGAAATCCTATTCCAAGGCTAGTTGAACTCTTGAACTTGTTTCCATCACGGGATCATCATATGACCATACTTGTTTATAAGAAGGTGTAACTGTTAGTGGAAGTGTCCTTTTAGGGACCTGTTTTGAGCTTTGCTCTGGGGAGGTATAAAACTGTCTGGTTTGTGTTAACAACCTTTAGAGAAAGGGTTGGCTTTAGGGAAGAGGCCAGCTGAACAACATGCTTTCTCTCCAAAAATACAAGATGATTGTATTTTCGTTTTGTGTTTTGTGTTTGGACATTTGTATAATTATTACTGATAGTGTGATGGATTGTACAGTGTCTACAACTGCTTCAACAAGTATTAATGTTTAATGCCTTCTTTATGTCTTTGTGTGGTTCTTGAGCAACAATGAAAAATTTCCACTACATAGGCTACAATGAATGCACTGAATGAATGAATGAATGAATGAGGGTTGTGTTACATGGGTGATTTCTGTCTAAGTTAACACTATCTCTGCTGTCTGGGTTTATGTTTAGTTGCCATTTTGTGCAATAAAATTGTTAATTAACAGTGCCGTGCACTGAAGAGCCGATGAGCAGCTGGTCTTTCTGGTACAAATATACTGTGTTTTAGATTGGATAGGCTATAACAGTTGCTTTTTGTCTATACTGTTGTGAACAGTGTTTATACTGTAGACTGCTCTGTTGGTTGAGCATGTTGGATAGGCAGTGTTTTGCTGTTTTTGCTTTTGTGATGCAGAACATTGCAAAGTAAACTGGTCGCTCATTTTTCAGTTTGTCTGTATTTGTTCTTTTTTCTTCTTCGAACTTTTCAGCTGTCAGCTTTTCTGGGAAAATATGGCCCACCCACTTTTGTATTAGCCCACCCAAAATACCGTGTCTGCCTATGCCACTGGAGATAATTAAATTTTTTTTGTGGAAAAAAATATTAGATTAAAACTATACCGATCATTAATCAAAGTAGAGTATTTTATATACATATTAAAACATGTCTGGGGGGGATATTTAAAATAATTACTTTATGTGTTACATGTGGAGCTAATGATTTAATTTTTATGATAACAAAACCCTGTTTCTTAATAGTTACACCAGGATCTAGTTTATGCTACATCATTCGACAGTGCCTTAGTAAGACTGAGCTGATGAAAGTTATCTAATTAAACCCTGAGTCCCTGAAGCCAAATGAACTAACATATGCCTGAACACTTGAGGTTCAAAAAATGTCTACCATCTGGGCTTCATCAAGGCTCTGGAGACTGGGGAAAATGGAGTGGGCAATAAAACATACAGGCTGTGTTGAAAAAGAATACACAGTACTTTAAGCAAGGTTGCATTCTGTTCTTTTCACAAAAGTACACTATTACATACTGTAATGGGACCCTTATTAAGTATTCATAAATACTGAAGAAATATTTTAGAGCCTTATCAAGCCTGTATTCAAGTTTTCTCCAGGTAGGTTTGATTTGGGGATAAAATATCTCTAATGTGTGTGTTATGCTAGGTTGCCTGCGAGTACTCGATGATTATGCTGTCTACATGTGCTGTATGTGTGTGCACATGTACTGTATATATGTGATTTTGTGCAAGTAGTTGGTGCCTGTAGGCCCATTACTTCAAATATCGACAGCCCCAACTGTGTCCGACCTACCACCGAGATCTTCTCCAACAAGTCCTGCCCCACAGGCCCAACACTTAAGCTGTAGCTCCACGCCCTTCAACAGCTGGAACAGAGGAGAAAGCTCCAGCAGCCTGGTCCACTCCTCTTCTGGGGAATAAAAGCAGCACGGATTGATTAAGGTAATGTGACACAAGTCCCATATTCTAATTACGTGTTATTTCACATCATGATGTTACCTGAAATTGTGGGGACAGAGATATGTGCAGGCTGAGCAGACTCTTTCAGAGGTTGGCTCTCTATGAGGAAATTGAAATCTGAACAATCATTATCATTTAAGGCATTTTTCAACACTTTGGAACATTTTCCTGGAATCGCTGTGAGGTTCAGAGGTAACCAGTGGACACTCCAGGAAGTCACTGTTCCTAGCCAAGAAATAGTCAGTCACAGACACCCTATAAAACTTCAACTTATTAATCAATCACCCACTAAAATTTGCATGTACACATTCAGCCAATCAGGACGCGCCTACTGATTACGTATGTCTCACAAAGTACATAACGCAGCACTCTGCTGCTGCTATCATCCTTTTCACTTCAGCAATGGCGAGTCTGCTCACTGACTTACCTCTCCACGGAAGGAGTCACTTCTCTAGCAAGCTCGTTCCTGCCAATCATGCCTCATTACCGCCGCCGCCGGGCATCTCTTCTGCTTCCGAGTGCCTCTGATAGGACCATGCAGAGAGTGGCATGATGCAGCCACTGCCCTGTGTTCACTGCCGAGGACTTACTGTGATTTAACGCCAGCAACGGTGGGACCATTTTCAGATGTGTGAGGTCTTGCTCTGCTGTGACAACAGCAACCCGGAGCTCGAGACAGATCCCCACATTGATGACGAGTCCCTCACTTCATCTGGTGCCCCACTGCGGCCGGACACCTTGGCCAAGGCTGTCTCAACGGCTTTGCCAATGGACAATGACTAAATATCTCATCTCATTGTATTGTATTTATTGGGACCATGTACAGTGTTAAACATAAATGTTAACATTTGATGTACTGCACCAGAGTTAGCTTAAGCTAATTTTCATCTGCAGTCCCTTACAATTAAAACATATAACAGCACAATAACAAACAGTACAAAACAAGAAACTAGAAATTAATAATGTAAGCTTGTCAAATTAAAAGCAAGATTATTCGCATTCATGAGAAGACCATGAGGTGACATTTAGAGTCAGTGGTTACAGAGCTGAGTAGTTTTTGGCAGATTTTTTAATTTGGTTTTGAACGCACTGATGGAACTGCAGCTCTTCATATCATCAGGGAGGGCATTCCACTGAGTTGTGGCTTTCACAGAGAAAGCTGATTGCCCAAATGCAGTGCAACGAAATGGTATGGTACAATCTTGTATGGAGGATATTCTGGAGTATTTAATAGAACTTACTGAGCGAGTGTACACAAAGTCACATAGTGGAGGAGGGGCCAAACCATTTAAAATTGTAAAAACTAGGCACAAATTTGAGCATAATCCAAAATTCTCAAAGCCCAGTGAATTGTATTTCTCCAGAACCCTACCATGATGGAAGTGCGTTGGCTTTTTTCCCAGAGCTTTTTTTGTTTGTATAAGGACTCAGGATGTTTTATGGCTGTTTCTCCAGCCTGCCCCCAACATGTGATGCAATAAGACACATGGGAATGAATCATAGCATGCATAAATATCTTGGCTGTGTCCAAAGAGAGACAGTTTCTTTTTTAACATGTTTCTTAAAGTTCAAATTTGGATCCAGTGTCACACCAAGATATTTAAAATCAGTGACTATGTCAATCTTTTCACCTTTGATGAGAATATCAGTGTTAGGAGGTTGTACCATGGTTTTAGAGAAAAACATACCCTTTGTCTTGTTTACATTTAGACTCAGACATGATTGATAAGCCAATGTGTGATCCTTTCCAATGCAATTGTTAGCTTAGCAGCAGCTAACTCAGTTTGTTTTGCATGAGTGTACAGAACAGTGTCATCTGCATACATTTGCAGTTCCACATCATGACACTGTTGATGAAGATCATTAATATATAGACTAAATATATAGACTAAATAATAGGGGACCTAACACTGACCCTTGTGGAACACCCATTGTGCACTTCATGTTACTGGACAGTGCGACACAAACTTTCACACATTGTATCCTATTAGATAAATATGAAGATATCCATGCCAGTGCACTAGATGAGAAGTTAAATTTAGAGAGTTTCGATATTAAAACATCATGATTGACTGTGTAAAATGTTTTACGCAGATCTAAAAATACAGCACCAACTACTTCTCCTTTATCGAGTCTTGATTTAATTTGCTCTATTAAATGCAAGGTAGCAGTTTCAGTGGAATGATTTGCTCTAAAGCCAAATTGCATACAATGTAGACCAAAATTGCTTGTATTAAGAAATGTTATCAGCTGTTTAATAATAACTTTCTCAGCAACCTTTGAGAGTACTGGCAGTATACTTATTGGTCTGTAGTTACTGGCTTCAAGGTGGTCTCCAGATTAAAAATAGGTGTGACAATGGCACATTTCCAGTCATCAGGAAAGGAGCTGTGTTTAAAAGACAAATTAATTAAATGAGCAATGGGGGGAGTTAAAATATCTTTGTGTGATTTAACAAACATGGTGTCAAATTGGAAAGCATTTCTACTTTTGCAGCTTTTAAGGAGCTGATGATTTTGTTTACTTGTAACTCATTAGTCTCTACCAGCTCGAAAACCTGACCTGTAGCATCTATTAGAACAATATCCTTTTCGTACATTTTTTTCCTAACTCATATACAGATTCAAGAAAAAAAAATATTAAAGACAGAAGCAACAGTAAGATGATCTTCATTTAACTTTCCCTGTACTTGAGGTTTAAAATCTCCTAAAAAATTTTGAGTCCCTCCTTGTGAGATTATCACTGTTTTTCCAGATCAATTTACTGTTGCCTTTTGCCTCATGCACTATATTGAGATAAAAATGAGATTTAGCTTCACTTAGCTCTTGGATAACTATGTTCCTCAAACCTTCATAAATCAGCATGTCAGTGTCTCCTCTAGTTTTAATTGCCTTCCTTAGTACAGAATCTCTAGATTTCATCAGTTTCCACAAATTTTCATTAAACCACGGTAAATTGTTTTTATTTTTTGATTTTATCTGTATCCTCACATTAAATCTTTCCCTCACAGAGTTGATTCTGTGAGTAAAAATATAATAGCCATAGTCCAGATCATCAGAGGACAGTACATCATCCCAGTTCAAGCTGTTTCAATGAGTATGGGTATGCATTGAAGGATCATTGTCTTTGTTGCCGTGGTCCTAAATCTATTTTTAGTCAGTTTTTTCACACATAGGGTTAGGTTATGATCTGATAAGCCAGTGATTAAATTATAACTTTAGTTATTCTTTCTGGTTTGTTAGTAAATATCAGATCAATTTGTGTACTGCAGCATTTTGCAATCCTAGTTCGGCCTTTTACTAGTTCTTCTAGTTAGAATTTCTCTGTGATAATTTTTAGTTTTTTCCTCTTAATTTTTTCCTCCCAGGTCACATTAAAATCACCTATAAGTAATAATTCTTTGTTGAGATTGGACTCTTTCAAGGCTTCTGTGAGTTGATCATAGAAAGTGTCATTGGCAGAAGGGGGCCTATAGACATGATGTTAAAAGACATTTGTTGGGATAACATTATTTTTATCCCAACATATTCTAACATGTTACCTGCATTGTAAACCACATGTTCACATTTGATGTTGTCTCTCAACATCACTGACCTTCGGAAATCCACCCCCAACTTCAGTTTGCCATTATTTCCTGAAGGTTATGGCCATGGTGGCGGAGCATGTAGGACTCTCCCGGCCCCCATCTACACCGCCAAAACTTGTTAGCTGGTTTCGTGTAGGCTTTTACAGCCTGGCTCATCCGGCTCAACCTGCCTATTTTTTTTCTCCTCTCCCAGATATGTCGAAGCATCCTGGAAGGAGACACTGAAAACAAAGTCACCAGTCACGGGACTGATTTCCTTCCTGAGAGTGCAGGGCCACACAGAGATACACCGCCCTCCTGATTGCAATGAGCAGGAAGCTGCAGCCTCCGCTGGTGCAGGATAGGGACACGCTGGAATATTTTGAGAAAATTTTCTGTCTGGGCGTGCAGCTGGAAACCTGGGAGCGTTGGGTGTTGAGTACTAGGAGGGCCACGGTGACTAACCTATAGCAGGTTGGGTTCAGTGAGGCAGTCTGATGACATGTCGCAGCAGGGCAAACATTCATTGGGCTCAGCCTACTGTACCCATAGACTCCAATAGAGGGCAAAGCCTGTGTGAGATAGAACGAAGGTGACGATATTGTGACCCTAGTTCTATAAGCACAGGCAGAGCCCTGAACCTATGGACCCTGCCGCTTCTATGCCGTGTGCTGAAGTGGTTTGGGGATGAGAGTGGTAGCAAAGCACTGCTTTATATACTGTGTGAGATACGTAATCAGTAGGTGCGTCCTGATTGGCCGACTACGTACCTAGGGTTACAATATCGTAACCACTTAGGTTTTTTAACGAATTAAACAAGACGCATTTAGAGGTGCTGTTAGGCATTTTTTGTTACCTACGTGTAGAGCCAGGCTAGCTGCCCTGTTTCAAGTTTTTTATGGTAAGCTAGGCTGCTGGCTGTGGCCTCATAATAGTATAAATCTTCTCCTCTAACTCACAGCAAGAAAGCAAATAAATGTACAGACAGAATAATGAGCGCTCAAATTCCCTCTATCTATGTATGTATGGATGTGTGTCCTTTCCCAGAAGTTTGTTTCCAGAATCTATAAAAGAACATGCAATAGGTGCATACAGTACAGCTAGCCCACACACAGCTTAGCACAACACACAGTTAAAAGGCTCATTTGTGCTTTGTCTCACCCTGGGAGTGAATTCCAGAAGATGTGGTGTGTCTTGTTGAGTTGTGTGTTGGTGCTGAACTGGCCTGCAGACCAGTGTCCTGGGACTGAGCTTTGATAGGCTCCCTCAAAGACTGGGTGGAGATTCCTTTACAAACACAAACTATCAGAAATCTTTTGCACACTGCAAGCCAGAGATCAAGCCAATTCAGTTCAAACATCTTCCCAGGCTGCTGTGAGGCTTTGTTTTGTAAAGCTCGCTCTCTAAAGACCCAATACACATAATTTTGAGGTAATGTACTTTAGTTTAGAGGGCTAGTTTTGATAGACACATGAACCACTTATGTTTTATTGTTGTTAAACTTACTCTAGTGGTTTCTGTACCCGCTGTGTATTTTACACATACAAGCTTTGTCTTAGCATAAGCAACATTATTTTCAAAAAAATAATAAAACACAGTATCTGTTTACTTTCTGACTGCATTATCCTGCTGCATTTTGACAATGAACATATAAACACTCATTCAATATTTCTACACACTCCTTCCACACATATATACATGTTATCACAAGGTATGATTGGCTTGAAAACGAACAAACCTTTCACCACAGGCACAGAGGCTGTCCAAACTCTAGAGGCTATCTCCATACCATACGCCTGCTTTGTTGACAAACCTGAAACATACATCAGAAATCAAATTGTAAGGATAATAATAAACTCTGTAGTCAAATCCTGGTGCTGTAGCTTATTCCTCTTTGCCATATAGCTCAATTGTTGTCCATATGTTCCTTTATTACTATGAACATGGGCACTGTGGTTGTTTTGAATCTGCTGCTGCCGTAAATATGTATCAAATGTATACATGGCTGAAAATAGTCCCCAATAAATGCAATATATTCTCCTGTTTGAGTGACATTGGTGAAAAACTATACAATGCCCAGCTGTTTTAGAAAATTACTTTGTCTGTTTTAAAAATGAAACTATATTTGTAACCTGTTTTTAAAGATTTAGGTCTTCAATATAAACCAGTGGGCTTGGGGCTGGCACAACATGATAGAGGAAAAAAACACAATAACAGAATGTGTGGGAAAATGTAGATAATGGCCTCATATCTAGGAACTGATGGAATTTCAGGAAATGTGAACTGCACAACAGGAAAACAATCAACAGAGGGAAAACAATTAGACAGTAGTTTACCTTCTACCATGAATAAGTACCCCTGTCATGTAGTAAATGTACTACCCCTATCTGGTACTGATTCAGTACCAGAAATGTGCCGATGGCAGGTGTTAGGTGAGAAGCTGGCAGGCTGTTTATCTTCCAGGAGCTGGTTCAGTCTCTCCAGCAGAGGTAGAGCCTTCTGTTGGAGCAAACTCATGACATTCACAGTTGGTCTGTGCTCACTGCACTGGACCAGACCATATTCCCTGTACCAAAAGTTCCCACACAGTACTGCCTGGACAAACAAACAGAGAGAGGTAGCTCAGAACAACATGGGGAGGAGAAGAGATGACCAAAATAAACATTTCTCAACATCCCTCTGTCATTATTATGTAGTTAAGCACAATTTCCTCTGATGGGACAAGGGTAGCTGATTCAAAATGAAAAGGACAAACTAAAAAAAAATATCCATCCACTTCTCTGCATTCATATTTAGGTTTATTTATATTTAGTGTTATTTATTTAGTGTGTCTGTATGTGGTCTGACCTGAGCAGTGTCAGCACGGAGCTGAGAAAGGTGTCTGAAAAAATGTAGCGCATTAAGGGCACCCTCCAACTCTGTCTGTCTGGAACAACACTGCTCCCACAACTCACTCTGTCTCAGTTCTCTGTCCTGAAGGAAAAATAAACAAGTTAGTAACAATGCATGTTACCAACTTGGCTTCTTCCTCTGAGTTGTTGTGCTTTCTCGTCAGAATCCAAATTGTGAGCCATGGCCGTGGGTATGGTGCAGGGATGGTGGTGTGGTCCTGTGGGTGTCCTGCCTTGACAGCTTCTCCAGCTATTATTGCTATTATTATTACTAGTCATATCTCTTTATTATTATCGTTGTTATTGTTATTATTGTTGTTATTATGCCTCTCTGTGTCTCTCTCCCCCCTCTCCCCTTCGCTCCTTCTTTCTCTCTCAACCCAACCGGTCAAGGCAGATGGCCGCCCACCTAGAGCCTGGTTCTGCTTGAGGTTTCTTCCCATTAAAGGGGAGTCTTTCCTTGCCACTGTCGCAAAGTGCTTGCTCATGGGGGAATGTTGAGTCTCTGTAAATTAAATAGTATGGTCTTGACCTGCTATATGTGAAAAGTGCCCTGAGATAACTTTGTTATGATTTGGCGCTACACAAATAAAATTGAATTGAATTGAACTGAATTAAACACAGACTTGTGCAGGAAGAAGTATGAGGACTCATTTACATTTAGATGACAATGTTACAGGGGAACTTACAACTCTTAAGTGGACTCAAAAGTTAAATTACTAAAAATTCAAGCTCCTTATAGTGCTGTGATTTGTATCTGTTCGGCATCAGTGGCCTGAGAGAGAAGCAAACACCTGACCTAACTGTGTCAGTCACCAGTTCAGCTACAGTGCCACTAATAAACCGCAAAGCCATTCTCACCATTACATGGAGAGTTGTTGCCCAGTCCGCTTTTTGTGTTGTCCATTTGTCCTGGTCTTGTTGCAGCTGCTCCACCCATACATCCACCTTATCAAGGCCTGACACCAGCTCTGAGTGCCAAACACACTGCTGATCCCACTCCTCCTCGTCACCTATACATACACAGAAAGCGATGAACACAGACACAGGCATGGTATCAACCCAAACTAAATAATGAACATTGAAATTATGTCAACTAACACACAACTGAGACGCTGGTAGGGTGACAAGATGTCCCAAAAAATTTGTGACAGTCCCAAATTACAAGCAGTTGTCCCAAATCCCAAATCCTGTCTTGTTTGTCCTGAAAATTAACCGTTAATGTAATAGTAATAGATAATATGAACAAGCTAAAACCAGAGCTGTCTGTATGCTGTGAGACTCAACTTGACTTGAGACTTGAAGACAAAAATGCTGAGGAGACCTTACTTGGTGACAGCAACACTGAAAAATGCTGCACTGAACTATTGTGTATTTTGGAGCACTGCCAAATTGTCATAAATAATTAATAACATGACAGGCTGCTGCTGTCACCAGAATAAAATATAGAAGACCAATACCTGCTTTTAGTTATTAAAAAATGTCATGTTTGTTTTTGTAAAGTATTTAAGAGTATTGATGTGTTTTCATTTGTCTATTGCACTGATTAGGCTATCATAAATAACAGATTGTTGATGTCATTCAACCTGTTTTAAAGCAGATGACGGAGAGTGCAGCCACCACTGCGGGAGGAATTTGTGATAAAAAAAATATCTAAAAAAATGTGTTTGTAAACTCCTCCAGTTTAAAGCAGCAGTAGGTAGTGCGTAAAAAATAACTTTTTGTCATATTTGCTAAGACTGTCGCTATGTCCTGACAGTAGTACATGAGACGGATAATCTGTGAAAAAATCAGGCTCCTCTGGGCCCACTTAGTGCTCCTAATGCCCTTTGCAAGAATCCACCAATCAGAGCCAAGAGGAGTGTCTGGCGGAGTGTCAATCACTGCTCGTGCACACTGCGGCAGCCCCTCTCCCCCACGCGTGCTGTCACTCGGTCAAGCTCAATATCATCAGTAAGCAGCTTTAGTAGCTTTGCAAAAGCAATGGGGGAAAACTACCAGAGAAGAGAAAACTGCCCATGCCTCCTTTGCCAACGACAGGTTATACGACAAAGACAAGTAAACCAACTGAGGAAGAAAAACAAGCTAAAAAGAAATAATTAGGCCAGAGATGAAACAAGGGTAAACTTCAGAGTGGCTTTTCAGAGGTGGAGGGAGCAACAGGACCTGAAAGGACTTGATGCCAAGTAAGCCACATTTCTGCTTGACAGGTAATTACCCCTGCTTGATTTATGTTTGATTTGATTTTCGAAAAAAAATTAACCACAAAGCTAACGACTGCCTGGGCAGTCGTTAGCTTTGTGCTGATATTCATGTGTGCCTGTGCTCTCACAGCTGGATGTTCTCCTGTGGTTTTATTGCTTATGTATCAATTTTCACGACAGCTTCTGTTATCAAACAAACATCTAAGCACTGAAATAAGTGTTTACTCATTCTTTTTAGATTACTTTTCATGTCAAAAAGATTTATTTCTGCTTGTTTGTTGTTGACATTTCACAGCTGACTCTGATCATAATCAGTGATTCCTTCTACAAACAAGCAGTAGCAAGTTGGTAACATACACAGTATATAAATTAGATGATTAAGTCCAGTTTAATCCACTTTAGTTCAGTGTATACTACTTCAATGTGTGATAAATTTGTAACCAGGAAAACATTTTCAGATTATGGTTTATATAATAAATATAAATATTAATTTCAAATTGTTTCAGTTTGAGCCAGAAAGATAGAAATGCTCACCAGTTTTGGCTGATAGCAACCTGGCTATCTGTTAGCTCACCTTTGCAAGCTAATGTTAGCTTACTTCCAAGGTGGCAAAAAGCTAATCTAAAAAGCAAATGTGTATTTTAATATCCTTATAATAATAAAGCTGTAGTAGCAGACTAGTGTAAAGTAAATTTTAAAATGTTTGTGTCTCATGTTTTTCATGTCTTTTCATGTCTCACCTTGTAATTTGCACCTCTTTGCACAGCCATTTTTCCCTTCAATTTTTTTTTCATTTTTTTAAATTTTGAATTGGCAGCAGGGCTCTATGTGATGACATCACAAACATTTATTGACTGAGACAGTTGTTGTCCCAGGGCTATCATACAAAATGTTGGACTCAGGACAACAACCACTTAGTAAAATCAGAAAATTCCCCAAATTTAACCCATTCTCATCACCCTAGATACTGGCATGGAGTGTCTCCCTTTTGGAAAGTGAAGAATATAACCACAGTGAGGGTCATGAGTGTGATTTCCATGCTCTTCATTCTGCCAGCTTGCCAGCCAATTTACCTAGTGTGAGGATGTGTAATACATGTGGAGGCAAGATCAGAGCCAAGTGGGAGTGCTGAGCTGCTCTCCTCTGGGCCTCAGTCTGCGCTGAATCCTGCAGCTCCACAGCTGCTTCCCTCAGCTGCCTCCCTGACCACTGGACCTGCAGCAGAGTAAACACTTCAACTTGGAACGTGAAAAGTGGAAGCACAAATTTGCATACTGGCGCACAAAAAGGCACACACGTACTAATTTTAAGGAACAATGCAGTGACTTGTAGTTTTCCCTCCTTCTTATTTGTGTACAGGAACATAACCGTATCAGGTTGCTCACTTGCAGTGCCAGGATATGAAAAGCTTCACCAGAATTACTTTCCAATTCTGTTTACCCCTGCATTCGTACATCCCCCTCATTTCCACATGTTCAAAAGACTCAGCCCTTTTGAATTCCTTCTCCTGTACGCAGAGGCCAGGGTATGCAAGATATTTTGAACCAAAACAGCAACCGCCCCATGCTGACCTGATAAGAGTTATCTTCTGTGACTCTAAAGGGATACTGGAGTAGAGCTGAGTTCAGATCTGAGAGAATATCTTCCTCCCGCTGCCTCTGCTGCTGCCAGTAAGTGTTTCGCAAACACACTTCTCTCTGCAGCGCCTCTACCTGGTGTACAATAGCAACAACAAAAGGAAGCACATCTGATTCACTCAATTCCATCTTCATGTATTCAATAGGCTGAGTTCAAACAGACAAGGCTTCAATCACATTAGATTTGAAAAATAGGAATTGCAAATGTCTCTTCAACTATTTCTCCACCTGCACACTGTCTGTTTGATCTGCTACTGTTAACCAGTAGGATGCTGTAACAGGTACAACAGTTTTTCTGGACACATCCAGCCTGGCTCCAACCACTGGGGCCAACACCCCTGTTACCGGGTCGACAGTCTGAAATCCATAACGAATCGCCACTAGACCTGTGAAGAACAGCATAGACACAGAAAAGGGCACGACTTTATCTGTTCTTTATTTGTTTAATACAATTTGAAAGTGGATTACATAAACACTGACCTTAGAGCTATGTTTGTTTTTCATAATACCTTTGCCATCTGGGTCCTCCATGGTCCCTGCCAGCGGTATTGTAATCCCAGACATGAGGTCAGTCTGACACCCCAACACAGGTACACTAAGACTAGATCCCATTGGGTCAGGGTACTCCATCCCCAGCAGAGCTGGCACACACATATCTGAGCCTGAGAGATGCATTTCTCCTGGTTTGAACAACACAGGAGCAGTCAGAGGGTTAGAAATGGAAAAATAAAATATAATAAAGTACTCAAATATTTTCTCAGAGCATTCGTGAACAATTTCCAGATGTGCAGAATTAGGTCAACAAGACTTTGATGACCAGTATAGAGAAGACTGACATTTAATCACTTTACTTTTCTGACAGAGTATGTTAACACTGCTCACTGGCATTTCGTTTGGCTATGATCAAACCACTTTCAGACAAAAGTGAATCCAAAAATAAATACGGGCAGAGCAAAGGTACATGAAACAGGATTGTGACTCCACAGCACATCTGGCAAAGCACATTAGATGTAATAAGCAGCAAAACTAAGGAGCAGATTATCTAGCAAAGCACACATGACCATACCATCACAGCAGCTAACATTAGCCACAGCTGCAAAAGTGAGCAAAATGCAGAGAACATGATAAGCCTGTCATCATGATGATGGACAAATTGGCAATGGCCTTGAGCAGAACATTTCAGTTCAGAGGAGCTCAAACTAAAAGAGGAATATACACAAGTTAACTGATGTCTATAGTATAATGATCATTCCCTCAGAATATAATGCCAGTGAAACATATATGAAATTTGCCACTTTTATTTGATAACGGAGTCCACTCTCATGGCTGTGTGGGTAATCTGATATAATGACAGTGGGTGGACTCAAGATTTGTTTGAATATACTGATATTTTTGAGCTGATATTACATATGCTGTGATGGTATAACAAATCATGTGCTCCTACTCACAGCAAGAAAAGAAAAACTTGGATATGGGTTATATATGAGTTAGTACACGTGCTAATATAATGTGAGTATGTGAGACAAAAGGGTCATTTGTTTAGTTTCTGCAGTGGGTGGTTGCTTGTGACAAGTAAAGGTCATGCAAAAAGTCTTTGTGTTACAAAAATGTCATCCTCCTTAGGCTTATGAAATCTTTCCAAAGCCCTTCTTAAGTTTAAAAAAAATACATGTTCACTTTATGCCTAAAACTCTTTTCTTCTTCTCAGTAGCAGCAGGCACTTAGGGACAACACTGTGATACCCAGAAGGAGCAAAAAAGTTAGTCAAAAAGTATTATAATGTTAAATGCTCTTACTTCCAAAGGCAATACAGGCATTGGCTTCATGAAATTCTCTTCATATGAGCAAATATAAAGTAATGGGCCTACACTGCATACTCTATTTGTCGACTCGACAATGAGTAGATATATGTGGTGACAAGCAGAGATTAAAATAAAAAGCTAAAAGAAGAAAAAATGGTGAGTGTTTTCTCCTTTTAGGACAAACACCAGCAAACATTTCAACAAAAGTGGAAGACAGATAGCACCAAAGTACTGTCAGTACAAAGTGAGCAGCTCATTTATAGTGACAAGAGGAGGAGAGGACAATATCAGCATATAGAGGCTCAACTGGAGAAATAAGTAAAAGTGAGAGTTTGTGATGATTTCCCCAAAGAAAGACTGCTCAAATCTATTCGAATTCTCACCCAGAGTACCTCCATCCTGCTGGACATCCACAGCCCAGTCCAGCAAGATCTCCAACCTGGTCTGCAACTGCAGCTGACAGTGCAGACTCCTTCCCCATGCCTGCTGGAGCTCCTTGGCTGCAGCAGAAAGATTATCTTGCCGCCCACTCCCTTGCTCACTTCCCTGATGAGGCTGCGGATACTGCAAAGTTGGATCTGATCCCCACTCCTCAGTTAGTGGCTTCAGGAGCTCCACTACTTTGAATATCACAGCCAGAACCTGGTTGAGAGTGAAAGTTTTACTGGTTTCAATTGTGTCACGAGACTTTGTGGTCAAACAATGATTTAAAATCATGCATATCAATGGACCAAGAAAAGGCAGAAGAGCCAATCATAAAGATTATAAAATAAGTGAAACAATTGTGAATATGACATTATATGTACCTCTCAGTAAATACTAATACTACATAATCAAATGTCCTGTCTGAGAACATTCATTTTGATGTATCTCATCTACAATATTTGTACTGTATCTTGTTCCTAAATTTTATGTCATTTTTGTTTGATTTATTATTTTTGAAAATGCATCAATTCTGGTGTAATCAAACACCTTGCTGTCTAGAAGAGCCTGGTATCCTCCTGCAGTAGGCACAACTTGTCCTGCTCGTATGCTCGCCCCTCCTACTCTCACCATCCGCCCACTCAGAGGTTCAATGAAGGACTCAGCCAGCAGAACTCCACCTACTGGCAGCACAACTCCTTCACAAACATACAGAACAAGATTAACTCACTGACGGTATAGTTACTCTCACATGGGTTGCACTGGGGACTCACCAGCAGCACTGACCTGTTACTGGATCTAGACTGACCCCAACAGTGAGAACGATGTTCCCTGTCCTGGGGTCCAGCATGGGATAGCCAATCTGTATGGGCTGCAGTAGGTGGGTGAGGGGGCAGACATGCACCCCACCCAGTGGGTAGACTAGTCCGGTCTGGGGGTGGATGGTGACAGCCAGAATGGGTACTGGGATCCCTGTGTCTGGGTCTGCCATGGGTGCGCCCAGCTGTAGTCTCTGGCCCGGTCTGAGGCCTCTGAGCCGAGTGCTGGGTAGAGGCTGGTTGGAGTGGCAGGAGGTTGGGTATGGAATGAAAGGAAGGAAGGGACTGTCCCACTTTCTGTTGTCTCCTGGGAATGAGAGTGGCACAGGTTAATCAATTAAAGGAGAGATGAGTGATCTTTAATGCATACAATGAGTTATTTTGTACAAGGCAACAGTTAAGACTATCTAAGTCAGTATTTGTCACACTTTCAATAGAATACCCTTCAGTAACCTACAGAGAAAGAGAATGAAATTATGTATTCATCACATGTTCAAGTGATAGCTGTGTTCCCACCTAAAATTATCACATGATCATTTTAGGTTGGTTTTTACTTTCTATCAGTTTTCTGAGCATATAAGAAGTCAATTCAATTCTCTGTCAGAAATAACAGTCATGTCATGCTTTTTGCTGAAATGGTTTACTGAGGCCATAATGCAAGAGAAATGGCAACTTGCACTGAACTCGTCAAAATCATGACTCCAGAAAGAAGCAAACAACCTGGATGAAAAGTTTTTCAGTCATCAAAGTCAATTTTAGCTGCATTATAAACATCTAAATGCAATGTTATGTAGTGTATGGCTAGTGTGGCTAGTTATCCGCATGTAACAGTGCCAATACAAAGTACATGTTTGGGAATGTTTTCTTCCGTTCATAATTTACTGAAATCTTTTTACTCAGACTTTCATTCTACCATCATTCATGTTACAGTACCTGTACATGAGTCAGTTGTGAACACTAAAGTAGAGCTGGCAGGATCATAGGCCACGTTGCCAGCGATGGGAATAACTCGTCCAGTCTGTGGGTGGAGGAAGAAATCCGGCGGCACTGCCATGGTGTGGCCGCTGCTCAGCAGCATATGGCTGTGAGCATTTGTCCTCATGAGACCTGTGACTGAATCACAATGAACTGCCCGACAGACACGCAACTCCCCATCAGGACCTGGAGTGAAGCAGAAGAAGAAATCATTGTGAGCAATGACAAAACTGTAAGTAATTATGATGTTGATTTAAGCTGTTTTGAATTAGGGTACAGTCACATGCTGGGCTGAAAACATTGTTACAACGCCCATATCCTATTTCATGAGGTAATTAATATTGGAGATTTTTTTTTTCCTAGAAAACAAGTGAATGTCCTCATTTGTCAAAAGAATTTCACTTTAGTGTTATTTTCTGAGAATTTTGCAGTGTGCTAATACTGTAACTTGCAGATCAAACAGCTCAGACTGTGAAACAGGAGAGATCACAGGACTCTGTACAAGTACGGAGCAATGCTGATAAATTGTAGCTTCCCTATATAGACTAAGATTATAATATGCAATATAATAATACTATAATATTATTATAATATAATATAATATTTTAATATTGCAATGTAAACTTAATCTGTGCTTATATACAGTACATGTTATTTTGATTACTTAAACTAAAAATATCAACATGCCTGAAGTACAAAACACACTTCTGATATTAAGTCTACTATTTTGGCCAAATACTCAGCAAAATATATAAAAACTATAATTTCAATACATACCAAGATTACACAACAACCTTCAATACATTAATTACAACTTCAGTGGTTTTAAAACAACTTCAGTGTACTTTTTGAAAAACATGACATCTTGTTGTTGCAGTGCGCGTATGTACCAATAGATGGTGATGTTTCTGTAAGATTCAGAAGAGAGATTTTGGATTACAAAGTCTTCTAACCCTCAGAGAAGTATTTTTGAAAATGAATCAAACCTCACCGAAGATGTAGTCCTTGGTCAGCACAGTTCCTGTGTCAGGACAGAGCAGCTTGGCCCCTGTGCCTTCACCCAACAACCCCCAGGCCCCCTGACGCTGGCACTCTGCTGATGCCAGCTCTCCCATCTCATCCACCAGGGATGTTAGCCTCTGGATCAAACTGAAGATAGAAAGCAACAGATAGAAAATAGAAAGGGATTTACTCTGCTTGTTTTTTGTGGCACTTTGCAGAGATTAAATAATCGGTGGCTCTGAAAGTGTGCACATAAGTGTCAGTGAAAAACTTTACTTTTGATGCTGCTGTTCACATGATGGCTGGTTGTTGCTATAAACCTTGCCCAGTAGTCTCATGCACTCTCGGAGCTGAGCTGTGAACACACTGTAGACCCTCTGCTGGGTTTGCTGCTCTCGCCTCAAAACCTGGAGGACGACAGGTAAACAGGAATCTTTCCTAATTTTTATAGTGGTGTATAAATGAGAGATGTACAAATGGTAATGCAATGTAAACCTGGAGCTGACTGTCAAGTAGAGTCCTCAGCTGTGAGGCCAGAGATTTTCGTCGCACCACCTCCCTCTCCACCTCCCTCCTCATCCTCTCATAACCTTCCCCCATCCTCTCCTCAGTGATCAAGCGTGGGTGGAGTAGCTGCAGTTTCCCAAGCACTCCCTGGTACAGCTGTTTTACCTGAATACACATTTACATACATATGAAAACAAAATGAATACCACACAAACTCATAAGATAGTAGTATTTAGATCACATATCTCATCCCACCCAGATGCAGGTAGCATGCAAGTAACCATTACTGGTGAGACATGCACGTTTGTGGGATGACACAGGGGTGAAAGATGAGCCATCCCCCCTTATGTCTTTATCACCTCAGCTGTCCTGAGGACTGTAAAAACAACCTCTGTCTCCTACACCGCAGCCAGCAATTTGATAATACAAACAAGAAGGACGCGGGAGAGAGAGGGGTGCAACAAAAAACAGGCATTCCAATGTGACACCCAATCTATCTCAATAGACATGAACTTTATGAGTGGGATGTATGAAGAAGGGACAGGAGGAGGAGGCAAGAAAAGGAGGGATATGCTTGTGGGACATTAGCGTATAAAGTAATCTTGAAGCTACAATATGCAGTCTTTGAAAGCAAAGACTTTGCTAGTCCTGCTCTCCTCTACTGTGTTTGGACAACCTGAAGCCTCGACATTTGATGAGCAACAATATCTACCTTCAGACAATGGCGTCTTGGAGCTAGCTTGAGGCTGAGATGATAAAAATAACATAAAGGAGCACTCAATAAGAAGATGAATGTCGGTCTCTGCAACTAAAAAAAAGAAAACCGTGTATATGAACAGGCATTTGTGCAATTCTAGATTTGATTTACTTTTGTTTTCTTATTGTTTTTTGCTGTGAAGCTGCTGCTCTGTGGCCTTAACTCCATTGTAGCCACAACCAAACTCAGACCGAGAGGCTGATTTAGGCAGGCATACAGTTCATGGATACAGACAGATAAAACTGAATATTGTATATCCTATTTACTGATGTATTTAAAATGCATGTCAAAGCCTCAACCTAACATAGACATGAATGTGTAAATCAGGTTGTTGTCAGAGTAAAGCTTCCATACAACTGGGCCACTGCAAACAAAATCTATATTGTATAAACTGTTACCCAAGGCTTTCTACTTAATTTAATATCCATAAACTATTCATGAAACAATGTGTTTTGTGGGCATGAGTAATGTATTTATCTTGTCTGTGCAACAGTACATAAGGGAATGCTTTCAGAGCCCCTAGAGAAAGAGGTTCCTCCAGAGAAGAGAGTTGCATGCATCAGAGCATGTAAAGGAAAGTGACGTGTCAGTCCTTACACAAAATGTACATTTAATTTGCATTTAAACTGTGAGCTGCAGACCTCAGTGCTGAGCTGTCCCAGCCGTGTGGTGACAGACAGACTCTGTTTGAGCAGGAGGCTATAGAAGGTGTTGCTGCTGAATGCCTCCAGATCCACCTGGTGTTCATAGTCCCAGAACTCCTCCAAGTTGTCTGTGCATACTAAAAAGAGCCAGAGAGAGAGATCACATGAGTATAAAAACACATTTAAAATCAGGTCAGTGAGCTTGAAACGTGTCACCCACGTCTCTGCATGTTCTGTTACAGCGGCTCTAATGTTTTTTTGTGTGCGCTTTTGTTAATGTGTGCCATCAGAGGCTTTCATAAATAATTTCACTTTTTGCAAGCAAATAGCTTCCAGTTGTTTTTTGTTGTTTCTCCTCAGGCTGTTTTGGAAGGCCATTTTTTGCCCACTGCATTTTATTAGGAGGCAGCCTAAGGCATAGAATATGTTGTTGTTAGAATAACAAACATTAATTTTAAGTTTAATTTTAATTATTAAATCAAGTGTTAAATAACTCTGTGTAGCCTGGTTAAATACTTTTCATAGTACTTCATGTAACTATCATAAATAAATAATCTCAAGATATTGTTTGTTTGAGGTGATTTCCCAAGTCCCAAGTGACATTTGGACTGTTGTCAATTTTACTGTAAAGCACTTCACGTGATATCAGGTGTATGACAAGAACCTTTTCAACAGTAATTGGTTGGGTGGGAACAACACCCAGAGTCACTGTAAGTGTTACATAAGAAGCCACAAGGGTGTGCATGTGAGTGTGTGTGTGAGTGTGTGTTCGTTTGTGTGTGTGTGTGTGTGTGTGTGTGTGTGTGTGTGTGTGTGTGTGGTTACAGCTACAATAGTTTACCTGGTTGAATGGAGTCTTGTGTCATTCTTGCTTGTTGGTTTCTGTGAAGCTTCCTAAGTGAGATCAACCTTGACCCTTTTGATGAGTAGTCATCCATGTGGTAGGTCAACTGCAACAAGCGATACCGCACTCTGATTGGCTCCTTCTCTGGCCAGCCATATTCACGGAACAGGATCTACACATGGGATAGATTTATGATGTGAATGAGGGATATTTCAAACATAGTGTATTTATTTACATTGGTGTGTGTGTGTGTGTGTGTGTGAGATCACTAACTAGCAGTGTAACACATAAGCAGAGGATGACCACAGCTCCAAATAGCAGTCCACCCATCACCAGCCAGTCTGGCCGCAGTAACAGATTGCGCCTCCGACTGATTCCTACCCTGGTCACATGACGAGGAATGGTTGGGAAGAAGGGCCCAGGCTCATAACACTGGACGCCTGGTGGCATCACCCGCACATACTGAGTGACAACAGTAGTAGGGGTCAGTTTGATTGATACATTGATTATTGTTTCATATCTACAGTGACCCTAAGGTGCAAAACACAACATTTAACAAAAAACTGCATCATTTCAGGAAACACAACGACATTTCACACGTCTAGGATCACCGACAAGTTGTAAACAAAGCACTGACAGGTTATCATATGATAAATATATGACATATGATAATAACATAATAACAATTGCTTATTTACACATCCAGCAGACACAAAGCATTGATTTGGAGTCGTGTTTGTGTCCACCCTTCGCTTCAGTCTCCTCACTTTGCTCTGTTTTGCTCTCCATCAACCTCTAAGGGAAATATCTCACTCTATAGCTGACTAATGCTCCACTATTTTCATGAGCTAGTTGCTAACTGTGTCTGTCTGATGTTTGGTGCTTGGCAGGTAGCGTACTGTGGGTTTTTAGAGGTTTTAGCAACCACTTTCACATCACACACAGTCATTTTATCTATTGTTAATATAAAAATATTAATAGGAGCAGATTTAATGCTTATATTATGTGAAATTTAGTTACCAGGTGTTTGTGCTGATGGCTGCTCAGTGTAAAAACATACACTCCAGGCTGGTTAAAGGCCACTGGAAAGAAGCTGGGAGGTTTCCAAGACAGAGTCAGCTCTTCTTTTAGTTGTCTGAACACACCCCAGTCAAAATCACTGTTTGTGTTGTACAGGTTGTCACTGAACGGCATGAAGCAAAGATTAAGGATTAAGTGCACAGCAGGTCAACACACAGAGACACAGTCTAGGAAATTAATCACACGGGCTGCAAACAAATAGACAAGAAAAATAGACATGAAAAACTTGTACACCCAGCAGCTGACTTACACATCATACTGAGGATAGTGACGTGTGTTGACAGTGAACAATATAACATCACCCAAATGGAGACATGTTGTTGGGTTCAGAACTCCAGCAGCACTTGTATCTCTCACTTCTTCCTTGATATCGCTCTTGTTCCTGCTCCTGCTGCTTGAATTCATTTCTGTACCTCCATGACTCATATTTTCAACTTTAGGGACTTCCCAGAGAACATCAGAATCTTGTTCTAAAACAACAGTGCAGAGGATTGTAATGATTGCAGCAATTATTTACTATTTTGCATGTAAAGCTCATCTTGTATTCAGTATCATTTGTGTTTTTATGATATCACTTGAAGTTATTGTTTTGTTGTGACAAACCAACTGAGCTCTGAGTGTCCTGCTGTTTGGTGCCAGAAAACAGTTGCTGAAGTTCCTTTTGGATGCCGCTGAGGAGGCCGTGGAAGCCTGTCTCTGCGAGGAGAGAGACAGATGGAGAGAAAGGAAGACATGAGAGAGAGAGAGAGAGGGAGTCACAAAGAAATCAAGAGCAGGACACTGAGGGAAAAGTCATTGTCTGTGTTTGTGCATGTGTGCCTCCACCTGTTGTCTGAACAATGTAGACAGGACGTGTAGAGTTCAGATGGCTTTTGCACAGAAATGTCCCTTGGGAGTCCCACTGTTTAAAAACTGTCTCTAGCACACTGCTTGAGATGCTCGACACCTGCACACACACAATAACAGCGTTTACATTAATAGGTCATCGCAACACAAGAGATGCTTGACTTAAGCTTTCACTGTTGGTGCAATAAAGACGTTGTGTGAAGGTTTTGTATGCATTGTCTGACCAGGTAGTGTAGCTCAAACTGCATTCACTATGTGTTTATTCTCAGAAAGTTTCAATGGAAATACTGTATTTAGGGGTATGGATATCATGAGTAGAGAGAGGACTTATCAGAAACAGTTTTCAATTTTTTTATCAGCCATACACGGAGACCAATACTCGAGAGTGTGCTTTTCCTTTTACAGTACACATGAATATGTTTATGTTAGTGTGTTGATGTAAATCTGCAGCTGCCTTTGCTCACCTGATTGTCATGGCTCCATACCAGTTCCATTTCTCCACTGGATCGACACTGGAGCCTCAGCTCAGTGGCAGGACTGCTCCTGCACAGGCCTCCACATGCAGCTCTTCCAGGAGGCTCTCTGCACACACACAGACCCAGCTCTCCATCGTAACCCTGATAGTCCTCTGCAGATTGACACACCTGCAGGAAAGTAACCACTGTAAAGCTGGGATCAGTTTTTATACAGAAAGTTCAAACCATTTTGAAAACAAGTACATATTTGTTATTCCTTCTCTGCTTGGGCCACCTTTTGCCTGTGTGTATTTTTTACTGGTTGCATTTTAAAATAATTAAAAATTTGCTAGCATTCTCAACTTATGCTCAGTTTCAGTGTATAACTAGGTGAGGGGTCATTCATACCAAAGACTACTATGGAGGACAGTGACAAAAATATACACTGCATGGGGAGAGCAGTGAAGGCCTTCCTAGCTGACAGTCACAGGAAGCAGTTGATGGTTAAATATTAATGGCGGAAAGGGCAAAGACATTGAGGTTGTACTCATTAGCCTTGTCTATGATTGTAGAGTCAGTTCTGTAAACAGATCACAGTTTACAACTTAACTTGTGTCTCTTTCAAAATACTCAAGCACCATTCAAACAGATCTTCAGGATGAGTTTCCTGCCAGAGAGGGAAACTGGACCACAGTGTCATTTTGTGAGATATGCCAGTTACCTTTGCTCCACTTTTAGTGTATGTGTGTGTGTGTGTGTGTGTGTGTGTGTGTGTGTGTGTGTGTGTGTGTGTGTGTGTGTGTGTATAATTGCATAAGGTCAAACCTGCTGCCTACAGTGAAGTGACCACTGATATCTGTCAAGACAATCGCCATACTGTGTACGTGTATTTCCATTTCTGCAGACATCGTACAGTTTCTGTACACAAGCATCTTCATTGTTGGTAGGTTGGTAGCCAAGGGTACAGGGGCACCGCCCATCACTGGCCTGCAAGAAAGGCAGCAGGGTTCAAACAATTGTCTTGTATAATTCAATATAGGGTTCATGGTTTGGTCAGTTTGTTACCTAATTCTATTAGGTAACAATGCCATTTTGTCATTCACTCATTCATTGACAGAGACAGACACGTTAAACCACACTTAATCACAGCTGAAGACTTTTCTGTTTGCCACTGCCTTTTATTAAACCAAATATCTTACACTGCACTGTAACTTTTATTCTCCTGTTTTATCTGTTTTATTCTATTTTAGCTTCTTTATATTTCCAATTTAAAACATTTTAATTGTATTTAAATGTCTTTTTATATTGCCTTGTGTTGCTTTTATATTCTGTCTTGATGCCTTTTATGCTCTATGTAAAGCACTTTGAATTGCCTTGTTGTTGAAGTGTGCTATACAAATAAATTTGCCTTGCCTTGCCTAAACATGTAAATATTACTAGCACACCATCTATTTATCTATCTATTAATTTGTTCATTCGCTCATTCATTCCTTCATCTCTTCTTCCCTCTTTCCTTTCTTCATTCATTCATTCACACAAACACTCAGACAAGAGTCAGGGTAAAAAATCTCATTCTCCTTATTGTGAGTTGATGAGTGAAGAGCTCAACACTCATGCACGCTGCAACAGACAGGGAAACACAACCCCACTGCAAAGGAACATGATCTGCAGCTCTTTCAGCTTGAAGCTACAGATTGTTCAGTCTAAGGTTTCTGAGAGAGAGTGAGGAAGCTTCTTTCATGACTATATTAGTGTGTGCACTGTATCCCAGGACTCAAAAGTTACACACAAAAAAAAATCATAGATTGAAATTACAGTTTTTCTCACTTGAAATCTCTGTCCTACTCCTGGGCAGACACAGTTGTCCTGGCCAGACAGAGGCTGCTGAGCAACAGGGCCACATGGCATAGGAGCAGACAGGCCTGGTCTAGGACAGAAGTGGTGAGGAGGACACTTCAGACAGCTGTCCATGGATACACCGCCAGCAGTTGGCCCATAGCTTCCCTTCGGACAGGGGATTGGAGAGAAGCTCCCCGGTGGGCAGTAGAAACCTGATAGAAACAATAATATGTTCTGACATACCTTTTTGTTTATATGTTTCTGAGTTAATGAGCTGTGATCCTGTGTTACATATGAAAAGATATAATAATTTAAGGAAAAACCAGAATACATTTTATAAAGTATGGGTATGTTGTATTTCATATTTTTTTCCAGTGTATTCATCTTTGTGTGTTTGTTTGGTTATTATTGTTAATTGAAACTTAGGTTTTGTGTGTTTTTGCACTGAATAAATGAATAAAGGATTAAATATTTATATATATCTCTATGTACTATACCCCTTTACTATTTCCACCACACTAATATCCAAGTTACTTCCTTGTAAAACTCAAAAAAAGTCAGTAATATAAGAGACTAAATGTATCCACCATAAGCAGATAATGTAGTGCTGATGTTTCAGTATTGATCAAAGACCAGTTCACAGTTTGCAATATTCTAACAGAAATCATAGTGTGCATCAGGACAGCCTACCTGACTGGCAGGGTGGCCTCTCCTGGACATGTTGGCTGAAGTTGTTTCCATGAACCAGACTAAGAAGCACAGAAGCAAACAGCCACCACAGACACCAGAAATTCTTACACCTCCATGTCCTTAGCATTGTTAATACTTCCGCTTGTTGAGGAAAACGACTGTTGAACCACTCAGGAAGGAATTTTTAATTCTTCATCCTGGATCTGTAAATAGCTTCTCGGTTGCCTGTCTTGTTTTGGCCATACCCAAGAAAATAGATATGAAGGTGCTGTAGCTAACTCATTCCCTTGATAAACATCCCCTGTCTGCTGTAGTTCTGCACACCTGACCTGATCTGTCTGCTGGTAGATAGAGCTGCGAATGAGGTAAGTAGTGGGCCAGTTAGTCTGCAAAACTTTCAATAGCATGCTGAATGATTTATGGCCTGTGAGGTAAGGTGACAGCGACAGTGGAGGGGCCGGTTGCTGAACGCAGCAGAAAAAACAGAGAGTACGGCTACCTGATGCTGCCAGATCACATTACTGTATTTGTTCTTCTCACTACTACCATGAATCTGATTAATGATTTGGCTCCCAACGTACATCAACACAGCTTTGCTTTAGAGGAGTCTATGAGCAAGTACATGTTGAATTCACCTTCAGATTCTCACATCAGATATATCTGGCTTTATGCAAGCCAGCTGCAACTTCCAGCTTCACTTGCAAATGAAAATCTTTGACGGACATGTATTGAATACTACTACTTTTGTTCCATTGTGTTTACTTATTGCAATTGTAGAAAGTGACACTATAGTCAAGGTCTGTGTGGCCTACAGCTGACTGATCATTTGCATCAAGAAATGGCTCTTTTTTCTATAAATTGTTAAAATGTAAATGCAGTGCAACTCAAAGATCCTTTATGCATTTATTCATATGAGTGACTAAATAAAAAACCTGCATTTGGTACAAATATGTATATTTATTTGGCACAAAAAAAGCATTTCTTTTTCATGGAAACCTTTGACCTGCATACTGTTCCTGTGATTCTAATCTCTGCATGTCTGTGTACAATAACTGAGGTAAGATTGTTACCCTTTGCTCCATATTTAAATGAAAAAGGAAACCCATCCCAGCTTTTTATTATGTAAAGTCTATTAAGTGGTACAATTAAGTCTAGATATAAACATTGATATAAGTCATCAAGAGTTATTTAATTTTTTTCTACAAGTATAAATTCTTGCATATGTGCGCGTGCATTTATGTGCATATGTGTTTATGCACATGATATGTTAATAAATGTTAACTTTTTAACATTTAACTGTATTTGTGCAGAAGGCAGTCAAGAGTGATGTTTTTATGTACAGGAACTAATGCCTTCCTCATTCTACACTGTTATTGTATTGAAATAACGTTGGACTTTGGATAACTGAAATAACCTACATATTTCATCACGGTAGCCATGGACTATGATCCTCCAATGACGACTAACTTACCTAACTGAACAGGATTCAACTTTCACCTACATATCCATGTCACCAGTGGAGAAAAACTCTCCACATTGCATTCACAGCTGCAAAACAGGCTAATAAGATCATAGAGTGGAGATCATCGGAAATATGAAGCCACATTATCACCAGTAATGGAATGTGAAATGCAAAAGCACCTCATACAAATTGCCCTGTAAGTAGACATCTGTCATTCCTTGTTTATGGCAAGGGGAAAAAAATCTAGAGCACAGAGCTTAGCATAATCAGTAGTGTTTACTTGTGTTGTTTTGGGCTGCTCTGTCCTGGTTTGCAGCACAAACACTGATGTGTAAACGTTTGATTGTCAAGCATCCAAAACAAGCCATGATAATCAAGGCTTTAAAAGCTGGTCCAAAAGTGGATACACTGAATTCTTGCACAATTTAACAGATACAAAACATAAAAAAACACTTGTGCAATGCCTACAGGCACTGTGGATCAAACAAGTGACCCCCCTGTAAATATTCATATAATTCAGCTTCCTGGCAAATTGGACCTTTGACGTAAAAAGCCATAAATCCAGCCAAATTTCTTATCAGATTCTGTATATACAAACTTGAACTTGTTGAACCCTTTTGGTGCGCTCCAGTAAACTTCTACCTCATTTTGACATTTTCATTTTAAAAAAATAAAGAAAGTTAAAGTTTTCATTTTGCAATAAAGACAGTGCAGTTAGCGTTGTCGAGTTGGCAGCAGCCTTGCCATATCATCATTATTACAGCCTTCTTGTTTTATCATACTACTTATCATAGTACTTTCCCCTTTGTGACTTCATCTTAAAGCGATGCATGCCCTATTAGCATGACATCATCTCCTTAAATCAATGCCGCATGCAATGGAAGTTTTATGAAGGTTCAACAGTGGACGCTGGTGCTATTGGCATGTCCTCGCTCTGTAAATGTGTGTGTGTGTGTGTGTGTGTGTTTGTGTGTGTGTGTAGTTTTCAGTGTATGTGCATGTTGTGTTCCATCATCACTGTGACCTTCCACGTGTTGACTGTTGACACAGGCAGAGTTTGGGCAGCCGCTCTGATAACAAGACCTTTATAAGTCAGATGAGCAGAGAAGTCATTCTGCAGACCCCTGATCTTCAGGTAAAGGCCAGCCACTGTTTCCCATATTGATTGTCTTCTGTCTTAGATTTAGAAGGGAACGTCTATTGCAGAATATATGAAGATAATTTGTGGAAATGTTCAGTATACATGAATTTGTTCATTGTGATTTAAAATTCTTATGCATTTTTCTCATCTGTCCCTCCACAGAAAGATAAACATGCATCTAAAAGTTGTGATCTTCACCCTCTCATTCTTGACAACTTTAGGTATACATTGCTCCTCAACTTGTATTTATCCTTATCCTTATTATCCTTATTTATCCTTTATTTTGCAGTGAAGTTTTTTTTTCATGTATGTTTTCTTGTTTTGCAGCTTACCCACTCCACCGTAACACCAGGGAGGCAACATGGGTGGATTCAAAGGCAAACCAGGCTCATGAAAAGACAGAACTCACAAAAGATGTGGAGTAAGTTCAAATCAAGTACATTAAACCACCTGAAATAAATTTGCATCTGTACACTCAACTCAAAGTGAAATATCTGAATGTCAACACACTTCCTAAAGGAGTGCTTTTGTCTCTCTTTGCACAGTAAGCTCTACAAGATCCACATAGATGACAGTGGCCTTTACAACCAAGAAGATGATCTCAACAAAAACCCTGTGGCAGAAGAGATGCAGCACAAACTCAACATGGAGTCAGAGCGTCTGCGTGCCCGTCTGCGCCAAGAGCTGGCCGAGCTGCAAGAGAAGTTGTCCCCATCTCCAGCTCACCTCAGCTCTACCCTGGCCAGTATGAGGGAACGCCTGGCTCCCCTCACCCAGCAGCTCCAGAGCTCTCTCAGTAGCAACACCCAAGATCTGTGTGGCCAGCTGAGCCTCTATCTGCAGGGCCTGGAGACAGCCGAGGCTCAGGCAGAGGCCGGTCCAGCTCACTACCAGGAAGCCTTCCACTGGATGGGCCAAACCCTGGAGCACAGCAGCTCTAAGCTGGCTGACATTATCAGCGACTTCCAGACTAAAACCGTTGGAATGATCGAACATCTGAAAGAGATCAGTGCTAGTGAGGGAGAGGCAGCCAAGTCGGGGCTCTGGCAGGAAATGAGCTCCAGGTTGGTGCAGGAAGTGAGCTCAGTGAGGGTGGAGGCACAGAATAGGGTGGGGACTTTCAAAGCAGAGCTTGCCGCTTTGCTACAAACTGCACAGCCTCTTAAGGCTGAAGTGACAGCCAGTATGGAGCGGTTCTGCCAAAATTCAGCTCTGCAGGGCCAAGTGTTTCAAGCGCGGATGGAGAGGCTGTTTGTTGGGCTGGAAGAGGAGGTCCGGGAAGCCCCGAGCCTGTTACCCTCTTCCTCCTCCACAGAGTCAATTGGCTTTTTGCAGGAGGACTTCTCAGTCAAATTCTCTGCTCTGATCCAGGACATTCTGCATTCAGTGCAGTGACAGAGACAACTGTACATTTTAAAGAAATTATAAAAAGCTGCCATTACGGTCCCAATTGAAATTATTCATTTGAAGTATTGTTGTCCATGAACTTGGTTTGCTGTTTGCGAGCAAAAGTAAGTAGCCTGTACATATTTATCAATGTATTGATTTGATTGAAGTGTTTGTTTCATTCTGTATGTGAATGAGTCAGTATATTAACTGTGTTGTGTAAAAAGATGCCTCTCGTTGAAAGTAAGAAGTTTAAGATTGTAAAAATCACCTGTTGCCATTTTTTCATTATGTAATATTAATGGAGTGACACACAAAGCTGATTTTAAACTTTATTTTGAACATGTACAAGAGATAGCAGCAAGTCTGACTAATATACTCCATATAATAATGTGTTTTAACTATTTAAAGCAGTACAATCAAGATGCAAGATACCCAAAGCCACTCATAGACTGGTAGGAATGTCAATGGATGAATAAAAAAACATTAAAAAATACTAATTTGCTTACAAATTACAAAAAAACTTACAAAAATTTATTTTGCTTACAAAATTTGCTTTTTTTTATTTATTTTTTTTTACATAGTTCAGGTTTTACTGTTCCTTCATAACCGATTAATGACACGGTTTTTAAAATCATGATATTATCAGATAGTTGTAAAATCGCAATGAACATACAGTTTATTGCAACACTTCAAAGTTGCACAGGAGGGTATGAGGTTACCAGGCGAAGACAGATTGCCAGTAAATCTGTCAGTGAAAGGCCTGAGGTAATCCTCCAATCCAATAAAACTTCTTCAGGGCAAACCAACCACCAAGAACCAGCAGGACAGCAGCAGCCGAGCCAAACACAACACCCACCACCAGGCCCGTCACGTTCACGTCAGTCTTCTCTGGTGCCACATTACCACCTGATGCACGTAGGGGGAGATTAATGGTGATTTCTTTTGGGGTTGTTCAAATAACCTTCAAGACATTTGAATGTATATCTGGATTTATGAATGTGATTAAAATATACTCACTGTAAGCAGCTGCATATGGCCTGTCTTTAGTGGGAGGACATAAAAAAAGAGAGTCACTGAAAGAGTCAACTTTTTATCATAGTGTTTAAATAACAGGAAAGAAGTTAAAGGACTATTTTTAAGTGGGTCTAACCTTGTCCAGCAGTGTAAAGTGGTCCGACTGAAACAGTGGCAGATTCGCTGCTCTCTTCTCCAAAAGGAGTCAAAGATCTTTTTCTTCTGGTATTACAAGCCTTAAAAATAAGATCCAGATGGGTTTAGTTTCATCTACATCATATCATGTATAACTATGGCTTTTTGACATACATTTTTTAGTTTAAGAAGTAATATATCATTTATTAAAAATAAATCATAATGAAGACAAGATGAAATGTCCCCGATGGCTTGGGTGTTTAAGGTGTCACCCATGAATGTCAACAACCCCGGTTAAAATCTGGAGACCTTTGTTGCAGTCATTTCCAATTTCTCTTCTCACATTTCTTGTCATCTCTCTATTATCAGCTATATAATAAGGACATTGAATATCCAAAAACAATAAACTAACTAACTAACTAACTAAAAACTTAAGACTAAATACTGTTTTTGAGTCTTTTTTATGTGGCTTTGAAAGTGTCACATTGTCTGCTCAACACTGAGGAAACTTCTATTTTCCTCATGTCCTAGGATGCATAAAACAGCTACATTATATACATGGTGATAGACTATATCATTCAAATCTTTGCCCTTAAATTAGTGCCATGGTGTTCCTTTGAAAGTTGCATCACAATTACTGTCCCTGATGTCTTAAAAGCAGAGCCATTTGTTCTTGACTTTTCAACTTACGTTCAACAGCTCTTGACATTTGCTGGGCTCACAGAGTCTCAGTATGCAGTGCAGATAGATGCTGGACTTTGCCTGGTCACGGTGTTGAACAAAGCGGAAAGCCTCAAAGTTATAACGGGCAACCTTGGAAAGGCCATTGCTTGTCACAGTTGTCCTTTGGTCTACTGAACAGCTAGTGGAGAGCAGAGTTATTCATATATTTAAGAGTCACATTATTTCATGCACACAGAGTATGAAGCTATATTAATAATGTGGGCTACCATACCCAGTGAAGAAGTTGTGTTGCTCAGTGTGCGACATGTTGTAAGCACTGGGAGTTCCAAAGCAGTGATCGAGTAGTACATGGAAACTGAAAACAGAACAGCAGGCCATTGAGTTACTGTTTGCCACAGTCATACAATGTGCTCAGTTTTATTTCAGTATTTGTTTTCATATAAACACATTCACTATGAGCATTCACCCATCCAAATACTTACTTTCCTGTCAGGTTAACAGCCTTCACCTCCACATAGATCCTTGTTCGCAGCTCAAGACCTGTTGAAGGTACGACTAATGGGTAGCCATAGTCAGAGTCCTACAGAAATAAGATGTCAGAGTAAAATAAGTCAAGAGAAATAGCTCTGAAGTGTTTCTGAGGCAGCTCTTATAAATGAGAACTTGTACTTACATTGAAAACACTCATTTTTAGTGTATCAATGAAGGTTCCGTTATTATCACTGGTTGCCACTGAGACTGAGGAGCTAAAGAAATCATAGAAAAGAGGTAAAATAGAGAGAAAAAAGAGAAACTTGAGTATTTTCAACTCAATGAATTGCCTCATTCAAAATGCAATGTGATACATTTACAACTTGTCTAATTCATGGCACAAAGAAATAGTTTCTACAGTTACTCACGCCACTATTTGTGTGTTGTTGATCAGGTACTCCAATGGGTAGCGGCAGGAGAAGTGATAGTAGAGGTCTGTGGAGTAGCTGATCACCCCCTGGTCAGATCTGGGTGTGTCGATGTAGCCTGTGATGATAACTGACTGGATGCTTAGGAAGCTGCTGAAGGGACCTGTGGGGTCCGGGGTCTCATCCACAATCTGAACAGAGAAAGTCATCGAAAATCATTACTTGACCTTTATATTTCCAAATAACTCTCAATAAAGCGTTTCTCATTTAAAGCCCAGTTGCAGTTCCAATTTGTCAATTTCTTCGTAATATGTCCCTAATTCTGCACCATTCAACATTATCTACCAGACACTTTCTGACCTGCAGGGACTGGCGACAGGGGTTTTCCTGACTGTGGTTAACAGGAAGCTGGTAACGGATGATTGGAGGGTCCACGCTGGTGTCGATAGAGCCTTGGCAGTCTGTGTTGTTGTGGTTCCCATTCAGTGCCAGCTCTGTGGGGTTGAAACCTGCCCACTGAGCGGTGCACAGGTTGACCTCCAGTGTGATCATATTGATGCCGCAGTCAACCGTCAGGTCCAAGTTGTCTGAGGAAGAGAGAATAAGACAAACCAGATGAGACTTAAAGAATAGCTCTGATTTATGCATAATTTGTGCAGAATGCTCATATAAAACTGATCTGATTTAGTGGAAACAATTGTTAACCAACCTGGGGTCCTCTCATACTCGGAGGAGCAGTTGTATACACAGAGAGCAGGCTGCAAGAGCACAGCCAGCAGAGGGAGACAAAGATAAAGAGTCATCCTGCCTGGAAGAAGCTCAGTCAGTTGGTTCAGTCCTATAATGGATGGAGGGACACAAAATAACAATAGCAACATGTTCAACCTGTGAAAAATGCACAAAGATGCTAGTGATTATTTAGAAAAAAAAGTACATGACTGCAGTTTGTAATATCAAGTTGTGCTGCAAATTACTTTTATCTTGCTGAAACTGTTAATATATAACATTTCCATCAATTTATAATACACATTTAAATTTACAAATTAATATGTTTCAAACAGAGACCAATGTGACAACCTGAGGAGGGTCTTACCTTGCTGGTACCTGAGCAGGTGTCACAGAAGTAGTTGTGCAATATGGCTTTTATAGTCTTACACAGCCTCACGATACCTAAAACCATAGAGGTGTGACTGTCTTCAGCTAATTTTAGACCCCTGCGTACATACACACACACACACACACACTTTCTCTACCTTTCTACTGTGACTTCTCGTTTAGACAGCAGCAGCTCCTGGCTCACTGTCAGGTCTTCACCGGCAGATTAATGTGTCAGAGGGTTTTAACACTGATCCCTCAGGTTAAGAAGAACTGATGTTTCAGGTTTCCCTTCATCAAAAATGATTATTGCAGAACGGAGGTGAAAGTTATGGTTGTTAGCGGGCTGAGCCGAGGCAAATGAGGTTTAAACGTGGATGCAGTGTGCATAATTATTAGTAGATACAGTTTGTTTTGTTGTTTTGTTTGGAAAGGACTACATTTCGAAAAAGACAGTAATTGGCCTTGCAGGAAGATTTTGCTCACAAATTACATTCATGATTAGTAAATTATTGTTAAAACCAACAATAAATACTTTGATTTAAATTAAAATCCACTTAATCTGAATAAAAACAAGTGTTTTGCAAAGCTTTCCAAACCCTTCTATCACAAATGGAGAAATACATGTTCCTAGACATAAAATATCATTGTGTAGAGATTCACTGTCTTCAATAGCGGCTTTATATCTTGAGAATGAAACACCTAGGATGCTTGTAAGATGATCACACTTGCCACAAGCTACACAGTACACAGCCAACCAGGAGTAACCTTTGTTAATTTCCCTTGCATGTCAAACCTCTCCTCTATTGTCTCTCCACAGTTTTACATTGCAGGTAATCTTTATAGCTATAGGCCACAACTACTATGGCTGAGACAAAGAAGCCTCATTGTTCCCCAGAAATACAGAATGAAAAGGAGCAACGGTGTTTTTGCCAAAGTGCCCATGGTGATAGAAGACATTTGTTACACTATCCACAGATGCGTCACTCTAATACAATCTCTTCGTTCCTCACCTGTGTCCAACGATGTACCTCCCAGGCCACTTGTTTGGAAACAACTCATCGGCCATTCTTCTGCGCTCTAATCACATTCTCCATTCCTCCATTTTCCTATAATCTTCCTGGCTGTAGGGTCGTTGATAATTGCAGATTATGTAAGGATGTCTGGACGAAATGTACAAAGGTTGATATGTCAGGATAAACCACAAATAACCAATACATTAAATAATCATGTTAAATGCCAATAACCATGTAATAACCATGCCATTTACATGCCATAAACTATTGCATGTAAAGAACATTTGTTGATGTGAAAATAACATCATAATAATAATAAGACGGTTGCCTAAACAAATTAGGATAGAATAGAAAAGAGTAGAAATCAACCATGAAGTAACCATTATCAGGAGGCTAAAATTAGATAGACCAGACTGCAAGGATTATTACGACAGTGTACTTTGATGATGATTAGTGTAAATCTTTAGACTCCTTTCACAAGGATCAACAATGGTAACTGAGATACAATCACATCTGAAAACAATGAAAACAAGGCCCAGGGGAGGACGCAGATTCGGTTTTGGAAGAAAGAGGATACACTGGGAAGCTTGTGAGGGCATGGTACTGTACTCTGCGGGCATGTACAGTAAAGGAGATCATTAATGCAGCTAATAAGACCTAAGGGTGTGTCCACCATGTACTGTGGTTAACTACAGTACATGGTGGATATGGTCCAGAGTTGGATATGTTTAAAATTCATTTGCAACACTTCAAAGTTGCACAGTAGGTTTTGTGTATGTTGCCTACAAGAAAAAGCTATGCATTGTTGTTTACTTTGACAACCAATAAGCTAAATACAACTTCTCTTGTGATAAATTACTGTAACATTCCTGAATTGTTGCTAAAAATACATAATCAGTTAGTGTCATTGCACAATAACTGATTCATCTCAAAGGGGCGTCGATGCTCTGCTTCATTTCATGAGTAGTTTGGTGTCATCTCCTGGCCAAAATTAGACAGAGCTCAAATGCTTTGTTGTTGTCTGCATCCAACAGACTCATGATTCACCAGAGCTGAGGAGTGCGAGCCAAGAGACACAACTTCGCCCTCAATGAACAGGCAGCACAGTAACAGCCATTGTTCATTTGTTTTTTTGTCAGAAAAATACTGATGGACATTCATTCCAATAAACTGTTATGTAACAATTAATCTGGAATAAACAGAAACACAAGAATAAAGTCATCTGAATACTGTAGCTAACAATGTTTTTTGTCCTGCACAGTCAAGTGGTGATCTGAAAAGAAAGCCTAACATGAGAATAACAAGTCTGTTCAGTCAAGTTAATCTTTTAATTTTAAAATGATTTATTCCACAGAGACACCTGCATATACAGTCCAACATTAAAGTCCTGCTGTGAAACGTTACATTCCTGAGTCTGTTGCCCAACAATAAACACACTGAGGATGTGAGAAAAGCTCAACAGGGGCAGCGTTTGTAGCACACAGTCACAGTTCTTCATCACATGACAAACATTTTGCATGCATAGTCCAATAATCAAATCAACCTAAGAGGCTTTGAAAGACCAAAACAAGAAATACCATTCCACACATGACAAGCATCCAGTCAAGCTCAGTCTGACAACAAGACACCCGCATGACGGACACACTTGTGTCACTAATAGAGAGAGACAGAGAGAGAGAGAGAGACAGAGAGAGAGAGAGAGAAATGGCCTAAAGCCACATAGCGAGACAACAGAGTTACACACAGAAAAACAGCCTGTGATTGTCCATCCTCTGTCAGCTCTCAGAGAGAGGAGCTGGTGTTTATTACTCTGCTTCCAAGGTCATCTGTTGATAGCTCTTGTTAAAAATCATACAAAAGGAGGATAAATTGCAGACGGTCATGAGGTTAAGGTTGACTGCTGTGGTACGAGTGTATGTATGTCTTTTGTTCTAACTACTCCTCCATGTTTACATTTTACAACATATCTCTACCACCAAAGACCTAGAGATACTGTATAGGTGACAAAATCTCCTGTAGGTGGTTGATATCTGGTGACTGCAAAGGCTTTAGTATATGAGTCATATCATTTACATATTCATTAAACCATTAAGTGACCCTGGGGATGGGAAAATCGTCATCCTGGAAGGAACCATTCCCATTCAGATAGAAATGGAACAGGATAAAGGTGACCATTGAGAATAACTTTACATTAATTTGCAATGACCCTTCCCTCTAATGCAATAGTAGGAAAATTTGGCCCTCTGACAAAAATGTTTGGCTCCCTGGAAAGTTTTCACTTTCATAGTTTAAACATTAAAACCTTTATATAATTTTTCACAAATCTACAGCGAATAAAAATTTAAATAGAAAGCTCATTTAAATTCCAGTAAACATAACCTTGTTTACACTTAATATTGCCCTCACATGTGCTGAAATGAAGTCTAGTAAACCTCAGATAAAAATCAAATGAATAACACAAATAATCCCTTGAATTCAAATTCCATAGCTTTAGTCTATTTGCTCTGATTTGAGTCTCACAAACACAAATAGATGTACAACAACAACAACAACAACAACAGTACTTTCATTCAACCATAACTAAAGCAGGCCACCATTTATTGTGTCAGCCTCTCAGTCTTTCAGGGGAAAGTTTCAGTCTGATGATTTTGCTGGATAGAGCTGCATAAAATCTTTTTTTTTTTTTTTTGCATAACCCATCCAGCTGTTCCAGACTTTCACAATCAGTGATATTCTGGAAATGAAGTCGCCTGGAGACCAAACCAAAGCAATGAACAGGAAGTATAGAGCTGAAAAAAAAAGTCCTTTCCTTTTCCTCCTCTGCATGCTTTCCTGTTCCATGGGTAACCTCTGTCTCACTCTCTCCCTCTTTATCTTACTCTCCCCACAGTATCGCCCTCTCTCTGTCTGTTTTTGCATGGTGTTTTCACACCGCACTCAGTTTCCTTTCCATCTTGTTGCATGTGTTATTTTATTGGAGTTTTTGGGGGGCTCACCAGCCAAATAAACTTAGCTATATCACACCAGATAAGCATGTTTAGAGCACAAAGGAAAGGAAAGACTGAGGTGTATACTTTCAACACACTCCATTTAAGTTTTTAAAGTCATCCTTGTTCCTGTTTCTGTTTTCTTGCTTCATTTTCTCCCCAGAGGGCACTCAATCACTCTGGTGTGTCTGTGTGCCTGTGTTTGTGTGTGTGTGTATGTGTGTGTGTGTGTGTGTGTGTGTGTGTGTGTGTGTGTGTGTGTGTGTGGTCTGCCATAGGCTACTTTTGGGGACAAATTTTAGATTTAGTACCAATTAACTGGGGATGGCTTGTCCAATTGAAGACAAAAGCTGTGACCCCAATTGGGGAAAAAAATGATTTTTTGGTCAGTGGTTAAGGTTAGGGTTAAGCAAGTAGTGGTTGTAGTTAATGTAAGTCTCCAGGAAACAAATGTAATGTCTCCAGAAGTTACTCTGATCTGATGTGTGTGTGTGTGTGTGTGTGTGTGTGTGTGTGTGTGTGTGTGTAGTGGAGAGTAAGAATGAGAGATGGCCATTCTTTATTTTAATATAGGAAGCATGATACACAAAGAAGTCTATTCATTCCATTATAATGACATTACTACATGTGAAATGTGACTTTACTAATTTAGTAAAGGGGATATTGGCTGCACACAAATTTGTACCTCATGGTTTTTACATCTAGAAGGAAAAGAGACGTTGCAAAGCAACAAAACTTTGTCATTTTCAAAGCAAAAAAAAAAAAAAAAAAAATCCTGGAGTATCTCACTCTTGATTTTTTTCCCCCCTCAGCCAGACGCCATATGCACGCCTTCACTGGTCGAGCCACTTTCGAGTGAGCAGACTACACCGTCGTCTCTATCAATAATACAGTTTATCACGGGGTTTGACAGTCTGAAGTCCACATTTAATCTCACAGTAATCGTCCAGCACACTCGGGTGAACATGTAGAGATGGATTTTATGAAGCTGTTTGGCACTGTTATCGCCGTTTTGTTCCACCCTGGATCCGCTTCTAAAATAAATGGTAAGAATTTCCTTCGAGGGAACGAAAACTCACGTTTAAAGTCTTTTAGACGCTGCAATGTTCAGGTTTTAATTTCCAAGGTAAGACTTCGACGTGTTTATTTTTATCGAGAAAGTTTTAACTTAAAAAAAAGGTTGCATGCATCATTAAACAAGTTCTAAGGCAATTGTTTTTCATATTTTCTTTAAGTGGTTGAAGGGGTTTATATTGTTGCGACCAGGCTCGTCTTAAAGAGGCTTAAAGCGTGCGCAAAACTGAAAGTGCTTTATAATTATAAACAGACTGCAGTCAAACTGAGCAGCGCAGCAGCACGTGATGTGATGGGAAATATCAGCTGCAGTGTTTTTGAAGTCAAGAGATCCCATAATTACTGGAATAAAAACATCTTTACTACTATCACTAATACCAGACAAGTAAAACAGCATCTATACTGATGACATTATTGATAATAACAGCCTTGATTTCGTGCTCCCACTACACCATTATGCAACACATGTCCAAATATAAACACGCATTATTTTACAAAAATCTGTAATGAATAAAATTGAAAAGATTCACAGAGAGAGAGAAAGTGTAATTTCTTTTTATTGCTTTCTCATTTGTTAATGAATGATTTGATTCCAGTGGTTCCAAACATGAGGGGTGGGACCTCCTAAGGGCCCCTGAGATCAATCCAAGGGGTCACCAGATGATTTCAGATGAGTAAATAATAAAGAAACAAAATTCTGCAACATATAATTATGTTTATTTTTTCTCCTGAAAAGGGAAAACCACTCTTCTCATGTGTCATATGTTCACAACTCATAGATACAACTTAGGTCAGAAGTAGTCATGGTTTTGCATTAGGGAGTCACAAGCCAAAAAAAAAGGTTGGAAAGGAACCAATTGTTTAATCTATTGTCTGTCTGTTTATTAGTTGGCATATTTCAAAGAAAAGATAAGTTGTGTGCCATGTGAAAAGCTGTAATTAACATAAGTAAGTCAGTAGTGAAGCTATTCATTGTGGCACCACTGCATTTCAGACATGTTCAGACTCACATTTAAAATGTTTCTTTTCACTGTCTGTGAAAATACACCCCTTACAAACACAGGTTTTACACTACAATTTACATCCACATTGCCAAAAAATGTGGGAAGAGTTTGGCAGAGCAATGCTAAAAATTCTGGCTCTTAATTTCACCAGATTACCTTTTACTGTAGGTTGCTTTTAATCTTTCTGCCACGTGAGTGCCACAGGAAGTCTTTAGAAAACATAAAAGCCTGCAATTATCCTATTGTTTCCTCCCTGATGCTGACTGCGGTGTCCAGGCCAAAGGATCTGCCGGCGTGGGACAGAGCGCCCTTGCTACAAGGTGTCCTACATCCAGGACAGTAGGCGTAGGATGACCTTTGAGGATGCCAGGCAGGCCTGCAAGTTGGATGGAGGCGAGTTGCTCAGCATCGAAACAGAGAGCGAGCAGCGACTGATAGAGAGATTCATACAACAACTGCAGGCTGGAGATGGAGACTTCTGGATTGGGCTCCGCCGCAGCCCGAAGAGCACCAGCCCAGGTTGCCCCTCGCAGTACTATTGGTTGGATGGAAGCAAGGCCAAGTTCAGGTCTCTCTCATTTTGTGTACATTTGACTCTTTTTGCAATCAAAAAAACATCCTTGCATGTGCTGTAAGAATATTTTGGCTGCATCATTGAAAATGAATGTCCAGGGACACAGCACACTAAAAAGGAAATAGCATTGGAAAAAAAGGTCACAGTCAGTTGTGACTTATAAAATATTATTGGATTAGATGATGCTTGTGTGGGTGTAATGGAATGTCTGCAGTCCTTTGCAAGGAGGTGGAGAATGAGACATTGAAATATAAAGTAAAACTTTGCATGCAATAATGTAAATTGTCCAATTTGAATGCGATCAGAGTCTAAACCTTTGGATTGTATTTGCTGTAGAAATTGGCACTGGGATGAGCCATCCTGTGGTAGTGAAAAGTGTGCAGTTCTGTACCACCAGCCCTCTGCACCACTTGAAGAAGAAGGTCATTTCCTGTTTCGGTGGAATGACGAAAACTGCGACTCCAAGAACAACTATGTCTGCAAATACCCAGAAGGTGAGCCAGTGGATTTCAGACACTGTGGTTGTTGTACATGGCTGTTCTGTGCTGGGAATTATTGACATTTGACACACTGGTGTTTGTTCAGTTCTTGAATCCACAAAATCTGCTTTTTATCATCTGATGACCATTTCCAAGTGTGGCCACTGCTACCACACTGCTAACTCTAAACAACTAATGCACAATCTTAATGTTACTCACCCGGATTACTGTAATCTTCCTCCATCTCGCAACCTAAAATAGAAATATCTGCCTGTGCTCGAGGTATGCTTGATACATTAAATATGTAGAGTAAGGGTCTCTGGCACAACTTCACCTACTTCCAAGGTGCACAGAGAAGGGAAAGAAGTCTAGAGAGATGAGAACTCCAGCAACACTTGTAGTATGAAGAACAAGTTTATTAGTTGGCCGAAACGCGTTGGTCAGCTAATAAAGTTTTTCTTCATACTACAAGTGTTGCTGGAGTTCTCATCTCTCTGATACATTAAATATTCCTTTTCTCAATTCTTCAATTGTTTTTCTTCACCTGTTTGTATATGAATTTACTAGCAGTCCTTCAAAATAAGCTTTACTCATTGTGACACCCACTTGTGAAACAACCCATTACTGAATTTATGTGCATAGTTTGTGGTCATATTTAGATGATGGCTTACAAGTTTCAGCAGGTTCTTTACTTCGAGCAGACTGAAGAGTATTTGGGTTGACAGACTCACTGGTCAGTCTCTAAACGCTTTGCTCATAGAGACGGAGGACAATCTCCCAGGTTTCCCAGGTTGTTAAACTGGGTGGAAACAAGTAGAGAGTTTAAAAAAAAAACCCTGAAACCAATCCAGAGTCTTTAGGGTGGCCCTTCATATTGGGGCGGTGACATGCAGTTCACTGCGGAGGAGAATGGGGGGAGAGCATCATTTCCGGTAAGGCGTGTCCTTGACAAAACGTAAGAGGCGTAGGTTTGTTAGCGGCTATTCTTAACACCATTCAAGCAACTACCATGTACTTAGATATCCCTAGACTTTGGCAGGTGGAGATCTCGGATTGTCTGGTATTGTGAGACTATTGGGTTGATTACTTTTAGAGCATTTTCTGTCGATTCTTCATTGTATTTGTCTCTCTTATATGTATATTTCAGATGTAAAGCTGTTTTTGAATGTGTGCTGTTATGTGTTTAAGCTCTTTTTAATAGCTCGGAGAAGCACCACTGATTACATTGTTTTACAAAAAATGTGCTGTATATAATAGCATTGAAAGGGTGAACCTGGGTCAACTCATTGACGTCTTTTTATTGTGTTTTTCAGAAAATGTACCAGCATTTACTGGGGAAGGGAACACAGCACATGCAGGTACAGCATGCACTCAATCACCCCACTCATACTGCCTGAGTATGTACTGTATGCATGATGTTTCTGTGGGATATAGATAACAAGGAACTGCAGATGTGTTTGTACTGATCAAGGAGAGTCAGACTAAACTGCCACATCACCACTTTTTTATCACTTACTTTCAATGTCATCTTCCATCCGTGTGAAGAAAAACCTCTAGTGTGCAAAATATATTAAAGTATGAGGTATTACACCTTAAACTCAAACAGTAATGGTCACAAATAGTGCAATATGATGTCCTGTATTATTATAAACTTCATATTCATTAGGTATAGATGTTCTTTAGGACAATGGCCAAACTCCTCTGTTTTACAAAACGTGGATGACAGCATATTCATAATTTATGCATTTACATAAATCCTGAAATACTTTGATGCATGTGATCACATCATCTATCAACAAGGAAATTCAAACACTCTAAATGGAATTAATTAGATATAATACTTTTATTATTTTAAATCATACTCACATATTTTGGTTGCCATCATTTCAAATCAGTAATAGATAAACAATGTTTTATCAAGTATAAAGTATTTTTTCTAATATTCTACTGATGATATTCAGCTCAATTTGATATTCACACAATTTTTCACTGCTCCAGTTGCAACTCTGAGGCCAAACTTATTCTCAACTACAGAAAGTGATGAGAGGATAAAAATAGGACTACCTGAATCATCAGGTAGGAGAAGAAAACCTTTCTTTTACTCTAATTTAATTTTTTTCTTGATAATTAGAATGAATATCATTTGTTATAAGTAAAGTTTGAAGTGACAGAAAAATTTTGAACCCTAACAATGAGAAAAGCTGTTTTGTCATGTAATGTGTTTTTTCTTAGCAGTGTCTCTCTCAGACGACACCCTGTATATTTCCTACATCCTTTACGCAGCTATTCCTGCTGTACTGCTGCTGCTGTTTGCAGCTGCTGGGTTCTTCTGCTACAAACAACATGCTAAGAGGTAAAAGCAGAAACACAAATAAAAGCAAAGTTGTTTTACCACATGACATACCATTTACTCATTTATTCTACTTCAAATATAAAACATGTTTATGGATGCAGAGTAACTCAAATTCCATATGTATACAGCACTTCTTGTATCTTTGTTCTTAGAAAAATATGCTTCTTTTCCTCTTTTTTAAGTGGTAATTTTGTCAAAGTTGTCACTGAAGCAGTATGTTTCCTGTTAAACCATGCTGTGATGTGTTCACTGTGTTCATATTCAGGAGGAAGACAGAAACGGAAAGCTATCCTGGCAGACCCTGGATGTCAACAACAGCTTCACCCTGCCCCGCACAAGGACCTTATGCCTTTAGTGACATTACCAAACTGCCTCACACTGCTCTGGACAGCAGCATGGCAGCAGACATCATGACAAAATACTCATGCGCACCTTCCCAGGACTCCCAATGTGACGATTATGAGAATGTGTCATGCACGGACAGGGAGAGCGGCTTTGTGACCAATGACATTTATGAGACCTGCAGAGCTCAGAGCCGCCGCTCCCGCAGTCAGACTGGTTGGGTGGAAAATGAAATCTATGGATAAAACTGTTGATGCTTATTGGGTCTCTGCAAGTGTTCATCTCTCTCATACCAGCTAATGAATATGACCAAACTACACAGAGGAACACAATGTTCTCCATCCCCTCTCTTCGTCTACACCCTACTGGTTACTTGTGTGTACAGGATGACTTAACACGTGGCTGTGACGGACGGCTGAGTGTATCCTCAGTGTTGCAACCTGAGCATCTAGCATGCAATTATGCTTATAGCAGGGTTTCCCAAATTTTGGTCAACTGTGACCTCATATTTAGGTCCCAAAATTCTCAAAAACGCCACCAACAGTGTTCTTAAGATGTTGTGTGGATCTGGGCACAGCATTAGATGGATTATATAAAAATGATAATATATTTCAAATCTATTTAATACATTTTATTATTAAACAAGAATATGGTGGAATGTTTATGATGTTATCCATTTTAGTTTAGTGCATTAGCATGCTAATTTGCTAATTATCACTAAATATTATAGTTGAGTCCAATGGGAGTGTCATTTTATTTTGCAGGTATTTGGTCACACACTAAAGTTCCAGACAAATCACAGTTTTGACCTGTTGATGGCGCTAAATGAAAAGTTGAGGAACCAAAGTTAATACAATATATCCCAAGGGGACCATGAAGGTCTGTACAGCAATCCATCCAACAGATAACAAAATATTTCGCTAAAACCTCAAAATGTCAACCTCATGGTGGTGTTAGAGGAAAAGTCAGAGGATCATCAAAGTAAGGAGGATTTATCTGGAGACCATGAATATCTGTACAAAATTTCAACCCATCAAATAGTTATTGAGAAAGTGGTGGAAGGAGCAACATTGCATCCAATACATCAAACAATGTCAGTTTAAGAAATCCCCTCACCCTGTCTGCAAGTGACCTTGCATCAGGTCCTGACCCCAAGGTTAATAAAATCTGGCTTAAAGTAAGAAAAATATGTTTTTATTCTTTTCTACTTGATTCCAATGCTTTCTATTGTTCAGTTTTAACCATCACTTCTTACAAATTCTGTAACTTCACAGCAGCACTATGGTTTCGGTTGCAAAGAGGTATTAATGGACTCAGATATGCATTAATAAACCAGGTCAGTTTGGCAGTGCAGCAGTGCTGCTATATTTGGCAGCACATTTAACCCTGGATACAAGCGCAACTTTTGAGGACTCACGCAAGGTTACTCATCTTGTAAACAATACAAATTTAAACTACTCAGCTGTTTTCCAGTCACGTCACCATATCTTATGAGACACAAGGACAAAAAGATCCTGTTGGATCTCTGTATATTCCGGGACTATTGTGACCTTTTCTCTAAACCTGAAGAGCGGTGTCAGCCCTGTGTAAGGCTTCCTGTTTGGACTCTGATGTCAGGGAACAGGACAGTACATGCGAAAACACTGATGACAGAACAGCGGTGACCCCAGTAAACCTCAAAGCTGTGGGCTTTCCTGACTCCACCTGACTGTGTGAGAAACTGAACACTCCCACTAACTGACAGTGCACAGACTTTTTTTTTTTTTATTATTTTTTTAGAAGGGACCAGTTTTGGATGTGTCATGGATTCATTCATCAGTGTTTGCTTGTAAAAGCACATAACTGTCTTGTAAATTTGTAAAATGATCTCTGATGTACATTGCTGAATTCAAATACATGCATTTTTTGTGAATATGTAGTGAGTGGGCTGTTGGGTTGGTGTCGTGGAAAGATGTAGCAAGCCCAGTAAGGAGAGGCTGAGTATGTTCTTGGAGAATGTTAGACAGGAAATGCCAAAAGCACATCTGGAACTCTTACATTCAGGAAGTCTATGCGTGACAGCCGAGGCCTTCAGAGCAGTGCTCCGCCTGCCTGCTTAGCAATCCACTGTTCTGTGTTAGACTGTCACTGCAGAAGCCGTAGAGAACAACTGCTGGGTGTGAATGTGTGCTGTATTTCAAACATGACATGAATTTCGGATGTCAAATAAAGTTTCGTTGCAAGATTGTGTGTCCATTCTTTATTTTGTAATATGGGCATATTTGAGTGTATGTATAGGGGAAGTGTCTGTGTGGGAGGAGATGTGTGTGAACGTAAACTGCCTGATACTGAAGTACAAGTACTACTGAACTGAGGGCAGCATTTGAAAAGGAAGCTTTTTTTTTCAGTTTTCTATGTTTGCCAACAGATGGTGCTGTTATGTAGCTGACCAAAGTGTCTTTGTGGCTGATAAAATGTCTGGTTTCACATGGTTTCACATGAGGTCCTGCATGTTACATTATATAATGTTCTATATTATGATATATTACCTTGGGACTTGTAATGCCCATTGCAATTTTTTTTCTGGATTATATGAATAAAACTAGTTTTAGTGGAATGCAAATGCATTTTTTTAAATTCATGATTTATGTTATATCTCCACTATATAATTTTGTTTTAAAATATTTTCCATTCATTCTTGCAGAGCACTTTATGTGCAAGTAAAAGTAGCAGTTTGAGGCTGCTTTGAAATTAATTTAACCCCTTTTCCTTCCACATTTCACTCAAAAGCCGAGAGAAGCTTATTACACACCTGCAGGGCAAAACTTCAAAGTTACCTATGCGTGCAATCAAGGAGGGCAGGCGAGCAAACAGATTTCAGAATAGCAATTTTACCGGTTGACGTAAGAGGTGGGTCTGGTTGTCTTGGCAACCAATTGGCACTGAAGTGTGGAGCGGCTCCGTGGCCCCGCCCCCTGTACAAATACCCCTATGGCTTTGACGTCAATACACGTCAACCAGAGAACATGATGCCTCTTTGCAAGTCAACTCGTGTGCTCTCTAGCTGATAGAGGTGCCTCAAGCTGAAATATTATCGCTCTATTGTATTGGAGAACGTGGTGTGACAGCCCCCGGGCTCAGCAAATGGCCTGCTTCGTATCGCCGCACTGACGGAGAGTGTCGCCACATTGGCGTTCAAGCTGGCAGGGCGACACAGAAATCAACTTTGTCTATTTTTAATGGACACGCTTCGAGCGGCGGCGGTGGAGGCGGCGGGCGGTTTGTTTTCCTTTCGTCTTTATCTGTAGCTGCTCAAGCAAGCCTGCCTGTGTGAGCCCCCCTCGTGTGTCCCCAGCTCGTCTGGCTACCTCCTTCTCGTCCACTAACAGTCCCATTTAGAACAGCATGGTCATGGCTGACAGTGTCCAAAAACCGCTGATCCGGGGTCCGGTCCGAGTGGGCTTCTACGACATCGAGCGCACTTTAGGAAAGGGCAATTTCGCTGTCGTGAAGCTGGCCCGACACCGCATAACCAAGACCGAGGTGAGTAAGTGGTGTGTCGGTGAACTAGTTAGCCTGAAAGCTAATGTTCAGCTGAGTTACATAACTTTTTATGCACTAGTTGACACTTCAGATATTCAGAGCAGATACCGAAATGCTGTCCACATCGTGCACTAATAGAAACTTGGATCAGGTAACTGCCCGGCCACTTGGCTGCTGCTCCAGTGTGAGCAACAGCTGATGTGTTTGAATCCTGCAGGTAGAAGAAGCACTGACTGCCTGCACGCTCACCCCCCTCAGCCAACATCACTGCCAGTAAGAGGTTTGACCACCAGTGCTGCTGGGAAACACAAACTGTAAACATGGCATGCTTTCTTTCAGCATCAATACACCTGCACTCCTCTTTGGTTACAACCCAGACAGTACCACAGTGTACCAACTCAAGAGCCAGGCTGGTGTAAACATCCCAGTCGCTGTATCTGGGGCATGCAGCATGGGTCGGTGGTCCCATTATGTAATCCAAATAATGATGTGATTTAGTGGTTTCTTGTGCCAGCAGTGCCGAGAGCTTTGCGAAGAGCGGGATATGCCAGCCAGAAGAGCTTTGTAATTGGAAAGCAAAAGTGTTCTGCACGCATGTATGCAGACAGCAATCCGACAGCATTGCTGGGGGGTCTTTGCTTAGTTTGGAAAGGGTTTGATATTACAAACATTGCACGCTCTCAGGCGAAGCAACATGAGCGCAGAGGGAACAGGGCTCGGATTTGTCCGAGTTTACCAATAGTTTTATGTCAGCTCTCTGCAGAGAGGCCTTTCTTGACCGGTGCCACTGAGTACCATGTCTTTCTATTGTAATGACATAGACACAGGGATTTACTGTAAAGAGAGGCCAGTCTGTGTGTGAAGAAGCTTGTGTGTGTTTGTGCGAGACAGAGGGAGTGATTGAAAAATAGGCCGGGAGACTTGTGAAAACACAGTTGCACCCTTTGATCTTTGATCTCGTGGGGCCTCTTACTGTTTGCTACTGAACGTGAGCAATCATACTGTACAGAAAACCTAAGGTTTACATCATCCAAACGGGGACCCTGGTAGGTTAAATGAATAACAAAGCAAGAAAATGGCTCTTAAGACTCTTATCATGTTAATCGGGTTATTAAAACCTGCAAAGTGGCGCAGCGATAGTCTAGCCAGGTAATCTGCAACCATGTAATACTAACAGCTACGTGAATGCAGGTTTTCATTTCAGCCAAACACTACACCAGGTGATTTCACTGAGTGGTTGCGCCTCTCCCTCAGCCGGTGTGGTATTTGGGTTGAATGAAAACGTGCATATACTTAGTGGTTTTCAGATCACCGGTTTAGCTGGTTTGGTAGAGGTCACTCAGCGTGGTCGGCACACAAAGCAAACTGCAGCTGCTTGGCTCGGCCAGACCCATGGCCAGAGCCAGGCTGTTTGTTAGAGTGGCCAAGGTCAGCTGTAGAGGCAGGCGATCAACTTTATGTGATGCCATCTGCGTTGAGAAATTGCCAGGGCATATGTAAGCCTGGTGTGCGTGTAAAGAAAACAAGAGTTTAACGACACATGAAACAGCAGATCTGATGTGTCTGTGTGCATGTGTGTGCATATTCCTAGATAGGTGTACCTGTGTATGCATAACCTACTTTTTCTACTCATGGGCCCTGCATGTTATACTGACCCATTCATCCCATTATGTACATATTGCAGTCTGTGGGGTTCACATCATGCAGGCCCATTCCCATGTGGTCCTGTCTGTCAGCTCAGCAGGTAGCACATTTACTCCATCTCTGATCTTAGCATTTTGTGGCCTTCTCGCTCTCATTATTTGTATAGATAAGCTAAATTGTCATCAGATTGCCTCATGCTAGCAGAGATCAAAAGGAGTCTTATTTTTGTGTGTGTGTCAGTATTGTTGACAGTGTAATCAGTTAGCTCAGATCTTTTCATGCTATATATCCTCGCTAGTAGGCTGTTGATTGTAAATGTGATGCCCTAGAGGTCCTGACTTGTAGCTGGAGCGCCATTAAAGGATTTGGATTTCTTTATAGGATTTAACGCCAAATTGCATACCTTTCTGTAGTGTGGGTAGGGAAGTAATAATGTGGGTGTTCAACATCAAAACACCCATTATTACACCGCTGAAAGTGCCAACTACAAATATGCTAAAGAGGATCAAAATGGGTGTCAATGGGGTGGCGGTGTCAAACTCAACTTTAAGATTCAAACTAAGCAGAAGGTTGTGTTCAGACCGGTGACAACACTGTGTGAAAAAACGCAGCCCCCTCATTCAATTCAATGATACCACTGTGTTGACACACCGGGAATGCCAACTCAGAGGGCTCCAACATGAAAACGCAAGGTCGTCTGGCAAAAACGTTGGACCTGGCTCTTGACTTTTTTCTGCAATGAAATGTGACGCAATCCAGCAGTGCACTGCGATGGCCGGTCAAACACATGCTTTCACACATTCCTGGGAGATGACTTTGTAAAGTTGACAGGGTAACTCTGCTGTTTCCCTAGTGATCGTCAAGATGGAGGATAAAATAAACATCCCTGTGATAAGTTTACAGAGTTGTGAGATATTCTCTCTGCTGTACAGTATTTTGTCATCTGGTAACTCAAACTCATTTATCTGTTACTCTAACCGGCCTTCCTGGATCCTTTTTTATAGGGCTGAAGCTAACGATTATTTTTATTTTCAATTAATCTGTCGATTATTTTCTCATATAACTCATTTATCATTTGGTCCATGAAATATCATTGCCTCCAACTTTTTATACATGTTCACGCTTTTATTTTTTTCAATCTTTTAAAATTTCTTTCCAGTTCCTTTTTTGAAGGACTTTGAAGCTGCCTCGTGTATAACGTGCTTTATTAATAAATTTGCCTAAAAAATTACATAGAATAACTAACTGATTAATTTTCTACCATTCAACTAATCAACTAACTTTTTCTGCTCTAGTCTCACGGGAACCTGAAACAGCCCACATCAGTGTTTTTTAACACAGCGCTGTTTTCGGTCTGAATGAAGAGGTTTCTAGCTTCATATACCAGTGGTGTGAGTGCTGAGAAGGGAACTGGGGTCTTCTGTTGTTTACTCCTCCAGCTTGGCTCACAGACATTTGGGAACACTTCAGATCAAGCTGATGAAATGTTGTTTATGAGACAGTCTGAAGGAGAGATGTTAATACTGCCTTGTTACCTACCGGACAACATTAATCAAAGCCAAGACTGTTGAAGTTGTGAGTTGTGCAATTTGCACACGTACGTGTCATTGTGGGTGTGCGTGTATATCCAATGAGGCATGTGTTTTCCTCTGCTGGACCGATTTATATTTCATCATGGCTCAAATTTGAAGACTGTTTATGAAGATTTCAGCACAAGCTGTATTTAAATATTTATCTTGTGTCTCGGAAACAGATCTGTGCTCTCACAGCTTAAAAGGAACAAACTGTTTCCTTTCGCTGCTTGGAGAATATTAAATTGCTGTACTAGTGTGTGCGTGAGTGCGGTATTTCTTACTGCCCACCGAGCCTGATGAGCCCTAACAAGGATTCATTTGTTATTGACAAACCGACTGATTACAGTAATTAATTCATTGTTGATGCTCAATCACTCTGCAGGTGGCCATTAAGATCATCGACAAGACCCAACTGGATGCCGTCAACCTGGAGAAGATCTACAGAGAAGTTCAGATCATGAAGATGCTGGACCACCCGCACATCATCAAGCTCTACCAGGTGAGCTGCTTGCTGCATTTCCTCTAACCTACAATATATCATGATCTTTTGCCTGCCTGTCTGTGCTGTCACAGATATAAACTCGCTTTTTTTGTGTCGATCCCTAATGGAAATAATCTGCATTCATTGTTATTCCCTATGTTGTAATGCTGTGTGGAGATGGTTTCCTGTTTTTTCTTGTAACTGTTATTTTTGCTGGGTTTTGTCTTTTGATTGACATGCAAGGGATTTTTAGATGTTTTATTTCTGTCTTGGGTGCTCAGATCTCTCCCATCTCCCCCATCACAACTCCTCACAATCTGACACTGCGACATTGTAGTCATTGTAGTTGTGATATTCGAAGAACCATACAGTACATATGGAGTTAATCCAGTTAGTAAACCACACCTAGAGATATTTATTAAATTATTTTCCATTAACAAATGTACCCACTTTGAAATAAAACTTTTAAAGACTCATCTGTATCTCACCTGTTGTTGGCTGGTTGTCTGATGTACACTGTTCTTACAGTGAAGGCACTGTTAGCTATTAGAAACAAAGAGGCCTCTTGGAGAGCAGAGGTGACACTTTAATATGTAACATGCATAGCAGTCGGGGGCCCAACCTAACATCTGTTCAGGGGGCCTAGAATTAGCCGTGCCTCTGGCTACATTGTGAACAGAGTTTTGCGGAGCAACATTTACCACTGCTCCTTGTTTATCTTCTCTCCAGGTACTTTAGCAGTCGGGGTGTTGAAGCACAGGACCAATTCAGGTCATTTTCTAATGCATTAACAAACAACTGCTGCCTAGCAGAACCTGCCACCGCTAGTTTAAGATATGAGAGCATAGTTAATGAGTGACTGACATTTGGCGCTCTATGTGTCTCTGTGTTCTGCAGTGTGTTAAGGTGCTATGACATGATTCACACTAAATAGTATTAATAATAATTAAGTTAAAGTTAATATCAATGAAGTGTTTTGTTATTATCCTGGGGACATCAGATCTGACGTGCACTGCAATATCAGGACTTATTTAGGCTGTGTATAAAATCAGATATGGATCTATTTCACGTCAACAGTTTTTAATGACTGTTAACTTACTTGTAAAATCTCTAATTTAGGCCAGAATAGATTCATTACTTGTTAAAAGTAGTCATTAAGCCTCTAGGATTTTATGACTCCATGGAAGAATATATGCATTTTAACATGTAGACAGTGTCAGTCTTTATTTTCACAATGATTTAGCTAAAATTACCCAAAGCTGAAGTGATCTGCGGCTGCCTAGAGGATATCATCTGCATGTTTCTGAATGTTTTAAGAGTATCTAATGAGCAAAGACGGACTCTATTTTCATGACAGTACAAACACCACCACAAGCAATGCTATAACACGAGCAGTGCCCTTTGGTATTTCTGTGCCCTTGAAGCTGCAACAAGATGGGAGTTTCATGCTGATGAAGCAAAATGAGCAAATTGAGTTGTTGATGTTTTCATGAAAATTGACAGTGGTGAGAGTAGATGTCCAAGAACCAGGTCTGTTTTAAGAACAGCATCAGTAAGTTAATAATTTGGTGATTTCTTAAGTAAGTACAAATATTAAATTGACTGAAATCACAGCATCTACAGAATGATATTGAATGAAGTAAATTAACTTATTCATAAACTTATTTATAAAACTCAGTTGCCTCTGCGCACATCAAGCCGCTGGTTTGTAACTCAGTAGTTTCCTAGTTTATGTAAGACAATATACACACACAGTTCAGAGTTCAGAGTTCATAAACGGACAAGTAATAGTGAACTCTGGTCCTGTACCTGTATATAGTTCCCTCAAAAATTCCCAAAATGGAACAAAAAAAGTAATGTCCATGGTATGTACATTACTTTCTGCTTACAATCTCACAATGCAGTGCACCACATTTTATAGATGTGAAAAAAATTTACCTGGTACCAGGCTGGGAAATTAACTTTTTAAAATGTGAACATCTACCAGCCACTTACAGATAAATGTTGAAATTATCCAGCCACTCAATAGTAAATCATTATTTTCTGTCTGAAATCTACCAGCCACTTCCATATTTTACCAGCATTTGGCTGGTGGCTGGTGCTAATTTCCCACGCTGCCTGGTACACTTGAAAAGAACGGAGCCAATCACTTATGTTAACAGTAACATCTGTGCTTTTCCTACTATGACAAGTCAAAATGTCGGATTTGAAAAATGTGTAATTTCAATCATCTTCGTCTCTTTCTCCCATCTAAAATACATCATAGCTTTCTTTCCAAACTGTAAACTGCAAAGGTGCAACTCACATTTAATTCTTAGAATCCATTTTTGTTTGTGATATGCAGCAGAAACTTGCTTTAATTTATAAGGTGAAGAAACAAATGATTTTGCTGTTTGGCAGTCTTTGAAATTGTTGCTTAAAAATTAAGCCCAATGTCACAATCAGTAGTTATGCCAAGTGCTAAAAGCATTTTTATAGCCATGAATCCCATAAATGTCTTTCTCTCATCTCACTGTGGCGCCTTACTAGTTATATGCATGTCCAGGTGTGCAAGGTGAGTTCATGTAATTTTTATGACACTCAAAGTTTTCTGCTGTTGCACTTTGTTGATACATTAGCAAGGCAGCACAGGAAAGTAATTTCACCTAGTTACCGTGATGTCGGCTGTCTCACAAAAAAATAGCCTAACCGCCAAAAACTCAACAGTTTTAGTGATTGAGTTGTATTACGTAACCCTGTGGGTCCTGTTACTTTGTTTAGGGAAAGTAAATGAGTGTTCATTGTCATTACACAACCATGTGGCGCCATTCCAGCTTTCAGCTGTGATATTTTGGTGTGTATCATTATTTCCAACAGCCCATCCATCCAATCAGCTCAGGTCAATTAGTGATTTCCGTTCCAGTCTCATAAACTGGGGTTGGCCCTGTGGCCCAGTGGGAAGCCCGAGCTAATGAAGACACACAGAGACACACAGAAAACCCAACTGTGGACCCCACACTAGATTGTCATGTGTTGTGCAGTCTCTTCTCTCTTGACCCCAGTCTTATTCTAGACTGCTGAGAGGCTTTCTATAGGTAGAAAATTTTTAAAAGTTAAAATTAGCAATTGATATTGTTTTTAAAATTACAAAACTGTCTCATACTTTTGTGCTGATGCAATACCAGATGAATATTTCATTTTATCAACCATGTTATAGGAAATGCTTGAATATATTAAGGATATAGGATGGGTCATAACCCCACAACAATATCTTTTACACTACTATTAATTCCCAAGTTGAAAAAAACATTACAATCTTATTCAGTTATTCATTTAAAGTATTAGTACAAGTATTAAAACATAAGTCTAGTCTGTGTACAGCATGCAATTCTGGGACTAGAACTGTACTTCCTCATACCCTGAAAGTACTAAGATGCATGTTTAGATGTTTTATATATCTACTGATTATGTTTGGCATAACACTGTAGTGAATAATGTTCATAGATCAACTTTGGGCAAGTGCCCAAAGGGCAGTGCCAGACCCCATGAAGCTCGAAACACAAAGTGCTGCTTGCCATTCATGTTATCTGGAATTCGCACTTGTACTGACAATTCTTCACTTATGCTGTAAATTATGATATGACAGAGATTTGACTTCACAACAAGGAGTTTGTTTTGTCTGGAGCCAGAAATACTGTGAACTTATAATACAGTAAACAGTATACTTAATGTATTATCTCCACTGTATTAAAGTTGCATCAATAATCATTGGCAGTGCAGGAATGCTTTTACTGTTATGCAGCCGTAGCCATGTAATCAAGTGTTGGAAGTGTTATAGTTTAGCCACAAGGCCCACTGTATCAGGATATGTTACGTAAGTATTAAGACCCTGTTGAACTTCACTCATTTCAGATGAAGCATCGTATTGGCTTGACATCTGGCTTTGCAAGTAGGGCTGGATATCAACCTAAGCACTGTTTTTGGGACCAAACAAACAAAATGAGTCCGTTACACAGAGTTGAAAACTATCATGTATACAAAGCTGGCTTTAATTGTGCAAAAAAAAATTTGTATAATTTTTAGTCTGAAAATTGTATTAAAATTATAATTTTTCCAGCTTTTGTCTATTTTAGTTCTAGTGCAGCTGCTTTTGTTTAGACATTATTTAACATTTGAGAACTGGCTTCTGACAAAAAAGTTTTTTGTAGGAAATTTCTCAAAACAAGGAAAATATATTTTTGTATAATATCAGCCTGTCCAGGGACTGAAGATGTAAATTAGCCTTTTGGCTAAATCTGGAACATTGACATCTTATTAATGTTAATGAATGTATATTGTCCTAGATAGATAAATAAATAGATAAAGTGAAAGCAAAGTAAAGAAACTTGGGTATTGTGTTGATGTTATTATAAAAATGTCAAACAATACCCAGCACTGCTCGCAAGACTATAGTTTAAGTTGAAAATGCTGTCTTAAACATGTGCCTCCCCTTTGACCCAGAAAGGTATATAAAATGGGTGAACGAACAGCTTAAGACGGCTAATACATTCACGACAAACAGCATATGAAGCAAATCAACATGTTATTGAACATGTTGATTTGCAGAAACAACACAGACTGTTCTCATGGTGGATATTTTAACTTGATCAAACACAGGTGTAACTAATAAAGTTAATAATGGCTACATTCCACTCAAGTGTGCTAGTGCCAGGGCCCTGCTATTGTGCATGCTGGTTTACTGGCACACCTAAATGAAATGGAGCCATCGTTAATGTTATTAGCTACACCTGTGCTTTTCCTGCTGTGATAAGTCAAAATGTCTGCTGTGAGAAGGATTTATTTCCCAGATTAGATGCTCTATTGGCTCACACTGCCAAGTGTTTTGAGTACCTACGCTTAGGCTTAATTCATCAATCAGTTATATTCCAGCTTCATAATACAGAGAGGAAAGTTGGATAGAAGTGAGGACAAAATATGTTTGTTACACAAACATGGTGAACCCTAAAAAAAAACAAAACAACTGGCTTTCATTTCCTAAATCCATGAATTGGTCAGTGTAACAGATGGAAAATTGATCATAAACAATGAGCGTGGGATTTCTAGTGTGAATGTCTGGCTCAGTGTGTCTGATTCATCCTCTCCTCTCCATCTGATTCTCCCCTCCGCATTTAATTCTATTCATCTCCTGAGTGTTTCTGCTTCTAAATCGGTTCTCCTCCTCCTACACAACACAGCACCGTGTGAGGACCGAAAGGTTTTAAGTACCATTCAAATATACTCGGCAACACCAACCGTCCACCTCCATTCTCTTACATGGATGCCATATTTAGATCCTGTGCCATTCATGTATTTTTGTTTTGCTCATGACTTTGTGGGTGCCAGACACTGCGGTTTAACCTCAAAGAGTGCAGTGTGGTCAGTTGTGTAATATTTTAGCTATTTGTGTCTGTCACAATAGTTTTCTTTTTTACTTCTTCTAATTCTCTACTTTTTCAGGAGTCTGTTTATTAAGATTATCTGATGATATTGGTATTGAAAAGTGGTCTTTTGTGTTTATTCACGTTTACTCTCCCACTCTTTTTTTCCCCTCCTCCCTTGGCCCCCTGTTCCTTCGTCCTCTCCCTCTCTCAGGTGATGGAGACGAAGAACATGCTTTACTTAGTCACGGAGTATGCCAAGAATGGGGAGATCTTCGGTGAGTGATCTTTTCAAGTACAAGATCAGTCTGACCTCAGTATCTTAAAACACTGTCCCACCCTGTTCTCTCAGGCCCTCCCCATATCAGTTGCACAAAAAATCTGCACTGTTGCATCAGTAATGTTTTTGACAAACAAGGAAGTATCAAAGTCTTGTTGAGTTTGCATTGCTTCTAAAGTTATACCCGCCCGCAATCTCAAAGGTCACATGATTGATGGAAATCTGAGAACAATGTCCTGATGTAGCCCTTGTCATGTGCTGCTCGTAATTGCTGTGCTAAATATGCTGACAGCCTTTCATTGTCATATAAAATGACATCCCTTAGGGTCAGTGGAGGCCATAAAGGAGCATCATCAAAGAGAAGAAGAACCATTTATTGCTATATGTGTTGAAGAATCACTTGCCGCTGTCTGGTTTACTGCTTATCATGTTGAGATTATGTAAGATATCAAGATGACTTTCTACATGCTTGCGAACACCAGTGTCATTCCTCCATTTTTACTGACTGTCACATGGGAATTAAATTGTGAATATTGGCTTTTAAACTTTTGTCCTGCACTTAAACATGCAAGTGTTGGATCTGCAAAAGTAGCAATTAAAAAAGACCACCTATTCAGCAACACATTCATGATTTACTTGGACAGGTAGAGCTACAGTATTAGTTTTATTTGCGCTAGACAAACAGCATTATAACGGATAACAGAAGTGAAAAGTGACAAGAGAGGCAAATAATTTAAAAAGCTAATGTGGAAAAAACATGAACTGGCAAAATAAAAAAAAAGTCACACAAAGAGCAATTCAGCACCAATCAACTGACAATAATCATATATAAAGAAAAGGAAAAAGAAAGGAAAAAAATAGATAATCAGTGTTAAAGTAATACAAAGTAAACACCGCAAATTAAATGTAACAACAATTTCTTTTCAAAATTTGAACACATCTTACCTTAATCATTTTGGACCTTTTTGGAAATTGTCTGTCACCCAAGAAATCTTTTTTTTTTTTCTTCACTGTCCCACTCAGACATTTTTTTTGAGAGACTAAAGCGTCCAATAAGGAAGTATGCTCAAAGTTGTCATATAAACAAAATCCAAGTTTCCGAGTGAACAGTCTAAACATACAGTGTACAATACTGAGTTTTCACAGTCAGTCTCTTCAAGTGTTTGACACACTGTTTTGGTGTAAAGCATAAATAAAGACACTCATGTTGGAAGGGGACAAACAAGTCAGAACATAGCAAGAATAGTCCATGAAGATAAGAAATTATCTTCGCCTGCCATAGCTGCACATGCGCTCTATCGCTGCCACACACACACACTCGATTTGTACAATGTGTACGCACTGAGATCTCAAATCTAGCACACTGGACTTCACGTTGGCGCAAAGACGGAACACATTTATTGCACTTTTTTTGCATTTATTGCAGGATTATAAATGTTTGGATCAAATATTGCAGGACTACATTTTTCAAATGCAAAAACTTCCTGGAAGCATTCCAGTTCTGAACATGCAGACTAAATCATTCAATCAAATATTTCAAGAACTTATGACACAAGCGGAGACCTGTCTGATGTGGACAACCTGTAAGTGGATCGTGATCCACATAGATTATTGGCCTCACCTATTAGGCAGTCTGAGAATGTGTGCACAGCATACTTCCAGACACAGCAGCTGAGAGGATTACTCCAGCAATAGTCTACGGTAAACTTAATAGTCGTGTGTGTGTGAGTGTGTGTGTGTGTGTGTGTGTCTTTGTAATTTTGAGGCCAGTGTTCCACTTGTGATGTTGACTCAGCAACTGCAACTCCTGCTCCTGTGACCTAGAGAGAGCTGGGAAGCAAACAGTAGGAAAACTGAATGAGAATAGAGCGTGGTAAAAATGTGAAGGAAGTACAGAAGTGCACAGAGATAAAACCGAGAGACCCAGTATCAGCACACATGTTACAACTGCTGCAGCTCAGTCCCCATTAACCTCGTCAGGCTACGTATCCACATGAATATTACAATCCCCTCACTGCAACTCTTAAATAACCAATCGCGATTGTTTAACCTCATTTTGGAGAATCCATAGATTTCCTCATGGATCATCTTAGGGTATTATAAAACCATTGTGTCCTGATTCCTCAGACCCCTCTGCCCTGATTGCACAATGTAATATAGTTATGTAAGAAATTGATATGTCATCATCAGCTGCAGCAATAGCAGCTTTGACTCAGCCAGGACTGGTAGCTGCAGCACTACACCCTGCTCAGGAAGGCAACAATATTACACTATTCAATTTCACGAGATTGAACAATCATTTTTTATTTCCAAATGCGCTTTCTGGAGATGGATCAAGTCATTCAGTCATGATGCACTCAGACAAATGGATAGGCTGCTAAGCCAGATCTCTAGCCTGTTCCTCCACTATTGCCCTCCAGAGAGTTGCCTCCGCTTCCCTGACATGATGAATTTCTCAGGTCTGCTCCTGGCCATAGGTTACAAAGAGCGGAAGATGTGGAGTTATGGATGCTTAGCAACCCACCCTGTTACAGTGAATCAGTGAGACGATGGATGAGCCTCTGATTTTCGCTTCAGACCAAACAGTAAATGTTGTGGATGAGCAGGAGGGGTAGTGCATATATGTGTGTGCGTGCGTCTGGAGCTATGAAGACAAAGAAGTGGAGCGGGGTTTGGTACAAGGAGGCGGAGAGTGATGGGTTCATTCTCGCAAAGGGGTGGGTGGGCACATTATGGGCACAGCAGAGGCATCCATGCCAGTTCGTTGATGTGCCTTTGTGTCTGTCTGTCAGTCAGCCTGCCACTCCAACAGTCTGTCTCAACACCGCAGGATGGATCAAACCTGGAAATTGGGTCAACCACAAATAAAGCAGAGTTGCAGAGAGGAGAGGCAGGAGGGAAGAGGAGGCAGAAGAGAATAGAGGCGTGAGCAGGGGACATCCATTTGAATTTGGAAGGTAGTGGGGAAATGTAGGGCATGCATATTTAAGAAAGCACTGCTGGAGAGAGGGGAGTATAATAGCTGGCAGAGAGTAGAATCACTTGTGCAGATCTCTTGTCTGACTGATGGAAAGGGAATGAGACAGGGAGACTGTTGACTTCAAAGAAATGCTCTGGCTATTTTTTGGCACACATTCTTATTTACTTAGACTGTCAATTTAAATTTCACCACAATCCATCCCTCATATTTCTGGGTCAGTTTTCTGCAGATCTGTCAGACACCAGGGTGTGGCAGCTTGAAAAACATGAATGAAGAGAGGAATAGCTACAGAAAGTAGGACCAGTTGTTTGGCACCAAATAATTTGCTAGTCTTTAATGTGTTATAAGTTTCCGTATTTCGATTTTGATTGTTAATTTTACCAAAAAAATAATTTATCTAGTGACCCAAAACTGTATATGCTACAATACTGATTTCACAGGTAGCGCCCCAAAATTACTCTTAAAAAGCTAAAATATATCAGTACTTCCAAGGTTTGTAGATCTTAATTTACATATGATATTCAACCTGAAATCTGGATGTTTCCAAATGTTGTGTCCATCTGCATCAGCAAAAGTTATGTTTGACCTACAAAAAACACGGCATTTTTGAGGTTGTCTCAGTACTGATGTAATTACATGATTTCCGCAACTAACGTTCCCCTTCCACACGATGTGCAAAATAGATTTGAGGGAGAAAAGTCTACAGACTATATAGGACTGGACCTTCTGTTCTTTGTGATCCTACATGACGAATGTTGAATAAGACTATGTGGTTTGCAGACGTGACCAACACCAGCATGATCTAAACACATATGTACACACAATCTATCAGTCTATTATACACTGTATATCTGACATGGTTGACAATATATCAGTCATCAGTATTGGGATCATGCCAGATATGCTTTACTAATTTCAAATTTTAATGCTACATTTGTTAATTGCAGGTGCACTCTGAATTAATTTTAGCCGCAGCATTCTAGTTCTGTATAAATGTGACAACTTTTAACTGATTTACAGTAAATTAAGTTAATATCTGCCTTTCTGTGCCGAGCTTTAGTGATGCTTGAAGAGAGCAGATTTCCTCCCTTTTTGATATCTACAAAAACATGTTTTCAGTTGAGTGACAGCCAGCGTCTTACATGGCAGCTTTCACAGATTCACCTGCAGAAAAAAAAGGATGTTTGCAAGTTTTATGCTAGAGTAAATGTGACATGTTTTGCTGCACTTGAGCTGAGGTAATTTGTGCTTGTCTTCTTTGCTTTGCAAACACCTGGAAACAGTAAGAAAAGAAAAAATCAGGATATTTATAAATAAGTGTTTTTTTTAGATGTTAGTCTTATTGTATAAGTAATAAACTAAACTGCATAGATTGTTATTGGTATTGACATAAATGACCATTATTGTGATCAGTGAAATGTCTATATCTTGTATCCATAATATATTTAAATATATCATCATCAAATTGTCAAATTTAGGTTGTTTAGTCTTTAATATATGTAATCTTTTATTCACATTTCTTAACCACCTCTCTGACGTTTACTATAATTTATTGTAAGAAGAACAAGACCAAAGAAAAATAGCCAGTGGTGTTGGCATAGATCATCCGCCATTGGAAAGCTAACAAATATGCCGTCATCTTTGTGATCTTTCATGTCAAACATCTTTAAATGTCAGACTTTTATTAAGTGTGTTTATTAAGTTCTTATTAAGAGGTTTATCTTTAATATAAAACTAATACTACTTGGGATCAAGGGTTGTACCATCACACCAAAAATAGACATGATGAGGCAAGTTAATAAAGCCATATTTTTCATAAAGTAAAATATGTTCACACATGTATAGAATCAGACGGTGGTCCTATAAAATTATTTTTGATAACAGCTTGTCCTGTTCCATGAGACATCCCCTATGAAATTTCAGTATCATTCCATGAAAATTGCAGGATGATTAAATAATCATCCATGGGTTATTTAAAAGTCTTCCTTCTCAAGTTGCCCATTGAAGACATCAGACAAAATGCAAATTATTAACCCCTAAATGCACAATTATTCTCAGTAGGCTAAAGAAGTACTGAAAGCCTTAAGTGCACTGAAAGTTAGCTTGTCATGCGTCATTCCCACTGTCACACTCGCTGTTTTCAACTGTCAGTCACACACTGGCAGTCTTGTGCCATGTCAAACCACCTGTTTTTGAGTCTGAAAGTGGTTTGACTTTCTGGTTGTTCATCCAATTAAACAGGCCTGATCACAAACTAAAGAAACACATGCATTATAAAGTTTTTTTTTCCTTTTTTAGGAGATTAGAATTATGTTGTGGAAATTAACAAATACAAAGAGAATCACAGGTTGAATGGATGATGGTGGGTGATGGGAAAAATATGATATGCTCAACTCTACTCAACCCTGCCCTGGATAGAAGCTGGGCAAAATAACCCATGAGTTTTAATGATGAAGGTATTCTAAGTGGATCCAACTTGGGAAAGTACTAAGTTAAGAGCTTTGCTTTTTATGTAAATCAAGCTGGAATAGTTTTCATTTGGATGCTTTCTGTATGAGTACTGTAAGTAGGGGTGCAACGGATCACAAAACTCACAGTTCCAATCGTATCACGGTTTTGAGTCACGGATTGGATCATTTTTTGGATCAGTTAAAAAAAAAAGGGGGGGAGAGACAAACATAATTTTACCCTCCATTCATTCTGTAAAACACTTTTGCCAATGGTCTTAAATGAAAACAACATTCAAGATGTCCAATGTTTAAATAAAATCTTAAAATATATAAAATATTCAATACTCAATTGTTTAATTAAATTGCAATATGAGGCATGATACTTTCTTCCTTTAAACATGGTAGTGAATGAAACAACAGCCTGTGTCCACATCATCAAAACTTGATGATAACTTACAAAAATGAACACATCTTGTCCTGCAGCTTAGCTTGTTGAACGAGCCACCAAACAAACATTCACTGGGGAAAAGTCCACCACTAACATCAGTTAGCAGCTACGTAGCTAATTAGCTGCTCAGATGCAGCACATTAAACGGCATATAAACATACCTGCAGATGTCACTTCAGACCCGTTAGATGTTGGTTTGGTTGTTGCTCTTCAAAATCCCTGTTAGCGACATGTTGTCCGTCCATGACTTGTACTTACAGCGGTTTGTTTACTTTGTCTCCAATGAGACATTAAATTTTGCAATTAATCTGTGGTTCACATGCGTGCTGAACCGTGGGGGGCGATCTGTAGGGATCACAGATCAACTACGTTCCATTACAGCACTAACTGTAAGTATCACATGGAAGAGAAGTATCTCAACCAATAGCTGCTGTTGATCTCTGGCGGGTATAACTCGGACTAAAAGGCAGCTCATACTGGCTCCAGTCCAGTTTAACCCCTGAGGGTACCAATATAATATCAGCACCAACATCTATCAACATGCTCATAGATGTGACTTTAATGTGGGTGCTGCATTTAAGTGGTTTGGGTATCAATTACTGATGTGGAAACAGAGTGTGTGCTATTTGAGTGTGTTTGCCCCTTGTAGTCTACACACACACACACACATACACACACACTCCCCCCATGCCTGCCCCACAATGTTATCTGAAGTCCAGCCAGAGGTCTATCCAACAAGCCAGTTTGTACCCATGATGTTTGTCCCATCCAAACCTGAGCAGCTGTTAAGAGACTAAACTCCTCACTCAGCTCTCAGCAGAAGTGGAACACAGTGGCTGTTGAGCTGTTCCCTAATACCCTTATGATTCATACTTGTTCTGTTCGCTTTCCCAGGATGCAGCTCTGCATGCCTCGCTGTGCTGTGGTCCTTGCCCTCGCCAACATTGTATCAGTGGATTACTCATCCTTCCACTGGGGCAACATACCGCATTGTGTGTGCGTGCATTAGTGTGTGTGTTTGTGTGTGGCTGTGCAGTGTTGATTGCTCAAACAGTAATGGCTTGTTTTTCAAGTGCTACCGTAGAGCAAGCAGTACCAACACAGTGCTGCTGTTGTTACAGGATGAAGATTAGTTGTGGTGTTTAGCATTTGGTTTCTCGAGTAACAGAAAATTTAACAATTTTGATAATCAAATAATTATTTATCAAGGAAAAATGTGAAACATTCACTGACTCCATCACCTTAAAAATTGAGATTTGTTTTTATATCCTTGTACATAGAATATGGGTTTTAGACTGTGTGTAGCAATATGAATGTCAACTTGGGCACTAATAAATATTTTCGGGTTGTCTGTCCGTTCATCCCAGAACACAATGTCTCAGGAATGCCTTGAGGGAGTTTCTTCAAATTTGGCACAAACATCCACTTGGACTCAAGGATGAACTGATTAGAGTTTGGTGGTCAAAGGTCAAGGTCACTGTGACCTCACAAAACACATTTCTGGCCATAACTCAAGAATTCATACATTAATTATTACAGTTTCACACAAATGTCTAACAGGATAAAATTATGAAGTGATGACATTTTATATCCAAAAGGTCAAAGGTCAACTTCACTGTCACATCATAATCTTCTGCAAAAACACTTTTACTGTTCATTATTCAATGTCATAACTCAGGAACAGAAGGGGAGTTTGTATTATATTTTAAATTTGGTCTGGTACTGAATTGGTGACACTAATCTTGGGTCTCCACCTTGAAACTATGGTGATTGTGTGGATCTTCTGCGCTGTCGGGTTGAAGGTGTGTGTGAAGCATCCACGTTTTAGAATTTGTAGCTACTTTGCAGCAACATCCACAGCTGTCATGGCTACAACTTTGTCAGACAGACCGGGATGTAAACTGCAACTTGACTGATTGGCAGAGACATACAATGGCAAGGCGATATTTCTATTTTTTACTATTTTCTTACATTTTGTGGACCAAATGATGAATCGCTTATTTGAGAAAATGTCTGTTAGATTATTTGATAATAAAAAACTATTATCAGTTGCTGCCCTAGATTTCTTATTATCAGGGCTCAGTTGTGTGTGGTCAAAAAATCTTTGCCTGATACAGTCTACTTAAGTGATTTTCAAATGTCTTGTTTTGTTCAATGAACAAAATCAAAATATATTTAGTTTATAGTGACAAAAGTGGCAAATACAACACCCTTTCTCACCACACTTTTCTGACATCAGAATTGAGGTTGGCTGCTTCCGACAACTTTTGTAACTTTCCGAAAATGACAATTTGAACAACCACATCCACATCACACAGTGATTGGCTAATTGTGTGAAGGTAAGCAGCCTTTGAACTCCTCTCTTAAGCTCTCTATTTGTATTCCTCTCACAACTCCTTCCCTCACTCTGCTTGTGTAAGAATGAATGTTGCACCATAAATGCCATAAAGGGAAGATTGTCTGATAGTGTGCACCGTTATTCCGATGTTGAAATGGTTATCTCTATGACCGCAGGCTTTTAACCCCACCTTTTAAGTGTAGGTACTTTAGCCTTCAGACGTGATTGGATGAAGGCAAAAGTTGGACCGTCCACCAAGCACGTCAGTTGAAACATACTGACACCTTAAGAGATGGAAGCAGACCACGAAAGGGAGAGGTTTTTATCCCTGAATGGTTATTACTTTAGAGTCCTGTTCTCTTCACAGGTGCATACTTGGACCTCCTTGACACATTCCCCTCCCCGGTGTGTTTTTTGATTAGCAGCGTTGCATGAAAGCTGCCCTGGTCACTGAACGGCCTCTTCGGTGGAATTTACCAGCCACTATCTAATCAGGTTTTCTCATTCTGCCAGATGTTAACTATTCATCAACTACGCAGTTGATGATGGTACGGCGTCATCTCCCTGAAGCTTTATAGTGCAACTTATGGCCTTTAGACATTTTTATTGTGCGGTCTTTGTCTCAACACTCATCTGACCCTTAAGTCAACCCTGAGTCAAGACAATATAGAGTTATTAAGGTTAGGTGTTTACAACATGCTGCGTGTCAATGCCCTCAGTACATATGTTGCTCTACTTTAAATATCTCATGTGTAGTTGATGGTGAAATGTTTTTTTATCTTAATTGACTGTGAAATTGGCTTAGTGTGACTTCTCAGTGTATCATGACAAAGGCCTAGTTTCGAAATACTGTCAAAGTGATCTTATCGCTACCAAGTGTTTGGTTCCTTATGTGCACACCAGGGGAAATCACAGCAATATTGCATATGTGTTAAAGAAAAAAAGAAAACATAAAAAGAAGCCTATTTCTAACAAGTACAAAGTCCAGACAGAAAGTAGTTTTTAATATCTCGAGTGAACTCAGCTGCAAGCCAAAAAAATGCTCTTTTATGAAATTGATGCACTGTGTCCTCAGATAATTGCGTTACTTATATTTTTCACACTCTGTTTACTCATATATGAAGTTTGGTTGGCGGGGTGTTTTGTGGTTTTTGTGCATTGTTGTCAGGTTTGGTCGGTGGTCTGTATCCATGCCAGCTGGAAGGAAAGCCAACACAGAGTGTCCTATCTTGTTTGCCACAGAGTGTGAATTGAAGAGTTAGCAAGCTATCTGGACAGAGAGGTGTGAAGAGGAACCCTGCCGACAGCAACAAACACCATACTTTCCAAAGTTCACAGGGCTGCAAAAAATCACGTATCCTGTAAAATAGTTTATCAGGATGACTTTGTCGAAATTAATGAACGCAGAATGGGAAAGTTTAAAGTAGCAATGAGGGTGGTGTTAGAGGAGACAATGAGAGAAAGGTCAGTGGTCTGAACGCTTGAAGGAAGAAGACGGTAAAATTTATGACTTTGGTCTCACAGAGCCAGCGTCAGCTTTAGACTTTGGTTTCATGTGTTTTTCTGAACAACCACAAACTCATTCTGTCTTACTGTTCTGTGCACAGCCTGTGCTCAGTAGATAAACAGATAAATCAGATGTTTTTGTTACGCATTGGTTAAGACTGTAGGTTCATATATTTACATTGGTATTGTAATTTGTCTGACTGATTGTCTGTGTTTGTACACACACTCTACAGTCATACACAGATAAACTTTGCATCATTATTAATAACTCTACAGCCCCCCTCCCAAACTCACCAACCCCCCAACTCACACCCTGTTCCAGCTTGTACTAATGTGGACGTTATGCATCAGAGGGCCAATTCTCAGAAATCTAGTCCTTCCCTTTCCTCCTCCGGCTATGACAACACAGTACATTCTCCACTGTCAACTCTTACCTACTCACTCTCTTTCTCTCACACACACACACATTATGGGTTATAAGAGGAGTTTCAGAAGAAAAATTACATTGTACATCATGCTCTGAGTCACTTTACAAAGCATGCTGTAATGTAAAGCAGCTGTAAACTACTGTTGGCACCAGGCCTGCACCTCATCAGAAGTAAATTATCCTTTCAACACATCCACCAACACTCTTTGGGATGAAAAACCTGCTTGAATACATTCGGTCCCACTGCACAAAGTGATACCTTATACTGTGTTTGAAAGGCCTGTAGAGTAATGTTATATAAGTTAATGTAAAGTATTTCATGCATATACCTCTAACATTACACATCATTACCTCTCTCCACTCTTTCTTTCTCTCTATCTTGCTGCAGACTACCTGGCGAAGCACGGCCGTCTCAGTGAGCTGGAGGCCAGGAGGAAGTTCTGGCAGATCCTGTCGGCGGTGGAATATTGTCACAACCGCAACATCGTCCACAGGGACCTGAAGGCAGAGAATCTACTGCTGGATGGCCATATGAACATCAAAATTGCAGGTACTGTTATGATGTTGTGCAGGAGGACCTATAAACTCATTCATGGTTGTGAAATACAGGATATCTGTATGGAATTAGGGCTGTACTGAATGCTTTAAAGATTTGTATGTATGTATATATACACACACAAATATTTGAATATATATGTGTGTATGTGTGTGTGTGTGTGTGTATATATATATATATATATATATATATATATATATATATATATATATATATATATATATATATATATATATAAATAAATAATTGCTGCAGATGCATTGCAGCCCAAAAAATGTATTCGGGACAGCCCTATATGGAATCATTTAGTTTTGATCCACTGCCTTTCATGATCTCAGTGCTGGTGTAGTTCAGAAATGTCTTAACCACCTGCCCTGGCCATTTGCACAGTGTTGAGAAATGGTGGGAGATTGCATGTGAGATAGCTGTTGGCTGAGGGATGCCAATACAGATATCCTCCAAAGGCTTGTGCCACCTTCTCAGAACTGATCAGAGGAAATCAGAAATCCCTCCCCAGTGACCCCCAGCTTTAATTTTGAGGAAGAAACATTAAAGATAGAGGACAAAAAGAAGAACATGGCCAGAGGCAGAGATTTGAGTCTAAGCTGGAGGTCTGTAGTACAAGCTTCAAAGTGTGATTATTAAGCAACTGGCATTTAGAGCTAGCTAGTGAGAATGTCACCCTACCGCTGTGTCCCAGAGTGGAGGAGGGGGGGAGTGGGAAGCAATGACTGTGGTGGAAGAGAAGAGTTTCGGTCTAATTGAAGGAGGAGAGGAGGTGATGAAATGGATTGGCTACTTTAGGGACAGAGTAGCAGATGAGAGGATGAAGAAAGAATGATAAGGAGCGGTGCATAGTAGGGTGGCAGGGCTGCAGCTTTGACAATGCTCTGAAAGAGGCAAAGGTTTATCTTAGGCTTTATTCAGAGCTGATACTAAAATCCATCTAAGGTGAGCTGATAACATGAGGACAGCTAAAAATACAGGTGTGAAAGGATACAAGACACATTGAATGTGAGTGTGCGTTTCAGGGAAAATTGGACTCTTGTCCTCAAAGGACTTCACGTCAAGGACTTCATATAGTCAAATAAAATCACCTATTGGTCTGATAAATTGTACTTCTTTTGCTCAGCGAACAGCATAGTTACCATTCATACATTAACCAGTGTTAAGTGGCTTTTGTTTGTTCTTAATGGTGCATTCATCAGATAAGGACAAATTAGTCAGAGCTGTATGATAAATGTTAGAGAACCAAGTGTTTCAGCTGCATCATTATTCGCATCTGTCCACTGTTTCTCAGAAGGGGTCCAAGATGATAACCTGGAGATGTTATTACCCCAGCAGTAATTTTCACAAACATGTCTGACTCACAGCCGATTGTCCGCACGGCAGATTAGATTTGAAGCAGGAAAACAATGAACAGAACATTACCTGGCTTGTGATTAGAGAAAACATCTCTGGGGAGGACACCAGCAACAAGGTACACTCTGTACTCCTTACCCACGACATGCTCTGACAAGTTTGGTACATGACAGATGAAGTTTAGACAAGTAAACATTTCAGATTCGTACTGTACACGAGACAAACAGGCCTCACTCCAAATTTTTCTCTCAGCATTAGTAATATCGATGTCAGTTTAGATCAGTCATCCGTTCAGCCATGATGAAAAAATGTTTTGCTTTCCTTTTGTGTTCAGTCTGGATTAGTCTGCATCTACGCTTGTGCGCAGATTTGCTCTGCTTCTGCTCAAACTCGTGAAACGTCTGCTCTCAGATTTCAGCTCTGCTCTTGGATTTTTTGTGCAGCAACCCTGTCAAAATCCCCCAACCAATAGAGGGCCAAGTGTAGTGTTGACCAAGGAAATTATCCCTGCCGCCTTGCAGGTGCATTCGCTTTACTTCTTAGAGCATCCCATAGGGGCGGTTACTTTTAACCGGGTTCATCCACTCCCGCTCTCCAGGGCTTTATTAAATTTACTTCCTTTGCTATCTTTATGACATTTTGAATAAAAGTTAATATATATACCAGTGCCTGTACTTTTTACGATAATAGCTACATATAATAGTAGCCATATAGCACACCAGCCTCTTGTCAGTGTGCTAGCGGAGAAAACGACCTTCATGACTCAGGAGCGCAGGAAATCTGTGCACACAACAATACATCTGAGTGCGAGCAGGAGCTATTTGAGTGGAGGGCAGGGTCTTTCGGGGAAAGCATTATATAATCAATAAATCATGCTCTCAAATTGACAGACCACGCTCTTGAATAAAGATAGGAAAAAAGCCCCATATTCACATAGCTTGTTTTGTCAGACTAACAGGGCCAGAATAACTAACTAGAGGGACACTGGGCAAAAATGTGCCATGGGCCCCTATTGACTCCCACCTCCCTTTTTCGCCCATGCTCTTTGCATTGTGTATGTACTCTGTGTGTGTTCAGCACAAATTTATTCAGTGAAAGGCACCATGTAAGCGCATAATAAACTAAAACAATAATAACTCAAGCCCCACCGCCCCCACCCCCTGCAAGATGGGCCCTTGACATTAGGTAATAATGCTGGTGTTGCCTTACGGGTCCCATCATTTTAGTTAAGTATGTGCTTTAGTGGTGTACACAGTACCAACAAATCGATTAAATTAGCACAAACTAATTGTCACATGGTGAACCTGGGGCCTCTGCACAGTTGAAAGGTTTGTCCAGTTGATAATCCAGCCTTAATGACCAACAGTCCAAAACCCAAATATAGCAAATAGTTTGACATTTTTGAGTGACTTTAAGAATTTTCATAATTTTGAATTAGTTGTCTGCCTCTTGACTAATCACCTAATTGTTGCAGCCCATGTCTGCATATTCACATCCAGTCTGTGAGGTGTTTTTAAACTCCAGTCCAGTGATGCCTCCTTACTTTTTAAAGGCCACCTCTGGTCAGTCTGTATGAAGCTTAACTAGGCAGCGGTCAGTCAAAGAAAGGTCATGCTCATGGTGGCTGCAGAGGAGAGGGGAACAGCTGCAGCGGGGGGTGCCCTTCATGTTTTCACTTCAAACAGCCCCTTTACGTTCAAGTTGACAGATTGAAAGAGATGGGAAGAGAGGCTGAGAAATAACAAAAACAAAAGGGAGTTGCTGGATCAGAGGAGGACAGGCAGCATTTCTATGGTCAAAAAAAGCAAAAGTGGTTTAGGAGAACCACTTTCAAAAGCAACATTTGATATATCAGACATTATTTAATATTTGCAATATGTTTACATGCTTTCTTAACAGGTACTTTACAGGTTTTCAGTTCATTTCAGGTCATGTATAGGTCATTAGCATTTTGTTATGGTCAATACCATATACAAAGTGATGTCATTGGAAGTGCACCAAACCCTAAAGGTGTTTCATGCTCAATTAAATGATGTAGCAAGTACAAACAATCTCCAAATGAAGGAAACCTGCTGGAGAAAGTTTCTGATTACATTATGTAAACACGGTGGATTCTATAGTAAACACAAGGGGTGGTCAATGAATCAATGTGATGAAATACCTTGATTTGTCAGGTACTGAATAAGCCTAAAACAAACATTCCCATTGGGTTAATATATGTATAAACATTTGAGTTTCAAAGTTCATTGACTGCAGTTTGCACAACAATCACTGCTCAAGGCCCATTTAACAGCTGTTTTGGAGCTTTTGAACAGATCACATAATCTTCAGATATATAAACAGTTATCTGTATGTATCTGTCAACAGTTTGTCTAATAAATCTCAACAATAAATGATGCAATCACACATATGATACATATTGCCCACTTCTAGAAAGGATTATAACTAAATATCTACTAAATTGACATGGAAGATGTGAAGTTGATCAGTATCCACTATAGGCGCATGTGGCAGTTTGTGACCGAAGCACAAGTAGAGAAGCAAGTCAGTAAAATGACGCAGTAACATCTGTTTTAGAGGAATATGTATCTAAACATCAGCCTCCACACCAGACCAGATAAGTTTGTATTGAGTATGAATTTAATTCATTATTATTATTTTATTATTTTATTCATCATTAGTAGGAGGAACAATGTGTTATGTCTTCTTTAAATTGTTACATAGTCTTACTTTAAAAAGTGAAATGATACTTTTTATAAGAGTGATAGAGGCAGATGTTTTGCTACCTGAAGCACACAAGGGGGTGAAAGAGAAAGGAGAGAAGAAAGTGATCCTGATTAAAGAGAAGATATGAGAAAAGAGAGGAAGGGTGAATTCAAGGCAGTGCATCCTGAGCCATAAGTAGCCGTTACTATGTCCATGCTTACACCTTGTTATTGGAAATGACACGGTAACATTATTGACTGCTGGATGCTGTCCGCTTACTGCAGCATGATGATACCACTTACACACTTAACATCTACACACACACACACACACACATTCATAAACAGTTTATAAGCCGTTAGCTGGAGTGTATTCCAGTGTGACATGTTTAGGCTAATATTATGCTAATACTGTTGTGCGCGACACAAACACACACACACACACATGCACACACACACACACACACACACACACTTCCCCACCCCGCCCTTCCCGTTTGAGCTGTGAGTGTTAGTACCCTGCAGCGTGCTGGAGCATTTGACGTCAACCAGTCTGCTCAGTATTCAGCTCCATGAAATGGGTCACAGCTTCTGACGATAAAGCAACTGCACCGCTCTGCCTGCATCTCACATCTCACCTTCACAGCAGCATCAGACAGTAAACATACTTGTAATAAACCCCACTGTGGCGCAACGCTTTACCCTCCACTTTATTTCACCACACCTGCCTCTACCTGCACTGCAGTTGAATACATGCACTCACACACAGTCACGCAATTGTTTTTTTTTTTTTTTCTTTTGTCTTTTTTTCTTTTTTGCAATTGGAGGTTGCACTGCGCTAATCTCTCAAACACAATTCCTACATGTGTTTTCCAGTGCTGTTTGAAGTTATCCTTTTGTTTTATTTCTAGTCATGATACCATCTATAGTCCTCATTCTTCTTCACTGATCTTCTACATCCCCAAAACAATTAGTGTTGAAACAGTAAGTCTATTGACAGAAAATTTATCGTCAACAATTTTTATAATCAAGTTTTAAGTCGCTTATCAAGCAAAAATGCCAACAATTTTGTAATATTATAATTATACATTATTATATAATTACATTATATGTTTAAGTGAATATCTTTGGGTTTTGGGTTGTTTGTCAGACAAAAAGACATTTGACGATGACACTCTGGGCTCTAAGAAATGTTAATTCCTAAAATAATTAACAGATTAATTTATCATTTAAAATAGTTATTAGTGGCAGTCAAAGCCAGTTTACACATGAGTGGCTCCTAGCTGTGTGTGTGAATGTGTGTCTTGTGTGTGTTTGTCAGCTTGAATAGGTCATAGTGGTGTTGTAGATTGTTTCCTCTTAATTGCTAAAATTAAGTCTTGATGAGTCGTCTTGAGAGTAAAGGAGAAGGAACTGGTTACACATTCTGTTTCTCGCTCCCACACTGCTTACTGTGTGTGTGTGTGTGTGTAGACCCATATCACCTCCAGCCCCATTATGTAAGCCTTTTTCTTTTTTTTTAATCAGTGTTATTTATTTGTTTTGCAATGCATGTTTTCTGTTTATGTAACTGTTTAGAATTACAGAAAAAGGGGGTGGAGGGTTAAGTGCGTCTGACTGTCTGCTCCTGTAACTGTCATGTCCCATGACACCATCACAGCGTCCCCACTCATAATAAACTTAACAAAGCATAGAATTATTTTCCTTATCTATTATTTGTTTATTTCCTTGTTTTAATTGATCAGTTAATCACTTTAAATATATTAAAAAAACAATGTCCATCATAAGTTGAGATGTCTTAAAATTGTTTGTTTTGTCTGAAAGCAGTCCAAAAACAATGTTATGAATGTTATGGAGCAGAGAAAGGAGCAAATCCACAAATCTGAGTAGCTACAACCTGCAAATATTAACAATTAGTTTCTTGATTTTTTTTTTTTTTTTTTTTTAATCACTTATCAAAATAGTCATTGATTAGTTTTCTGTCATTGTCATCCAGAAGCACCAGTAGCAAGTCTTGTAAAACCCAATGAGGAGAGGAGACAAAGGATCACTAACTGGAAAAGGTTTGAGAAAGAGGGAGGGAGAATGATACAACCTAATAGAAAAAAGGCTTGGCTGAGTGATTGCAGGCACGCAAGATGGCTCAGTGTGATTTGGCAGATATTACTTCAGCTCTTAGTTGGATTTTAATGAAAGGCAGACATGAACTTCTCAGCGTTTTGTGTGTGTCGGTGCGTTTGTGGAAGTGCGTGTTAGACTTCGCTGTCTTATTCCTCTGAAGATAAAATATGAGTTTTACTCACTCTACAGGCAACCCATCAGCACAAAGCCTTTGATGACCTCATGACAGTCTCTAGGGGAGTTTACCTCATAAAAAAACCCGTTTCCTCAACGCAGAAATATGTGGATCACATATGACATTATGCAAAAACCTGCAAACCCCATGAGACATTTATAAATGTTCAATCACACGGCACAATCCGCCTTTTGTTGGTCAGTTTGTACGGTTCTCTGACCACTTCATCACATCTGTCACCACAGTTCTACTCACCATGTGCCTGAACCACTTCCCTTTTTTACAATTACAAGAAATACTTTGTTTGAGGTTGCTGTTTTGCAGAACCTGCTGTTCACCACGTGGTTTAGTATCAAAATAGATGTGTTTTTGCATTTGGCTTTACTGTGTGATATGATCTTTAACTTTCCTCTCGTCCCACCCACCCCTGCTGTTTCGTCTTGTGCAGACTTTGGATTCGGGAACTTCTTCCAGCCCGGGGAGCCTCTGGCCACATGGTGCGGCAGCCCACCCTACGCTGCTCCCGAGGTCTTCGAGGGCCAACAATATGAGGGCCCGCAGCTGGACATCTGGGTAAGAGGAGTGATAGCAGAAAGATGGCAATTTTACCACAATATTTCAAATAATTTATTCAAGCATTGAATTTATGTGACATTTACTTTACCAAGCTACAAGATTATGCAATTCATTTTCGAATGTTTTATATATAGTCTTGATGTTATGAAGTCAGCAGCTTTTGTTCCCAATATATGGTTCTGTGGGGGATGTTGAGTGTGATTTCCCAACCACAGTTCATAACCTGCTGTACAGTATATCGCAATCATTACCATTTATTTTTGTGTGTGAATGTGAGCGATGCATTTGTGTATATGTACGTTTTTGAATGGAAATGATAACAATATTTACATCCAGACACCTCTATTGATTAATAAACTGATTACTCCTATCTCCTGCCCTGACCTTGCTCTGTGTGTGTTTATCTTTTTAATGTCTCCAGAGTATGGGGGTGGTGCTGTATGTGCTGGTGTGTGGCGCGTTGCCCTTCGATGGTCCCACTTTGCCTGTGTTACGGCAGAGAGTCCTAGAAGGAAGGTTTCGCATCCCCTACTTCATGACTGAAGGTAAAATGAGACAAACTCATTCTCTGGACCTTCAGTACCTCACATTCCTGTAAATGTACATGCCTGCAGTGTATTAGACACCTGTCAGTCTTTCTTATTATGGCACGTAGTCGAACTGAGGTGAAAATGGCACAAAAATTCTTGTGAAGGACATCATCATCATGCCGCTCAGATGAATAGATCACACTTTCCTATTTGAGTCACCATACTGTTGAATGTTCACTGGCAGACTCTCTTGTGGTATCAACCAGTCAGGGGGTAATTTCATTAACGAGACAGCATTACGCTCCTTTGAAGGGGATATAGTAGGAGACACTCTGTCATTGTCCTCTGTAATGTGTGTGTCCGTGTGTGTGTGTGTGTGTGTGTGTGTGTGTGTGTGTGTGTGTGTGTGTACGAGCTGCATGAGTGAGGTTGGCTAACTGTCTCAAAGCAGTCCTGCTGTTAGCGGCTGTGCTAGCTAGCTGGCAGCAGATTAAGTCCAGAGCTGGAGCTGTTTATGTAACCTGGGGAAGAGCCAGTGAAGCCTTCCAGCAGCTTGCCTGTCTGTCTTTCTGAAGAGACTCTCCCTGTCTGCATGTGTGTCTGTCTGCCCGTCTATCTATCTGTCTATCTGACTCATGCTCTCTGTCAGTGAGACATCTTCCTGTCCGTCTGTGGCCCTGTCTGTTTGTCTTTCCTTGTTTCTCTGTATCCCATCTGCAGTCTGTAGCACTTTCTCCACAGGGGGTGTGGTGAGAGAGTCGACCAGTTTTTTTTTTTTTTTTTTTTTTTTCTCTTCTTTTTTTCAGGACCTTGAAACAATTAATACGTAAGGGGAATGTAGGAGTGTAATGTCAGCTCTGTGGCCAGACTGACACTCAAATCCGCCTCCCCACCCCCAGTCCAGCCCTTGTTCCCTGAACAAGAAGAACAGAGTGTGCTATTTGCTCCATCCAGAAACAGTCCATCTCCTCTCACCGGCCAACGCTGTGGTACACAGCACAGCCTAGCACCGCATAGTTAACTCGCCTAGAACATCTCAACACTGTGAACGTTGTGATCTACCTCAACCCTCCTTATTCCACAACTAGATGATGTCATATGTCTCCCCTGCAGTATTGCACAGGACTAGTAGATAGTAGTACAGGACAACCCAGAGTTGTGTTATCCAGATAAACAAACAACCTGATGCCTGAGTCTGTATCCTTTATTTGTGGATGTTTAACCCTATGTGCAGACATTTGTGGCTGACTACAGAATTCTTTGTCAAATTATTGTTTTGGCCTATAAAATAGTGAGAAATGCCCATCACAAGTTCCCAGAGCCTGAGCTTTTGTATGACCCACCCAAAGATGTTACATTACAATGATATAAAACAGAGAAAAGCAGAAAATGTTTGAAATGTGTGCTTTAAAAAATGATTTAAATGGTTAATTGATTAGCAAAGTAGTTGCAGATCATTTTTCTGTTGATTGACAAATCGGATAATCAACTAAAACTTTCCCATGTGAAGCTGAGCCACTTTGACTTGTGTTGCTATTGTGGCGTTTTTCTCTCTTCTGTCTTGCGTTGCAGCAATGTGTTAACATATGTAACGTTTGAACGCCTTGACTTGCTGTTTGAAGTGCATTTAATTTATGAATGTCTGCTTATAGGATTTTGCTCCTGTTCAGTCTAATCATTGAAACCGGATATATTTTATATTTATTAGTTATAGGCTGTTTTTTTATGTTTCTGTGTTTTTTCTATATGAAAACAGAAAGCCTCAGTACCTGCTCTCTGCCCTTAAACTTCTCACAGCAGAGTGCTGTTCTCTGTCATTGGGGGACTTGGTGCAACTCTACACCAGTGGGAGATTGCAAGTGTTAACTGGGATGGTTCTGTGGTTGAGTCATGGTGGTGTAATGTACTGGCTAGGAACAGTGTGTCAATCAATCAGCCAGCCAGCCAGCCGGCTAGCCAGCTAGACAGTTATGCAGTGTCGGCCCCTTACATAGTCCAACCTTCCCTGGTGGTTAGACGCTTTGAGAAAAGTGCTCAGCTTCAACTGTTGCTATAAACACGGCTGTAGCAACGAGTAGAGCCTGAGTAACTTCTGGGTCAAACAAATTGTAGTGGATTGTAACTTATTTGAAGCAGATATTAACTGTAGGAGCTGCTAGAATGCCGCAGCATGAGGTAAAAGTGCAGTGAAGGGCACAGTGGTTATGCACATAATGGGGAAAAAATGTGTTGACTGAACCACCAGGCACAGGGTACAAAATATGTGATGTAAAGCAAACGTTAGTAGATCAGCAGGGCAACTAGGAAGAATGTGCAGCAGGGAGTTAATGTTGGCAGCCAGGTCCTTGGACTTGCTGTTATGAACTGCTGAGGTCTCCCTCCTAACGTTGGCAGGAGACAGGATTTCTGTAGACACTGGTTGAGTGGGAGAATAAAGGAAGAAGGTGACCTGCAGAAGACGTGTGGAGAAAATAATTTCAACTCCTTGAAAACCCTAAAAATGACACAATATTTAACAAAAATAACTGATCATTCACTATGCCTCTAAAGAGAGAATCTAACATGCTTTGTTCTGAGGTTTCTGAAGCACTTCAGATTGAAAACTCAAGGTAGAGACTGATAAAATCAAGAACATACTCCAACAAAGCATCAAAAATCAAGGAAAGAATGAATCACTGCAGGGCTTATTTGTTGCAAACACACCTGTTTTGCTTTAAGACCATAGCAGCAGGGTATAAGGGTAAGGATGCCGTGCAGCAGGCAGGAATGCAGCGCAGACAGTAGGGGCGCAGGCAGGCCAAAGTGGCACAGCCAGGGGAACTGTAATCCTGTTAAGAACCCAGCTGTGTCTGACGTCAAACTCATCTAGCCATTAACTAGAGGTGAGGAGCTCTCATTAGGGGGGGAGGAAAGTAGAAAAGAGTGTAGACATGCTGTTCAGAAGTGACGGCAGAAGAAACTAAGAAAACAAATGAGCAGATTTTAAGTTGCTATTCAGCCCCACTTCATCTGGGCTATTTTGAAAAGGACATGATGCTTTGTTGCTTAATTTGCTTCATCATAACTTCTAAGAGCGATAATCTGAAATATGAAACACTATAAAAACCTTATCACATTCTCTATCATTTTTCTTTCTACCCTCTCCCAGACTGTGAGCATCTGATCCGCAGGATGTTGGTCCTGGACCCGTCAAAGCGTCTGTCTGTGGCCCAGATCAAAGAGCACAAGTGGATGGCTCTAGATGTTCCAGTGCAGCGGCCTGTTCTGTACCAACAGCCAGTGTCTACCGAGGGCGAGGCCGGCGTGGGGGAGTACAGCGAGCAGGTCCTTCGCCTGATGCACAGCCTTGGCATTGACCAGCACAAGACTATAGAGGTGAGGACTGAGCTGGACGGAGGAGTTTGCTTTATTTATTCAACAGGAGTATAAAGAAGAAAGGTTTAAAGGTTAGAATGCGTGTGCAGAAAACTGACTTCTTCCATTATGTGAATTTGCTGATTCTTGTGAATAATGGTCAAAGTCAGTGTTTCCCCTAGGTTACCTGCTCGCTCTCTCGCTCAACCACTCACTCACCCGCTACGCAAACATTACATACTGCCCTATTCCTTAAAAGGAGCTACGCTACCAAGAGTTTCCTAGGCAGTGACACAGAGGTTAACTCACGTTTCGGAACAGTGCTGCACAGAGGCTCCCAAACACTATTGATTTCCAAATGAATGGATATATGGCGTTATTTTTGCCATTTAAAAATATTTTTTTGGCCTGGTGGGGGTTCTTGCTGCACAATTATAGGGGAAACACTAGTCAAAATGATGTTTTGAGTGATGTAGTGCAGACATTACAGAGGTACAATACATCTACTTTGCGACTGAATAAGAAATGGAGCTGCACAGATACTTAAATAAAATTGATAAATTGCTGCTTTGCATTAGCATTATGTCACAAGTGTGGTGATCCTCTTAAAAAATATAGCTTGCTACATTGAAAGAGGATGCAGTGATTTATCATCACGGTGTATATTTATCTATTTCTTTGTGTATTTTATTTAAATGCTTCTGGTTTCTCGATAAATCAAAAATGTTGAAAAAAATCCTGTCTGTATATATGTTGTACACAATATTTCTGCATTTATTACCACAATTACTTCTCTGTACTCTGTAAAGAAATCACAATATCATTATGGAAATATTATTCAGCCCTGATTAGAAAATAAGTGGAAAATATAGCCACACCCTAACTGAACACACCTGAACCCTCCTGTACATGTGTATGTTATCACCTACTTCAGTCTTTGCAAGCTTTGTATCAGTGCGGGCTGCAACTTAACTGCAGTATGTTCTGTGTGCTGCCTTTTCTTTTAATACATTTATGTTTACTGTATTTTATCTATATTCTGTTATTCAGCTGCTGCAGTAACCCAATTTCACAAAGGCGTAATTAAAGAATTAAGCACATCTTAAGAGCTGTCACAGTTAAAGGACCAGTGTGTAGGATTTAGTGGCATCTAGCGGTGAGGTTGCAGATTGCAACCAACTACTGAATACCACACCCCCCCCCTTCCAAGCATGTAGGAGAACCTAGTGGCCCCGAAACTCACGAAAAACGTGAAAAGTCCTCTCCAGAGCCAGTATTTGGTTTGTCCATTCTGGGCTACTGTAGAAACATGGCGGTGCAACATGGCGGCCTCCATGGAAGGGGACCCGCTGTCTTCGTAGATAAAAAGGGCTCATTCTAACGTAATTCTTATTTTCAGGTGATTATACACTAAAAAATTACTCATGATTATTATATTCCATTTCTGCCAAGTCCGTTCCACTAGATGCCACTAAATTTTACACACCGCACCTTTATTTATCCAAAATTAAAGGTGTACATCGGGAATAGCTTTAGCTACAGACCATTCATGTTGTCTGTCATCTTGCAGTCTTTGCAGAACAAAAGCTACAACCACTTTGCTGCTATCTACTACCTGCTGGTGGAGCGGCTCAAGGCCCATCGCTGCAGCTTCCCCGTCGAACAGAGGCTCGATGCCCACCAGCGACGGCCCAGCACCATCGCCGAACAGACCGTTGTCAAGGTAACCGTGGGGTGTCAGGGCAACGAGGGAGTTCTGAATAATGTGTACTGAGATTACCATCTACGCCTCCCTGATCAAAGCTGTGTTATTCACACTTGCACCCAAGAACAAACAGACGGACAGACGACGCCCATTCATTTATCTGTCCAGCCAGGTTCTGTCTTCACCTGCTCTCTTCCAATATTTTCCACCCAGCCTTGATCTTAATGCATCTCCCTCAGTTACATTATTCATCATTTTCTTTTCTTTGCCCCCCTCTCTCTTCTTACCGACGTTGTGCAATTTCTCTTTCATTTCCCCTCACCATCTAGAATCTCGCTTTCTCTTCTTGCTAAATGTGAATTATAAAGTCAAATTCACTGCAGCTCAATTTTGACATAATTGCATTATTATCAAGGATGTTGTTAAGTATCAGCCATGAATTGGAGGTTTTTTGATGTAATGTCAAAAACTCTCTGTTTTTCTCCCTCTCTGCAGTCGACCAGTGGTTCAGCCCAGGTGGGTTTGCTCCCGCAGGGTGTTCGTCTGTTGCGCTCCCCTGCTGTACCCCAAGCCTCCTCCGATGCGTTCACCTTCCCCCAGACTGCATGTCCGCTGGAGCAGACTTTCATGGTGGAGGACGTCAACACGCCCAAAGTAGGTCCAACAGCAGTAGCAGCAGGCTGAGGGAAGCCTCCTTGCTAAGTCCTTTTGTTTGCGTGTCTTCTTGTCTGTGTGTTCGTCCTCTATTTTCATATGACGGCTCACTCGGAAGTTGTAGTTGTTGCAGTCGTAATCAGCCAGCACAAGTATGTCCTGAAAAATGATCCCGATAAGCTTGACAGTGATTCGCTTTGATAAGCGTACCCACTCACTGTGAATCAGAAGTGTGTGTATTTGTGTGTGTGTGTGTGCGTGTGTGCGCGCGTGCACGTCAGACACCTTTTGAGGTTTTGAGCATTGGCTTGCTCCGTCAACCTGCCAGAGTGCAGCTGACTTGTTCTCTTATGTAAGCTTTCAGCCAGCACTCACATCAAACAGGACAGCTGCCTGTCCTGCATAGATCTTAGACAGACTCACTCACACACACACACACACACACACACACACACACACACACACACACACAAATATACACCATGCGCTCTCTCTTTTTCTGTTTATCTGTACCAACCAGCGACCTTTTCCTCCAGGCCTGTTGCTGAGCTGACCGACTATTACAGAACACAGACACCAGTGGTCTGAGTTGACGACCTCACACTCCTGCAGGGCTACACACACACACACACACACACACACAGACATACATGCTGTATCATTCTTCAAGATTTCTTTTCCATCCCACCCCCTCTCCTGTCTCCAGTAAAAAGTGATGTGTGCATTGTGTGTGTGCATACACAGTGTTTGTGTGTGTCTATGGTGAGCAGAACAGGGCAGAGTGAGAGTGCGTGTTATCTGCGTGAATGGAGCCTGGTTATGTAAGCGGTCCTGTGATGATGTGACCTAATGTGAAGCTGAGTGAACACACATGGACAGGAAGCTGCTGCGCTGCTCCAGCGATCTCACCGCCATGACTTCCTACCCATCAGCCAACAGCTCATCTTTTTTTTCCCCTCTTTTTTCTATTCTTATGTGTTTTTTCTTTTCATCCAAGCTTTTTCTCTTACTCTTCTTCTTCATCCTTTAATTTCTTTCTATCCTTATCACCCCTACTCTTTTTCATCATCTATTTCCCAATGTCGTTTTCTCCGCTTGTCCCCCATGTGCAAGCCTGTGTGTGTGTGTGTGTGTGTGTGTGTGCGCCTGTTGAGTAACAGCATTCCTATCCCAGCACACTACAGAAAGCAGATGGGGAATTGGGCAAAGTTGCTCTTTCTAGACTAACACCAGGCTTTCCGGTTACTGCGGCAACTCATGCAGATGATCTTTGTCTGCGTGTGTGTATGTGTGTGAATCTATGTCTGTGTGTATGTCAGTCACACAGCACTTACAGTCAAAGCTCACTTCCTGGCCCTGCATTCCTTTATCCGCACCCTCCACCTCTAGGCCAACACACATAGCCCTGTATGCGGTAACACACACACTCCCAGTATGAGGCCAGCTGTGGTGTGTGGAGGGAAAACAGAGGGAGGAGAGTAACTAGTGGAACTGATTCACAGTATGGTGGTCGCCTTCTACTATCCATGTGGTCTAGTGCAAATGATGGATTTCTGTGTGTGTTTGTGTGTGTCTAAGATGCTCGATTTGACTAAGAACCTTCATTTGTCTCAACATGTTAATGTGTCCCGTTTTCTTCAGTGTGGAGCCATTTTCTTACTGGCACTGCCAATATCGAATGTATAGTTATTGTTTTCTCTTTCTGTTGCTTTTTTATCACCCCCCTTCTAGGTGAATGGCTGCCTACTGGACCCCCTGCCTCCCCCCACTGTCCTCCGCAAGTCCTCCACCTCGTCGCCTAGCAACATGATGGAGACATCGATCGATGAGGGCATCGAGACCGAGGAGCCCGACACAGATGATGATCCACCCCACCTGCTCTCGGCCTATCAGACGGCTCGTTTTGGCCAACGACGACACACCCTCTCCGAGGTCACCAACCAGCCAGGGACTTCAAACCAAGGTGTGTTGTCACCTGATCAAACACACACCTCTAGACTATGTCACATGCACTTAAGTTTTTCTGGATCATCCCCCATGAGCAAAAATAAATTTTCCTTGAAATAAAATACAGATTTTTTTTTGTCCCCTAGGTAAATTATTTGCTCTAGGCCACAACCCCTCCATGGGTAGCATGGACTCTGACATGGGCTACGACATGGGCTCCGTGCACAGCGACCTCGGTCTACTGGAGGACGCCCCATCTCTCAGTGAAGTGGTACCGACCAACAGCTCTGCCCCTGGCGTCACCCCCACGCCTTTCTTGAGCGCTCGGCCTGCCAACCCAGCAATGGCCGCCCTGACCTCTCAGCACAGGGAGACGCACAACCGCTCCCCCATCAGCTTCAGAGAAGGACGCCGGGCCTCTGACACCTCGCTTACCCAAGGTCAGAGCCACCGGTGTTTATTTGTTTTTTCTCTCCTTCATATCTGTTCATCCACTCTCTCAAATGACACACTTCTCTGTATGTGTGCACTCAGACTGCTCTGACTGAATGGGTTAAGTATCTTCCTCCATTTGAGGGTCAACCTTCAACTTTAATAGAAACTCTCACTGTTTGTGACATTGCATTTGCAGTGCAGGTTAATGGATGAGATCAGAGGAGTCTGCAAAGAACAATAGAAAGATGATTAAGCTCCTTGCCAGCCATTGGCAGTAGTAGACAAATCCACCTTAAAGGCCTCAATAGACTACAATGTAATACAGTCACAAGACATTTTGACATGTCTGATCATTACTGTACTGTGCTCAGTCTGCACAATTGAATGCAGCAAGGTCAGACATGATATTGAAAGATGGCTGAAAGACCTGTTGTGATGTATAGAAAATCAGTCTGAAGTGGATGTACACAAGATTGACTGAAAGGAGTGCTTTGAAATCTTAGATCAGTCATAAAAAAGCGCCAGTTAAATGCCAGATCAGACACGTCTCCTTAAGCCCAGTCACTAAGAGCTGCGGAGAGTTTGATGTATGAAGTGTCCTGGTGCATGCAGTATGTCTAAGGCTCCAGCAGCACTAGAGCACCAGTCAAGAGGAAGAGCTCTGATTCTTATGACACAGACGCAACAACCCTGCTGCAGCTGCTCCCTCACACCCGTCTACACACACACACACACACACACACACACATATATAAATATAAATAAATATATATATATATATATATATATATATATATATATATATATGAACTGCCTCCTGGATAAAAGTGTCTCATTCCCACCCTCTCATTTGCTCCCCCTCCTCTCTTTCACACACTTTTTTTCCCCGTCTCTTCCTCCTCTCTTCCCTTCTCTCATCCTCTCCAGTCCCTCTGACGACTATGAAGGTGATGATTCATGTTATGAATCACAGACAGATATTTGAAGGTTTCAGCCCACATATCTCTCCCTCTTCCCCTTTCTTACGCTCCCTATGTCCCTCTCTTATTCACTCAGTCTCCTTCTACCTATCTATCGCTCACTCTCTGCCTTGCTTTTCTCTTTTCAGTTTCAGTCTGGCAGGCAGGATTGGTCTCTACTCCACATCAGAGAGGCAAAATATAAGAGCGAATGTTGGAACAACATCTGTCTGCCTCTCCATTTGTTCCTTTACAGCTACATTATTCTGTGCCTGCTTGTTATAAATCACCTGTACTTTAGCCAAGTAGAAACTATAATTATAGCTTGAAAATGAGCGCTCTTTCCCCAACTCTACATTGACAACCTGTGTTATGCGCTCCTAGTTGGTATTTGCAGTTATTTACTTATTTATTTTATGTAATCCTCTTTGGAGAGTGTTGATGCAGTGGATTCTTTTGCGTCAGACTGCTGACTCTGGTTTTAAATAACTCCCACCATCACGGTGAGTCAGGTCCCATCATTCGCAGCCACAGTTCGTCACCACTGGATGGGTCTTATCAGAGCTACTTGCTGTTGCGTTCATACACACACAGATACTGTCGCATGCGCACGTACAAACACGCCCACAACAGTTTATGACGTACATCCAGTCACATTGTCAGAAGGGAAGATGAAAAGTGCTAACCAGTCAACCAGTTTGCGTCAGTGAGGATTAAGCCTGACGCTCTGTATTTATTTTTACTCTCAGGTCTGGTTGCGTTCCGGCAGCACCTCCAGAACTTGGCGAGGACCAAAGGCATCCTGGAGCTGAATAAAGTCCAGATGTTGGTGGAGCAGATGGGCTCTGGGGAAGGGGCTGCCATGGGCCCCCTGGGACCACAGCACCACTTGCACAACCTCCTGGAGGTCAGTCGTCCTGCATAATCACACAAAAACACACACACACACATCCTACACTCAACCCCATTCAAGATCTTTCTCTTTCCATACCCGTTCTCAGCCTCAGTCCCTCGACTATCCTCACCCCATGTCGCCTGGAAAAAGAGGAAAAAAACAGGCACCCAGGCTGTTGTGTAACCCCAGGAGAGGCAGCCAACTGTGGCTTGTTTACTGTCTCCCGTCCCCCTGGGGCCTGGAGCCTAGGCCAAAGTGAATGCAGCCATTGTTGAATTCAGTCAGACTTACCCATAGTAGTGACTGGCACTCAATAGGCCCAAGCTGAAATCACACACAAAGATGGGCACACACATAGACTAATACACACACATAGACACACTGCAAGGGAACCATTTGAGGAAAGATTCATAGGCATCCCTGTAAAAAAACAACAAAAAAACAACATACAAAAACAGTAGTAAAAACAGATAAGATCTAGTTGTTTTTCTTTTGTCCATCTCTCATAATGCAATAACGCAGCCTTTTGCTGGTTATGGTGCTGGGGCCCCATCATCCTTTTAATTTGCTTTCATTTCATTTCACTAATGTGTAATCCCTATGGTACATGCCATTTAGAGAAAGGCATCTGGCTGATCAGTCACCACACAGGCATTTGAGCAGGAGACAGCATGGATAATCCAGTTAGACCAGACGATGAAGCACCCAGACCCTGACACAGCTTTATTAACCGACAGAAGAGGGGTTCTGGGATGTGTGTGCCCTTGACCACACGTGTACATGGGCACAAGCATTCCCCGTTCTAACACATCGTGCTTCATGTGTTTGTTTGAAGGGTGAGGCATCCAAGCAGCAGGAGGGCCTAGCTTTATACCAAGGTGGGCCGCAGCCACCTCTCCTGTCCCGCAGGCAGAGTTTGGAGACACAATACCTCACTCATAGGCTACAGGTACAGTCACACACCAGATACACTCATTCCTGTTGTGACTCTGACTACACGCACTGGTTTATACAAGTTTGTATCTGTTACAGACATGTCTTATCAAACCAAATAGCCACTTTGCGTAACATTCAATGATGTCATTTGTAAATTTAAAGGTTATCACATCTGCCATGATGCAATAATGGTGAATATGTTTGTAGTTGGTTACCATGGCAATTATCCTGAATGCAGTCATCAGTACCAATCTCTCTTTTGCCCACAAGGCTGGTGTCTTGGTTAACAGTCCTGCTAGCTGCCAACTTTTCTGTAAGGAGACTCCTCGAAGTTTAGAGCAACAGCTGCAGGAACACAGGTAATCCATGTAGTAAATAAAACATGTTTGCAGTGTTTTTGTCTTGTGTTCATTATGCTGTGACGGCCTTCTACAGCTGGAAATCTGCAATCAGAACATTTGCAAATAAATGAGAAAAGAGCAAAGAGTTTGACACACAGGAATGGTCTCAGAGTCACATTTACCTATCCTGATAAACAGATTGAAATGCCATTTTGTTTTTCAAGATGATCAAAGAAATATGTAATTTAAGAGTTGTTATTTCTGTAAGTGTACTTACAGAAAACAGTAATTAATAATAATACAACAATTTGTACAGCTGCATTGATTCATTCCATGCTTGTCGCCATTTTTGTCACTATTTTTTATGAATGTACGTAAGTAGCGAGCTTGCTATGTAGGACAATGACATCCCCATTTTTAATCTCATTCTACTGGTTGACTGTCTCTGTAACTGATGGAAACAGCCGTCTATGTTCACAGCACCAATCGCTGAACTAATCAGAGATGTGGGCAGTGATTCAGAGGTCTGGAACCACGCTAACTATTATTCCCAAACAATATGAAATACCATGTTTGAATACAGAGTGTCCATTTTCATTCTAAATTTTGTCCACACTGCTGAAGTGCCCATGCATAACATTTTGTTCGTAGTGAGTCAAACAGTGTTGTCCTGATCTAACTGAGCTCTGCTGCTCTACTCACAGGCTGCACCAGAAGAGGATGTACCTGCAGCAGTCACAGGGCATGGGGCTGCAGGTCTACTTCAACCAGATGCAGATAGCTGAAGGATCCTACCCGACAGGGGGCCCTGCTCTGGACCCGTCGGCGTCACAAAACCCTCAGGGTCCCCCCATGTCAGCCGCCCACCAGCCTCAGCAGCAGGGCAGTCCCCAGGCCTCGCCACCCTTCAGCCACCCCCATAGCCTGAGCCCCCTGATGGAACCAGGGGAGGGGCTCGTTTATGACCCCTACATGAGCCACCACCACTACACCCAACACCTGTCCCCTGGATCCCACCTCCACCACCACCTCCACCATGAGGCCTCCCCCAGCGGCCTGGGCTACAGCTACCCTGCAGGCTGTGAGCAGCAGGTCCTGGGCCCTTCCGCTGAGGCCCTTCACCCAGACCAGTATGAGTTCCCGCTGGACCCCGGCCTGCTGCCCCCACCTGCTCCAGGAGAGGCTGATGCTGGAGCTGTGGCCGGGGGTTTGGTTTGTCCAGGGCCATCAGAGGGCCTGGGTCTGCCTGAGCTCCAGAGCTCCCTCCTGGACAGTGAGATGATGGAGACGGTGGACTCCCAGCATGGATTTGTACTGGTCAACTGAAGGGTGCCAGCTGTGGGGGTTGACAGAAAGCAGTATTAAGCAATGAGAGCCTACACAGCATTAAGAGCAGAGAGAGTGGGGATATAAGTGGAGGCCACAAGCGTAGCAACAGGGAAGGGAAAGTGTTAATTTTTGTACGACTAATACAAACTCCATTTCTTAGTTGTGATGAACCTCAGAAAACCTTTCTACCAAAATCCTCCCTTAGACTACCTCCCTTTCTCCCTCTCCTCCTCTGTTCTTGTTCTCATCAGCTCTACGAGACAGGAACAGGTCCGCTATGTGGCACAAGTTGAGCTTCGCCAGGCTAACTAGGCGAAGCTGCTGTTGTCATGGACGTTGTGTCACCTGTGAGATGATGAGCTCTTCAGGACTGCGCCGTGCAGCCCGGGGGGAGGGGGATGCTGCACATCCTTGAGGCTGCCAGAGTGCAGCATTTCACCTAGAAATGGTTTGGAAGTGAACTAATTTAGGACTGACTGACTGGCAACCAAAAGCACAATGGCTGGCAGTGCTTTTTGTATTTAAAATAGGACACCTTCAACAACAATAGACTGGTTCTCAAAACACTTTTGTGCATTTTTTTTTTCTGTTTCAGTAGATGAAAAACAACTGAACAAGAGAAAATAGCCCTCATTTATCATGGTACCATGGATATCACCGCACATTCAAGTGTTAAAAGTGTTAGCAAGAAACTGATCTTTTCCAGTTTATAGAAATGATTTTACACACTACTGTGAGCGCACAGGCTAACATGATGGTCGTATTTATCGGTGCATAGGTTTCAACACTAACATACACAGTATTTGACAGTACCCTCCACAAAAGAGTAACTTACTTAAACAGATAGTCAAACATGCTGAAGATGGTGAGTAATGCACCATTTGTGGAGCTTGTGCAACATTTGTGCTTTTAACAGTGATAAACTCTCTCTAAGATCATTTAGTTAATTAACTAGATAATATAACACAGCTATATAGCAGCAGGCTTTGGTGTTGGCTATGTGACGTAAATAATACAGTTTCTTCTGTTTGTTTTCAGTGTTTTTTGTAACTTGTAACTACTGATCCTGATTTATTTCTTACACTACTGAAATGCTTTTCCACCTTTCCATCTGATTGCACACACTTGCTAGGTGTCATTATACTCGTGCAGCCAATAAGATGAGGATGATTACCAGCTCTCGCAGGTGAAAATGGCCACACGTCTATTTAACAGTTGAATTGTGGGTCATGCATTTGCCAGATAAATGAGGGCTGATGTAATTAACGTGTGTTTGGTTGAGAAGTTGCCGTGTTAGACAGTCGATATTATTCTATTTTTGTGGCAATACTGAAGCAATATTAATCCTTAATGTTGGGGGATTATGAATGGAAGCCTCACCTGTACAGCCAACTCTGATTGGTTCCCGGGACCTCTGAGTCGTCAGCAGTGACATCACTGGAGTTGATGATGTAACCAGGAGATAATCTCTCACTCGCCCCGCTAGTGAAGGGACAAGCCTGGAGACAGTTGTATGTGTGTATGTGTGTGTGTGTGTATATATGTATGTGTGTATGTTTGTGAGTGTGTTTGAGTGTGATTATGTTTGTTTGCACAATTCAACTTTTCAAATTGTCTGCATCCATCACATTATTAGTGCATCATATCCATCTTTACTGAAAAAGACAAAACACTGTATTGACTCTAGTCTCCATTCAAAATAACTCAACCTGTGCACACTTGTAGCTTTTAGGTGACTGCTTAGTTCTGGTTTACATCCTCAATGCTCCAGTCATGCCTCTGTGTTGTTTTAATGATGAATTCTGTTTATAATAATGGAATGACCCCTTAAAAATTCCCTGCATAAGATTTCATGAAAGAATGTTTCCTCTCTGATGTTGGGGCTGCTGTGAGACAAAGACCAGCAGAACATCAGTCACCTGACACTGGATTTCAACTATTTACCACCGCTCTTTGACTGACAGCAAGCCAGCAACAAGACGAGAGATTTTTTTTTTGTTGTTGTTGTTGTTTTACAACACTTAAAGGTACGGTGTGTGGAATTTAGTGGCATCTAGCAGAACGGACATGGCAGAAATGGAATAAAATATTCATAAGTATTTTTTAATTAGTGTATAATCGCCTGAAAATAAGAATTGTTGGGTTTTTGGTACCGTAGAATGAGCCCTTTATATCTACACAGGGAGAGGGTCCTCTTCCATGGAGGCTGCCATGTGGCACCGCCATGTTTCTACAGTAGCCCTGAACGGACAAACCAAACACTGGCTCTAGAAAGGGGCTTTTGCATTCTTTGCAAGTTCTGCAGCCACCATACGTTCTCCTACACACTTGGAAGGGGAGGGGGAGGGAAGGGTTTTTCAGTTGGTTGCAATCTGCAGCCTCACCGCTTAGATGCCTCTAAATCCTACACACTGGTTCTTTAAGACTGTGTTGAATCTACTTGAAGCACACAGATGTATCTTCTCTGACAGTTGATCATGATGATGATTTTAAAAAGCTACTTTTCATTGGAATAACAGGACGACGAACATCAGAGGGTTGAGATGAGATTATTAGACCGTGACCATCTGCCAGACTGTGTGACCTTGAGTGGTCGGGGGTTAAACTTGTAGGACTGTGTGTAGTCACATTAGCCTTCAGACAAGACAGACAGGCTCAGTCTGTAGCCTCAGCTGAGCAGATATTTTATAGAGTTCACAGTCAGACTCTGAAGTACAGAGTGGTTTCTTTCTAGCTGCAGTTACCAGTCGTAATGATGGCTACAACATATGGACCAACTGTGGTTGCAGTCCTGTGCATGACTTGAAGGCAAAATCCACCCTAAACACCTTTAACAGTGTTGCACAACAGGTTATTTTCATTCTGCATTAATCTGTTGTTTATTTTGATTAATCAATTAACCTTTTGGTCTATAAAATGTCAAAAATAGTGAGAAGTGCCCATCAAAATATCCTAGGGCCCCAGCTGACATACTCAAAATGCTTGTTTTATCTGACAGTCCAAACCCCAAAAATATTCAGTTTAGTCTCACAGAAGATCAAGAAAATGGGTAAATATATACCTTTGAGGGCCTTGAATCAGAACATTTTGGGCATTTTTTTTTTTTGCTTAAAAAATAACTTAAAACGACTTATCGATTATCAATATTGCTGCAGAATAATTTTCTGTCCATTGATTAATCGACTGATCATTTCATTTCAACAAATGAACACTGCTGGATATGTACAGTGTATTCCTGAGCCTCTCTTGTTCTTCATTAGTGCACTTTTTTTTTTTTTTTTATTCCTGAGTATAACTGTCCAGTATGACATCATGTTGAGATATTTCTGGCCTTACACCCATCTTACATCAACGCCAAACACTTGGGTTTTTGGTGTGTGAGAAAAGGCTTACTGAGTCACTGTTATACTCTTTTGACTTTTAACTATCAAACAGATGTACTCCAGCAACAATGGGCTCAATAGAACAGCATGCACTACAGCCACAAGACATGTTGCAAAACAGGTCTTGTGGTTGCATTAATAGTTCCACCCTAAAATTTACAAACCATTTGGTGAGCTGGATATGTTTATATGGCCACACGCCCACGTTTTATTGACAGAAATCAGCTCACACCCAGTTTGTGGGTCATGTTGAGAATGTCTTTTGGAAAGACAACGAACCACTTGAGAACAAGAGTATGAGGCAGCTTGAAGGTAAAATAATAATTCTGGAGTTTACAGAACATTGAATTGTTGATACATGACAGTGGGAGGGTATTTAAGGGTGGATTTCGCCTTAAGTGGATATTTTGATGATTGTTTTCTTGCATTGTTAATGGTCAGGCTAGAACACCTACAGGACGATCTGTGGAAATTGAATACTGGAGCACTTTGACAACCAAGGGAAGAAGAGATGTAGCGAGAGAGGAGGAGGCGAATGTGTTGGAGGTGGAAAAGGTTTTGTATCGCTCTGCTGTTTCCTGGCAGATGAAACAAACTGTAATCTGTAGGAAACACCTTTTCTCCTCTCTCTTCCCCACCAATAATGGACACAAAACAAATTTCTTTCAAAGAAAGACCAGACACAGTAACACTTTATCTGATTGTTGATTTAATCCAAGAAAGAGAGCAACACTTTTCAGCTCATGACGAGTGTTCTTTGTACAAATTAGGGGTGTAGTGAATCTTCAGTGCACGCTCAAGTTGCACCGAGGGGAATTTTTGTGTTGAACGTGAATAGTGTTCAGTGTGCCTTTTTACTTTTTCGTATTTTCAATCTAAATTAAGACTATGAATAATACCATTATTTCTGGTTGGACCCTTTTATCATTTATTTTATTATGATTACTTATGATTACTTTTCTTTTCCTGAAAGTAAGTAGAGCCAGGTTTTACAAAGGTACAAAACCAAAGTCCCTCAGAAGTTTCCCTGTATGACCCACCGTGTGGAGTTTTGGAGCTTCTTTGTCAGCTTCTCTACCGTGCTTTTTCTTGTTGGTCAATCAGTGTATGCCATTTAAAAGTATTATAGCAATATTTCTCTAGTTGAAGACTAAAGTCATGAAGATTCTAGTGGACATGTATCCAAGTATCATAATTTCACCTCCTGCTGATAAAACAAAAACATCAATCTATCAATAGAAATCCAGTTTTATATTTACCTTCATTGATGTTGACCACACATAAGCTAACTTGCTGTTGAGATTAAAAAAAGGTTTATTGAACATAATATTGTGGGTGTTTCTTGTGTGTGTGTGTGTTTGTCGATGAGTCACATCATTCGTCAGTGTGTTTTGACAATGCTTTAAAGCGGCTCTGTTTGTGTTCATCCTGGTTGTTGAAACACGGTTACAGAGCTGACACTTAAAGTATTTTCTACATCACATCTTCTCCACATAACCCAATTGTCCTATAACTACAAACTGCACCCATCTGATAGCACCCCGGGGTTTTCTCGGTGTTGGTGTGGGTTAATGACTTGGAAAAATGAATCGCACCAAGTACTCCGTATAAACTGTTGAGTCATAGTTGAACCTGAAATCATTTCAACCAGAATTAAAGCACCCGAGGCGGTCAATCCAGCAGGAGCCACAGGACTGGTTCTGTTGCATCGTTTAAATATTTATATCCTGTAATGCCAGGCTTTAACTACCAATGACTTCAGTTCACTTGTACTTTTGTTGATAGGGCTAATAGTCTCATAAATTCCTTACATATTTCCTGTCACTACCTTAAGTGAACATGCTAACATAACTACACAGGAGATGACAGATTTGTAGTTCTCCACGTCAGATAACAGAGAAAGTACCAGGATGTTCAGGCAGTCAGAGGAAGTATTTGAAAGAAAAGATATTTTCCTGTCTGTAATGACAGCATACCTGGACAGAATTACCCCGAGGCATTAAAACTGTGTCTGTCTGCTCTGACAAATACGAGAGAAAACAAAATGTGCTCTTGTTTGCAAGTGCTATCTGACACAGGTTTGGTTAGAAGCAGACATCAACTCAAACTGATGATTCAGACACAACCACAGCATGATTATCACTTCTGACACATTAAAGGGTTAGTTCACCCACATTACAGAAAAAAACATTTTCTCCCTTACATGTAAGTGGTTTCTAGCCATGCAGATAGTTGTGGTTTAATTTGCCCTGGTTTTCAGATATGTGTCTGAGATGTCTGCAAAGCCAATCATACCTTAATCATTTCCTAATGGACCCTGGGGCAAAAATCTGACCCTAATGACCACTTGTTTGTGGTCAAATATAAATTTATTCAGGAACATTCACTGTTTAAATTGTGGTACAGCAAGACAGGTAATGATGCAGGACCTGCCTTAGGGCCTCTATCATTTCAACCCTGTTTAGTGGTGCATAGACTGACTGACACCACATTTAATATGGTGCATTCAGAGGCAGTTGCCCACAGTTGTGAGCATCGCAATGGAAATTTCACTTATGCCCATTATGTGCAAGCAAATCTCAGAGACAGATATCTCAAAATCCAGACAAATATTTTTTTTTATTTGGGGGAACTAACCCTTTAATGACAGAATTCTACTGCCATATTCTGCCATACTATTTATACCATGGCAGCTACCCCTTTAATATCTCCAGGTGCATTAGTCCATTGTGGGCAATTTTGAACATGCAGTACTGTTACTGCTGCTGGATTAATAGGATGAAGTACTTTGATTTGTCAGGTTTTTAGTAAATGTCTGGTTTGTAGAACCACTAACATTTTTAGAAAATGTACTATATCACAATATATATTGATATAACAATACAAAATCGCATACATTGCATTGTATGATTTATGATTTCCATATCACCCACCGCTTACACACATCTTCTAGACAACCAGCTGTTTTGCTTTTATACTCAGTGTTATCAGGCTGGAGGGAGGACTGAATAATTCATCGCCAGTGATAAGAACCGACCAATGTCTGACATCACATGTAGTCCATCTCCATGGCAATCACCTGTCAATATTTATAAAACCACGCAGACCTTTCTGATAGTAAAGTGTAGACAAAGGGGGCCCGTCCTCAGCCAAGCACTGATTGGCTGATCGATCTCAGCTGCACATCTGAGTAGAAAGTTGCAGGGCTGTAAATATTCAGTCTGTGAATACAATTGAGAGCAAAATGTGCCACCAGAAAATGAGATGACTTCTCAGCACTGTTTGTGCCTCCTGTGTGGAAAGTATCATGTAGAGGGAACACGTCAATCCAATCAGCCCACTTAGACAGAGAACAGCTAATCCTACTATTACACTGCCAGAGGTAGGTTGAGGGGCGGGGGGGGGTGGGGGGGGGTCACTATGTTCATGGAAACCAGGGTCTCACTTCTTTTCCTGGGATCAGACTCTGTGCATGACACGCTGTTGGTGCTGCTGAGCCAAACTGATAAGTCTGAAACATGAGGATGGGTCACACATGCTCATGCTCATGTAAACTTCCCCTCTCATACTGTTTAGGCCTCAGCTGACGTAGCCTTGCATTTTGCGTCCTTTAATGCAAACTTAATCTGACTCTCTGGAAAGAGCGGGGAGTGTCTCTGCACGAGTAACAAAAATAAATTCTCCTTCTCCTTCCTGCTCAACACCTCCCGCTCCTGCATGAGAGATAAAAAATAACACCAAGTAAAATGTTAAGGGTAGTTTGACACACTTTGATTCTAGATCTGAAAAAGTACAATCTCAACGCAAATTTCCCTGCATTCGAGTGAATGCCATTTTCCAGTTGTGAATGTAGTTATTTATAGTGTGTATTCAGTGCTGTTGTCTGCTGCTGAGACCTCCAACAAGCTGCCTGTCACAGACACTCTTGGGGGTGAGAGACAGAGAAAGAAAGCTGGTATTCTTCTTCTTCCTCTTTTTTTTTTCAATAAAATATCACAATATCAGAGGCCTATTCACTCATCAGGCCACAGTATACTGTAATGACATCAATGGTCGCCATGACAACAGGAGGAGGGTGGATGACAACATCCTACTGCGTCTTTTAGAGCAGGAGATCAGAGCACTGTTCAGGATTAGTGCTGCACAATAAAAAAATAAAAATAAAAAAAAAAACAGGCTGAGAGACAAATGTTCAAGCTCTGAACGCTGAGGAAAAAATGAACTCCTTTTAAAAAGCTGCACCTTTTCTCTGATATCCACCATGCAATAAACACACACACACAAACACACACACACACACACTTAAAAACTGCAAGCCCAGTGCAGCAGACAGGCTTTGTAGCAGTTGAGAGTGACGTAAATGCTGTGGCTCTGCACGGTGCGTGTGTGTGTGTGTGTGTGTGTGTGTGTGTGTGTGTGTGTGTGTGTGTGTGTGTGTGAGGATTACCGGTGGAACAAAGATTTTCTTCGCAATGAAAAGCTTATATGAAATCAGCTCTTCATTGAAGGTCACGCTGCACTCACAGACGTGTGTCCCCCATTATTTAGCCACATTCCCTTGTCTCTGAATACGCACTGAACACACGCTGGCCGGCAGATGGACAGAGCCAGAAATCCCAGTACAGATGACCCAGTAGTGCCTGGAAAAAATCAGCTCCTGCAGGCTCTGGAATGGATGTCATAGCCAAGCCAAGAGTCACACACACACACACACACACACACACACACACACACACTGCTTGAGCGACCTTTGTGTTTTCTCTGCTCTCACCGCCACCCCGATATTATTCTAGAGAAGAAAGTTTGTAAGGTTTATAAACAGTGAATAGATGACAGAATGAGAGAGGTAGGGGGGGAGCAGAAGTGACAAGGTGACTTGGGGAAAACATGTGGGCCAACGCTCCTCTTCTTCCTAACTGATGTTTGTCATTTGTCACCCTGAGAGCATCTGACCTCACAATGTGTGTGTGTGTGTGTGTGTGTGTGTGTGTGTGTGCGCACGCCGTTGCTGCGTGGGGGCTTTGCTTGACTCCTTTCATTATAAATGACACAGTCCTGGGAGGCAGCTGCATTGACGTCAGGGCTCTCAGTGCTGTCAAGTGCTCTGGCTGCTCAAAATCCCCCCACCGCCTCCCCACCCTCAAATAACAGGATCTAAATAGGAAAGAAATAGGTTGCTGCTGTTTCATTACTGCCTCATGAACTCAAGTGGATTTAGGGGAGGATTAGCCTTCGTCCTCAAGTAATCGTGTTTTAATGAAGATTTTTGGTTGTAGTTTAAAGCTTGGCATGTTCCTCTGCTTCTAGCTTTAAAAAAATAAGTCTTCATAGACTGTCTCAAAGGTTCCATCTACGATCAAATCCTCCTCCTACCTCTCACCATTTCTTTAAAAACATGCCCCGCCTTGAAGATACTATATTCTAAATAGGTCTCAAGGTGGCCTCGCTGTAGCAGAATGTGCTGACATACAGCAGCTACCACCAACCTGTGCGTTACACTATACAGTATGTGCATAATGTGCTTTGGCGATGAGGGATACTGTAAAAGGGCCGGGTGGAGGATTGGGAGGGCGCATGGCTCTGAAGGGAGGGCTGATGGGAGATTTTGAGGAGATTAAAAAGGGAAGGTTGAGATTCTAATAAAGATCTCTGCCATCTGATTTATTGCCTTAATCCTCTGTGCTTATTGCTCATTTGGAATCAACAAAAAGACGAGCGCGTCGAAGATCTGCTGCATATAGCAAAAAACAAAGTACAACTACATTAGTTATGCAAAAAAAAAAACCCCAAAAAAACAACATTTTTTCATGTGTGAAAAAATTTTTACTCTCCCCAGCAGTAGTCAGGGTGAGGGCAGGTGTCAGGGTGACGCTAGGGGTCAGCTGCAGATCCCGCCTTGCTCTACATGGTTCCCTGTGGCCAAAACAGCCCGGAGGACCTGCACTTTCATCTACACAGCAGCTGCCTACCAGGTCAGAGCTGACCAAATATGAGATGAGGAACATGTGAAATGAATCCCACATTTATTTGGAGTCCTTTACAGGCTGAGAAAATATACTTAAAAAGCGTATAAAGATTGTTACAAAGCCCGCAAAGAATATCCAAGGAGTTCATTACATCAGTGAATTATAGTGGATGTCGTTTGTTTTTTGTATGTACTCAACAAAGTGTATATTCCAGTGTTTCTGCCATTGCACTGAACACTGTTTGCCAAAAGCACACAACCAGAAACACATCATCCCCTCCGTGAAGCCTGGGGGTCGCAGTGTCATGCTGTGGCTTCTCTGCAGCAGTCCCTGAAAGGCTGGCGAAGGTTGAGGAGGAAATAAATGCAGTAGTCTGTAGGAGAACTGCCGCTTAAGAAATGTATTTTCCAGTAAGTAACCAATCCCAAACATAGATTAAAAGCTACACAGGAATGGCACCAGAACAACAATGTTAAATCCTACAACAACAGAGTCCAGAACCAAGGCCAAACCAGAATTTTGACAGTACTTCAAAATTGTGATCCACTCCATCACTATGCAGCTTGACAAAGCTTGAACAGTGTCCAAATGTGCTGACAGACCTGACCACATACCAGATACTGACATGACGTGACAGCAGTGAATATTTTAATCATGCAGCAGCAAGGCAAATGTCAAAAATTATGCCTGCAATTGCATTTATCTTATCAACTTACAGTTCAACTGCTTTCAGTTGTGAGACAAAAACTGACATTTCAACTGTTTTCATATTTTACACAGGTAACAATTCAACTGCTTTCAGCCTTACATGTAATTTCAGCCTACAATTGACATTTCAACTGTTTTCATCTCTCACTCTTCAAATGACACTTCAACTGCTTTCAGTCGCTACATCTTGGTTGTTACAACTGACATTGCAACTGTTTTCATCTTTCACCAAACTGCTTCCAACTCTTCAGTCTTACATCATCTTTCATCTCTTACCCTTCAAATGACAATTCAACTGCTTTCAGTTGTTATAGTAAACACATTTCAACTGTTTTCATCTTTCAACTTTTAACTACTTTCTTCTTACTTTTTAAATTATATTTCTACTGCTGTTCTCATTCTTCAACTGCTTTAAGCGCTTCAGTTGATATTTCAACTGCTTTCATCTTGTATCCTTTAACAGAGCTCATCTGCTTTCAGTTACTGCACTTCCATTTCAAGGAGTTCAACTCTATCAGTACTTTTACTTAACTAATACTTCAATGAGACTCAGTGTTTACACAAATTTCTTCCAGCACTTTCATTTTAACTGCTGTTTCAATGATTTCAACTGTAAAACTGTCAAAACAGCTATTTACAGTCATCTTGTAGGAAAAAGTATGACTCATGGGTAACTTGCAATTATGCAACTGTATGAGTATATATATTTATGTTTGACTTGGAGTGATTTTACTAATGTTAAGGGATTTTTATGTTAGCTGGTTGGAATCTTTTTAATTTTTTTTACATCAATTGGATATAAATTGCACTTTGTGTTGTGTTTGATATCTCTCATGTCAAATCATTTTAACTGCTAATAAAACAAAGCAGTTGTTTTGATATCATTTCCTGTTGCTTATCATCATGCAGTAAGAAATTGGCAATTACAGTGCCAAGAGGTCTTGATGTACTGAAGCTGTAACTAGTTATAAAAGAAGGCTACACTGGTTCCTTTGTGTTACTTTATTCAGATCAAGATACAGTAGTACAGCATCCCAATTGTGAAGAGATTTCAAAATAAAAATAAAAGCACAGACTTCGTGATACAGGACAATCAACAATCAAGGTTTATTCAAGAGAACAAAATGAGAGGGGAGGGGGAAGGAGGGAACAGCGGGAGTAGTTCAGGGAAAGACAAAAGTTTCTTTTTTCAACACAGACGATACATTTATTCAACCCGCCCATAACCATCCCAGCTCCCACCCCATAATAAAACATTATGCAGTCTTACATACACATGCTCGATGTCCCCCATCCCACTTTCTTTGAAAGCATGCACTTGTTCTCCATCGTGTATGGATCCACTAGCAAGCATCAATGGGTGGTCGTACACTGACCTTATGCTTCTAAATCTCATACACAGTGGAGGACTTAGCATAGACTTATGGGGAAACTAGGTGGCTCAAGGACACAAGGAGTGCCGCGGTTTCATAAATCCAACGAACCTGATAGCTGTAGTCAATTTAGTTTTACCATCCCATTAAACGTCCAAGGAAAAGTGTCCCTTACAGAAAAGAACGTCTCTTTACAGAACAGGACAGGTGAAAACTGTTTACCCAGGCATACTAAAAGAAAACACCACCGCTGATCAAAGTCATTGGCACAAAAATTAAGAGCAATGCCGAGAGCATACTGCAGAATAAAATCGCAACTGACACACTACTTTTCCCACCCTTGTACATCAACAAAATCACCGAGGATTTGGAGTAGGGATAATTATAAGCAACACTTTACGACTGAGCTGGTCCCTATTACTTTGGGTCGAGGTAATTCATTTGTTTGACCAATTCAATCTGTGTTGCTGCAGAGAACAAACTGTGTAGAGGGAAAGGTTAGTCTGGTAGATGGAGTTGGGAAAGGACACTATTTGAGATTGATTAGTACATGCAATCAATGAGAGAGTTCATCAGATTACATGCAGTAATGGACACCCCCATTATTTCGTTGTACAGAAAAACCCTGTGAAGCATTTAAGAGACACAACAGGTTTGGTCTGGTGCAAAAAGAGACTGCCTTATAGCCCCGCACAGACCTTTCAATCACTTCTCTGGATAGCCACATCAGTGTCTCTGGGAAAAGAGAGCGATCAAAGGGCTGATTCGAGAGGAAGCTCAGCAAAATAAACAGCTTGTTGCACCATCTGCTGCTCAAAGTTTAAGTCTAGCACTGGGAGAAAAGTGCAGAGAGCTAGCACGGCGCTGGGCACTGAGTAGCGAACATAGACATGTGGTATGCTGTGATGACTGTGGCTAAAGTACAACAGTGGCCAAGGATGTAAAAAGGGAGGAATGTGAGAGGGGTTGTGATTAGCGATGCCTAGCTAGTACAGTAGCACATTAGTCAGCATGCACCACTTAATGCAATTTCATCACATTTTGCCTTTGTTAAAGCACCCATTTACAGCAAAGCGGAAGGTTAACAAAGAAGCCTGTGCTATGCCTGGACATGGACTACCATTGTACAGTCAAAAAAAAAGGAAAAAAAAAAAAAGAAGAAAAAAACAGTGAAAAGAAAAAAAAAAAAAAAGGATAAAACAATTGTTAACAGCTTTCTCTATACATTTACCAGTTGTTCCTGAACATCAATAAATATCTTGTAAAAGTGTTGCGGTGTTGTTTCGGGTGGTTGTCTGGTTTAGCCGTGTTGGGTTGGTTATGCCAGGGCCAGAACTGTGTAGAGAGGAGAGAGCGATCAGTTTTGAAGATACATAGCATACTAAGCTTGTACACACTGGAAAAAAGAAGAGAAATGCTCACCACTGATAGCCTCCTGGGCAAAGTACTTGACATCCATGTCTGTGTCTGTGGCCAGTTTCTCCAGCACTGGCTTCACTTCTGTTTGAAGGGCACTGGGGACAAACACAGAGGAGGGAAATTATTAAACAACTTTTCAATGCGGGTCTGATTTCTACACAGCAGCACATCTCCACATCACTGTGGAAAGAAGCATCTGATGTTGAACGTACTTGCTGTCGAGGACGGGGCCGATCTTCTGAAGGGACTTGGCCACATTGAAGCGTACGTTGGCCACCTGGTCATTGGACATCTTGAGGACCACTGGTAGCATCTGCTTAGTGGTGATGTCCTGGCCACAAGCCTCTGACAAAGCCTAAGACACACAATGGAGGTGGTCACCAAGGATGACAAGTCAGTTACATTTACAGAAAAAATATGAATGTGGTGAAAAAGGGAACTCATGTAGATTTAGACAAAAGCTGGTGAATGGTATTGGGGAAAAATGGGTCTCATTAATGGGTTGTTACATCCTTCAAAGTTACTCCAAGGATCTAAACATGAGAGCAGGATTTTGGGAGCTGATGGTATTGACTCACGTTGATGCAGAATAGAGTGGTCATCCTGTGCAGGTAATTAGGGTCATTGGCCATGCCCAGCACTTTGGGCACGATGGTGTTCTGAGCCCACTCGGCTCCGAACTTCTCCACCAGCTTCATGAGGTTACAGGTAGCTGCCTCACGGATGGCATACACTAGAAAACAACAGTGACATTAATTAATTTGGGACACACATGAACTGCAAGGGAATCCAACAAATTGGCAATCAAGAACGGATCATTTTATGTTTGTTGAACAGACAACATTGACCTAATGAAACTGCTTACAGGAGGTTTAAGCTTTTCTAATGCACTTCAAATAATTCATGTTTTTTCTTCCCCACAAAAACCTGCTGCTTCAATTCAAGTGTGTGCTACAGAAGTTAATAAGTTTCAGTAATGTTTAAGCATAAAACTATTTTTTGTTTTTGTTTTGGCCCTTTAGGGGCTGTGAACACAACAATAACATATCACCTTTTAAGTTGATATGGCAAACTTGTTAGCCAACAGTTGCTAATTATTTTCTCATCCAGCAGTTGCGGGGCAACATCATTCATTTTGAGTCTTGTTTGTGGCCACCTCGCTATAAAAAGGTCTGTAAAGCTGATCTGCACAGCCAAGTGATAATTCTCTGTAGACAAAATGTAGCATTTGTCAACTGCAGATGTACCAACACTGGACGAATGTTTTGAGTACCACTTCAGCATCCTAGATGCGTCAGATGCAAACGACTGCTGTTTGTACAATGAATTATTGTACATAATTTGCATACATACGTATTACAGTTCATTTGCCTACATGTACCAAACAGACAAAAACGTGAGCGATGCACTGATATGAAAATTCTTGATACCAATAGCAGCCTGTTTTGAAAAATATCTGCAGATGCCAGTACTGCTAGTTGGTCATTTATTTAGTTGTCCATTTATCTTTCATCTGCCTAAACATAGCTTACAACACAATTTCACATAGACTACACACTGACCTACCACTACTGCTGCATTTATATAGTTTCTATTGTTTATACCTCCACAATAATCAAACTTTAAGCCAATTTGATGTCTGAATGTATGATTTGATGACAATGTAGCTGTAAAACCCTAACCAGCCTAAACAGACCATTTCGTGGCTATGGAGAAATAAATATTTTAGAGCTGGTTAATACAATCGTGGTCATTATAGGTAGGCTATTACTCAATGGTATGATGACTTAACAATACAGGCTGAATATGAACATGGCTGTTGAAACCGTAAAAGCAATCACATCCCTCCTCACATGTTGGACTTAATTTGCAAGGGAGGGGGGTGTTTCCTTTGCTTGAAATTTTCCTAGAGTAGGAAAAGTTATAGACTACAGTGCCAACATACACACACACCCCGGTAACTTTCTACGTGATGTTATTTCTGAAACACATGCACTCGCTTTTTAATCATCGTGTCATGATCTGCTCCTTTCATTACGGTTATGGGTTTGGCTGCAATAATAATTATGAATACAGTACTATGAAATTTCACGTTTAACAACCTGGGGGGAATTAATCCAGTGCTGTGATTGGTTGAACTCTTCTTCTTTTCAGCCGGCTAGACACTGCTGCCTCTTGCTGTTAGACTCGAGTACTGCATGTGCACAAGTGAACTCAAAAGGCGTCACCAGCTTTTTGCGTAGTTTAGAGTGATAAGTTGTACCAGCATACTTTGACGTCAAGATACGTACCTGCTACGCAAAATGCGTACAGGTTGGCAAGTCTGCAATTGTGAAATGCCAGGATGTCCGAAATAAAACCTATGTAGACTATATGACTGCTGCCTTAATAAAAATTAAGCGCAGAATATATTTGTACACTGGATGATACAGCTTGAAAAAACATTCAATAGAATCTCACAGTGGCAGTACAGTATATCTTAAGATTAGAAAATATTTTTACTTAATATCCTGGTTGAACATACTGTGAAAATTTTCAAATCAAATCAGTATGGTGAATGTGTTATAATGATAGAAGAGGAGTTCTTTGCAATAGTGTCAGTGAGGCAAAGATTCAGGGGCTGATTTCTGTAGTCCTGTCTTTCTTTGAAGGGCTTATGTAAGGGTGGCACAGCCCTAACCCCAGCCACAGCCACACACACACGTAGAGAAACTCACACCAGCAACATTCCAATGATGTAACCCAGCTGGCCCTTTGTCCTCAATAGCGCGCGTCTCTCTAATTGGAAAACTCAATGAAGAGAGCACTATATACTCTGAGGAAAAAATTTATGCATAAGACAACGTCCTTGGTTATAAAATAGAGCAGGGTGTGTTGTGTAGCTCTTTGCTTATACAACTCTTCCAGCATTTGAATATGGATGATTGTCTCTCAAGTCACTCTGATCTGCTAGATAGGGAGATGAGCCCCGGGCACAAAGGCCCAGGGTAAAGCAGTTCAGATATATGCTTCCCCACAGTAACCCAACTTTGTGGGGGTGGGATCGATGCTTGCATGGATTGCGATGCAGAAGTGGACATTTCTACATTGATTCACAAATGTCAAAAATCGATTTTCGAAATGTTAATGACGTGATGATGATGAAACAAAAAAGGCGGAAGTCAACTGCGAGGGCAGTGCAGAACCCAGACAGTCCACAGCGTGCACTCGCTAGAGTTATCTTGTAGTTCATCTTCAAAAAAGGCAGCGGTTGCAACCATGTTTAGATTTAATTACTAAATAATTACCTTTGTGAGACAAACGTGACGTATATTGTGAACTTTTTATGACACTCAGAGATTAACATTAACACATTGCAGCATTAAACAACTCAGACTGAGCACAGAGTTATTTTCTTGACCTCAGAGTTGGTTTGTTTCACCTCAGAAACTCTGCACACGCTCAGCGTGTTGTACAGCGATGTCTTTCCCCTGAGCTAACGGTGCAGCAGAGACGCTGCTCTCCACTGCTGGAGACATAATGCAGACCTGCCAACCCTGGACGAATTTTTTGAGTACCACTTCCGCGACCTAGATGCATCAGATGCAAATCACTGCTGTTCGCACAATGAATTATTGTACATAATTTGCAAACATACACATGACATGTGTACATCAAGTGCACACATGCAGCAGTCAAACAAGACAAAAATGTGAGGGATGCACAGATATGAGAATTCTTGATACCAATGACAGATTTTTTACAAAAATATGTGCAGATGCAACTACTGTTAGTTGGTCATTTATGCCTGTCTGTCCATTTGTCTTTCACCTGTCTAAACACAATTACTACGATTACCAAAGAACACAATTTCACTCAGGCTACACACTAACCTACAACTACTGCTGCATTTATATAATTATATTGTTTACACCTCCACAATAATCAAACTTTACGCCAATTTGATTTTTGACAATATGATTTTCAGCTAATTTGAAAAGATGACAGTATAGCTGTAAATCCCAAACCAGCCTAAAAAGACTATTTTGTGGCTACAATTAAATATTTTAGAGCTGGTTAATACAACAGTTCTCATTACAGGAAGGCTATAACTCAATGGTATGATGACCTAATGATAATACAGGCTGAATATGAACATTGCTGTTGAAACTGTAGAAGTCATCACATCCCTCCTTAAATATTGTGCTTAATTTGCAGTGAGGGGTTGTTTCCTTGAAATTTTCCTGGAGTAGGCAAAGTTATAGACTACAGTGCCAACACGCACACATACATACACACACACACACCTAGCAGGCCACAGGCCCATTCTGCCTTTTACACACACACACATGCCTCCTGATAACTTTCTAGGTAACGTTATTTTTTCGTTTTGTTATTTAACCCTTTTTTTCCATCGTGCCTCTGCTCCTCATATTACGGTTACGGGTTTGGCTGCAACAATAATTATGAATATACACCATGAAAAAGTCACGTTTTACAATCTACGACATACGAACAATATATCCTAACGTTACTTTGCCAACTTAAATGCCTGATGAACAAGCAAGCTAGCATGCAAATTACGTAACGTTAGGCCAACATTAAATATTTTCCCAAAGTTGGAAGGTCTGCGTTAACTAAACACAATTCAAACTTTCCCCATACACCCCAGTCCGTTTATGTTTACAAAAGGAGTTAAAAGTAGCGTCCTCAGTTGAGGAAATAGCCAGCTGGAGTGAGAAGGCGGATCGAGAGGTTTAAAATCAGTGACATGTTGCTTTCAATTTGCAGTCTCTTGTAATGTCATTATGTATTTGTCAATCATGACTATATCATGGATATATGGACCATATCGCCACTGAATCCGGTGCTATGATTGGTCGAACCCTTCTTCTTCTTCTGTTACTTTTCAGCAGGCTACAAGCTGCTGCCTCTTGCTGTTAGACTTGAGTACTGCATGATTGATCCATAGATTTATGAATTGAACAGGCGTCACCAGGTTTTGTGTAGTTTAGAGTGACAAATCGTACCAGCGTACTTTGATGTCAAAATGCGTACAGGTTGGCAGGTCTGATTATGTTAATAACAAAGCGGAGCACTCCTCCTCCCCCTCATTTTATTATTCTCATACAGGCAGGAGACTGTAAGATGCTTTCAAATTAATTAATCCATTAATTACTGCAGTGAACTTTTTTAAAATAAAAAAAGGCTGCGGACCATTTATCTTAATTGCCAGTTATGTTTCATAATGTATTTCAGTGGAATAAGGACACCAGTGAATGGTTTGGCAAACAGTATATTGAAGTAAGAGACTGAAAATTGTGCTCCCTTTCTATTCATTCAACCGAGAATCGGTTTTGAATCAAAATCAGACACCATAGAATCAGAATTGAATTGTGAGATTCCCCCCTACAATAGTGAGCTTTAACTCCATTATCTCAATATAAATTTCACTGCAACAATGTTAAATTAAGTAGCTTGAGATAAACATACAGAAAGTTTAACAGCACAAGAGGTCAGTTAATTTATACTATGGTGTCTAGTGACACAGATTCTGATGACCACTTGTCAAACCATTGTGCAAATGGATGAAGTTATCTTTGCTCACTCTGTGTGTCACCATGCTCTTTCCCTCCTCACAGCGTACTGTGCATGGAGCTAGAGAGAAGGAAGGTTCTTATTCACAGCCTTTTTACTAACATTTATATGTTGGCAGAGACCTGCGAATTGCCATGTCTCGTCCCTCCCTTAGTTCTTAATTTTTTCACCACCACCCCATATGCTCATCAATTCCTCCCCTTCTACTCGAGCCTCTCTTTGTCCTGTTAATGATACAGTATCAGAGGAGGAGAACTGTCTGCAGACTTGTCGGTGAGTGAGAGCAATGATGCTCTGGGATATGGAAAATTAATAAGTCAGATACAATAGTAGAGACAATTAATGCAACCTTGCTGAAGTGTATAATGAAAAATAAGCAGATATACCCGGATTTGTGTGTGATGATATTCAGAAAAGGGCTACTGCATTATAATGGTGACACAGGATGAAGCAGTAAGGATTTGAGAGTTTTTTTCCCAGAAAGGTGGTTTGGGAATTAATTTCATGCCATTTAGTGGCTTTTTTTTTTTTTTTTTTTTTTTTTTTTTTTTTTTTTTTTACACAGTACACATGGTCTATTATATCTGCTGATGTCTGATGTAACTACTCGGAAAATTTTAACCCATGAGAGTCCTTACCATGGTCAATAAGCCAGGCCATACAAAGAGTGTTGAGCTTCTCGTCGAAGAATTCCACTCCCTGAGGGAACAAGGACACAACGTAGTTAGAGCAATTTCCTGGACGCCTACAGTAAAATTAGGCCTGATAAAGTATGGTTGTCTGCACATTGCTATATGTATATATATATATATTCTGCTTCAATGCATGGTACTAATTAGGAAGACCTTTAAAACATATTTTATATTGGTTTTCAGAGACTCACCAGCTGGCCTGCCAACAGGGGCATGTACTCTATGATGGCTAGGCGGACCCTCCACTTTGCGTCCTCTGCTAGCTCCACAATGGCCGGCAGCAGAGACTGGGAGAGCTGACGGATGCCAATCACCTCATTCACACAGTCTAGGTTGGAAATGATGTTGAGACGCACCTCAGGGCACTATGAAAGGAGGATCATTGAAATGAATAAGTTAAGCTAATGGCAGCACATCTTTATTACAAGTAAGCCTCCAAATATTAGACACATTTTTACCATAAATCTGCTATAATGTCAAGCAAAGAGAAACTTTTTTTCAGCCTTGTATTGGACAATTGTAGTGCTGCTTTTTACTCTCTCAAAGTACAAATTTCTTGGCTCTGGACAAGCCAAGCTACTTTAGTCACTCTAAACAAAATAGATTAGATCAAGTACTGTTGTCCAGAATAATGTAACCCAGGTTTATATCCAAGAGCCTTAAATGGAGATGTGCTTTAGTTCTTATCTAGACAGGATATTAACAATGGGAAGAGCTAAAACAAAATTTCATCCGCGTATTCCAAAAACCCGACACCTAAAACTGCATAATAATTTGCCACCATCTGCCAGGCTTGTTAACTTAGCAGCCAAATAAGGCACAGAAACAAGTTGCAATAATTCATCTCTTAAGGGGAGTAAGATGGAGAACGTTCTTCAGACATGTCATTCATTCAAAACTGTCCTCAGACAGTTGTGTCTTGAATTATTGAAATTTGTGAGTCAAAGCTGTCAGTTTGGACTGTAATCAAATTAGACACTCCTGGTCTTGTTTTGTGCTGTGAGGAAAATGGGCCATCTTTAAATAGGACTAAGGAGAGCAGTGGCAGAACTGTCAGCTTCAAGCCTTCCAAAACATTTATATACCTTTGTGTCCAACCTGCCAAACTCCTTTGTGTCTAACCTGCCAAACTCATGTCTAATCTCAATATGCAAATGAGTTCCATGGAAATGTATTCATTGGACTTTAGATGTGACTGGGCCATTGTCGCTCTAGATGAACCTGTTACGTTAAAAGAAAGTACACGGACATTCCTTAGCTAAAGCCCAGAGCCACAGATTCCAACAATCCACTGCACTTACAATTATAAAAGCCCACTGCATCTACAATTTTATTACTGTAACAGCTCTAGACACAAATATGTAATCTTCTAATTGTAAGGTCTCAGTCTGGCTGCCAACTGCATGAATTATCCTCTTACCAGGTCAGGAGACAGCTAGGTATATCTGGTGAGTGCAGCTAAGTGGCTTTAACCTGTCTCAGACGTGCTGATCACTAAAGGCCAAAGGAAGTTGATCAAACACAGACCCCCATAAGGATATCCAAAGCCAGCAGTGTAGAAAATGGGGAAACAAAATCGCGTCCAGCAATCACAAGTGTGCATTTCCTTTACCTCGTCCTTGAGCTGAGCCAGGAAAAGAGGCAGTAAGTGCTCTATTGTGTTGTCCTTGCCCAGGATGGTCGAAAGGCCCATAATGACTGAGGCGAGGGCTGACTTCACATGCTGGTTGGTGTCTGAAACAAGTTCCTGGTCAGGGACGGGACACACAGGAGACAGAGAGATTAGAACAAACAAATAGTTAAGAAAGCAAGTACGCAAGTAAACATCTAGACTACTGCTGTTGGTCATATTCACAACACACTACAGAGAAGGAGGGCTGTAATCTATGTGGGAGTAAATACACAGTAAAGTGGGCTTAATACTAGTGTAGACAACAGTCATTGCAGTCAAGTACTGTAGTTTGAAACCTTCAAATATGATGTAGACAGGAACAAAATGGCATAATTTTGAAAATAGATATTACCTGTCCCCATTCTCTGATCATATTAAACATAACTGATACCAAATAATGCAGGATTAACAAATATTGTGTGTTATTATTTATTATTATTGTTGTTATTTTCTTCTTGTTATGTTCTTCCTGTATCATATGGAAGGTTTTAGTAGAAACTCATTGAGGGCTAAAACTTTTAGCACTTTTGAGAACATACTCTTTACTCCTAATCCATAATAACATGCTGCACAATCAAATCATTACCGAGCCTATGGGGAAACGTATGCAATGTCTAAATATTAAGTGTCATACAGTACCAGACAAGTCTTGATTGGTACTATTTGTTGTTTCCACATCTCTCTACATTGGTCTGTCAGTTTATTACTACCTGTATAACTTTGTTCCCACTGTCAATATGTTATTAGTATAAGCTGAATGGCCCTTGGCAACACTAATCTGTTCCCTTTACAAACTGGAATTTCTCTGGTCTGCCTCCATTATTGAATATAAAAAAATAAAAATAAAAAAACACAACTTGCAATGATATAATAATTTTTTTTTTTTAAATCGGTGGTGCTACAATTTAACTTACCGTTTGATATAACAAAAACAACAGTGCCATCTGCTGTTTAAAATCTGAACAACACTGACAGATTCAAATGCCTCACCCTGACTTTTCTAACAGCCCTACAAAACATACATTCATTTCTAGCCGGTTGTGGTTACGGTTAAGAGTTTTGGGCATCTACAGGTAGATGTTTCTACAGGTTATATCAGACCATCTCTTCTTTAGTTAGCATGTAAATGATGCCAACTTTAACATGTTTCATCATTTACTAGAAATCAAGAAAATTTGCCGTTTCATCCAAGATTTTGTTAAAGGATACTTTTCTTCCATAGCTTTAATCATCATTCTATCAATTAATATATTCTAGTCACCAGCTGAGTTAAGATATGGGAAAAATCTGGGGAAATACAAAGTCAGTCGGGCAAGCAGTACGAGTGGTTATAAAATAACACTGCTTGTAAAGAAAACCCTGGTTTTACCAGAGTTGGGAGAGAAAAAAAAAAAAAGCAGCACTAATTCTAAGAAACATTGTGATGTGGACGATTCTGGATTGATTAACAAATGTCAAAAATCGATTTTCTAAATGTTAGTTAATAATGTGATGTTGACAGAACGACAAAAGGCAGAAGTCAACTACGAGGGAAGTAGAACATCCAGACAGTCCACAGTGCGCGCACGCTAGATCATCTTCAAAAAAAAAAAAAGAAAAAAGGCAGCGGTTGTGAGTATTTTTTGATTTAATGAGTATATTGTGAACTTTCTACACAGTCACTCAGAGACTAATGTTAGCGGGGCAGCGTTCTCCAGCAGTAACAAATGATACTGGCTGACCAACACACACTGCAGCACTTAAAGAACTGAAACCAACTCTGGGGCGAAGAAAATAACTCGATGTGCACTTTACAGCAAACATTAGTGGGTTTTCACTTTCATATCCATATGGGCTGTTCAGATTTTCTGATTAAATTGACAGATTGTTTAAAATGTGTGTGATTCTTTGGACTACTTCTGTTGCTTGCCCTATTGTCAACGCATTGCATGATATTAGCAGTTGAGCTGGTGAATAAGTAATCACTTAAGAAAGGAATAACAGCCAAAACTACAAAAATAAGACCCAGGTTTCCTTTAAGCGGATGTCACACCACCACATGTCTGCATAAATGCTTTGGGTAAGACTATAAAAAGACATGCCTCTAGTCTTTTTCCACTCTTAATAACACAACAAATCAAAGAGTCTTAAGTTCAACTGAAAAGTGAATCGCCAGAGAGATGCCACAAAGTGGCAGACAGAGAAGTTTTTTTTTTTCTTTTTTTACCTTGACGCACGGCAGAATGTGAGTCATGATGATTTGCTCACGATTGTCCTCTGGGAGGTTCTCACAGAATTCTAACAAGAAGAAATAAAGTACAGTCGGTAAAATATGGAACAGTCTGGACAAAAAGCTGAAGCATTGCTCAGTTTAACCTATGAAATTCACATTTTTCAGCAAAGTCTCCATCAGGCATTCATACTTTTACTAATGAATGTGTACCCATGGACTCACCTTTGACTTTGTTGGCTGCTGCGGCACGAACCTCAGCTTCACAGTCCTTCAAGAGATTCTGGAAGGCCGGGACCAGATCGTTCTTGGTGATCTCTGGACCCACTGCTTTCTGGAGCTACATTCAGAGAGAAAACAACTTCTCTCAATATCCACACAAGTGAAAAAAAATCAATACAAAAAGACACTGGATATTAAAAATATGAGAATGGCTCCTATATTGGATCTAATATTGTTTAAAGATAATAAATGAATAAAAAATATTGCTGAAATGGAAGTAAGCAAGACAGAATAAACGGGGGTAATAAAAAGATATGAACACAGGTGATTTTACCAATTATTTGACTTACAATTTGAAATGACATTTTAGCTGATGTAAAAGTGACGTGAAGGAAATGCTGACAAATTGTGGTCAAGGTGGATGTGTGTGCAGCTGGTGGTTTCAGCGATTAATAAGAAATATGAATTCTGTTTGCTGAGAAGCTTTTCTGACTATCAAAAGGTGGAGCTGCCATTTCATCAACTTGGGCAATCAGCTAACAACAATGAGTATGCTTACATGCACAGCATTCTGCTATTACCCCCAATTACTCAACAAACCTGGTTATGGCTTCACGCACTTAAGTCCTGAATGTATTACAACAGCCTGGATAAGGACTGTGAGTACAGAAACCCAGTTAAGGATGCTCTACTCAAACATTAAATGGGTTACTGTGTCATATAAATATGTTGTTCTACTTTTCTTAACTGTCTGCAATTGTGCAGCATCATGGATACATTATAATGTCAATATAAAGTCTTGAATTATATTACTTGTTATAACACTAAATGCCGAGATAAAAATAAATGAAATTGTCCAGTTATTTGCATTTCAAATATTCTGCAACTTAAGGCCAATTCATGCTTTCTGTGGTTCCATACATACTACAGTCGAGGGTCCGTGTTGGTCTACTACATAGATGCATTCGATGCATGTGCAAGAAAAGCTCCAGTGTTTGTTTTTGGCTGAACAACAACAAAAAAAGCCAAAAACAGAGAATGTAGTGTGCGACCGCTTAACGAAAATAGGACCAGGGACGGGGAATACAGTATATTGGTGCAAGAGATGAGAAGCATCAACAAGCATTTTAAACAACATGCATTTGACCATCAGTAAAATTAGAGCTGCAACGATTAGTCAATTAATTGATTAGTTGCCAACTATTAAATTAATTGGCAACTATTTTGATAATCATTAATTGTTTTGAGTCATTTTTTAAAAAGGAAATTTTTATTATTTGTATTATTTTATTTCCAAGTTTTCTGATTCCAGCTTCTCAAATGTGAGTGTGTTATGGTTTCTTTAGTCCAGAGTCCTCTATGACAGTAAACTGAATATCAATGATCAACATTTTTCACCATTTTTTGAACAAAACAACTAATCAATTAATCCAGAAAATAATCAACAGATTACTCGATAATGAAAATAATCGTTAGTTGCAGCCCTAATTAGAATAATGTTCAAAGATTTGCAATAAAAAGAAAATAGCCTTTCCTGAATTAATTTAATAGGTCAGATGCACTCAATTTTCAGCTCCAGTCTGTCAGGTTGAAGGAGGAGCATTAGAAGACTTAATTAAACTATCATCTATCTATCCATCTAACTATCTTTTTTTGGGTGGAAAAGATTCCAAACGTTTCATTGCTGCACTTCAGTTAAGACTTAAGCACAAACATTTGAGAAAACACACTTATTTTTGTGAAACCCATAGTCACATGACGATTTTATTATCAAGTTCATCTCTGGATCCTGTTAAAGTGATGGATCTGGGACATGTTTTGCCTCACTGAGCACAAACACTGAAAGCAATTCAAAGAATCAGTAAGCCTAACTCTGTCAAAGATGAAAAAACTTTCAACAACTTCATCTGTTGTTTGCAAGTTATACAAAATGGTATGCTGCATTAGTTTGCAAGTGTAGTTTCAAACGTCACTGCTAAACCATAGAATTACATTACACACAATTTCCACCTAATTAAGACAAACGTAATTTCTAGTTTAGTTTCTCACACACCCACCTGTATCTGCCTGGTGTTTCTTGATCTATGAAATAGTTATGAGTGAGTACATGACGTCAAAACGTCAGTGTGTTCAGCAATAATCTTAACAAAAAGGCACATATGCAACAGCAAAACCATAACTCCGTTAGTAATTGTTGCAGCCTGATCCTGGCTCAACATTAAATAGGAGTTGAAATTAGGCAATATTTATAGTGTTACAAAGCATTTATTTTCATTTTAGGTATTGATCTTCAAAAAGGGTAATGATTAGAGATGCAATGATTGCAATTTTCTTGGCTGATATTGATTTGTTTTTTTTTTTTTTTTTAAAAAAGTCTGACCTGCTGATTCTGATTTTGGCCGATTCTGATTTTCTTTCTAAGACAGCATACAAACATTTACATGATGAACTTTTAAGTTCACTGAAGTCAACTCAAAGTAAAATACTGATAAAAAATATTTGTCAGTGGCACAGTTAAACACTGGTGGGTACTACAAAGTAATTTCATATCCTGTTTTTCACCTAAAATTTTTTCTAACTTCCTAAATATGACTTTTTTTTTTTAGTATAATCAAAAAGCACTTTATTACATAGCAAATATCAACTCTCATGTCATTTTAATAGTGATTTGTAGCACTCAACGACTGTACAGTTTTTTAACTCTGCTCTACGTATTTGGTCATATCTAATTTAATAATATATATCAACTGTGTTAATTCAATTTACTATTTCCTATTTTTCCCTACAGATTGAAACACACAACAGGATCCATGTGAGTGTGTCAGATAATGAGAAAGAGGTTCAATTAAATATATAAACAAAAACAGCAGCAGTATTAACAACAGAGCCACACCTCAGTTGATTTTCAATAAAACATTAAAGCCAGACTTTACTTTAAAAAGGTAAAATCATCAGGTTCCAGGTAAACTGCATGTCAACAGCTGAACACATCCCGGTGTGTAAACTCCATGTTATATATATAGGTTATTTTGGGCTGAACCAACTCACCATCTGTCCCATCTTGAGCAGACCTGGGATGGACCATCATGTGGCTATGTGCAGAATGTGTGTAAATTTGACCGGCAAAAAATCTGATAAAAATCTTCGATTGCTAGTATGTCTTTAATATTTATAGATTTGTTAATGTGAAGTTTGACTTGAGATCGCAGATACACTTGTATTAACTTGAAGGGGTGCAGTACTCACACAAACTATCAAAAAAAAAAAAAAAACCCACTTTAATATATTTAATAGACCACATTGCCCTCAGATGTGCTAACATTTATAGTGTTTTCCTGCGTCATTCAGTTTTGCAAAATGTGCCCACACAATATCATTTCCACTCTGTGAGCGAAGGGAAATGAATGAGTCTTGGCATTAAGCCTTTGTTTGAAATGTGCAGACATCAATATCGTTGAAGATTAATGGTTCTTAAGAACTGGACAGCTTTGAGGCAGCTCTAAATACAACTTGATTCTGAATTGTCATTTTTAATTTAACATTTAGTCAGGATTACAGTACGGAAAGGAGGAAGATAAATGGACAAAAGAAAGCCTCTTACCTCAGAGAACTTGTCAGCCACCATGTAGCGAACCCTCCAGGACTTGTCCTCTGCAGCCTGGCGCAGGGTTGGCATCACAAGGGTCTCCAGGTCCTCCTGAGGCAGCAGAGTGGCAATGCTGACACAAGCTTCCACTGCAAGCAGCCGCACGGAGTCCTGATGTAGAAAGGTAATGGGATCAGTGTTACCATCACTGGGTTTAACAGTAAAATAGAAGGGACTGTAAAACATAGGTGAAGGGTAAGATGATGTGGGGTGCAACAGCTGTTTAGTTTAACACGGAGGAAGACAAGTGCGCGTACCTGCTCATCAGAGGCCAGAGCAGTGAAGAGGGAAATGATGTCACTTTTTACATAATCCAGCTCCAGGACTTTGGCAAACTCCCCCAGTTTAGATGCTGCAGCACGGCGCACCATAGGAGTGTCATCTGAGCACAAAGTGCGGAAATGCCTATAGGAGACAACCACAAACATAAATTCTATTAGGGACACAAAACTAACTGCAGAGACAAACTTTATTTGAGGCTTATTTGAGCACTTTCAAAACTTTCTTCATTTTGCGAAAAAGTCACTTACTGGCGGATCTCAGCCTTGACCGTGCTGGAGACACGGGGATAACAGACGCTAAAGAGGCCACAGGCAGATGTGCGAGAAGTGAACCAGTCACCACTGGCCAATCGCTTGACCAAGGGCTCAAAATGGACCTCCAGGTCAACTGGAGAGTGCTCCTGAGAGATCTTCCGCAGAGACTCCACAGCTTTATCTCTGACTACAGTCTCCTCCACTGTTGCTAGGCTCTCCAGAGGCGGCTGTGTGTCAAGAGAGAATAGGGTTATACCTTATTCTTCATGTATTCACACATCCAAGATATTTTGATGCAGTTTTTGGAGATGTAAAATTTACGTATAATTGGTGGATAGTGTGACAATTTTAGGTTTTACCTTCAGTGCTTAAACACAGTATTTGATATAAACAATTGATGTGATAGTCATTTCACTTAACAGGATTTATCCAGGAAAATTGTTTTAGCAAAGGTGGCAGGCTCACCATTACTACTTAAAGGCGGGGCAAAATGTGATACTTTAATAAACAAATATTTACATCAACTCTCCAGGGACTTAGATACCACAAAACTCACCAGGAGACAGTGGACATACTCTGGCCCTCCCACCAACATGGTGAAATTGCCAAGTTGCTCAGCCAAGGCCAAGAGCACCTCATCTTCATCATAGATGGTGTCTAAAGGGTGAAAGAAAGGTCATAATTCTAACTGACATTCTTGCATAAACAGAAACACTTGTAAGCATATATTCTGGTGAAAGATTTTATACCATGCCTAACAGTTATTGCAACGACTTGGACTGGTCAAAAGTACAACACTTAAAGCTTTTTATTATGCGACAACCTTGTGAAAATATATAGCTGCTGTGTCACAAGTCAGCTGATTTTAATGACTAAAAAGGGCTGACTTTATTACCTGTGAGGAAAGGAAGGAGTTCAGTGCGAGTCCTCTCTACACCAAGGGCCAAAGCAATAGTGGACAGCTTCTTGATGCTGTTCAGTCGCAACTGTAAACAAAATGGTCAAAGTTAAAGAAAAAAAAAAAAGTAGCATTCATAATAAAGCTTACGCAACTTAACAATCAGTGTGAATGAATAAGCATCATTACACCCTGCTAAGCCGAGTCGAATCTACTAGACAATTATTACGGGAAGTTACGCTAGCTAGCGTTATAAATCGTGATGAAATAAAGCAGCCTAATATAAGTGCTAGTTTTACATTAGTTTATGAGGAATACATAAGCTAATAACAGTGAGCTCAACCCACTGCGGCCTTGGACGTTCTGCTGTTGTCATTGCTAACTTTAACGTTAGCCGAAGCTTACTGCTCGATGCTACGTTAAAGCGCGAGTGGCTAAACCAATGACCTGATTAGCTCGTCTCACCCAATTCATTTTATTAGCTTAAAATTACAGTAAGAATTATGTCAAGGGCTACTCCAGATTAACATTTAGCATCGTAACTCATGACACCAAACCAGTTGGATTGGCCAGGGTGCGCCCGGTTAGAAAATTCCTGATAGGCCTTGACCGGGAACATTAGCTAGGTAGCACTCAGACGTCCGGCTTAGAAAATACACCAAAGGCGGCTCAGTTTTCTACCGTACAACATAAAAGACGATTCAAAAGAAAAATAATCTTATTACCTGAACATCCTCATTTCGCAGTTCATCAATGAGAACTGCGATAGGGTAGAGAGAATCGTCTCCATCAGCTCCTGCCATTTTGGATACTGTTGCAGTAACAGTTACCGAATGGCGCTGTTGTGTTGTACTACGGGGTTTCCCTCCCTCTTCGCTGCTGCTGCTTTCAAGTACCCACCGACAAAACCGCAGATGATCAACTCTCATTTAAATGGTGCCAGCTAACTCATCACAAATCAAATAAAACCAAATTAAATACTTTATGGCAAACAAAATTACTTTTAAAAACAATTAATTATTAACAAATAGTCTTCATTAACAGTGGAAGTCCTGAATTAAAAGTTTGAGTAAAAGTTTATTCGGATTATACAATTAAAATATTTACACTTAAAGTAGGCATTCACTGTAGAGAACCACCTTTAATTTATTGCTCATATTATATAAATAACATTATTATTACTATTATTATTACGGATATTCAGTTATGGTTATCGGTTATCAGTTATCAGAACCAGGTTTATTGCCAAGTAGGTTTTCACATACGAAAATTTGTCGTGGTGTTGTGGTGCATAACAGTTAAACATATACACAAAATTAAATAATCCTGAATAACAATTACAATAAAAATATGTAAAATATATTCCAGGTGATAAGAGATGTATACAGGTTTAAATTTTAAATTGAAGAGAATGAAATGAAATGAAATAAATACTGCAAAATTTAAATCTGTGTAGTTCAAAAAGCGCTTTTAATTTGCAAACGAAGAACCGGCTATGTTATTCTTCTTCCGGCTTCCCACCCGCATTTCGTGAAGACCCGCCCTACACTGCCTCTGATTGGCTAGTACTCGTTGCCTTCGTTGGTTTGGTTGGTTAAATTTAGGCATGAAGAGTGACATGATTGGGTTAGGGTAAGAATATCAAGAGTCAGAGCCAACCCGAGGCAGAGGAGGGGCGGGTCTTTGCAGAATACGGGTGGGGGGAAAAAAATTACGCAGTTGTAGCCGGTCAAGATGGCTTCCCAACAGCAGCAACCCGGTGTGCCGATGTCTCAGCCCGGATTACAACAGTCTGCCACATTACAACAACAACAGCAGCAGCAGTTGAGTCAACAGCAAGACTTTGATCCTGTTCATAGATTTAAAATGCTTATTCCACAGCTGAAAGAAAGTCTGCAGGTAATTGTTCCCGCATCAAGCTAAAAGCTAAAACCGAAAATGCCCTAAAATGTCACAATAGATAAAGTTGCTGTGCTAACGATTTCACAGTCCAAGTTCTTAATTTTGAGAGATAAATTAAAGATTTGGAACATTATGCTTTAACTTAAAGCCTTTTCTTTATCTTAGAATTTAATGAAGATTGCATCTCTGAATTTGGCCCACAATACGTCAATAGACAACGGCATGTAAGTAGCTTGATTGGGGGGGAACGTTTACAGCAATGGACCTGAAAGAAAGTTGTTTCTAATTTTTGAATGTGTCTTTTGTTTCTTTTGGTTTAGCAAAAGTAGCGACGCCACCGTTCAGCGCTTTGACAAAAGCCTGGAGGAGTTTTATGCCCTTTGCGATCAACTGGAGCTGTGTTTGGTAAGACTTAAATACACAAAGTACACACATATCATCAAAAGTATGTTTGTTGAGCTGGGACAGATCCTGTACTGGATTCTGGCAGTCAGTGATCTCCACAGCTGAGAAGAAAGTTCCCTTATTTATTTATGTCAACCTTGTCTCTTTAATTCATTAATTCAAGTGCTCAGTAATACTGCTAATTTTGGTAAATGAATAATGCTCAAGTGTCTAAGAGCTAAATATAAATGTACCTTAACATTCAATAGGTGGTGAATGAGTCACCATATTTTAGGGAACTGTCAACTGTAGCTGCAACTAACGATTATTTAAATTATCGATTAATCTTGCAGTTATTTTTTTGGTCTACAAAACGCCAAAAAACAGTGAAAAATATCCATCACAATTTCCTACAGCCCAACGCGACGTCATTAAATGTCTTATTTTGTCCAACCAACAGTCCAAAACCCAAAGATATTTAATTTACTATAATGTGAGACCAAGAGAATCAGCAAATTCTTAAATTTGAGAACCTGAAACATCAAATATTTGGCATTTTTGTAAAAAAAAAAAAAAAAAAAAAAAAAAGACCTACATAATTCCTCAATTATCAATTATTAATTTTCTCTCAATCGACTAATTGATTAATCAACGAATCATTGCAGCTCTACTGTCAACCCACCTGAAAACAAACTGATTTTCAACCCTAATTCTGTGTCCTTGTCATAAATGGAGTGAACACAGATGAATAGAGCCTTGCTAGAAGATAGTATATACACAAATGTAAAGGTATACACTGTAGGATACAGTATGTATATAAAAATGTGTGTAATTACTGAGACAAATACATCAAGATAATCCAAAAAATCAGTGAAGTAGAAATTTAGTTAAGTGTTTTTTAAGTTTTCCTGTCCTGTAGTCTAAATGTTGTTTAGAGGGTTTTTCACTTTCTCTTGAAAAATGATATTGGTGAAACCTCAAGGACATGTAGCTGAACAGTCTAACACGCCACATACTGTACCAACACTTACAACTGAAAACACAAACTCATCTTTTTCTGTCCTCTGTGCAGCGGCTGGCATACGAGTGCCTCTCCCAGAGCATCGACAGTGCCAAACATTCACCCAACCTGGTTCCAACAGCCACCAAACCAGACACAGTGCAGACAGAGTCCATGTCTTATGCCCAGTACCTTGGCATGATCAAGTCTCAGATCTCCTGCGCCAAAGATATCCATAACGCTCTGCTGGAGTGTTCCAAGAAGATTGCAGGAAAAGGACAGCCTCAGGGAATCATGTAGACCTGGACTGACTATCCCAACCCTTTATGCATCCGGTGACTTTTTGGAATTTCACATTTGCTGTTTAATGCTCAAGATCCTGTGTATTTAGTTTTGTTTTGTTTTTTTAAATAATTTATGTTCCTTGTTAACGCTGTGTAAATATTCCTGACAAAAAGTCATGTTCTAAGATGACCAGCAGGTGGTGGCAAAGTTGTAACTGCCAACTCAATATTCACAAGTCTTTTGTAGCTTATTTGTATTGACTATTAAAATCTTTCTACTGATACTGGGGTTTTCTCATTATTATTATTCAAGATGCAAAAGAGACTATCCATCATTATCCTCTTTATCTGATGAAAGGTTTTTAAATGAAACCATGATTTATAAGCACAGAAGCCCATGTAGATGCAGGTAGTGTGGTGAGAAAATAAAATCTACGGGGGAATTATAAAAGAAAATCCTGCAGCCAATTCCCAGAGGATTATCTTCATTTGATTTTTATAAAAACAAAAACATGGTTTAATTTTACTCTTTTATTTGTCAGCATTAAATTTTTAAAAGATTGAGTGCTGGAATTAGTAAAATAATTTTAAAATATCAGAGTTACAGACTCAAAATTTACAGTGGCAGCAGAGTAAAGTTTCTTCTTAATAAAAGAGATCTGTAAACATACATAACATGCAAGTAATAGCAAAGCTCTTTATTGTTGGAAGATTCTGTAAAACTAGTGTCCTGTTTAACTCTTATAAAAGCAATAATGTTGATATAATGGGGTGACAGAATAGTAGCCCGGTAAAACCCTGAGGAATTTAAAGAGAAGACATTTTGCAGGGGGAAGGAGAGGTTATGAGATTGTGCAAACTTTTCTCCAATATGTTTCCTCTTGTCACATGACAAACCAGAGAGGCATAAAACAAGTATGACCACTGAGTTAACTTTCAGCACCCTGAGAAGTTCTCAAGTGGCTCATCCATGTTACGTAAACATACTAGGGGAGCGTGCCACTTTTGTCTGCATGCTCTGTATTCCTGGAATAAATTCAGTATATACTTGGATCCTTGTTGAGCTGTAGTATATGGGTAAGAGGTTCCTTCCTATCATATGTTGGAGAAAGGAATTAATGAAGTCTGATACAGCAGCACGTGAGCGGGGAGCCTGGTGGGCTTGCAGCTGTGTAACATCTCAGACCAATCTGAGCTACTGACAAGTGCTTAGATCCAAAAATACTACCCTGGGTCATTACCAAACAAGCACAACAAGAGGTTCATTACAATACAGGCTCATGCTCTCATAGACCCTTTGCAGGCATAAACTAATATTTTTAAGTTGTGACTAGCCTCTTTCTTTATTTCTTATCAGTGAGTACAATAGATATAATAAAACAAAACACCAGATTTATCATCTTATTTTTACATTTTTATTTTTAGATGATAGTCTGTGTTGACATAAAACTTATTTTTAAAGCTTGAAAAAATATACAAGAACAAAGCTAGAGAATAATCCAGACATTGTCAAGAGTTTGTGCTATGCAGCGCTGAGTTCATCAGATGAAAAACAAGAGAAACCAAAGTAACAATATAAAAAGGGAAGCTTATTATTTTTCTTTTTACAAAGATTACAGCAGATAAAATACATATATCTAGAACATCAGATACTAGACAATATAATTACAAACAGACAATTTAGACATAGTGTAAGTGCATTAGTGGATTTCAAACGAGTCAGTAAATGAGTCACTACATTTTGTGGCTAGTTGCATTATAAAAATGACATAATTTGACAAATCATAGAACAAATTCTATTCATCGGATGCAAAATGTTATGAATTCATTGCTCGTAGTGCAAGTAGTGTCTATGAACCCTCCTTTCTTATGTTGTATTGGCTTATTTTAATTTGTTTCAACCCCACTACATCCACAGAAATACTAATGATCCCTTTGGTTTCCTGGTTGGTGTGAAAGAATAAGGACCCTTTGTACCATTATTGTGATTCTCTATCAGCCACTACAAGTAATAATTCTGTCATCGCTGGTTTTGCATGTTCTACAGCCCATAAATCACATTTATCTCACATTACTGTCACTATTCTCCAAAGCATACCATAGGATTTTCATTTTTTTCTATGTTTGAACTGCCATGATTTTAGCTTAATCCCACTATGGCATAAAATTAACTAGCAGAGACCTTAAAGATACAATTCCTGACTAGCTATAGGGCTTCCCCAAACCCTGTGTGTCTTGGCATTCTTCTGTTTGTTTTCATACTCAGCTGTGAACCATGCTGAGATTCAAAATGTCAACAGTGAGATGGCAGAAGCAAGCTGACCCCAAAAGAGCAGATCAAATGTCCACTGTAATGGAACAGCCATCTCCAGCAGGTTTCAGTTCTCTGCAAGTTGGTAAAAATGGGCAGCAGTAATATAAAATGTATGCAATTGGGCCAAAATATGTAAAATCACAGATAAAAGCTCTTAAATATTTCAAATTGCGGGTCAGTGCCTTCTGATTCTGTCTTTCATGTTGATGAGACTGGGGTGTATATATGAGTACAGAGCACCAGAGTGTAATGTGTAATGCTTGAAGGACTTTAATAAGCATACAGACAGAACAATGTTTTTACTGCTTTGTCGAGCAATTCATGTTGCTTTTACCCACAGCCGTGGCCTTTGGTTGTTCTCTGTGGAAAACACAAAAGAGAGAAATTAAATAAACACAGTTCAAAAGCTTATTAGCCTACTATGATAACATATTTTACAGAGCATAATGTGTCAACCATCCCCACTTGGGCAACTTCAACGCCAAGATTGGCAGCAACAACCGGGGTTATGAGGAGATCATGGGGTGGCAGGGTTTGGGCGAGATTGTTTGTTTGTTTTATTGTTTTATTAGGATCCCCATTAGCTGCTAATTTAATGACCGCTAGTCTTCCTGGGGTCCTCGCAAGAAAAAGATTACAACAGAACACAATACAGAGTGTTATTGATAATAAATTAAAATGAGAAAAGAAGTTATTAACAATGATGATAAACTAAATGAGGCAAGATGAATGAGAACAGGGAGAGAATCGCCGACCTGTGTGCCACAAGCAACGTAGTCATTGGCGGGAGTTTCTTCCATCACAGAAGGATACACAAGGCTACTTGAGTACCAAATTGAGCATGTGTGCACTGGGAAAAGGTTCAGAAGATCTCTTCAAGATGTGTGCGTCAAATGTGGAGCTGATGTTGCTTTGGACCATTATCTCCTGGTCGCCCATAGAAAGTTGAAACTGGAGAAATTGGATTGGGAAGACCAGCCAATGCCAGAGGTATAATACCACATTTCTGAAAGAAGCAGCCAGGTCAGAAGAGTTTGAGATCACGCTCTCAAACAAGTTCCAGGTCTTACAAGAGCTGCTAGAGGAAGAGACCATTGACGAGAAGTGGCAGGGTATAAAAGAAGCAGTGACATCAACATGCCAGTAAGTGCTAGGCACCAAGAAACACAGCCACAAGAAATGGATCCCATCAGAGACCTTGAAAGGGATTAAGGAGAGGAAAAAGAAGGCGGTGGCAGTAAACAACAGTCGCACACGAGCCAGAAAGGCCAAAGCCCAAGAAGAGTACATAGAAGTGAATGGGACTGTCGAGGAATATCAGGGCAGACAGGAGGAACTACATGGAGATGCTGGCAGCAGAGGAAGAAGAAGCAGCTCACCATGGCGACATGAGGGACCTGTATGTCACCATCAAGAAGCTTTCTAGAAAGTAGCAGACCAACAGAGAGGCCAGTGAGGGACAAGGATGGGAAGACAATTCCAGATGTGGAAGAAAAGAAATGTAGATGGGTAGAGCATTTCAAAGAACTTTTGAACAGACCAGTCCCACAGAACCCAGTGGATATCCAGCCAGCTGACAGTGATCTGCCAAGCGATTGCAGTGCACCTTCTAAAGAGGAGATCCGCAAGGCCATCAAACAACTGATGAACAAGAAGTCTGCAGCACCAGACAACATTCTGGCAGAAGCACTGAAAGCTGATGTTGAGACCAGCGTGGCAATGCTCTACCCCCTATTCATAAACATCTGGGATGAGGAGCAAGTCCTATCAGAGTGGTAGGAGGGGTACCTCATCAAGCTCCTGAAGAGAAGTGACCATAGTTCCTGTTCTAACTACAGGAGGATAACACCGCTGTCCATCCCAGACTTTCAAGAGAGTCCTCCTGAACAGGATGAAAGATGCCGTCAATCCCCAGTTCCGAGACCAACAAGCTGGCTTTCGCAAGAACAGGTCCTACACTGACCGGATTACAAAGCTGCATATCATTCATTCTGGAACAGTCACTGGAATGGAACTCACCTCTCTATGTCAACTTTATTGACTATGCAAAGACGTTCGACATAGAAACACGGACGCTGTGACCTGGAGGCAGACATGAAGAGAACTGGCCATACATGGGGACAGCTGGAGAAATTGGCCCAGGACCGGAATGCCTGGAGAGCATTTGTTGGTGGCCTATGCCCAAGTGGGGTCACAGTAAGTAAGTATCTCCACTTGTTTGTCATTTGATCCTGAACTGCAGATTCTAGCTTGTCTTCAACAGTACATGGTGTCTGATCATGTACTACTGACCTGGTGGCCTGCTTAGGACCGGTGAGGGCTGCCCGCTGAACACCACGTAATTGCGGCTCCCCCAGGTGAGACATGGGGCCAGATGGTTGAAACTTGGACAACTCCTGCTGAAACTCTTCATCAAAAGTTTGTGCTTCAGCTGTGGGTGGAAGATAAGGATCATGTTAGGAAACAGTCTGTCTGTGAACTGATGGCCTGCAAAATCCACTGAGTGAACCACAGAAACCTAAAAAAAATGCCAAAGATGGCCTTGTGACATTTCAAATCTTTTCTATTCATGTAATGGTAAAACAATGTACAGACATACATTCATCCAAATTCTGGAAGTCCTGGTTGAACTCCTTCTCTCCTGTTTTCTTGTTGAATTTCTTCTCAACTACGTGTCCCCTGTCCTGGATGTGGTGACCAATGGACATCTTCTCCAGACCACTCTCCGAGTCTTTGACTGCTCGCCGGGTCTCCTTAATCTGATGATAAAACATTATTTACTATATATACACTGTATTCCAGTGTACTGTGGTGTTATATAGTAGCACATGTGATCAGATACTTACCCCTCCTGGGGCACAGCGTGTCGATGAGGTTGCCTGGAAGACCTTAGGAGGCCCATTTCCCACCTTTGAATATGTCATGACTGATGAGGAGCTGAATGAGTGGGTGTTTGAAGCTGTGTTCTCCTGGCACACACACGCAAAACACAAACACACACAAACACACACACACACACACACACACACAAACACACACACACACACACACACACACACACACACACACACACACACACACACACACACACACACACACACACACACACACAGTGTTAGGCAGCTATGGTTTATGTACCACAACAGTACATAAGCAGCAGAAAGATAAGGATGAGAACACAAAATCATTACATGAGTGAACTCACAGTGTTTCTGTGCATATCCTCCACCCTGTTCCTCATGTTGGCCATCATGTTGTCAAACATGCCGAAGGGGTTCCTCATCAGGTCCTGCACACAAACAGATGGAAAAGAACAGCCAGAGATGGGACCAGTTTAATGGCAGGGCTCATATGCCACCTGGTCACTAGGCATTATCAGCTCATAAACAGCTCCATCATGTGAACAAACACATATGCAAAGAGTAGTGTGCTATAAGTGTCTTCCATGTGTGCTGTTTGAGACTCTATAACCAGGACATTCACATTTGGTCACTTCACCATATGTGACCTAGTAACATTCATAATAAACCTACAGTACAAACAAAATCCAGCAGCGAATAAACATGCTACTTCTTATCTCTTACTAATTTAGGGGACCAACTTATTCCAGTTCTGTGTTGCTTTTACCAGAAGCTAATCATATCAGCATTAAATAGTTTAAAGGTATTGTGTTAAATGCATCGATGGTCAGTAATTGCATGTTTAATAAAGGTTGTATATATTGCAGGGCTGTTGCATTGGATTATATTAGGCTGTAGAGGTCTTTCTATTTTTCTGGGATTTCACTGCAGGTTGTTTAACAAATCAGATGATATCTTAAAAAATCTTGATTGTAATATTTGTTTGACTACCTTGTAAACTGCCCCTTTATTATTCGAAATAAAATACAAAATCTAATCACAGAAATAGAGGAAAAAGCTTTGCATGCAGCATGTACTTCAGGGCTGGAGGTGCTGGAAACTGCACAATGAACATGTAAGTGTTTATGTTGGAGACTGCACATTCAGCCTGTAAAAATATCATCAAGGTTCTTTTGTTAACACTGACAAGAGCAACACATGTTGCCCAGCGCTTCCTCAGACTGAATCTGAAGAAGTGATTACATTGATTAACCTTCAGTTTAGTCTGACAATTAATCACTGACATTATTACATAAATGCACAGCATCATGCGTATCAAATTGGCTCACATTTGAAATATCTTCACGTTCAATTAGTTTTTGTCTGTTAAAATGGACCAAAATTTAGAAGAAACACCTGCATCATCAGCCAAGAAAGTCGTCATTAAAACAGAACTAGAATTTTAAAAAACACATTCACTGTGGTTGCCTCCTTGTAAAATTTAAATATTTCAGACTTATAACAAGAACCAGGGTTACATTTTGGATTATCTTATTGAAACACAATCTTTTATTTTGTGGCAAGTCAAAGGAACAAGAATGATGATGGTGCAAGTAATTGGTGCATGTAGATCTCACAAAACTCAAAGAACAACCATGACACCATCATTTCACACATTGGTCACAGTGTTTCCACTAGAAGTATTGTTAGCAAACCTGTAAATACTTTCTGTAAAATGTAATCAACCTCTTTTAGATTTAAATATTATTATTATATCCTGACCTGAGGACAGGAACTCCAGCATTTCTGACTTTTCAAATGCCTGCAACAAATCCTGATATTGGGAAAAGATTAGGCAATTAGCACATAAAATCAGACACAATGTACACAAGCTACTGTAAGTTTCCATTGTTCCATGTACTGGCCAATTAAAAACACTTCTCTCGATGAAAAAGATCTGTTTTAAAGAGTTGTTATCTCATTTGAGAGGTAAACCTTTAGCAGATACACTTTTAAAACATTTTCAGAAAGTATTTTATATATTTTTTGCATTGACAACTTGCCTATTCACACGTATTATATATCATACAGCCTACACATTGTTAAGGTACTGGTGGCCTCAAAAAGTACATGTAAGAAGTTAGTGTAGTTCCAGTCAGGCTCAAGCTTAAACAATTACTGAGTAAAAACATTTGCTGGCAATATGATGATGAGACATTTACCCCAATATACCAGGACTTGGCATGATATTGAAAGTTTGCAGTGAACGTACTGTAGAGGAAACACTGTAACCGTTTTACAGACCACTTCAGAAGACACAGGCTTATGTCAGTCAATAAGTAAAAGACAGAGGGAGTTTAAGTGTTAGAGCATGCAAGCATGCACTTGGCAAGCATGGGTTTAAATGAGAAACTCATACGATGGTGTAGTTGAACAGCACAGGAATCTACTGACCGTGTTGTCCATACTGCCAAAGGGCAACAATGATCGGCTCATATCCTGAAACAAACAACACCAGTTAAGCAACGTAGAATAGTTTTGTATTTGTATCGCGTGATGTTACAAACACACACACACACACACACACACACACACACACACACATAAAACTAGGGTAGAATTTTTTGCATGTTTGTTAAGATTGTTGCCAGTAAGCTGCTGGTTTGTTGTTAGCTTGTCTTACATCGGTCACTAAGCCCTTGACACAGCTTCACAGAGCTCTCCACATGGCCTTAAGCACAACCCTTCAAGGCCATGAACCTTCTGGGGAGTAACAGACCAGTGAGGAGGGAGCAGCCTGCAGCCTTCAGTCAGACCATGTGTTCTCTGGGCCCAAACCGCAGGTGTTTATGACCCTGCGGCCCCAGATAAGCATCTCAACAGCTATCACTATGTGTGTATGTGTGTATTTGCTGTGGGTGGGATGTGCGGGGGGTATTGTGCGTAATCAGTGGGGTGTTGAATGACTTGTGTTCCATGCGTAATTGGGTCGCATTGCCGGAGATTAGCGCAGGTTTAACACTGAAACTGAGCTTCATTCTAGGAAGGCTGCAGAGGGCGGGATGGTCCAGCCAGGACAGGGATCTAACAGGGGTCGAAGAGTCCAGAGCTGCTCTCTCAGCTCTTTTCAAAGGTCAAACTGATGTAAAACACTCCTGACCAGTATCTATGAAGCCTCACGGCCAATTTTATCCCAGAGTGGCATCTATGAACTAATAAATGCCAGTTACATATCTGACGGCATTATATTTAGACTGGGCCGGGTTGAGCAGAGGAGAGATTGGGGGTACAACATAAGGAACCCAGTGGTCTTTAACACATTATTTTAGGCTGTCTGGACTACTGCAGATTGACATCCTCTTCTCTCCCTCAATCTGATATTGAACCTGCCGCTACGCCTTCTGAGGCATGCTGCTCCTGCTCCTTGGGGGGCTGTGAGTCACGCCATAAGGGGACTTGAACTGTACATGTGATCCATACTTAAAGGGGAAAGAGGGGCGGTGCTGCAATTTAGGACTCCTAGGAAGGTGTACACCTCCAGGGAGTTAGAGGCATTCTGTTAGATTTCTGCTCTTACTGTAGACCTAAAAGACCATAGAGGAAATGAGGAGGCACTTAAACTGATTGTGGTGATGTTAGTGAGGGGAACTTTCACACTGCCAAACTTTTTTTCACTTTATTTTTGCAGTGTGCTAGAGCAGGAGGAAAGTCTGACTTTAAAGGGTATAAATCGACAGCAAAGACTATATCAGCTCTGGCTATGCTCGAGTCGTTACAACCTTTTCCCATCCCTAGTGCCACCAGTCATGCTCATCTAACTTAAGAGGTGCTTTTACAAACAATTGGCCAGATGACTGTGAGCTTTGAAAGATGATATGAAGCGGCTCAAGGATATACTCGGCAGAATGGGAAAAGTGAGAACTCGTAGCAGCCTTGGACAGTAAGAAGGGGCTTATTTTCCCTCTGAGAATCTAATGCAATCTAATACAAGAAGTAGAAACTTTCAGGCGTTATGTGGCCAGTGTGTGTGCATATTTGTGTGTGTCAGCATGCCAGTGTTATTTTGCATGCTGCGAGTGGGTGTAATAGTATAATTCAATACTATATGTGTGTGTTTTGTGTGCACATTTGTGCCTGTGATATTGGAGAGCAGCATGAGAGTGAGCTGTCTGTCATCTAGCTGCTAATGCGCCAGCACTGCCAAGGCACGTTCTGCCAAACAGATGGACCAAAAGAGCAACAATGAAAAAAACAGAGTGTCCATGACATCCACACATACATGGCTTTACAAAGCCAACAACGCAGCACCAGAGATTCAGCCCTCTGACCACTGCTGGACACCAGAGAATGGCTCCTTATCTTCAGATAAATGAGTGTGTGTGTGTGTGTGTGTGTGTGTGTGTGTGTGTGTGTGTGTGTGAAAGCTAGAGAGCAGAGTTCTATGGGAAAAAATGGATCCTTGTGGTAATTCAGCTAGCCCTAATTCCATTACCATACAGTAAGTATTCTGTTTAGTGACTATTAATAAAGATTGTTAAGGGATCAGGCTGCTGTGGACATCTCTTTTTTGTTTAAACTACAAAACTCTCACAAGAACCTTGTTAGTGTGCTGTAAAAAACTCTCCATCTGACACATAATCGAATCTTCATACTATCCTGTTGTTTTGAATCATACACATATACAGTATGTTGCTTCATATTAGATTAAATACGTTGTTTGGATGGACATTTTGCAGTGTAGCTCAAGTTCACCCGCTGTCACTGAGGTCATCAGTCAAGTACTCAGTGCTCCTCCTCAGTTGGCATTAGCTAGTTAATGGCATGATGTTAATTAAGAGGAATCAAGTTGCTGGCTATTGGGGCTAGGCTTCTGATTTAAGTCATTATCAAGGATAAATATACAGGCCCTCATGAGGTAGTAGGATTAAAGCAGGTGACAGGGACTAAATTTGACTTAGCAAGGATGAATGAGCAGTGCAGGGGCTGATTTGGGAAAGGTTAACGGGTGCAGAACATGGCAGACCAAAACTATCCTGCTGCCTGCCTTGGCAATGCCAGCCTGTAAAATCAACATCATAATGCTGTGGAGGAAACAATAAGACCACAAGTAATCTTTAACCATCATACTTTGACGTTATACCTAGTTAATAACAGCCATGTATAAAATCCAAGATTTATGGGGAAGAAGTCGTATTTGAAGACAAACTATATGCTGTTCTGTTGTTCAAAAGGTTAAAAATACTACCAGTAGATCAACTAGCACAATATCAAAATAAACTGTTATTTTCAGCCGCAGCTTATCTCAGCAGAGCAAAGCAGAATTCTCCAAGGTCCTATTGGTGTGAGTGTTGAAGAAGTTTGTGCTTGTATTTGCAAGAAAGCAGTGTGTCAGTGGAACAATGCACTATAAATAGGGGTCCTCAGGGCTAGATATAACTGTCCAAAGAGGCCAAGGGGGTTGCCCTTCCACTAAACCAGAGACTCACATGGCCCCATACCTCAGTGAATGCCGCTCCAGTTACGCTGCCAGTGGCCAGCTTCCACTATAACCTTAGTAAACTTGGCACTTCCTCCAAACACTAATCTTCTGTGGTTATAAGGTCATAAGGCTGCACCATAAGAGCAAAAACAAAGAACTGCTGAAGCAGGGGCTGCGTCCTACATCATTTAGTCAGTCATGGGTCTGTACACACATGGATAGTGTAATACACTTGGTAGAGCTTGGGTTGTGTTTTACTTCTGTCCAAGAGTAGACCAACATCTCACACTGAAAAGGTACCTCCAGAAATGCATGTTCTCACCCTGTGTTGGCTCCTCAGTGCCTGGGATGAGCTGGGCTGTTCTGCCATGGCGCGACCATGGGTTCTCCCATCCATTAAACTCGGCAACATGGGCCAGCCGAACGGCTCAGAGAAGCTACGCATCATGTGCCGCATATGATCCCTGTGGGCATGGAATGGATCCCTGCAGGAGATGAAGAAGTAAAGACAAAGTGAATCTCAAAATTCACTAAGGAATTCTCTGCTGGACAATGATGAGGACTGCAAACCATGATGAAGGTTCCTGGAGAGAAAGGCACTTTGTTCATACATTTAAGAGTGACTCCTATCACCTATGTCAGTTTGGAGTTCATTAGGGATAAATTCTTCAATTAACACAACCCACTAAAATAAACAGGACACCTAAAATAATTTCAGCCACCTTTACACTCCTCTTAAAAGTCGGGTCAAGTGTGGCCACTCTAACTCAGCAGATGTCCACTCATGCAATAAGTGAAAGTGACTATGTGAGTTTCTCAAAAACAGTACATTACTAATTACTTTCTCTAAATTGTACTGAGTTCTTCAGTCTTACTTACTGCTGTAATTAACATATATTACGAAAAATTTACTTAAAAAAACACCTCCTTTCTAAATGATACAAACTTGTCACAAGCATCGAAAAAGATACATGGATGGACATAAAATAATGCTGCACTACATAATGAGGTTATACCTAATCACGACTTTGACATACATTTTCAATCTGCAGTTTAGTTACATAAATAAACACTTTTATAGATTGCAAAAGGTCAAGGCTAAATAAATTCAATCAAAATTTGGCCAAAGTCCAGTTTTACAGAAAAATAATGATGGAAAGTGGGACTTAGGTTGACATTTTCTGCAGAAACTCACTTATTTACTTAACGTTAGCCATAAAAAAAAATAACGTTAGTCTTTATCTTAGGATTTGCGTTAACTAATTTTATTATTAGCTTGTGGACACACATTTGAATTTGTCTGGGTTATCTATATATTTATAACCTTTCTTGACTGGGATATACCCACTAAAAACGGTTTATCCCCGTGATAAACTAAATTTGATGCACTGATACATGATGCTAACAGCCTAGCTAAAGTTAGTTACAATATCAACTCATATGCCAAAACCGTTATATTGGCTTTAATACAACGGTTCAGCAACTCACGAGAAGAACGGATCCTCATCAAACTCCCTGATGTTACTGTTGAACATTTCCACGGATTTTAAAGCTGTAAACAAAAAACTGAGATGAATGTTTTCAAATAATAATAATGATAATCCGTGTCCGCCGCAGGTGTCCCAGCTCTGCCGCTCAGCCTCGGTGGGTAGGTACTGTCACTATGGAGGTGGAACCCAATTTGATTTAGAACCAAACTCACGCTGACACCGGCCACGTGAGGCGAACTCGGCCCTCTGATTGGCTGGTTATTCGGAGCTTTGAACTGTAACTACACCGGCCGTGTGTTGTGGGTGGCTGCCATGACAACGGCACTCTAGAAATTTCTCATCAAACTCGAGTTTTCTTATCTTCCCTGTGCAGGTCACCATATTAGCTGCGTGCATATCTAACTGTACTTCACGGGGCCTATGTAATCTCTATACATGGACAACTAAGTTATACCCATTCACAACTTCAGGATCCCAATGATTATTAAGGTGAAGAAGAAATCACACGTGGCTACTCAAAGATTGAATTGCAATCTAGCTGTTTCTGTTTCTGAAGCATGGCTTGCTTTGGTAATTGTAGGGTGTGGAGAAATCATGGGTTTGGGAAAAAGCTCAAACAGCAAAGTTAAATTTGTATGCTTTACTTTAAGCAAATCATCCCTACACTCTTTATTTATTATATCATTACAACACAGCCTATTTGGAGAATATGGGAGTGACACACTGTGTCCCAGACTTAGTATAGATTTACCATCTGGCTGTTCCACAAATAGGCCTGAGTCTGGATTCTACACCGCCTTGAATCCCTACTCAGACATAACAGCAATAGGACACCATATTGAATAAACAAAACATAAACATGAATTACTAAGTAGCATTAAGTATGGTCAAGAGGAGAGGACAGTTGGGAGCAGGTGAGAAGACGTCTTCTCCAGCTTTAAATTAATCCTGATGCAGACCCAAGAGATAAGGTTATCTCAGAGTGAGGGTGAGTCAGGCTACTTTTTTTAAGTTACTGTATGGCAGGCAGGACCGTAGCCAGGATTTTGGAAACATTAAGGTTATAAATGTTGGATGAGGCACTGAGGTGTTTTTACTTAGTTTAGTTAGAAAACCAGTAGCCTTATTTTGCTCATCAAATATGTGCCAGCTTCCTTTAACCCCACTTACAGATTCATCTCATTCATCCACAAAAGCACAAAACAGTTTTCATTCAAAAGAAAAAAATCACACCTTTATTTACTGAGTTGATTACGAAAGACAAAGTGTATCAAATCCTACATCTACATGGCAAAACAAACAACATTATCTGACTCTAAGATCTGTCTTCATTAAAAAATAACAAAGCCAAATAAAGAACAGCAGATTTTTTAATTGAATAAAATTTACAGTAATAAAATAATAAGCACAACACACAAAGTTTTTACAATAGGTGTAAGAAATTAGCGTAAAGGTGAATTAAGAAATGCTGTGTTGATTGAATTTGACGGATATGGGCAGAAGAAAACAAAAGCAAACTTGACTGAGTGAATGAGGAGTAGAAAGTATCCAGATAATGTGAAGGATCTTTTGTCTGTCTGTTTGGTGTTCCTTAGGTTACAGGACTTCCCATGAGCCTCTCCTGTCGCAGGGAGACCAGTCTGTTGAGCCACAGCTCCTCGGCCTTTTCCTTGTCCATGAACAACTGCAGGACAGCAGAGAGAGGACAGGTTAGTAAGAAGACAAAGATACTGACAACATCAAGAACAACAAGACTGCAGGGAACGTACAAGAGAACACAGGAAAACAAAACTGCTTTTTGTTTTCACTGTGGTTTAGAGATTTTTTTTTTTAGAGTGCATAGAGACAAGAAGCATAAAATAAGGAATATCATACTATTTTTTTCATAAATGTCAGGGCATTAAATGCAGATTTGAAAAGGACTTTGAACCGTACTGGAGAGTAAAATTGCACTGATAGTATGTGAAAGTATAAAATCACAATGTTGAGTGACCTAGTCATTGACCACACTTCTGAAAATGGCTACCACTCTGTCTGTGTGTGTGTGATGTTTGTCTTTGAAGCCTTTTCAAAGGAAATGTGGTTGTGTTTTAAAGGGACACACAAACCACAAATCAATAAATCTGCTGGGTTGTTTAGTGCAGATACAGTATATCTGTATCACTAAGTAACAATAGCACTACAGATATGCTGAAATTATTGTAATGATGACATATTTTACTAAGGTAATTTAGAAAAAAATTGACATAATTTTCAATCGGATACATTGATGTGTTTGGAAAAAAAAGGTCTGTGCATGTTATGTGTTTATGTAAAAAAATAAATCAATAAATAATCTGCTGTTACATCTTTATGGGCATATTTATTGTACTGTATTTTCTACTGTTTTTGCATTTTAACTACTTTCTGCGGAATTTATGTATTTTAAATGACATCGTTTATGATGTGGTGTCCTGTATTGTCAATTGTCCAGTTTTGTGTTGTTTTTTGGTGCTTCATGGCGAAACCAAAGATAATTTTCCATAGTGTGGACAATAAAGTTCCTCCTCTCTATATAGATTTTTTTTTTAAAAACTCTCAAACATCTATGTATGTGTATCAGCATTGCCTCAAAAATCCTGTATCAGTCAGACTCTAACAATAATATACATAATATATACTCAAGCCTGGACCTGAATCTTTGCATACAAGTATTGTACAGTATTCTGTCAACCAACTTGTTTGCTCCAATGACACATTCTTTGTTTAACTGCTTCTTTTGAATCGCCTAAGTGCAGTATAAGTCGTTGTCCCCTGTCATTTTTAGTACAAGTCCACTCCTGACGATAGTTATTATAACTGTGGTGTTATAGCCGCTCAGTCCTAATGTCTAAAAACCTCTCACATCCAGGATGTGACAGAAATGAATGAGCCATGTTTCCCAGTAAGCTCATGCGCCTGGCACAGGACTGCCTGTTGACACCCATGTGACCTCAGCGTGAACCATGTGACACAGTGATGACTGTAATAGTAGAGTGGATGGCTATGAAAGCTTGAATGTAGAATCTTTAGTCTTTCCTTGCTATCTACTTCAAAATGCACCTGATGAAAACCTTTACTTTGAACGTACAGCCAAGACAGTTTTGCGGCTGTAGCAGTGTATTAGCCTGGTGATGGAAAAAGGCCCACACATGTGACTTGTATTCATCGCAGTACATCACCAGAAGTAATGATACTGATTGTAAGAGGGCTATAAAACTGCTGCTGCAAGTGTCTGATGAATGAGGGCATCTGTTTATTAGGAAGTAACATAATGACTATGAGAGTGAGGAGCAAGGCGCTGAGACATAGGGGGAAAATTGGAAGATCGTTTCTATATTCAGTGTGTGTGTTTGTGTGAGAGATAATGTTGACATGCTGGCTATGTGTACATACTGTATATCTATGTGATGATATGTGTCTATTATTATGCAGATTGTAGAGCAACCCCGGCCACGTCGATCCTTCATTCCTAACGTACGCTGCTGCTTACAGCTGCACTGCATGTTATCTGTGTGTTAGATTCAACACCAGTGAGTTCTTGTCTGTCGGCCCTGCACTGGTGTCATGGTGCTAATGAGGCTGTGTGTGTGGGATGACAGTATCTGGGCTGGGCTAATGGGACTCATCTGTTCTAATTGGAAGTGGAGCTGGGGCCGGGGCCCGCCTGGGGCATATTGCTACCATACATCAGCCTGTCTGAGGGTGTGTGTATGTGTGTGCATTTGAGCGGAGGAGAGGAGGAGGGGGGGGGGGGGGGTTGTACGCACCTAGATGTGTGTTTGTGAGAGGGTTATCTGCATACGTCAGGGCATAACTTAGTTTCCCCAGTGGAGATAGATGACTGGGAAGCCCCAGGGAGCGTTATTGGAGTTTAAAGTTTTCCCTCTCGTTTTTCATCATTGGTCTGCAGGCAGGGGAGGAGATGATGTTTGGAGGCTATAATCTACTACACTGCAGTATCCTATACTATATGATGCAGTGTATCAGAAAATGCAGAGGTGGTGGTGCAGTGATATTGGTTGTGGTGTTGGTAGCAGCACTGGTATTTTAGACAAAAAAAAGTTTCTAAAGTTTTTCCGCCAATCAATAAAAGGGAAACACCGTACTCATAAAAACATGACAGCACTAAAAGATGAAATGACAAGCTGTTGCCTGAAGACTGGAAGCTACTCATTGGCTCAGAGGACTTTTAAAGCTCTGCGTTAAAGCTCGGCTCCACAGTTTATGAAGACTTTGAAGCGATCAGAAAAATCTAAAACAGAGAGGGAGAGGTTTCCAGGTGAGAACTTACAGTGGGATGAGCGAGAGTGTCGTTGTCATTGTAGACTATGGACATGGGAAGAGTGACGTCCTGAGAATCTGCCCTCTCTGGCTCCTGCTTCACCTCAACTGGTTCAGTCTGAACACAGAGAAATACACAAGCCAAACAAAAATGGGTCACACTCAAATTAAATTAATTCAAACATTTTAATACATTGTAGAGTAATAGAACACACACTAATAGAGTAGGATGATTACATGAGGATAAAAAGAGATAAACATTATTTTACTGTCTGACTGGAATGGATGAATGGAATATGCACAGGAAGACACACACTTCTCCCCATCAAACTACACATTTGTGTCCCACATCCATACAAATTCTAAGCATGTTTTGAGTATGTAGCATGTACACTCAAAAAGTCAGTATATATTCTAAAAACACTTGATTTTCAAAGTTCATGGATAATATTGTTCCACAATTACTGTCCCACACTGCAAAGGAAAAGGGAAATACACCCACTGCTGGAAAACAAGAACAGAACTGTGAATGGTGGTGAGAGTACTACAGGAAGATCTAAGAGTGAAAAAATTATCATTAAATCTTTGGAAAAATATTTAGCTTTCTCAAAATGCAAACTGACTGACGTCTCTCAGTGCACGTTACCTAAGTACCAAAGTAAATATAGGAGGAGCTTCACACAGCTGGAAAAAAATCAAACTAATGGTGGATGCTGGTAAAAACTGCTCCAGGAACAACAAAACAGAACAATGTAATCTTTGAAAAAACATGTTGATGTTTTCTTGTGAAGTTTAACTGGCAGTGACATTCAAAAATCACAGTTTGACACGCATTTGCACACATATTGTATCATTTAGTATGAAACAGTTAGGTGTGTTGATCTCTTTGGTATACTAATGAAAAAAAAACAGTATAATAGCACAATTACTATATGGTATAATGTGTATACAATTAGTATCATGACAAAGGATTGTGAAATGCAATATGACAATTAAACCAGCAGATGGCAGTGAAAGTCTGGCCCATGCAATAGGCACATACTGTTATCAACTTGTATCCCTAATATTTTGTCTTACTTGACTCATCTACTGGTGTGTATGTGTGGTTACAAACAAGGCGGTGAGAAAACATGAGACCATGACCAATTTATTTCTCCTTTCAGGTCATCCACTTTATATTTTCTGTAATTTTGCTAAACCAGAAACTCTGGTGAGAGGGGCCCGGCTTCAGATAAGCTACGGTGCATTTGGTCCTTTTATGTTGGTGGCTACTGAAGCTAAAAATTGTTAATATTACAATATTCAAACACTTCAAAGAATCAGCTTTGTGACAGGTTACCTTTATCAGTTGGACAGCAACATCATACACGTTTTTTTACAGGTAGAGCCCAAAGGTTCTCTGTCTCCCCATTTTGCCATCTGTAACGTCCAAGCTGATTGAAGGGAATGTGATTTAGAAACCATTCTTCCTCCATCCCAAGAGCTATTACTTAGCTATTACTTACTTACTAAAATTATAATAAGCCCCATATTTGAAAGGATGGCCTGCTCTCCTTGTTGTACTTGATAAAGAAGAAATATCAAAATGAACACTTTGCCAAGTCCATTCATGCTTCAAACGCTCCTAATACCAGCCCCCGAGCAAATGTTTACCTTGTTGGAAAGAACTATTTAAAATTAATTTGGCTGGATAAAAAAGTGAGTGAGATATAAAACACACTGACTAATAAGGATGGTGTTCTGCCAAGTATCAGATAGTGCAAGTGGTCATCACAATTCTTAGTAATAATATGCTGAATATATATTTCTACTGAATGCAGCTTGCTTGAAATAGAAAAAAGAATTATATATATAGACTAGCAAATATTTAACTTTTCACTGAGTTCTCCTCCTTAACAGTGCCTTAAAATAATCAATAGTCACAACTCATTTTTAAATACATAATGGTTATAAATACCAAAACCAAGTCAACATATCTAAAATAAACACATTAAAGCATACAAACTATGACATACTGTAATTTTGGTACTATTTTGTTTAAAAAATGATTTAATTAATTATCAATTTCTGTCAATAACAAATAGCCCAAAGAAATCTTTTATAGGGTAGTCAAGTAATCTTCAAATGTGTATTTTGCCATCATTCTCTTCATGCAGCCAGAAATATGAAAGAAACATGAAACCGCTAAAAGACTTTATGAAATCCTCCCAACTAAGGATGAATTGTTTGGATATCTTAAGTAAACTAATGGAAAGGACTAAACCCAAGAGATTCATCTGAAAACCATTTCAGAGCTGTTATAAAAAGTCAGTTTAAACTTGAATTTGTATTTCATTAAAGTATACTTTAGATTTAAGATTAAAATACTTTTTTGGTACTTCACGTGCACGTTCATCAGAATTTGAACAGATCTTTTTCTATTCTCCTATATTATGTCTTACAAGGTGATTATATATCATTAACTTTCTACTCATATTAGTGACACCTTTAGGGATGGATGGACAGTTGTGAGAACATGTGAGAACAAACTTCACGTACAAGTTTTTCCCACATGGGAGGCCTAGGTGTGAACATTAACAGCTACTAATACTAACATCATTGAACCTGGTAATGTTGCAGCTTCGATGAGTCAAAAGTGTTTTACAATTTGAGGCAGCAAAGGCCGAGTATACCGTGCATGTACGACCTGTGCAGTCTGCTTCAGCCAGGGCACATCAGCGGAGTTCAGATCGGTCTTGACCTTTATCAGACTCACCAAGAGGTGTCCCAAAAGTCTGTGCAAGTTTGCTGTCACATGTTGTCGCCTATCTTTTCAAAACAGCCATGAGCCCCAACAAATCTAATTCCTGCTCCTTCAGAGAGAGGAACATTTCAATAATGACTTGTGTGTTTTGTCTGCATCTGCACAACCAGAGGGAGGAGAGAGAGATGGAGAGAGGGAGACACAGGATGGCTGTTGCCTGCTGTGGCTTTTGTGTGGGTGCTGCCGCTTTGGAGGCGGAGAACAGTGGAGCGTCTGATGAAACCGTCTCAGGTCGGAACAAACGGCGCTGAATGGGAATGTTTGATTTGGTCTGGGCTGTCTCTGGACAGACGGCACAGCATTGCAGAGAGGGAAATTCAATAAGAGACAGAGTGAAAAGATAGAGAGAGTGAGGGGAAGGGGGAGAAAGAGAGACAGAACGCACCTTTATATCATCCCTGGATGATTTGAAAGCCTGAGGAACAAAGGAATCACTCTCGATGGCCTCGATGTCCTTTATCCTTCGCACTTGCTCCTCCAGAGAAGTTCCCTCTGAAACACATGTTACACAGAAGGGGAGGCTATGAACAAAAGCAAGCGCATGTGTGTTCAGAAACACACACACACACACACACACACACACACGTACACAGAGGGTCAGCTGTTCCTTGTCATGCTCTGAAAGGCACCAGATTCCTTTTGGACTGGGCTTAGTTGATGGTATGTTATCTCTATGTATAATGCTCTTCGACACATACAATATGAAATATCTGATATTCCCCTATTTTAATCTTGGCCTCTATGAAAAGCACTCTTGCTTAGTCAAGGGCACAGAGCCACTACAAAAGGAGAGTGGGGGGAAAAAATGCTAACAAGATGATAGCCAGACAGTGAATTACACTGCATTCTAAAATAATCAAAATATGAACACAAACGCACTGCAACGGAATTTCATTACGGAGACTAAATGTGATTAGGTTTCATACAATTTTCGTGTATTGGAAAGTATTTTTGCTCTGGCTTGTCCAATCAAACACAAAAGACAGAAAAAGGTTTCCAGTAAATTACTCTTGGATATAAACACATCAGGATTCTGCATATCAGATAATAAATCATTTCAAGAATTCAAGAGCAGTCTTCATAGCGTAGGAGGGCAAAAATAGGTGTGCCAGGAAAGTTAGCAACAGAAGAAAAAAAAAAAGACAGAGTCTGAATGCTCCCATTATTTTCTAGCTGTCAATCTTTCTACTGATCAGTCAATATTCATCCCTCTCTCCCCCATCCATCCGTCCTCTCCTGCACTCTCCCATCTCTCTATCTGTCAATCCAGCAGACATCCATGTTCCTCTGCTCCACTGATGTAGGCTGTGTCATGAAAACAAGTACACAAATGGGAACACACACTCACTCACTTACTCTCACACACAAAGAACATCGGGATACAAGTACTCCCACATGTACATGTGTATTTGCAAACTTACATACTTTGCACTCATATTCATGGTTGCCATAAATATGCACATGCTGTATACTGTAGCGCACACACACACACACACACACACACACACACACACACACACACACACACACACACACACACACACAGCATGCAATTGGATCTAATAGCAGAAATTAATTCAATCCATTAGCTGCAACAGAAAGGGTGTCACAACAGATCTTCATGGCCCTGGTGTTTAATGAATAAATGAATATTTGTTCCGGCTTTCAAAGCATCACATGCTCTCGCACACATACACCAAAGGCACATACACCCTATTATTGTTCATAATAGCACTCAAACAAACTCAGTTTTGATTTAAATGCACTGCAGAATTGGACAACTGAGTGACAAGTAGAATTAAGCCTTTCTATATGACAGACTATCAACTTGTCATCCTGCGCGGGAAGATGTGAGCTGAGACGCATTGCACAGCAGCTCCAAAAATAGTCATTACCTTGACTGGGCTGCTAGATGAAGTCTGAACACTGGCCCAATATCCTCCCGTGGCCTGTCCTTCACACCACTATCACCGCTGCTTACTGCACGGCTACATGAGCGTGCATGTGTTCGAATGAAAACTGTCCGACAATTAATTCAGCACAATTAATTCACTTTTTCAATTACTCCTTTCCTACTGTCCTTCGAGCGTGAATGCCCTGCATAAAGAACGACCATGCAACAACAGTGACATCCTTACACACACACACACACACACACACACACAAACACACACCATATCTGCTAGCATCTCCTTGGCAGGCCTGTCTGTGGGTTGTGTGTGCTGCAGGAATCCATTAAGACCTCAGACTTTTTGACAAACACATTATTGGTAGATAAAATGACTTCCATATGCTGTTTGTCAGATGTCAGCGGGAAAAGATATGTATTTCATGAGAAAATCAAAAATAATGGACTTTGAGTGTGGGCCTAGCGAGCTTAGAGGCAGACAAAAATCAATACTCTAGCTGGGCGAGCGCACTCCGCAGCTCGGAGAGGTCAAAGTTGATATTTAATATTGACACATTATCTGGCAAATTAATTTAACAGGTCGACTCAATTGTCACCGCATTAGGAACGCTTCTCTGTCAGTGATCAGAGGAGGATAAAGTGAAAGCCGAGAGAGAGAGAGAGAGAGAGAGAGAGAAAACAGACTGAGAGAAGGAGACAGAGAGGAAAAGAAACACAAGAAGACACAATTACATGTACACTATGCACTGCTTTAAATTAGGTTATTTTTATCTCTATCTATGGCACTTGTGTCTGGATGCTGAAATGCATTACAGCCATTACCATGATTCAGGAAATGGGATCAAACCCAATCAATAAACGTTGTTTGTTTGTATCCGCAGATTAGAATAAAGGGTAGTGACGGAGGGATGTGTATACATGTGTGTTTGTGTCCTTGCATGTTTACACTCATGTATGTGCGTATGCGCATGTGTATAAGAGGAGTTGGAAAAACTCACTTGCCGTCTCATTACTGAAATTAGTTCGACAGACAGCGGTGCTGATGAGTGGCTCAGAATCAATAGGCTATTGTTTTCTCTCTAAATAGCTGTTTGTCCACTTCATTGATTAAGACCAGAAGACTGGGAGAGAAAATAAAACCAACCAATGGAAACAGATTTCAACTCATCTCCTTCAGCCTTGAAGATGTGAGTGTTGTGGAGCACTTAACACTTCCCTGCCAGAAGAGGGAGCTGTTCAACAACACATGTCTATAAGCGGGAAGAGGCCTTGGGCTGTGGCGGTTGTCTTTGTAAACTTGACTTTGGTCTACAGTTTGTCAATCAAGAGCAGCCGAGCTGAATATATTGCTGCTGCTGATTAATTCCAGTAATTGAGTGCACTAGCGTGCCAGCTAAATTACCGCAGCACTTGTTGTTGTGTGGAGAAAAAATAAATAAAGGGAAAACTAACTGCTTGTTTTATTGAGGTCTCACAAATTGCGGCAAATCTTTGACAGTGTTTCAGAATTATATGGCAAACAGAGAGCTTTTTTTTTTATGCAGAGGCACTTTTACCTTTATTGGATAGTGGGCAGTGAAGAGGCAAACAGGAGACAAGGGAGAGAGAGAGAGAGATGGGTATGACATGCAACAAAGGTCCCTGGCTGGAATTGAACCAGGGATATTGCCGTAATGTGGCATGCGCAGTAACCATTCAGCTACCAGGGCGCTCTGGCAAACAGAGAGCTTAAAGGCATTTAATGAATTTATTGAAAATGAATAAGGCCATAGCAGAGAAAGAGCAAATTCTGGTGCTGTATAGTTGTGGTGGTTAGTGCAACTTTAGCATATTAACTACAGGAAATGTATTTGGGACTCAACTGCACTAATTCTAATTTGGACAGTTTAATCCAAGAGCATAACATGTCTGAATTTGTCAAAGAAAGAGATTTAAATTCAAAAAGATGTGTTTTAAATTGAATTTTCATATATTTTCCATTACCGACACATAGAGTCTACGGTAGACACATTGAATCTACCGCAAACAATGATACACATGCTACTTCTTAGAATACATAAAAATGAGCATCTATCGAATTTTCGTAACCCATACCTGGCTTTCACGTGCACACAAGCACACACATACACACACACGCTTGCACACAGCAACATCTCTTGGTTTCCCAGGTTTCAATAACGTGCCCTCCCCTCTTCTGCCTCCCTGCACCGCAGTAAAGATGTGTAATTCAATGCTCAATTTAGGCCTGTCTCAGTGGAGATTTTTTTGCCTGCTAATTGATAGAAATTAAGCCATTAATCAAGCCACTAGCCATCATTCAACCCAGGGAAGATGAATACAAACTTTCATAATAACCACCTTCCCCATTTTAGCCCTCATTAGCATTAATTTTTAATGTAATTATGCTATTCTTTTACACTGAGCTCATAAATTACTGCTCTTTTGTTGCTGGCTGGCCTTGTAAAATCCAAAGTAATGCTTTGTAGTCTGATCTTTAAGGCAATTACTGGCTTCTTCACTCTTTTATCTCCCTGCATTTCCAATAACCTGCTCTCTAATGATTTATCTCCGCTGTACCCCCCCTTCCAATCCCCTTCCCCACTCTTTCTCTCGCTACACCAGCGGCCAACTGCCCCGCTGCCAGCCTCCGCCTCCAATACCCCATCCGCCCACATTCTCCCCATCTCTTTACAGCAGCCCCAGATACATCAGGGATGCACACATACACATGCACAGATGCTTGCCTCCACCAACCTAACTATATTAACACACTCACACGTGTATGAGTGTGTAGTAACTTTGTTTACTATCTCCTTTAGTCATTTTCCAGCTCGCCCTTCATTAGTGAATATCTAGCTCCAGCAATGGCGACAACACCTGGGGAATGCCAAGGTAAGAGACTGGCGCTCCATCTCACGTTCACTCTCGGCTGGTCTCCTGTGGGTCTTACCTGTAGGCTAGCTCCTCTTGTTTATGTAACCCCTGAGCTGGGTAAACACACACACACACACACACACTCATGCACGCACACAGGCACACACTCGCAGAGCTTGGCATCAAACAGCTGAGTTAAGCTTAGCAGGGCTTTGTGCTAGGGGTGATAGAGGGGCTCCGGTCTGGCCCTGTTCTCAGCAGCAGCATCCTGGCTGCATCAAAGTCTTTACCGTACGATTCTCCAGGCCCAAACAACAGGCTGCTCCAAAGCATGCCTGGGAATTGGACTGAACAACAACAGAAAAAAATGAAACAATAGGTTTCTTATTAAAATCCAACTGATGAGATTTCATTATCAGCACCAAATGACTCTCTGCGAGACTTTTTCCTTCACGAAGGAGGATTTCCATTAGACTGTCTCATCAAAACAAATAAACCTAATGTGTCTGTCTGCCTGGTGTCTGGGTATGTTGCTGCTGACTAGATATTGTGTTGATATGAAACCTACCGATCGAGTCAGACCAATTCCTCTACTTCTACAAAGAAAGCCAGACAGCCAACTTAGGTTATTAAAAAGGTGTCTGGTGTGGGCCTTGGTTTGGTAATACTTTTAGACTGTATTGATTAGGGGCTCCTGACAGGTTCTGATGTTAGCCCTGGAAATGCATCAAGTGGCTAATGAGCAGCTATTAGGCCCATCGATTTGCTGATTTCAATTGATAGCTAGCAGGCCAAAGCTGCACGTCAATATTTGCATAACTAATACCCTGCAGCTTCAGGCATTGAAAAATGAGATCTCAATGAGAGAGGGAGACAGAAAAGAGAGGAGGAAAGAAAGACAGAAAGAAAGGAGGATAATGAGAGCAGACAAAAACAGATCAGCAGTTTAGAGATATCAGTGAGGATTCTAGCAGAGAAACACCTGAACATCAAAACAAACCAAATGTCAAGAAAAGCTTAACCACCATGCGTTTCCTCCTCTCCCTGTGTGTGGGGATCTGTAGGTTGTCTGTAAGGCAGCGAGGCACCAATGACGGCTTTGCAACAGTGACAAGACGTGACGCTGATGCCTGAGGCTGCCGGGGTCGACAGGTCACGTAAAATGAAGGAAAAATTCTGACAGGCTGAGCCAGATGTCCCAAGTGTGTCCCCGAGGAGCTTGCGTATGTATGTATTGGTTTGTAAGTGCGTGTGTGAGCAGGGAGATGTCCAATGACAGAGCAGGTGGCTAAGCCAGTCTAAAGTGTGTTCCCACGAGACCACACGCACAGTCGCTCATATATTACCCCCCCCCCCCCCTCCAAAAAAGCCACATGTCTCCATAACCCAACAATGTGCCTTCCACCACAATACATACACAGGCCGAGTGATCCCCTGTGGTGCTAACCTTGTTATCATAGTGTCAACTGGTCTCTGTGGAGTCTCCTCTCCTGTCGACTCCTGTCACTGTCATCAGGGCCCTGTCACACATTACTAATGCTCAGTTGTCGGCCTTTATAGTAACAAACAGGTCTATAAGTTCTCTGGAACTTGTGTAGAATACCATATATGCCACATTCTTTGGATAAAATGGCCCTGTAGCCTTGAGCATTATTTGACCTTAGGAGATATGGTATGTGATATGTTTATGTGATATCTTATATGATATCTATTTGGCATCAGGAAATGAAAAGCAGCTGGTGTCATACACACACATACACACACACACACACACTCTCATAGTGTCTCCTAGTGATAGTGATCTCCCACTCTCCAGTCAATAAAGGTCTGAACGATGAATTAAAGACCCACACAACCTGCTAATGACAGGATGACACGGCAGCCACGCACCATGCTTGGCTATCTCCTTCCACATCTCCACTCATCCCTCTCCCTACTCACCACTTCTCTCTCTTCTGTCATTCAACCTCGTTCTGATCATCTATCCTCTCCACTTCCTCTCCTCGGCTGACCCCAGTTTAACAGCTCTACAGTATATTCTGTCCTTCTTTACTGAAAAAATCCTGCGATTACAATTGAATGCATGTGTTTAGCCTCCTTCTGTCTGTGGCCATAATGAAATCATGGGGGGAAGAAACAATGGATTGGCCCCAGTTTAACCATCCATTTATCAGAATATCTGAAGCCACAGATTGTATTTATAAGAGATGATGATGCATGTAATTGTTTGATTCTGGCATTAAAATTGCACTGACTGACTTAAAGTGTTGCTACATCATTTGTTTGTTCATGCACGTGTCATGCAAACCATCAACATGAGTTACGAAACTTTTATGAGACAAAAACTTAGGCAAAGGAACAAATGCATGCTACATTCCAGTTTTCAAATCTGCATTACAGCTCAAAATCTCTAATGTACTTGTAATTGGTTAATATAGAGAATTTACCATCATTCATCAGGGATGACATGTTTATTGTTGCCTTGTTTACACTGTACCTATCACTATCATGGGTATAAATACAGCATTCATTTCTAAAAACAAGGGTCTACCTTTTGGGAAACTAGTGCTAACAAGCGTCTACTGTATATTTATAGCATATACACTAAGTCAGCTATTTATCTGAAATCCTAGCTAAGAGTGGACTGCTCCTGCTGACCTGCATGCATGGTGCTAACTGCAAACATCAAGGGCTAACAAAAACCAGGTGGGTGTGTTTTTGCATGTGTGTGTGTGTGTGTGTGAGGGAGAGAAAGAGAGCAGTGTGAGTGTTAGCCGATGTCCTGCGCCTGGGCAGCATCACAGAATCTCATTAAATAGTGAAGCTTTCACAGTCTGAGTGGTGAGATCTTCAAGATCACAGCCACTTTCTCTGTCGACGGGCTCAAAAGGAGACTAGTGGCATTCTGAAAATTTTGTATTCAATTTTGTTTCCATATACGCTTTCAAATTCTCACCGAGGTCTTATTATTTCAGGACTTGCATGCGAGATGTTGTCCCTATCAGCAAAAATCACATACATCTAGAAAACCTGTGTATTAGGAACTTGGTAATTTTTTTCTGCAACAACTTAGACATTTTGAAATATTCATTGGTTAGGGATGGTTAATTAGACGCTTTTTGCACATGGAATACTCTTTGACAGCTTTTGTTTACAGTGAACTAAGAGAGCTTTCGAAAGATAATGGTTAAGTGTTGTAAAAATACAGCAGCACATAGATAAAGGAACATACACCTGGAACTCATTTATCATATTTTAGACTTCAAACTGTTCAGTAACCTGGAATATGATAATAGCCGATCTGTCTGTGACACTCAAGGAGCTCTTTATTAAGCACAGTGCTGTTTTAGTGTGATTAGACTATAGAGTCCTGCCCTCCCTGCCTTTACCAGAAATAACAAGCATTTAACTGCATTAACTTGATGCTAAACTAGGCCGTGCGTATGTGGGAGCATATGTGTGTGTATGTGTGTTTTTGAATGTGTGCACGCGCGGGAAAAAGTGCAGCGGTCTCCATTTTTCGATCTCAGGCTGGTCAGCAGCTCTTTTATGAACAACTCTATAATTAGAGAAACACCAAGCAACTAATTACTTAATTGGAGCAAGGTCTTTAAAATGAAAATGATGTAATCAGAATCCAGGAAATGCGCTCGATTTTCACATACACTGACACATGAACGCCAACACACAAGCAGGCACACACACCTTGTGACCTACAACCTTCTTGACATGTAGCCATCAAGCACCCAGCTCTTTCCCCTTAGTTGGGCTGTAATTGATTCTCCCTTTCACTCTACTGGCTCCTGACAGGGTGTGTGTGTGTGTGTAGGAGATTCAGTGAAAGGGACAGAGTGGGCGAGAGTCTCCTGTTTGTGTGGACTGCTACAAACTATATTAGTAAAGGTCATGGCCGTGTGTGTATGTGTGTGTCTGAGTAATAATTAATTAGGCAAATGCCCCCCACCCCTCCTCTTCTGACCTCAGTTGTAGACTAATAACCTTGGTACCGTGTAATATATTACCCTCCTTTTTTCTGTTGCACTCCGCCTTATTGGAGGGAATCATGCAAAAGAACAAAACAAAAGCGACGTCATCATTTGCATCTAAATCCAAAACCCCTTACTGTAAATTATTTTTATTCACCACCTAAATTACAGGAAGGAAATGCATGAATAGTTATGTGAATTTAATGACCAGTCAGTCCTGATATGTTTGATTTCTGTCAGCTGTACTGGTGTGCAAGACGGGCTGTATCAGTCATTCTCACTGCACCATAACTCTCTTTCTCTCTCTCTCTGTGAACAAGTATACAATAAATGGTGTGCTACTCCCTCCAGTGACCCTTCCCGTCCACATTCTCTCACTGTCACCCTATCCTACATACACTACACCCAAGTCCGCCAACTCCCCCCAAAAAATACCCCTCCCTCTCGAGTCTGGGATCATGGGCTCTGTCCTGGCGGAGCTTGTCCCTCCATTAGTTGCTAAAAAAGAGTACAATGTTTGCTTACGTGACTTTCTTATACCCCTATAAGAGAAACAAAGTGAGGCAGGTGAAACCTGGTTATTGATCTGAATGGGACAACTGGGCAAACCAGGGTCATGAACACATGTAAAGTATGGTGTGTTTTATGCTGAATTCCTTTATGAAAGACTAATTTTCTCCCACCTTTGATTTTCATTTTGTCAAATAAAATGTGGTTTATTAAAAATAATCTACTTGGTCTCTTAAAATTTGTATATTTTCTATACAGTATCTCTCTTTTTCAGTAATGTACTGTATATTTTACAACATTTGTTGTATACATTTTGTGGGATTACTGTGATTGTTTTTGTAATTCTTTCTTTCAAATGTTTTTTGGGACTGTGTGCAGACAGGAAACTGTTACCGCTATTGTGTTTTGGCTTTAATTTTATACCTTATAGCTCACATGCTGCTGATGTGGTTTTTATTTATTGCTCTGCTTAAGTCAGTATGTTTTATTACTTAACTGCACTATGACGATCCTTGTCTGATGACAATATGCTCTTATAAAAATCAGCCAAGTATTGGTGGTTGTATGCTGTGTGATACCTTTCTGTTCACCTGTGCACATTTTCTATAAATTTTCTTTTTGCACTACGGGCTCCATGCAGAGCTAAACCTCTGCTACACAATGTGGTGCCAACGAAGCCTCGTGATAAACACATTTTGAGATCTAACATACAAGCTAATTTCAAGCATTCCAACAACACAATCGTCACACACACATTTAAAAAGAGACGCAAAACTACAACACACACATGCACATACACACTCCTCAGTGACCTCTGATGTCTAATGACAAACCTTGCAGGGGCCACCACATGGCCAGAGCCACCCAGGATGCCAGCACTTTGACCTGCAACAGTCTGCGGGTGTGTCTAATCACTGCAGTCTGACCACCCTGTGTGACTGCACCAAGTACACTACTGCTGTGTGTGATCATGTCCAGACATACGTGTGTGTCTGTGTGTGTGAGTGTGTGTGTAAGCCACTTTTACATACTGGGAATGTTTTCAGTTAGTGCAGCCAACTTCTCTGCGTTCAAGCTCTTCATAGTAAGGCTTTGTAACTGTTGCTAAAATGGTCATACCGATTTTTTAAACTCAATTTTTAGAAGAAAAAAAAATCATAAAAATGTTATCAACTTATATTTTCACGATTAAATGTAGAAAATAAAATGATGGCAAACATCCCTACTCAGTACACCTAAAAACCAAGGTTTTTTTTCAGTTCCTTAATTTAATCAAGACAGATTTTTACATTGAATATCTCATTTTGAACAAATTTGTGCGATACTATCTTAAACCTGAATGGAACGGACGGGGAATCTAGAAAATACATCTGCTTGGTGACTCAATGAGAGGTTACTGAACATACATCAGTTTACTGGCAGCAGGTTAATTGATAAGGGTGACCCACAAAACGATTACCAATGACAGAGGGTAAAAGGGTGCTGTCAATCATTTGTCCACTTGACCTGAATGAACACAGGATGGAAGCTTGCATGGTCAATTTCTATGTAATCTAGCCAATGGCAGAGATAGCTCGGCTGCTATCGAGTCAAACATGTCATTCCATAGATATCCTTAAAGAAATGATGAAGCTATGGGCTCCATAGCTGCAGAAGTGACAGCCACACCGGGCAGCATCAGCATCCCATTACCCCTGGACAACAAAGGGTCACACGGGGTTAGGAGAATTCGGCATGCACCTCCACTCGTTCACGGGACCAGCAGCGCTTAGGACAGGAGGTCACCTAATCACCTTGCTGAGCCATCTCCGAGGGAGAAAAGGGGAAGCGAGAAGTAGGGGGGAAAAAAATCAACTTTAAATTTGCAGTGATGAAAAATCAATAAAGCAGTAATTGCTTGGCTTATCACCGTGCAATGAAACAAATTGGTAGGAGAAGGAAGGCAAGGAGAGGGCTGGTGTCCATGCTGCACGCCAGGTTTTTTTGGCTGCAGCGTGGTGGCGAGAGAGAGAGAGAGAGAGCGAGAGCGAGAGAGTGTGTGTGTGTGTGTGTGTGAGAGAGAGAGAAAGATAGAGAGAGAGAGACAGAAAGAGAGAGAGAGAGAGAGGAAGAGAGAGAGAGAGAGAGAGAGAGAGAGAGAGAGAGAGAGAGAGGAGAAGAGTTTGGGCTTCAGTGGGCCAAGGCAAGGAAAAAAGGTCTCCTCGTGATAATTAAATCTTCTCACACTGATTTTCTGCCAAATTTATTTCCCCAGGGACCATAACTCTGATTCAGTGCTTACAAGCCTTGCATAACTAATCATTTCAATGTGGGGGTAACCACAAACGTGAATGAATAGGGAGGAGAGAGGAGAAAATAAAAAGAGAGATGGCTAGACTGAACCTGTGGCACTATTCATCTGTGAATCAATCATTATTTAGGCAAGACAAAAATCAGAAATAAGTGTGGAGCGCTCTTCTGTAAGATTCTGTGTATCTGTTTTAAACACTTTTAAAGAGAAAGTGTCATTGATTGTCAGTGTGTTCTCTTTTACACCATCTCTGCGGAGCATTACGTGCAAAAAACATCCTTTAATTACTGGAACAAATAGAACCCATGAAGCCAATGTAGTGTCGGTTCAATATTCCTCTGACTGTTCCTGGCATGATTGTGTTGAACATAATAACACAACAAATAAGGCCATTTATCTGAAGTAACGACAGGAGATGAGGCTAACTCCACTAATCAATATCGAATCAATACAAACCAGATTTTCTTACATCAAAATCACTGAGACAGATCTTCCTTCAGCGCAGAGTGCACAAGAGCAATACAGTGTCTCCCTCGAGTCCTGGGGTGGATCATATAGCCAGTGGAAAAAAACCCAGTTTAAAAAAAAAAGTATAATGGTCTACCCTGAATGAGGATGCTGGGAACTATAATTATAGCTTGGTATAATTCAAACACTCTCCTTATTGAATCCTCATGTTTTAGTTAATGTGATGAGATCATGGACACCAGATCACTCGTGTTTACCAGCGGTTGAATTTCACCGCTTGTCCTTCAAGTGGCAGCCTGAGCAGCGGCGATGCTGCGCGGCGAGGTAGCGTGGCACGCCACACCATGGCCCCGGTAATTAAAACATTTAAAGCAGAGCCAGCTCCCCTGTGCTCCTGGGGTGTGATACGGGGGTCACGCGCCTGTAGATTCTAATTTGCGCACCATTTGTATTCATGACAGGCACGTGCTAAATATTTAACAGCAGCCCGGCAGGAGTTTTGTATTGTTAGGCTTTCCAGGTCAAATAATTTGATTTCAAGGCAGATTACATTAAGCGTCAATGTCCAAGCCACCACTCTCACTTGCCTCTCATTTCCTGTCTTTTATTACAGCCGAGATAGGCCAGAACTGAAGGGATATGGCTTTGGATTATACAAGAGCTTGTTATCCGTGGATTAGTTATTATTTTCAATTAGAAAAGGGATCACATAATTTATTATGAACGCACACACCCACACTGGTATTGGATGCAGTCACTTGCTTGCGGAGCGGAAATTTTAGCTGACTGACAAATTGTTTAGCAGAGCATGTAATCACACCTAACAAGACAAATATTATTTCAAACAAATGAGCGGGCACATGCATCAATAATGATACTTCAACTTATATTGATTGTTCTTGATGGAGGCATCTTATAGCTGGTTAGGATGTGTATTCTGTTTTTTGTTTTGTTTTTTTTTAATCTTCTGCATTTGAACAAGTGAGACTAGAAACCAAATCCAGACATTTTCCGTGTTTCAGCCGAGGCCCTGTGGTGATTGACAACAGAGCTAGTTAAACGGTGATGAGGCGTTAATGGATGCTAGGTCGAGGAAGCGAGGGAGGGGTGAGCTGGAGGGGGTCTGCGGCTGAATATTTAATGGTCATATAATTCCTGAACACAGACACACACAGACGGGTACACACCCAACCCGTGACCTGTCCTACACACCCCGTAATTAGGGAAACAGTCCTTTCGTTTAACTGCCAAAAGAGCAAACGGTAGGTATATATTCCCCTAATGATATGGGTTAAAGAGCTATTATACATCTCATTAAAATATATGATCTCCCAATCTGGTGGTGGTTTGAGGTAATGGGGACACAGCGGCATAGGGGCTAAAATACCGTCGTCGGGCTATAGGCTAGTGTCCAATCCATATCTACATAATTCTGTGTGACTGCGCAAATGAAAAGATGTTTCTGTCATCGCCTCATAAATGACACACAGACCGGATTTCACTAGATGACAGCGCTGAGATACTGAGTGTGTTTTTGAAGTAATATGTCAGTGTGCGGGCATAAATTGGGGTTATCAAGCGTTTTACATCAATTTCCATCAGGACTGGTTGATGTGTTACCTTTCTCCTTAACTCTGCTGGATATTAAGTACATGAAGAAAAGCAAGAGGAGTTAGCAAAGTCTTAATAAAGATTAATTGGGTTCAGATTTGCACTTAGGCATACACAGAAACAACTGCTAACACCAGTTATTTGTACATATTAGTAAAGAGGGAGCATTTGACTCTCTCTCTCGTATCATATCTTAAATAATCTCTTATAATTTCTTGCCATCAAACGTTGTCATTCCCAGTTCAACTGCAACAACACCTGTGCAGGTGAAGTGAGTAGCTACAGTATGGGCTGTATTGCAGTAGCTAGATTTGATCATCTTTGAAGTGACATGCTGCAGTGAAATGAGCTACAAACTTGAGAAATATTAAGTAAAAAAACAATAAGAAACATAATACTATGGCTGGACAATATCATCTAAAATCTGTATAAAAATAAATGATCAGATTTACCTTAATATCAATACATATAACAATATTTTTTATTGATATATATTGTTTAGTTTTAGTGCTGAAATGATTGTTCGATCAGCAGAAAATTACTCATTTTAATCATTATTTAGCGAATGACACCAGCTTCTCAAATGCAATAATTTCTTTGCTTTTCTTTGTTATAAATAAACTGAATATTTTGGGGTTTTATGTTGTTTTGATCAGATAAAACAAGCAATTTAAATGCATCACAATGAGCTTTGGGAACCACACATGGTGCTCTAGCTATATGTTGCCTTCAGTAAAGTGCCAGCTGACAATACAGTTCACACAAACACACTGTGTTGCACTGACAGTCAGTCTATCTTATTATAGCTGGACACACTATGTTAGCTAAAAGCCTCCTGGGCACACAAACAGCATCTCTCAGCTTTAATAGCCTAAACAAGGCATGCAACTAACAAAGGAATCATCCTTCCCTCTCATTCTCACACCCTTTCATATCAACATGTTTCCTTTTTCAACCACTAGCATCATCTGGCTGCCCTTAACCAGAGAGCCAAACACTTCTTTTAAGTGGAGACTACTTTGTTAACTGATGACCACAGGGCCAGTTATTGATCCTCTGCTTTCTCTCTCACAGTAAACCCTGATGATAAAAACCCCTCTCTTCTTGCAGGGCTGCGCAGTATGCAGCCACAGTTCGCTACAATAATAGCTTGCATATCATAGCATTCACATGAATCAGATCTTGGTGGTTTCGATTAGGGCTAAACTAACTCAAACACATTGCCGGTCTAGGATGTGAATCTATTTATGAACGAGGAGTGTAGGTGGTAGTGTTGTTCACTTCTCCCCTCCACTCTCTTTAAAGGTTTTCTCATTTCAGTTGACTTAGCGGTGCAAGTGTAAACTTTCTAGTTGTGTTGACCTCTAAGAGGCCCTGCGGGGAATAAGGAGACCCCTGGTGATCTGCTGTTTAGCAGCAGCAGTGGCCCACCTCCTCCATTTTACTTTAGCTGGGAGGAAGGGCAGAAGAGGATGGAGCTGGCTGACTCTACTTGTGTGTCTGTATGTGTGTGTGTGTGTGTGTGTGTTTATGACAGTGCCACCGCCTTCACTTCCAAGGCAAGGGCAAGTCATCAGGGCCACTCTGTCGAGCCTCTCTGATCTCACTTCATGTGTCCTTGTGCGGGGTAAAGAATAAAATGATGGTCCTCAAAGGCAACGGCTGCACAGCACGCTGTACCGCACCGCTCCACTACTCAAGCACAACACCTAATTTCACACAGATGGAACAGTTGGAGTGAGGGATGAAGAAGCTTTGAGCAAAGGGGAGAAAGAGTCAACTGATTCCAAAAAGAGGCAACAGTGCGGTGTGAACTTTGCTTAAGAAAGCTATTTGACTGGGTGCCTTGTTCTGTGGCCCCAAGCGAGGCACTTAGTCACCACTTTGGCAGTGCTTCTACACAGAGAAGAGAGAAGCAAGAGCAGAGAAAGAGTAACAAAGACACAGAGGAGAGGGCAGGAGAGAGGTGGAAATGGTTGATGAGGACAAATGGAGGTGGGAAGAAGGAGACTTATGTGAGACAGAAAGTAGGAGGAGAAAACAGAAAAGGGGAAGAGACAGAGCACCAAGCAGCACCAAGAAAAAATGAATAATATTAATGTGAGAATGGCGGAGAGGCAGAAAAAACTCAACAAAACAAAACAGGGTGCAATAGAGAGAAGGAGGGAATAAATTCTTTCCAGAACTGGGGGAACAAAGCAATAGTGCAAGGCTAATTAGTTTCTGATGGCTGGACTTTCATTCGGCTAAAAGGTCAGCTAACTTTAAAGGTCACACTGCCATTCCTACTCGATGCAAACACAAAATAATTACACAAAAAGAGAAGAGAGAGAGTCCAGCAATATAAAAACACCCACACTAGAACAAATTATTCTGCTACACATGCCCGAGTGCGCACACACACACACACACACACACACACACACACACACACACACACACACACAGTGTTGTTGATAACAGCACATTTGATATTCTCATTTATATCATGCTCTGGTCAGAACAGGGACCAGGGTCATTATTCTATCTAAGGACTTTTATTGCTGCTAGCATATCCACTGCAAATTACTCTTGACTTTATTTGAATGTGTGTAGAGATAATCTTTGTGTGTGTATTTGCATGTGTGTGTGTGTGTGTGTCTGTATGTGCATGTCCTATGTTGGTGGTAGTCGAGGCGTTTCAGGTTGGCAGGATAAATTTACTGCCTGCAATGCTAAGCACATTTCTGCCTTGCACACCTACTATGCATCTTTATGTAGATTACGGCTGTCTTAATAAAAACTAAGGAGTGTAATCAGCATCTCTGAGTTCATGTTTTGCAAAGAATAGGTAAAGTGAGAATTTAGTCTAGTTTATAAGACAATGGTGCTTACGTAAACTTTTAATCTATAAAAGTATACATATTAGATGTGTTAAAGTGTGCAAAATCACTGATGTAGAGAGTGTGGGGACAAGTGAAATACTGCAATATCTGATATGAGAAAGTGCATAGTTAAGATTTTCCTAAACTAATATGCATTTCTTGTAGTCTCACTTCATTTTTATTACAATTGCTGGTTCACACTTGTGACATGAAAGCTTTATAAAACTTGCGTGCAACAAGTTTTCCTTTTGTGTTTTTTAACGTTCTTCAGCTAATTTAAGAAATCAATTTAAGAAAACAAAAGTTGTTCAACAGACGTCTTACAACCTGGCAAACAAAATTATAAATATTTGTGTTCCCACTCTTCAAAGGTAATATCAGTGGATATTTGATGGAGAACAAAAAGGGAAATCAACTGTTAATGTACCATCTTAAATATTGCAAAAATTTTAGGCTTCTTATTATGTTTTATGCTTTGTTTATTGTTTTCCATTGACTCTGGTATAATATCGGAGATGATATAACTGGTCTGGTATTGGTGCCACAGGCTGGATTTGTGAGTGACTGACAGATACAAACACACACATAACCTACCTTCTTCCAGCTTCTTCCGGGCCTCCTCCTCTCTCTTGGCAACTTTGGCCTTCAGCACCTCGTCCGTTTTAGCTAAAAAGACAGACAGCAGACAGCAGAATTAGGCGCCAAGCAGAAAGTCAGCAAACCCTCCTAATGGTCTTATTATGAAAAACAATAGCATATTAAAATATTAATTGAAGACTTAATTAATCAATTTTAAATGACTACAATGTAATATATGATACACGATTTAGACTGAACATGAAATAAAAATAAAAACATCATTTTTTTTAATTCAAATTTGATCAGCACATGTAAAAAAAAAAAAAAAAATGAAAATGAAAAAATAAGCACCAAGCATGAAAGTCTGAAACCAACTGATACTCATCGCAGGTAATGCAGAGAATTACCAGAGAACACATCACTGGATCAACAGTAAGTGTACAAATCAACAAAAATATGAATCACGCCGTCTTCTCCTTTCCCTATAAGGCATCAGCACCCTTCTCTGCTTTTCCTTCACACCCGTGTAAAAGTCAAAGACAGCATGTCTTCCTGAGAGGTGTTTATCATCTCGGCATAATGAAAAGCTTAAGAGAAAGTGAGGCAGCGGGAGTAAACACTCGTCAGGGCATTTTAAGCATCTCTCATCATGATCCGTGTTGTGTCGGCTCCCTTTTCCTCCGCCTTTCCCCCTGAATAATCAAGATGTTAAGCCACATTAAAAAATATAATGCCGTGTATGGCAGGACTATCAATACTGCCTCTAAATTAATTACATTTCCGTTGCGGCGCATCATTTATTTTGCAGCATTAGGGCCTCAGTGGAGCCATTCGCCTTTATTGCTATCTCACTGGTTGATGAGTGAGCTATGTAAAATTGAGTCTCCAATATCATTACACTTAATGAGTTTAAACTTTGAGAAAAAAAAAAAAAAAAAAAATGGAAGAGAGAGAAACAGAAGAAGAGAGCGAGCAGACGAGAGAGAGAAGGGGGAGGAAGAGAGAACGAGAGAATGAGAGCGCTGCACCGTTTTGGGGAAGTTAATACAATATAAGAGTGGGTGTAAGAGTTTGTGAGCGCATACAGAATGTTTGTGTTCGGGCACAGCTGTGGGTGTCCGAATGTGGTTTACTGCACCATTTGAGATGCCTGAGTGTGCATGTGTGTTTTGTGTACGCTGTTTTTGGGTCTGATTGCTGCAAACTGTAGCTGACTTTTCACGGCAAGAAAATATATTACATAAAAATATAACACATACACATCTGCGTGTGCATGTGTGTGTGTTTGGATGCAGGGGGCCATGGGTTGTGCTAGTCTCTCTGTGACTGCCCTGCTGTTTTTGTTCAGTAATTGGTGTAGACAAAGAACCCGTCACACTGCTGTTACGGCTGGTTAAGTCTGGAGGTTCCGCATCTTTACTAACAATGACTACATGGATGACTGAACCCTCCTCTACCTCCCTCAGCTACAGCGTGTGTGTGTGTGTGTGTGTGAGTGAACATGGATAACAAAACCTACAGAAATTTAGTTCTCTTAGCTAATACAGTCATAATTTAATAACTTACAGTGTGAATGAGTGCAGGTGCCAAAAACCAAACCATCCTGCATCTCTCCACAACTACATTCAAGAGTTTTCTTGTTTGTATGCACAGATGTGTATTTGTGCCAGAACACCTGTGCGTGTGTGTGTGTGCGTGTGTGTGTTTGTGAACTCCTCTCTGTGCTCTTCAGTTCCCTCTTTGCTCGGGGCTACCGAGAGGCAGGTAGGAGACAGAGCGGTATTGGTGGTGTGATGAAGCGGGAGGGAGAGGGAGAGGAGGGATAAAGGGAAAGGGAGATAGGCAGATAGATGGGGGCCATGTAGGAAAAAGGAAGAACTGACAGCAAGGGAAACAGACAAACAAGCAGAAATAAGAGAGGAGGCCTTGCCTGCGTGCACGCAAACATGTGCACACAAACAACAGGAGTGATTTGTCGCCTCTTTTTGTTTGCATGTTTATCCTCCACCTCTATCCCTTCATCCCTCCCCCAACAGGTTCTCTTATCCTCTCGCTCTCTCTTCTCTCCTTCTGTTTTGCCCTCTCCCACCCCTCCCCACTTTCTCTTCCTTCTCTTGCTCATCTCTCCAGTACACTGTGCCTGGGGGCGATAGCAGCAAATCAAACTGTTTATCCATCTCTCATCAGTGCACTGCCTCACGGGCTCCTGCCCCCTCAAAACAATGAAAGTAGGTCTGAGCGCTGAGCCAGGGATACGATTTAATTACATCAATAAAGCGCTCTGCTTTAAAAAAAGATAAACTACAAAAAATACATTACAGCAACACACTTTCCTGCACTATCATGAAAAGCCTGTTAACAACACAGTTGTAAAACACATGTAAAAAGAATTAAGCCTGAGTACTGTACCCATCTAGAAATAGAGACATGTCTGTGTGCAGAGGCCCCTTATTGGAAGTATATTTCTTGGCAACTTAGTGGCTCCAGTTCATTGTAGGATAATTCTGTGATGGACTTTTATTAAAGCGGGTAATAAACGGCCGTGTGTTGGGGAGAGGAGAGGCCTTTCACTTCATTTAGACTTCGTTCAGTCTTGGCTGTAGGGGCGGAGGGAAAGAGGAGGGATGGCAGCGGGAAGGGGCGGAGAGCGTTAGTGAAATCGCATTGTGATTATGAGTGTAATTGCAGCTCAGGGGCCCAGGGGCCATGTAGCTCTGATGGCGCTAGAAGATGTTTTATGCACAGCAACACAGAGGAAGAAAGTGAGAAAGACAGAAAGCGGGAGAGTGGGAGGGAGAGGCAGGTTGCCAAGATGTTTGCAACTCTTCTTTTCCAGAATCGCCTCTTCCATGTCTTTTCTCTTCCCTTCTTTTCCTCCTTTCTCCCCCCTTCCTCCCCCCAAACGTCCTCCTTCACTCCTCTTCTATTCTCTTCTCTCCTCTCTCTTCTCTCCTGTCCTCCTCCCTTGGCAGGATTAGCTGGGTCTCGTTAGAGGGGAAATGTAATAATGCTCCCACCAGGTGGAATCGGGCCCGCTCCATTATCAGCCGGGAGATGGATGGGCCGTGTAGGGCCGGCGGGGGCCACGCGCGCACGCAATTTAGATTCAATAAACTGGCAAAGCAAGACCCCCAATCTGATTTATCTCTTACACGCCGCCAATGCTTGCTGCTACGATGCTGATTCCCTATTACCGCACAGAGAAGGACTATTCATTGGATGTAAGGCACGGCAGTCAGAGAGGCTTGTCGGGCCCCTGGGACGGCAGCAAAACAGATACAGCAGAGGGTTAATACGTTTACACACAGATAAGCAATTAAATCTAAGGCTGAGGTGAGTTATAGAGTTATTAAGGAGGGATTGGGGGGGGGGGGGGGGGGGGGGCGGGGAGGGTGGGACAGAGGGTGAAAAAAAAGAAGGAGGGAGATGTTATTCAACACAAGAGTGTGGCTGCTTGGGCCTTAGGCTGGGTACAGTAAGTATTAGAAGTGAGAAAGGCTATCATATTATAGAGTTCGTGAGGTGAGAGAACAACATAAGAGCAGCAGTCTGCCCACGTTGTTCAATAAACTCAATACAACACTTACAAACTAGCATGCTGAAAAACAGAGGTCAGCACAACAGTTATCCACTTAGTCTGCATGTGTTTGTGAGTGAGTATATGTATGCAAGTGTGTGTCTACAAGTCCAAATGTAAGTGGGTATGTGTTGGCGTAATAGGCAAATGTGATGCTCTGCATACTCACAGTCAGGTATACAGTGAATATGAATATGCTTGTGTGTGTGTGTTTGTGCATGTGAGTGATGCTAGCGTTGTTGGTAGTGGAGGGTGTTGGTCTGTCCGGCCGCCAATCAAAGTGAATCTGAATGTCAGCGGGAGAAGAGGCGTGATAAATCAGCCTCACACCCAACGACAAACAGAATATTAGAGGCAGCATAGCGCCATTGGAAAAATGTCCCTTCCAATCAGCCGAGTACTTTACAGTGAAGCTCGGCAGGCGGGCCTCCGACCAACACTGAATACCAGAGAGACAATAAATAAATAAATAAATAAATGAGAGACAGACAGGTGGAAAGACAGGCAGACAGACAGACATGCAGGCACACTGACAAATAGCAGCCCTGACAGGCAGAAAGACGAGACAGAGAAATGTAAGAACACAATGCGGCTGGAGGACAGACAGGTAAGCACACTAACTGACAAATATCAGGCAAGCAAGAGGACAAGACAAGACAGACAGGTAGGAAGACAGACAGAAAAATGTTGGGCAGACAGACTGACAACTGGATAATAGTGCAAAACGATGTATTGTTTCAGCATCAGTGTTGCAATCTATGCTAGATCTACAGTTCTTCTGTAAAGGAATGAAATGTAATAAGGCAACAATGATTTTTTTCATAACAATTTTAAAGATAAACAGTGAAGTCTATCTGATAAATAACTCTATTGGCTACATCTCATGTGTCAAAACTTCTACATCTGCTATTTCGAAATCTGTTAGTTGTGAAACAGATCTTGTGGAGCAAAAATGGGCTTCTGCTGTCAGCCTAAATGGGCAAATAAACCCATTTAGGCTGACAGCAGAAGTCCATTCAGGTGTGATGTGCAAAGCCAGAACCAAATGCCAGCCAATTTCATAAATGTATATCTCGGTTGCTTTTGGCTAGTCTTACATGGTTGGAAGAAGGCTCCAAATGCTACAAAGAAATTACGGACTCTTTAACTTTCCTCCTTGAGAAAGACCTGGACCTGCTTCAGGTTGTTACCAAAGAGAGTTTAAAATGATCTAAACCCTCAGCATGAGGCAGGTTGCCAACCCAAAAATTTACATTACTATGTATGAAAATTGAGTAAAACTGTCATATCTAATTAAAATAGATAACTGAACAGCTGTTCAGTTCAATAGTTTCTCTGAAACCAGCCAAATAATTTCATGTGGATATAGATGATAGATTCATATAGAGGATAGTTATTTGAAGCTTTTATGAGGTTATTTCAAAAAATATTACAATGTACACAGCAAAAACCTAAAATATTGCAATGTGACTATTTTTGAGACAACGTTCAGTTCTACTGGACAAGTATACAAAAAAGGAAGATGGACAGGACAGATGTGATACTTTGGTCCATGTGCCTACAGATACTTTATTGCACTGTTGTTCCAGCCCTGAGAGGGACTTGTTCTTTTGTCAATGGTCAGAGTGTTCAAGGATGGTCTGTTATGCAAACCTGTCATTTGTGAAGGACAGGTTTTGTGTTTCAAAATGTTATGAATGTTAATATTCAGAAATTACTGAGGCTGAATTTCTCATGCAGGATACCTGAAGGATACAGATACTACTGTACTGTGTATGAAAGATCGAAGAGGTGGGTCTTCCTCAGTTCCACAAACAAAGCTGTAATAATATGACATGTACTGCTTCAAATGTTAATCATAATACTATAATCATGATACTACATAATTAGTTGGTCTAATTAAGGTCAGCTATCTGAGGAATATTTTAATGTTATATTTACAGATTCCATATGAACAGATTAAGTACCACCCTATAAATAACATCATATATCATCTGGCCTGAGCAGGTTGATAAGCTACTGTAAGGTACAGAACTTGCTAAAGAAGGATTCAGTTCTTAAGGGCAAAAATACATTACATAAAACACCAAAAGGTTTTATTTTAGCCTTTTTCAGTTTTTAGATGAAAAAAAAATTAAGAAAGAAAAAAAAAGCCTGTATCTGAAGATGTAGTGTGATTATACAGGTAGAGAAATCCACAGCAGGTGTAGAGAAGCAGGCAACATCCACATCAACCACTAGGTGGCACAGCACACAGCCAACATGAGCGGGAGGCTTGAGCCTGGCCTTGTTTTTATATGCGAGTGTGTGTTTGAGTGTGAGTGTGTGTGTGTGTTTACATGCAGGTTCCCGTGTGTGGTTTATACAGGATGCTTTATCAAAAAACCAGCTCATCTAGACCTTGTAGCTGTAAAGCATAATTTGACACAGGACATATCACAAATGTATCTGCATCCTGATTGGACGGGCAGACATAAAGAGACAAAACATGAAGTCATTTAAATATTTAGCAGCAGAATGCATAAAACCATTCAAGGGCAAGCCTATATTACGAGCTGTATGATATAGTGCAAATTATTTTGGGCCTGAAGAAAGTCTCCTGACAACAAAAGCGCAGTCAATTCACAAAAGTGCTGTATATGAATCAGTGTGTCTCATCCTCAAACCATATGATTGTTCTGCTGAGTGAATTACTTCAGGCAGGAAACAGGGGACCTGAACTTGAATGATCTTTATCGCTCGCTGCCCTCTGCATCTGTCATCAGGCCGATTTAACGACACCCATGAAATATTTACAAACTAAACAATTAGAGAGAGATATCTTACAAAATCAATCAATTATTCATTGCCAATTGTCTGAAAAGCTTTTTTTTCTGTTTCATGGCTATATTCTGATGCTTGGGGGGGTGCATCAATTAGGGTTGGTACTCCTGTGGTGTTATAGATGCTTCAGAGAGGAGTGATTGCCGAAATGACGGAGCCAGATGCAAGCTGCCAGTACTGCATGCTGACACTGCTGTTGCAGATGAGCTTGATAACAACAAGACTAAAATCCTGAACTCAAGAACTCAAGAAGGGAGAATGTGGTAAAGAAGACTTTGCCTACTTTCACCAACATCCAAAACTCTGGAGCCTTGCTTATGCAACATTTGTTCTATTAATTTTTAAAACAGCCTCTTAACTCTAGACACCTGGGCTCTGTGTTTGTATTTTCCTTTTCAGTGATCATGCTGAGATTGCATCTGTCAAATTCAAAGAGGTGAGGAATTAAGAAATTTATCTAAAGGAAGAAACAGGAGATAACTCTGTCCAGAGTTCATTTTCTCCTCCAACTACAAACACTCATACAATTCAAATTCATATTGTATATACAGTAGATCTTAGTATTCAAAAGGCCAACGTACAGTAGATTGCATGTATACTTATTTCTCACTACTGTTTTTTCTTACATTTTTGCTTGACTGGTGTTCAACCAGTTGTCCTCCTTGTTCTTCTCAAACTGCATCTATCTTTCTTTCTCCTTTGACATTCTCAACACAAAATGTCTTTGCAAAGACTCTAATCATATCCTTGTCTCTCTTGCAGTTACATGGCTAAAGAAATTCTTTGTCGACAGCTGGTCAAAGTATTAATTGATTACTTGATTTCACTAAAACATCAAACTGTTTTGTCTAACATTATTATTTCCCCAAAAGAAAGTGAAGTCTTGTAGAAGCTTCTTTTTTAGCGCTGAAATGGTAAGTTGATCAATCCATTAGTGGACTGACCAATAATTAATAAATCATTCAAAATTACATTTTTCAAGCAAAAATGCCAAAAAATGTGTTGCTTCCAGTCTCTCAAATGTGACTATTTCCTGCTCTTCTGTCTTAACTGAGTATCTTTGGGTTCTGAACTGTTATTTAGACAAAAAGGCAACTGAAAGAAGTCACCTTTGGCTCTGACAACTTATAATGAACATTTTTCACAATTTTGGTATTCTGCAGACTAATTGAAAATAAAAATAATCTCAAATCTATTTAAAGCTAGTGCTTCTTAAATACTAAGCATTATTGTGACATTATTGTGACAGATATGACTTCAGTTTCTAGTAATGACTAAAGCTCGTCCTCATAAAGACTACGCAACTTCTGACAACAAATTTCTTAACCAAACAAGACCGTGACGGCCGATTAGTTAACTACTACTGACCAATAAGAGGCAGCTCAATAACTCTGAGTGCCAAATTGTCCTGTGTGAAGCAATTCATTTAGTGAGACTCTAAAAAACAGATTTTAAATCAGTATTAAGTGAGAGTGAATAATGTGGAAGAGCCCAACACAGTAAAATAAACCTTAGCCCCTCGCTCCAAACCCCTCTGCACCACATCACACTATGCCCAGCTTCAGACAACACCCTGGAGTCTGAGTCTCATGTCCTTTGGGCAAAACCTTACACAGGAGGTCTGGGTTTGAGAGCAGGTTTCATGCGGGCCAACCAAGTAAATAAGCAGCTCGACAGCGGGGTCTTGGCGATGCATGTGGGTGGCTCGGGCTCAGCACCCCAACCTGCCCTTTAGACCCAAGGGCGAAAGAGTATCCCATGACTGTACGTCTGCACCAGTGCACTCAGAGAGATGTAAGGCCCTGGACCCTGGGCCAGAGAGGAGAACTGCAGAAAAGATGGGGAGGAGCAGAGGCCTCCAGCGGTCAGAGAGATAAGAGAGGGAGGTTACTCTGAGGACCACGCACTGCCATGGGCTGCACACACACGCATGCACACATATGCACACCTGAGAAACACACACAGATGTCCACATAGTCAGAGCACCTAACACACACACACACACAAATTCATAACACACAAGCCTGAGGGGAAAAGCTCACAACAAAGCCTCTATAATGTAGCCACTAGGTCAAACAGAGTTCAACCTTGAAACCTCAGTATGGAAATATCATATGTAAATTGCAAATGCTTTTGCCTTTAAGGGCTTACAGTAGATATTAAAACATTACATTAATGTGTACAGTTATTCTATTGGTTTGGTGGGAGAGTGGGCACGCCTTTTAGATAAATACTTTACTGAGATGAGAGGGTAAGTGCGTATTAGAGGTCTTGAGAAGGCAATCAGACCAAATCCATAATGCAGGGATCACACGGTGAAATATTAAGCATCCTGGGGCCTCTGAATGACATCTCACCCTCAACTTCAACCTTGTCATGTCTCCACATGCTACTGTCTCTTTCTTAATGCCTCTATTTTTTCTTTTATCTCCTTCATGTCCTAACCTTTCTCTTGAAACCCTCTCCTGCTCCTCCGCATCATTTTCTATCTTTTTACAGGTTGATGTGTTACTATAGGTGCAAGAGACACCCCTTTTCTGTTCAGACAGTTCCTTTGTAAGATGCTATAAATTAGTACAGCCGACACTTGACCATTCATGCCTGGCCTCGTTACCGGTCACGTGTTAGAAAAAAGGGTTATCATCATTCATTTGAGATTCTACTTGATTTTCTACACTATTAAAAGTTTTACACAAAAGGTTCCACATTGCGTGGCTTAAGTGTGAAAGGGGAATACAGTACAATCAGCAAGTAGTCATCTACTGTGGCCATATCTTTGTGAAAATATTCATGTAGCTGCATTATTTTTTGATAAACCTCAACAAGGATCTTTTTACTTTTAGCCATATATTGAGATGTGGACATAGACATTTAAGAACAGTAGCTTTACATTTTTGACTGAAAGAAATAGACAGACAGACAGGAACTAAAGCCTACAGAAGTGTTAAAACAGAAGAACATCACTCATGCACCCTTGCACTAACTGGCCTTTGCTACACAAGATCCATCGCCACCAAATCAGAGATTTCTCCACCAGCTGTCGCTCTACTCTCCGATACGTCCCTCTCTGTTTGTTCTTGTCGCCCAGTGCTCATTCGAAAATGAAGTAAGTACCAGTTGCTTTGTCTCTGCTGTGCACAGTTAAGCTGGATTTATTCTTCTCCATCGAGATGTTTCAGCGCTCTCACACATACATGTGTTCTGTACAGGATATGATTTATAGTTCGGTGTAGGATTTCACCCAACACTATATGAATGTACATTATCAGGCCATGTTGTGCATTAACTATATACCCAAAATAATCATGCTTACACTCTGAGATAGAGAGAGACAACTGCAGAAAGATTGGACTGGAAATGGCTTTGTTAGATCACAGATTTTACATTTTTCCTACAGGTAGGAGAAAACACATCATTTTCTTCTTATAATAATGCCTGATCACAATTCTTGTGGTCTCCATATGCTATCACTGTAGCCCCGATTTGAGTATGTGCATTACCTCTGGAAGTATGGAGGCTCCACATGTAGCTTCTGCAACACCCAAACACAGATATTCCAGCCTTTATGGACAAGTAGTCCCCTCCATTAGTTTGCTATCATAAAAACACTTAAACAACATATCGTCAATTATTAAGATATTTATTTGGCTGACTATAACCAACAAAACTTTTTTTTCCCCAATTATTCAAATTACAGGAAGGCCACAAATTGCATCATAAATTAAAATGGAAAAAAGCCATAATAACCACAACCAAACTGTGGATTGTGAATTGATAGAGTAGTATGTGCACTGCAATTTCAGTGTAAAAATATGCTTGCCTAACATGTGTGTGTGTGTGTGTGTTCATTTATTCCAGTGTGAATGCACTTGAGCATGCTGTTGAATGGCAGAGAATAGGCTCAGGTTCCCCTGCTGAAAGCCTGTTGGATGCCATTGTGATGGCACACCACTGAGTGTGTGTCTTATGTGTGTGTAGTGGTGGTGGTGGTGGTGGTGGTGGTGGGGGAGATGGGACTAAGTCTATCAGGACCCCCGCACATGAAAGGTAAACTGGAGCCGCTAATCGCAGTGCTGACACAAGGAGGTTCAGAAGGGCGGCCACTTAGAAAAGAAAGGCAGGAGAGCCGGGACCCTGGCAGCGTCAATAGGGCTCGGCACAACTGACCACATTACAGGAACAAACACGCACTGCAGAATAGACACACAGACTTGGTGGTCTTGGCTACTCCCTGCCCGCTCTTTGGTGTGGACTTCATGGATGGTGGGTCGAGTGTGTGTGTGTGTGTCTGTGTGTGTAGTCTGACTTAGCCTACTATCGGGGACACATTTCAGACTCAAGACCGGTTAATTGGGGACGGCTTGTCCAATTGGGGACAAAACCATGTCTCCAATTGGGAAAAAGCTGATTTTTGGGTCAGTGGTTAAGTTTAGGGTAAGGGTTAGGTTTAGGCAATTAGTGGTTATGGTTAGGGTAAGTCTCCAGGAAATGAATGCAAGTCTATGTAATGTCCCCAGAAGTGACCTAACGTGTCTGTGTGTGTGTGTGTGTGTGCGCGTGCATCTAATACTTCTGAAAAAGACTATTAATTTTCTTTGATTTCTTTTTACAAATTCTGAATGAAGAAACAGCCTGGCTTTGCCTGCAATGTATTTGAATAAAGTGTTTGATTTCTTTTTTTTTTTCTACGAAAATATGAATAAGTGATTGATCTCCCAAATTAAACACTCTTACACGGGGACAAGGTGACTAACACTGGCCTGATAACAGCAGAACATCACAGACAAAAATGAAGGTGAAAGCGAAGAAATAAATAAAGCAGAGCGTTACAAAATTAATACAAGTTCAGGGACATATTTGGCAATTAATGCTAAAATGTCAGCTCATGAGAAATGATAAAGGAAAACTGAAAGACAGTATGCATGAGAGAGGTAGAGGGCAGGCTGAGAGGGAGAGGGAGAGATGGGGGAGACAGCCTGGCTGCAGGAGGAGTAGAAACACAGGGGAGAGAAAGAGCGAGGGAGATTGGACAAATGACAGCCCCCCTCCAAGGTAGTGTTGTGCACTCCCTTCTCTCTTCCCTCTTTCTCATCTCTTAATGCTTATTTTCATCACTTTGCTTAAAATATTGATAATCAATTAGCACTACGTCTGTTTTGCTACAGAATCTGTGTCACGGTCTATCACTCTGTCAGAGCCAATTCGCCGCTCATTCAAAGTTCATTTTTCCTTGGCGGCTCTGTGCCTTTGGAGGAGTCATTACGCGGGGAACATAGCCCGGGGTGCAATCACCTATTCTCTTTCATTACTGGGGAGATGGAGAAGGTGAGAGAGATTATTAGAACTTTGGAATGATCACAAAGCTCCACGCCGCCTGTCAGATCCCCCCTACGTGTAATTCATCTGGCCTCACTGCCTCCCCTACCCTTCCCCTCTCCCTCATCCCCCTATCCCTCCTCCCCCAGCCTCAGCCAGGGGTTTGGCCACAGACATTATTCATGAACATCTGCAGCGCGCTGAATATTCCACAGCCTCCGCCGTGATGAAAAGGGAGCTGTCCCTTTGACTTGAAAATTAACATGCCGGCACAGAGATTATGGACGTGCCGTTTCATTCCAAGCCGAGCTGGGCCACGCTGAGACCGGCCTCGCTGCTGGTCCGGCCTGGGCTGGGCGAGGCAGAATAAACGGGGCAGGTGCAGAATTTGCTCTTTGTAATGGTGAAGTGTCTGTTTGAGTGGGTTAAATGGGGAAATTATCAAGTTATTAAAAGTCTTTTATGTTAAAGTAATGAAAGTGACCGTGGTGTAATTGCACATACATGAACCATCACGTATAAACGCACACACTCACATCAGACACTCCTAGTAGATCTGTGATCAGGTCACATCAGTGTTGAGGTAGACGGACATCTCTTAGGTTATTTCCCATATTTGACATCACCTTTTTCAGATTTAAGTCTTCATCTCCATTAAGCAATCATCATCTCAGGTATAATTTTATAATCAATGCAGTGAAATGCTTTGCTTAATCTGGCACAATGCCTTTCTTTATCTGCACAACAATAAAATACATTTTCAAAGACTGGTGGTGAACCTGGAGTAAAGCTAAAATATTTCCCAGTAAACATCTCACTGCACCCTCTCACCTCTGTATCTCTTTCTTTCATTCTCTCCTGGGTGTCCCTACATGAAAGCTCATCCAAAGAATGGAGACTATTCCTCTCTCGCACCAGGAGCACCACTGCTGGAGAGAAGCCAAGCATCCTTCCTCTCTCTCTGTCTCTCTCATGCCTATGTGTGCTGACCCTCGCCCCCCCCCCAATGTCCTAATAGACTCAGTGGAACGGCTCATGTTTTTGTGACTGTGACATACCTCACAGACAATTTAAAAAAAAAAGAATTAAAGACATTTAAACCATTGCAAAAGAAAAGTGCAACAGGATGACAGAATTAAAAAAGTGAGCACCGGTTAAACCTCACATGATGCAAAACAATGTAAACATGATGGAGATATTGTATTTATGTTTGTTTCATGTATTAATTTGAGGTCTGATGTTTTCGTCTAACTGCTATCTTTGATCTCTTCACTGGAGCGAAAGCTTGATGTACATCATGATTTATTTGCCAAGTCTGTTTCCGTTGCACTTTGTCGCATTGTGCTTTTATCGATACACCGACTTCTTCACCTCAGCCAAAAGTATAAACTTTTCAGTGATATTTCTGGATTTTTTTTTTCCCATTTTCAGCATTTCCACGCAGGATTTTTAATGCCAAAAATTGAGAATGCGAATAAAAACAGGTGGATGGAAACACACCTAATGACTACTTTGACATTGAAGTGTCCCCCCTTATTTGAATGAGAAGCATTAAGAATTTAATAGCTAATTCAGCTTATTAATAATTTGACCCTTATTTTCCTGATTTTTGCATAATGACAATTTATGCAATTCATACACAGCCTTACAATATAATAACATTTACACTATAATAAGACCTTCCTACACTGAGACTTTATGCTGCAGTATTAGATCTTTTTACTTTCCAAGAGTTTGTTGGCAGATAGATCACATACCCCATCGCCATTCACAATTACTAGTAGGACACTCAAACCTTGTAACAGTGATTACAAGTTGAATATGTTTTATTTTGTGCAGGCAACATGTAAACTGTATAATGTAAACACCACTGGCAGGGAATCCCTGATGGCAGTAGTCCAAAATATTACAGATGTGTCAGTTATACCCACATGAATACAATTACTTACAACTACAATCTGAATTAAATTCATAAATATGAATTCAATTCATTCATATGATTTGGATGTAGGCCTTCTCACAAATAAAACACAATGGAGGAAAGAAATCCAATTTTTTGTATTTATAATATTATGTGAATGTGTCAAAAAACAAACATCCAGCAGCAACAACAAAGTGTGCAAGCAACATTAGCTGAGGTATCAATTGTAGGAGCACAGTTTATTCATAGAAACACTAATGCCATGTAATTGTCAGTGTGTTGGAAAGTTGTTTTATTCAGTTTTTTGGATGCTGTTGTTGAAGACTGCTCCTCCAAAAGTATATGGGAGAGTGAAGAGAGTAGAAGTAGGTAAAACGCCCTCGATGCCACACTGTTTGTACACAAATTTCTTGTTTTGGGGCATTTTTTTTTCCTTTAACGGAGAGCTGATAGTGGAGAAGCAGACAGGAAACAAGGGGGAGAGAGAGAGCGGGATATGACATGCAACAAAAGTCCCAACCCGGAGTCAAACCAGGGATGTTGCGGTTATGTGGCATGCACAGTAACCATCAGCTTCTCACATTGTAAATCAGCTGATTTAACTTTTAATATCTGAAGCATCAGGCATCAACATACAAGCATCTTCAGCATAACCACAAGGTATTTTTTGTCTGTAGGCTGACAGCATGTTAAAAAAAACACTGGCTGATTTGTTAAACATAAACAAAGACCACAAAAATCAGATAAAACAAAGAATACTCAGATCAAAACTGTGTGTGCATGTATACATCTTATGTCGGCTATAAACATCTTTACCTACACTCAGCAGTGTTTCCACCAGAGTAAATACAGCATGATACACAACAGAGACAGAGAGAAAGAAAGAAAGAAAAGAGAAAATAGCAAGAAATATAAGCAGACAGACATACTGTAAAAAGAGGGAAAATGCACTTTAACGCCTCTGAAAAGAGAAGCAGTTGGAGGGTTCTGACAAGGGCTGGAGCGGGACTTGGCGCTGCCTCTTGTTGATTATAAATGGCAGAGCAAGTTTACTCTGGCAGTTGGAGCCAAAATGGAGTCTGACAGCTTTGTCAGGAGTTTGAGCGGCTCAGTGGCAGGGCAGGAATCGGGATGATTCCATCCCTTTCATCTCCAAATCGCCAGCGTACGCTTGTGAAACCTCCATGGTAATAAAAAAAAAAAAGGAGGAGGGGGGGGAAACCAGCCTGGCATAGTTTGTGGATGACAAGTGATTTTCAAAACACTTGTCAAAATAGAACAGAGAAATAAAAAAAGGAGCACAGAATGAGAAAATGGAAGACCAAAGTCGAAAGAGCTGGTTGCAGAGCAAACATGTCAGGAGATGTTAGCAGTCTCTCCAGAAAACACCAATATTAATAATCCTCCTTGCACTTGTCCCCACCTGTCCTCTCTTTACCTCTCTTTGAAAAATTTATTCCACAAGATCTTGCTGCATTACAGCCCACTCAAGATCTTGCGCTCTGTGTTTCCTAACTGCAGTTTCTATGATATTCTGGCCTTCTCTGCAACCTTTGGCGCTATATGAGACTCCTGTTTCTTTTATAACTGACCTAAAATATGAACAGTGGCAGCAACTTAATGTGCACTCCAGGCCTATTCAGCTACAAAACTCTGCTTTTCTTAGGGAGAGTATGAGAAGGGACAGAGGAGCGATGTAAAGACAAGTCTATAGCATGTGTTTGAGAGGAGGGATTGGCAGAATAAAGGAAGCCTTACTCGCATTGCTTTGTACTGTTACACTCCCATAGCTTTATCCCTCTGATCCCTTCCACCTCTATCTGCTTGCCTCATTTTTTTCTTTTTCAATTTACAGGATTTGTTTCTGTGTGTTTGACAGCGAGGAGGATGAGGTATAAAATTAATCTTTATCCCGGTTTTGTTGTGTTTCCTCCTCCTTGACAATGCATGTCAGTAATTAGCCGGCCAGTTTGGTTCCAGGCTTTTCGATGGGTGCCTCCATTTGCCAACTTTCGCCTTTTGTTCTTGCCACACAATACCGCCCACTCGCCCTCGGTGTCGCTCTCCCTCTCTCTCCTCTCTTCTCCCCGCCTCACACCCACACAGGGCGTTACACAATCTATCCAAATGTGCTTCGCTTTAAAACCCCATTACTTAGCCCCTGTTGTTTTGTTCAACACAATTAAAAGAACAGGCCCTTCATGAGAACTCAGTGAGCCTTGCTCGTTCCCTCCCTCCCTTCTCTTCTTCACTCTCTCCTCTTCTGTGGTTCAGTGTTGGCCGAGGAGTTACTGTGAGCAGGCCAGCTTAGTTTCCCTAATTCCCCGGGTTTTGTTTGCATATAGGCTTAGTTTGGTTCCATTTGCAACTACTCAATGCCATGCCTCATCCCCTGGCTGTGACCAGACCAGTGAGCAACTTTAAAGATTGGTCAGCCAAATGGAAACAGGGAAGTCCACACACACACACACACACACACACACACACACACACACACACACACACAAACACACACACAAAGTTGAAGAGCCTGACAAGGTTAAAGGGCACTTGCATTGTTATCTCACTAAGTAGTGACACACTTCAAAAGAGTGAAGAACTTGGAGGCTTTTTCGGTAATGACTACCTAGTCAGGCTTTGGCAGAGGGTCTGGTGGTAATTTCAGGCTCTGGCCTTCCATGCAAGCGTGTCAGCCCTGCAGGATGGGCTTAGTTCAAAGGAAAACCAGGTAAATGAGAGAGAAGGCTAATGGTCAGTATTGACCACAAGGTCACTAACAGGGAGGTGTCAAGAGGCGATATAAATGTCTAATCTAAGGTGTTGTATGATTCGGAGAACTATTACCTCAAGTCTTAAGTAAATCTACATCCCTCATGAGGTTCATGCAAGGACTTCTGCATGCAGAGCAGGAATGACGACTGACTCAAAATTACATAAAATTGGCACTTTTAGACTGCACGTGTATGTGTATACAAAAATTGCATAGCAATCCATCCAGTAATTGTCAAGATATTTTAGTCTGGACTTAAGTGGTGGAGTGACCGACCGCCAAGCCAACCAACCAAACCGACATCCCAAGAGCCATGCTGCTAACATGACTAAAACACTGAGGACAACAGTCTTATTTTTGCTACACACTGTACAGTTTTCAAATCGTCAGGAGCTTATTTGATTATGTTCGCCATTTGCTCAAATAGTGCCAGCACAAATTAAAGCAATTAACTTAATCCTAGGTCATTGTGCTTCTAGTTAAATGCCATAATGGAATTATGTCATGAAGTTTACTAACATCATTTCAGACTGCGTGTGCCGAAACACAACAGGCCTGCATTTAGTCAGTGGTACAGAGATGAGAGAAGGTTGACCTTACCCACCCATCAAATGACAGGTGCGAGGCTCTGGGAGTTGTCTCAAGATGTAGACAGCTCTATAATTCACCCTGGACAAGACTTTCAAGAACAAACGTGCATAATGGCTTTAAAGTGCATGTGGAAACTGTTCAGACTGTGAGCTCAGCAAGCATTCACCTCCTTTCTTTTGGCGAACAGCAGAACAAAGGCAGAATAGAGGATTATTTGCATTACTGTACAATAATGCAAATATCCTGTATGTAATGCTAAAAAGAAGCAGCTAAATTAAAAGTTGTCATTAACATTTATACTCAGACATTTGAGCCATGTTTTCCCCTGTTGCATCACAGTCCAGACCAAGTTAATTAACTCAACCTTTGACACCGGCCAATATCGGTGCTACTACAGTGTGTTCAACAGACTAAATGAGATACAGTGATGCTTCACGCAATGTGGCTTGGCTGTAATTCTCCTCACTGTCTGAGAGGTCTGTGATGTGGTTATGAAATTAAGGTTTGACTCAATTGTACTGAGGAACTAATAGCACGAAAACAACCATGAGGACGGCAGACACCAACTATCGCTTAGATTAATCAGTTGACCATTTGCAATTAGGCCACAGCGATTAAGCATACCACTTAATCAAGTTAATTAATAAAACAACCTGTTACTAATAAGATAATGCTAGATTTATATATTAATTTGATGAATTATGCATTAAAGATGTAATTGTTTTGGGAAAGATTTTAATTGCTGCGATTGTTATTTTTATAGTTATCTAAACAGCAGCAACTAGGTTCGGAGAAAAGCAGAATAAATGTTATTGGATAAGATTTTCCTATAAGTAATGCATGCACACACACATACACACACGCACACACATCACTGTTTGCGTTCACATGTTCATGTAACCCTCTGTGTGAGCTGATATTGATCTTTCTTTAAAGCTCCTCAATAATAAATTCAAGCACCCTCCTAAAAACACAGTGAGGTAGGAGCGCAAAACTGGCTTAAAACCACTAATTACATCAGCGCTGAAAGGAAATCATTGATCAACAGCATTATGGGAAATTAAACTGCCCCCCAAACCTGGATCAAAGTGAATGAAGTGGCTTAGCGGGGTTTCACTGGGGCTCTGCAGACGGGAGACAGGATTATCACCCTTGAACACACACACATACACGCACACACACCTCATTAAAATGATACAGTAGTACGTTACTTATATGATGCTCGCATACATCGTGTTTGTTTCAAGGCTGCGGTTATATAGCTGCAACAAAACTGAACTTGACAAAATGAGAGAAGGAAGACAGCAACCATATCTGCCTCATATCGACTTCATTTAAACTTTCAATGTACAAATGGGCATGTGAGTTCTGGTCCTTTAATGTAGCATTTCTTTTACATGCTCCATTATAACAATTATTTCAACAAAATGTTCTACACAAAAATCAGCTTTTTATAAAGCAGTCCTGGCCTAATGTGTGCAGGCCTCATGTCCAGGACCTGTGGAGGGGTCCACTGGGGGAATGAATAAAAGAAAGGGGCCCCTGCTGGTTTATCTGGCCATCTATTGGTGCCCCGAGACCGCAGTAATCTGCCCCCCCCCCCGTCCGACCAGCCCCACCAGCGGCCCCTAAGGGCTCCCGGCCTGCTGCTAGGGGACCCCTTTATGTGTAATTACCAGTTTCCAAGCTGAAACACACACACACAAACACACAAAAGAAAAAATGTGGTGCTTTTTAGAGCGCTGATTATGTTTACATGGCCTACAATTTTCCAATATTAACTCAATTAGGACAATTAAGGAAATTTGCTATGTAGCAAGCTTTTTCTGATCACTATTATTGCCCTGATTTTAGTCATATTATTAAAGGATATGATTCACACATGCACCTTAATCTAACTACTACTGTGTTTGTGATATGAATGACTATGACTTTGAATACTGAAAAAACAGTGATGTTGTGATTTAGTATTGAAAGGAAATCCTCACTCATTATTCAGGCAACTTCTCTGTTGACTATTTTATAACCTTTATGATCACTTCAGTGAGCACTCACACCTGAGAGAGACCTAGTGCAACGACTGTCTGACATTGAGCAGCTTAAATGCTGCAGTAAAAGCTGTGTAAACAGCTTAACTGAAATAATGTTTTTTTTAAAGAATAAGCTCAATAGATTATTGCTGTCAATTCAAATGTAGTCAATGACTACATGACATTAATACTGTATGACTAAGCTTTGAAAAAAAACGTAGAATACCCTCTAATGCCTCAACTCTTTAAAAGTTAATACATCACAAAAGAAGGGGTCTATTTTGCCATTGCTCGTCTTACAGACACTGTGTGTGTACTCAAAATTTTATGTTGTTGTCATGGTCTGTTTATCATACAGAAGCTAGTCTTAATGTTGTAAACTCAGTTTCAATTTTAGTCTCCTCAAAAGCTTGGCATCAAGGAAGCTGAGCCTCTATTTCCCTTTCAAAAAATGGTGCTGCTCATATTTTAGTCATACTGTAGTTCTGGTTATGACTGGAAAAAGATTGATCCAATCAGTAATTCCGTCCATTTTAACCCAAGTAAACATTAGACCACAATGGGAAAAACTGAATTCTTGGGTTTGGCTTTGTGAGGCAAATCAAAACCCAAGAAATATGACTCAAAATCTGCCGTCCATTGGCAACACCAGTTAGAATTGTTGCACTGTTAAATTTTAGTAAGGGAGCCTTCACAGTAATTAAAAGTACAGAGGTGTAAGAGTTGGACTACTTTCCAAAATAATCTGTATGACTTAACAAAAAATAAATATGTTTTTCACCTATAAGAACTGTTTGCTATTAGTATCAAAAGACACAATTGCTGCTTTCCAAAGTATAAACAAACCTACAAAAACCTACAAGTTCTGTGATGCTTGCAGTTGCAGCCAGTTGTTACTGAAAACTCTGAAAAGTCAGGTTCGACAGAGAGAGCAACCCTCACACACAGCAAGATGCCACTTAGTACAAAGTTAACTACATCAACTCCACTTGTACTTACATTGTGCCCCAATCTACTTACAGTGACAAATCCAGGGCTTACATTACACTGAAATAAGCAGAGGATATTGGCAGAATGGGCTTACTGAGGCATTGTTCTAACTGGGCTTTTCTGAGGGAATTTTCTGGCCTACTGTTTAAGAAAGAAAATATTGAGGACAAAAATAAAGTAGTTGTTGTTGGCCACCGTCTTGAGGAGAGGGAGTTCAGGGGATTCAGGGGGGTGTTAAGATGATTTGCAGGCCTTTTCTCCTATCAGATCATCTAAAATGTGAGTGATTACACCGGTAATCAGCTGCAAGCCGACACTGGCACAGTCTGTGTTTAAGAGATAAAGGACGAGAGACGGAGTTAAGAACGGAGAGAGAGAGAGAGGGAGAGACAGAGAATGAGAGACCTGTGAATGAGACAACAGAAAGAAGGAGGAGAAGAGGAAGGTGGCAGATTATTTCTCAATATTATCACATGCCAGGATGGCCGTTCTCCCTCTTCTTCAGCTTTTCTCTCTCTCTCTCTCTCTTTCTCTCTCTCTCTTTTGCACTCTTTCTATTCAGAGAACCATTTGTGCTCGGCCAAACAAATAGCTGACACTGCCTCATCAAAGCTTTGGATTGGCAGCCCGCGCCAAGTGGGGCTGTTGACAAGCGAGGGCAGTGAAAGCAGAGGAGGAGGGAGAGACAGAGCAAGACAGAAAGAGAGACAACAGAAATCCCTGCTGTAATTCCCCAAACTGTAATCCATTGGGTTTAATGGTGTGTGTGTGTGTGTGTGTGTGTGTGTGTGTGTGGGGATTATACATTTATCATCAATGTTCATCTTACCAGTGTGTGTGAGTGTGTGTGTGTGTGTGTGAGGAGAAAAGCCAGCTTGTATAGAAGGCCCAACAATGCAGGCTGAGGGATTTAAACCCTCGCTCTCTATCATATAACCATATATCCTGGCCAATTCAGAATAACGACTAGCCTATTCACTGCGGCTGATCCCACCGATTAACCCTGATCTGGAAACACCCAACACACACACTCATACTCTCCCCCTCACCTCTCCCACTTGTCAAACATACAGTACGTTTTGTCGAAATTGAGGATCCTCTAGTTACTGTGTGTCCACCTAGCCCTCTCACCACTCATCTGTCTGTTAGTGAACTAATCCCGTCAGGAGTAATCAAGACCCCCATAAGCTTTTGTAGGTGCATAAACTCCATCAACTAAAGGTAAAAGGTCATACATGGTTCTGTAAAACCCTGTCTGGTTTTAGTGCAGAATGGGGATTTGAAGGTTTGTCACTATTAGAGACAAGATTACACATCTGATTCACTACTGCAGCCCAACTAATCTCAGATAGATTAATTGCAAAAAGATCACACACACACGTGCCTCCCTCGTCTCTCTCGTACACGCTCACAAGAAGTGAGGGTACCAGTGACAACAATTACAGGTGAGGACACCGAGCTAAACCCACATGTTAGCTTTCCAAGCATCTCCTTCCATCATTTCTTGTCATTTCTCTAAGGCGTATCCCACTGAGCAGCAGCCTCAGGCAAAAGATTTGATCAGATATTGGAAAATGTTACTAAAGGTCAGAGGTCAGACTTCAGTACATTGGGTCTATAATCATGTATAATGCAAACTAACTGCTACTTTTTGGTCAGTTTGTTGGTAAAACAAACCTTCCTTAGAAACAAAAACTATATTGTTCTACCTCCTACCTAATTTAAGTGCTTCAGTGCAGAAAAAAGACTGAAACAAACAAACAATTACTGACACCCAAGCACCAATAGTCTGATTATTCCCTAAAATATAATTGTGATTCAACTCTCAAACAGAGGTCAACAAAACAATAAAGACATTGTGTTCATTTAAGCCGTTTTCGAGGAAGATTCCTTTTGTTTGGAGATATGATCATATTGAGCTCTACCATAATGATATATAAATGAGTGCTACATGTTAACTGAACTGTATAAAAATAATTTTGAAATTTTGGGGATTTTGAGCATCGAGCATGTAAGAAATGTCTTTCCATTGCTCTGTGAGTTTGTGATTATTTTCAATTATTAACAGTTTGCTGTTTTTTTTAAATAATTTTTTGGCTGTTGTGTTTGGACTGCGTCAGTGTAATTTTTTATATCTTTCAACTAACAATGACGTGCTTGTGCAAAAACGGACTTGGCACATACAGGCTACACGAAAGCCTCAAATTCAGCTGATCCTGTTTAGTCACTGAAGGAGGCTGCCGGCACTGAGAGCACTTCCACTCTGGGACAACTACAACCTATGCTAGTCTTGATGAGAGGGGAGATGTGCAGTAAAATTGACTCGTTGTCCTCTGACCTGCAGTCTGAAATTTCTTCAGTAAGGGAGGACTTAAAACATAGCGTTGAACCCTTGCAACAAAAATGTAGCATAGCAACCAGTTAACTGTATTGGATTCTATGAACAAATACAAGGACCTGGAGGGGAGATTGAAGAGGAATAATATAAGGTTGGTCGGGGTGCTGGAAGGGACTGAGGATGTGTGCCTGTGACCGAATTCGTTGCCTAGCTGTTAAAGGACAACCTCGGCCTGGATGAGGTACCTCTGCTCTACCGAGCGCATCCCACCCTTTGGCTTGAACCCAAGGAGGGTGAACTGCCCTGGTGTTTTGTTATTAGAATGCATTTTTTTCATGTGAGAATCAACATTATGCGTCAGACCAGGGAGGCTTCCCAGGCCTCTCCTCCCCCCTTTTATTTTCCCTTTTCTAAAGTGTATGATCTCACATCCATATGATCTTATCCACTCATTGCGTCAAGCCCTTTTACATAATATAAAAACTCAATGGGAGGTGGATCTGGGGGAGGAGATTCCAGAGGAGTTGTGGGATGTCATTCTGTGTTGGGTTCACTCTGACCTAATGCAAAATCCTTCACCGTACACGCTTCACTAAAGTCAGGCTTTCTTAGATTTATAATGATGCTGACCCTACGTGAGATAGATGTCACCAAGCCCCTGCTACCCACATCCATATGTTTTGGTCATGCACTTGCCTACACACCTATTGGCTAGAAATCTTTAACTTGATTTCAGACCTGCTTCCAAATTATAAGGCAGACTTTCTATCGTTTGTTACCTTAGTAGCCAAACATCTGATTTTACTGAAGTGGAAATCACCTGCACCCCCTTCTCATTCCTCATGAATCAAGGACATTTGTTTACTTCCCTAAAGTGGAAAAAATGAGGTGTACTAGAAATGGTTCACTTGCCAAATTTAATAAAACATGGGGACCTTTTTTTGCACATGCTGAGGGGTTAGTATTTAATGCTATTCTCGAGTAAGAGAATGTTTTATGTCTATGTGTTTTCTTTTGTAGTTATGTCTTTTTCTTCTGCAATATTCAAGTATTTGTACTGCATTCTACATACATGTTTTTCTCGATGTATGTTATACTTGACACAATAATGAAACTTGAAAAGTAACTTTTTTGACGTGTGTGTTCTTAACAGAACAAACAAAAAACTTCTTGCTTCACATTCCCGAAAAATACACCAATGCACCATGGTGTGACATGGTGCACTGGTGGACAGCACAACCTGGATTCAATAAAAACTGATGAAGACCTTATCAAGGTTATTTAATACAAACAACTGTGTATCAGGTAAATCACTGGAAGAAGGCCATTTAGACTGAAACATTGTAATAAATGAGTAAACCAGCAGTGTGCAAAAAGGTTTTTACTATGATTCAAGTTGAGCTTCCTTGCTCTGCATTTGAGATTCCCTGGCTGTAGTGAACTTTCAGGTATGTGACTGTCACTAAAACCACTAGACCACTTGTGGAGCCTGGATATGGCCTCTAGATAGCTAAAACGTGTCCACAAAGCCGCAGATCCAGTTAGGTTTATTCTGAGTATGAACAGAGCTGATCACATCAATCTCTGCAGTGGAGTCTGCTGCCTGGATTGGCTTTGGCTTTGTCCACTGGCTCTAAAAAGACATGAATCAAACTGAGAAAGACAGATTAGCCTTTGGTAACAAGGGATAATGTTCGAGACATCAGAAAAACATACTTTCGCCATCAGTAGATACAGGCCCGGACATCTTTCTTTTAAGCTAACACACACTAATTCATGGTGCACAGGCACTCACACAAATGTACATAAACTGAACATGTGTCCTGCAGATGTAGTAGTTATGAAAAAAGGTCCTGTTCTGTGTGTGTATATGAGAGAGAGAGAGAGAGAGAGAGAGAGAGGGAAAGAGAGAGAGAGAGAGAGAGAGAGAGAGAGAAACATAGAGAGACAAGAAATACCTGAAGAATGCAAATATATGAGCAGAAGAAAGAAGGGAAATTAAATGAACATTAATTCTCCCACAGCAATTCCCTCTTCTCAGCACGAGGAGATGAAAGAGGAGCAATGTACTTTCTGATATTTATTTCTCCTTAAACACACGGCTGGAGTTCTGCTCTGGAAGACGGGGCCCCGGTTGGGAGGAGTTGGGTACCCAGGGGCCCCTTATTGCCTGATTTACTAATTAGGCAGAAATATGTAAGATTGAGCCAATGGAGGATTAATTAACTGTTTATTTCTCTTCGCTCCTCTATTGGAACCCATAGCTTTGGACTGAGGGATGCAGAGACACAGAGGAGGAAGTGCTGGGTGCGGCATCTTGGACAAACGAACAATTCAGATGGGTGTGAACGTTTGTGTGTGTGTGCATGCGTGCGTGTGGCCTACTGTAAACCATGTGGCAGTGTCGCCCGTACAAATGAGTGTGGGTGGATGTCTCTGTCATCACCCCCCCGGTGCAACACAGAGGAGAGCTGTTCAAGTTGTTATGTCTGAGCATGACTAGCACATGCAACGCCAAGACTGCAAAACTAAGGCATGGCGGAATGATGAAGGGAGAAGGGAAGAGGAGACGTAGACATTTAGAGACAAGGGAGAATCATAAAGGGAAAGAGTAGAATGAAGAAGTGGGGGACAAACCCCTGAGAACCCTGAGAATACAGTATATGTTGGTAACAAGTGATCATGTGGAATCACAGCCCATATACCGTAAGTCTGAAGACTCTCAAAGTGCAGAAAGACTAAGAAAGGAAGCAGGAGATTGAGATAGGGGAGACAGAGGCATGTAACAGCAGAGAGGGGAAAGAAATAATACCTTGAACGTGTGTGTGTGTTAGATTGGGGCAGGGTAACGGTGCAATCTGTACAAAATTAGGACTCCATTACAACTTTGAAACAACTCATGACTTCCATCTGTTCCTGAGGCCTGGAACGTGAGATTGGAGACGACAGGTGTCTAAATGTTTATCAGCCGTGCTGGGTTTATTCCTGTGTCTGTGAGTTAGGAGGAAAAATGACCCACACTAATCTAATTCAAACTAACATTCACTTTGAAAGGTTGCTGGTGTGGCAGGAATAAAACACATGCTGTTCAAAACCATTGGAGTCAGTACAGTACAGTATGTGCCTTGGCATGTAGAATTCAACTCTTGAGCCCTGTGAGAATAAACAAAAAGTAAGCGTGTGCGTTTACGTACAATGCACAAAGTCTTACTGAGGAAAGTTACAACATGTTACTACCATTAAAATAATCAATTATTAACAGATTTGAAATAAATAATAAGTATGATTAGTTATTCCAGTCCAGGGCCTTTGGCCACTTGTAACATTCGACTGTATTTCAAGAGCCAGGATGAAGGAAGTGGACGCAATTTGACTGTAGTTAATACTTGAGCCCCTGAATCTGGTTAGTTGAACTTGATTAATCCAATAATATCTATGCAATTCTCATTTACTAGACAAACTAAAACAACTACCTTCTTACCTTTATACTTTTTTTCCAAGTATAAATTAATCACATGATCAAAGAACCAACATGATGGTACACTGGTATACCGGTGTCAAGTGTTTGAAGACTGAATGCCTGACACTTAATGACTTCAGATGCTACTGTGCACAGTTCTGTGTCTGCAGTTTTGATAGAGAGATCTGTTTAATTTAATAAACAGCAATTGTTCGGTCTTGGTCTGTACAGGTGAATTATAAATTGTCTTATTTAAGGGACATTTTTGTAGTATATAAAACTAGCTAGACAAGTAATACTAAGAGCTTGAACAAAGAATAAGCTCAAAATGAAGTGCAAATGTGTCCTCTCTGTCCTTCATGTCTTTGTAGTGATGCACAGAGACGGCATTGTTTGTGTAAAAACTGAGACATGCAAGAGCGCATACTGTGGGCAGGAATCAGGCACAAGCACCACATAACTAACATAGTCGGCATCTGTGGATCTTGTCATTTCTCCTGACGTATGCAGCTTCTGTCTTCTAATCTCGTTTAAGACACAGACCCATACAGGCTTCTGCAGATCACAAGCAGAGCACAGCCACTTCAGGTGTGTGACTGTATTAATGAATGTGCATGCAGTCAGCAACCATGGACTGATTTTAACTTTTACAGCTCTTAATTTTTCTTGCAGTCCTTCGGCAAAGTGAACAGAAACATACAGTACTGTCAAAAACATCAATATACATTATATATTGCCTTGTACCATCTCAGTAGGTGATGACACCTTTTATCAAAGTTTAACCACTAAATGGGCCCATTATTATGTATAAAAAGAGCAGTTCATGATTGATTTAAATATAAAAAAACAAGTAAATTAAAATGTCAGTATTTAAAATAAAACTACAGTAATAAACAGTCATAACCTCTGTTAAAAAACAGTCACCAAACAAAGTCATTTAGCATTATTTTTAGCATTTTTCCCCCTAAAATAAAAACAAATCAAATAAACATGCCAATGGTGAGAAATACTTTTACATCTGGAAACATTTGGAATAGATAAGAAAAATTTTTGCACCTTATTTCTGTTTAACAGTTATTCTCATATGGTAAATGGCACATTTGTGGGTTCAACCAAAACCAAAATTATGTGTTTTAGCCTGTAACTGACAGAGTTACTGAGATCAGTGTCACCAATGTAATGGAGACCTCGCAGGGTAGTGAACAGGAGGGGTGAACAGCAGACGGTGGGGAAATAAATGAAAAGAAAGCTTGGCATGCAAAAAACATATCTTTAGTTAGGGCTTGAACATTAACGCCGGTGACAATCTTCTCATTTCTCAAGCCCGTTCGATGAAGTTATTTTATCAGTATCTGCTGTAAGGTATCAGCCTGTGCGATAAACTCAGAGCTGTGTAATAACCTTCATCTGCCACATCAACATTTTAACCCTTACATTCTCCTAACCTGCAAACCAGCCCACCTCCACACTTCACCCCCTGGGGGAAGCAATCGCTCACTGTTGAGGTATTTTACACAGATTTGTTGCCAATTTGTTGCTTTCCAGTGGAAAAAGTAAATGTAATAATGAGGGGGTAGAAATTCATTAAACACGTGAATGAAATACTTTTCAAGTGCGAGAGGAAGATTCATGGGGATGTTCATACGGCTCATAATCATGCCTCCGTCTGCTCAGCCTGCAATGGCATAAAACATTTAATCTGGGATGAACACTTACTGTCGCTTTCCCTCTCTCCTTGGACCCTCTCCCTCTAAACCCCCCCCCCCCCCCTTTTCCTCACTCCCGCCACCCTCCATCTTCCTTTCTCTCTCTCTCAATCTCTCTCTGTGACTGCCAGAAACCACAATCATAAAATTATTAAAATGCTGTTTGGCTGCCATTAATCAGTGGTGGTGATAATTCCTCGTGTGGGAAGTGACAGAGCATTAGTCACATACCTCTTGGCCTCAACAGACAGAGAGTAATGAGCCACGAGCTGGACCGGGTCAATCATAAACTCATCAAATGCGTCATTTAATTTCTTCATTTAGACAAACACAATTTGTTTATGGGAAAGATATCAGGTGTTGTGGAATGAGAAACGGCGCTGAAACGCTGGTACATTAATCAGGGCTTGATTACACACGACTCTGCGGTTGTTTATCCTAATTTCATTCATTTCCATCAACAAAGCAAACACAGACGAACACAGCCATTAGTGATGGTCGGGGATGGCACAATTACAGCCTCGTATTAAATAAAGTGATGATGAATGGTCCAATACAAACTAAAACAAAGGGGTTTTTATTACTTCAATTCTATCCCAGCCCTCGCCTTCCTGTGTATGTCTGTGGAGCCTCACTAGTGTGAAAGGAGAGAAGAAGCTGTATTAACTTTACTACTAGAGGAGGCCAGATTGATGAGAGAAAAGAAAGAAAAAAAAATAGAAACTTTGAGTGAAGTATTGACTCCTTTGAAATGACAGTTGGTTACATATGATAGCAAAAGACAGTCTTGTCTGTTACAGTTACATTTCTAATTGATATCAGTGGGTGAGCTTGTTATAAAAGCAGCAAAATGGGTGACACTAGCATAGAGGGACAAATATACATTTACCTACATGCGCAAATACAAACAGATCATGTACACAAACACTGGAAAATACTTGCACACATATACACTTGCACACACACATACAAACACACCAGAAGCTGATAAAGATGAAAAAAGAAGTGACAGCAAAGTCAGATATTTTTCTTGATCATGCAAAGCTTGAGTGTTTGCAGCTTGTTGATGCAGTCCAGCAGGCAGGCTATAAAACTGCACGGGGTGTCTGTCTTTTTCTCCACACCACTGACTGTTAGCCATAACAACATCTAACACTGCCTTAAACAGAGCTGTAAAATTAAACATGTTTAATTATATGATGTCACATACAGTTCTACAAATATGGTTACTGTTGCATTCAGTAATTTATAAACCTTTGCAGAGGGTCAGTGCTCAATCAATTTCATATGTAGTAAGCCCACCTGCAGTTTGGGACTGCATGATATGATTTCATGGTACCATCAGTATGGACATTATTTCATTTTATTTTATTTTCATGTTCATATTTGACACCATTGTGATAGTTGTTTTTTAGGCAATATTGTCTAAAAACGTTTTATTTTTTCCCAAATTCCGTGCTTTCTGTTTGAGTTTTTCTGAATTCTGTGCTTTATAATTTAAGTACATTTTGTCACCAGTGTCTAATCGGGGTGGATGAATAAAATTTCAACAATTCATGAGAAAGTATTCAAAATTAAATAATACATTGAATGAAATGAATATATACCAATGAACTTGTAGTGACGCAACACATCACACTATTTTTTAATCAAAGAAAGTGTTTCAATACACAGTACACTCAGACATTAGCATGACGAAGTGAAACAGATGAGTAAGTGCTATGGCCTGAAGTAATCCTTCACATATTTGTGAGTGGTCGCACTGTACGCCATAAAAAATAATAATCACCAAATAACATTGGTAAAATGAGGCTTATAGCGAAGGGATTTGAACAGCGATTTGCTCAACCGCCCAAATTCAGAGTGAAGCCACTAACCAGCTGTAGGGATGAGTATCGTTAGGATTTTTATCTTTAGTTTTCAGTCCAGTTCATACTCTTACTGGTTCTTTTCATTACTAAAGAATCTGAGTTTTTTTTAATTATTATTGTAAAAAAGGTTTAATTCAGAACAGGATTAGAATTGATTTATATTTTAAATATAACTAAATATTGTTTCTAGAGTAGCAACAGTAAAATCTCTATATACACTCAATAATATCTCACTGGAAACAAATCTCAAATGTCAATAAAATAGATAATATTCCTGACATCAAAATACTGAGTCAAGTTTGGAAAGAATAAAGAACACACTCAGTCATCCCTCCTGTCCTCTGTCCTCCTTCCTCTGCTGCTGGTAGAGAGGAGGGGCTGGTTTCTTCTCAGCCAGCAGCTAAGATACAAGAATTCGCCACATTTTAAGATTTGTGACAAACTAAGCTAAACAGTTAGGCGACATACAGGCAGCTTTCATTTTAGCTTGTTCATAACAATTCTCTATGGACAAAGCAGTTGAAAATATCTCTTTTCTACATGTTCCTGCTTGTTGAACAGGTGTTTTGACAAATTATTCTTATTGGCTTTTGACTGACAAAGTTTTTATTGCACTTTCAGTAACGAGCGCAGTTGTCATCGACTCGTCTCCTGTCCACTCTGAGTGTGTGTGTGTGTGTGTGTGTGTGTGTGTGTGGAGGTGCTGAGCCCCGCCCTCAGTCAAACTCCAACACAGACCGCAGAGGAGAGGACAGAAGCAGCGCAACCACAAATGACAGCAAAACGCAGTAGAGACTCTCAGCATAGTTTTTTTCCCTGTTCATTCTGTTTAGGCACTGTGACAAATTGCTTAGGAGCTGTGCGTTATAATGGTAGGGGAATCCCTGATTTTTAAAAATTTCATCCACATTTTAGAAAATTCCATGATATTCCACATTTTACAGTTCATTCCTTTTTTTTTTTTTTTAAATCAAATTCTGTGATTCTGTCTGTGTTTTCTGCAATGTGCAAACCATAGGGTCCTACTGATATGTTGACTGTGTATTATTTATCTGAGAACAAACCGCCACTTGCGATTCTGGAGGTCGTGACTCAAATGCAGAGGAAACTGACAAATCTGATTTTAGCATGCAAAGCTTCTTGCATCACAAAGGCAAGGGAATTGTTCATATGAACGTGCATAGTATTATATCCAAAGTGGACTATTAAAGTCTGGGTGTGACAAACCCTGACATTTTTGTGTTTTCTGAAAGATGGTTGCCAAACAAAAATGCTGATATCGGTCTTGATAACTATAGTATTTTTTGTTATGATAAGCCTACGAAGGGAGAAGGTGTTGCCATTTTAATTATGTGTCTCTGTCATTACCTATGTATCTAAGCCAAAATGTTTTGGTTTTTATTATTAGCGGTTCCATTTTTAGTTGACAGCCTACGTTTTACCTTTACATAAACGGTAGTACGTAGTGTGCACACACACAGGGCTCCATTTTAGGCCCACTTTTATTCACTATTTTCATAAATGTATTAGGTGAAAAGGTGACAAACAGCACAATTCATCTGTACGTGGACGACACTATTATCTATACAATAGCCCCCTTTGTCGCCCAGGCTGTTCAAAACTGGCATATTGATTTCTGTGCTATACAACAAACATTGATTGATCTTAAATTACTGTTGAACTCAGATGAAACAAAATGTATGCTATTTTCTAGAAAACTGACTAACAGCACCATGGAAGTAAATATCACCACACTAAATGGGACACAGATTGAAAGAGTATCCTCTTATAAATACCTTGGTTTCTGGACAGATGTCAAGTTGTACTTCAAAAAACATATTGATGAAGTGACTAAGTCTTTAAAAGCAAAACTGGCATTCTTTTATAGAAATAAGGATTGTATTACCAAGAATTATAGAAAGCAAATTGTTCAGTCAACCTTTTTATCCATTATGGACTATGGTGATGCCATTTATATGCACTCTCCTGCTTCTACTCTTAAACCTCTCAATGCAGTCTATCAATCGGCATTAGGTTCCTAACTGGGGATGGGTTTAGAGCGCATCATTGGATCCTTTATGAAAAAGTTGGATGGCTGTCGTTGGCAGCGAAAAGAGAATGGCACTGCATTCAATTTATATACAGAGCTCTCCTTGGCAAACTTCCTGGGTACCTTACATGTCCTATTAACTATAGTTCAATTTCACACTGCACTAGGTCCCAAGACTATTTGGTCCTTGAAAATCAACGTGTTAGCACTGAGACTGGGAAATTGGCTTTTAAATATTACACTCCACACAAGTGGAACAACTTGCAGAAGATAGTGAAATTAGACAAGCTAATCCCTTTTGATCATTTTAAAACTCTATTAGCTGACACAGGACAGTGTGACATATATGACATATATTGCTTTTATTGCCTTGATATGTTCCATATTATGTGTTTCATTGCTTTTATATATTGTTTTCATTGTTTCTTATATTTTACATTTCTTATCTGTTCATATACACTTTTTATATTTCCTTTTTAAATTAATATGCACAACTAAATAAAGGCTTCATCTCTCTCATCTACAGTATATCACACACAAGCAAACATTCCTGCTCAGGTTAGGGTTCAGTGGTTTGCAAAAGGATGCTGACGTGCTGTCAGGAGGAGCTAGGAATCAAACTACCGACCCAGCAATTACATATCACTGTCGCCCCTACACCCACCACTATTAAATCAAGCTTTCCTCCATTACTCACGTGAAGCACTGCAAGCAATCACAAGTGTCAGGGCCACATCATTCATCCAATTTGTCTGCATTTACATCTCAGCACAACAGCTGAGCTGTGCATGTTCATGTGTGAGATACAGTATCTGTAGCCCAGTCCTACAACAAACAAACGTCAAAGAATAAATAGGACTTCATCAGTCCAAATGTTGGGTGAAGATTAAAAAAAATTGAAATAGAAAAGCAAACAGAATCATTTTAGCAAAAATGTGTCAGTCTATGATTTGGAAAGATTTCAGTTGGAGACTAAGTGACATCAAACAAGCCTTGGAGTTGTTGTTGTCCTTTAAAGTAATACAACCAATCAATTCAATCACCTAAAGAGCCATCAGCTGAATCCAGCGAGATGAGTGTACGAAGGCCAAGGTTGTTGCAGCAACCCATCCTGGTCCATCTATAACAGGAATGTTGAACATCCATCCATCCATTTTCTATACCTGCTTATTTGTATTCAGGGTCACGAGGGGGGCTGGAGCTTTTCCCCAGCATGCACTGGGTATAAGGCAGGGAGACAGCCTGGACAAGCTGCCAGTCTGTCACAGCATATGAAAAAACACATTCACACTGATGAGGAATTTAAAATGTACAAAACTCATGAGAGCACAGAGAAGCACAAATACAGTGAACTAACTACAGTGACTAATTTTTGGCTGATTTAAATCAATTAAATATGTTTAAATAGAAATTCCAAACCAAACATATGCAACCCATACAGACAAAGAAGCAGGGTCGAGGACCTTGTTCCTGTTTGCCATAATGCCACAGAAACATTGTGCATTATGACAGTCCCACCATTTAGTTCCTAAATTCACTGAGATCAAATATGATTAACGACCATGACCACAATATTAAGCAAAACATGATAAATTATTACAAGTCATGGAGGCAGGAATGCACAGGTCCACTTTCCTGCAATCCATTTATGTCTGCTCCAGGGCCAATCGGACAGCTACATTCATTAAACCCCTGTAGGAACATTTGCAAACACACAGACACACAAACTTAAGAGATGGTCAAATACAAGAATTAAATAAACTGGCGACATCACAGGACAGCTTACTAAAAGATGTGCATCTCAACTCTGCCTTTCTCATACAAAGATGCACCCGCAACAAAATCTTTTCCAGCAATTCTTACCACATGGTGAGAATTCAGTAATACTGTTGTTAGCATTATACACTGTCTTTACTCCTTCCTTCTCATCTCTCTCAGCCTGCATTCTTTGCATTCAGCCTCCCTCTCCACCCCCTCCCAAAAAGCCCTGAGCTCCTGCCAGCGGTCCAAGGTAATTAAATTACTTAGCAAAGTTTACTTAACAGTAAATGGTTAGCAAAATTTAAGGTGATTGCAAATTTGCTTTCATTCCACTTCAATGGCTGGCCTGTTTAAGGCTCGTCTGCAAATAATTAGCAAATACATTTGCATCAAAATCGTTTATACCATATGTTGCAAAATTATGGAAAGCAGCAAATTAAAAATATTCTTTTTCTGTTATGGAAATGTCTACATGTTGAGAGGAGAGGCAGAAACAGAGAGAGGGAGAGAGAGAGAGGGAGGGAGGGAGGGAGGAATATCACCATGTGTCTCTACACACCGACAACAAGGAGGAGAGAAAAAGGAGGGAGGAGGAAGGAGGGCGCAAAAATGATTCAGTTTGGATTTGAACATACTCATAATGGTCTTTTTCAAGAGCTCACCAGATGCTGTTTGAAATCTGCCCACAGAAGAAAAACAAAGCCTTCTCAATCTCTCACTCTGCCTCTCTTTCTCACACACATACACATACGCCGAATCAGAGAATTTCCTCTAAGTGGCTGACATCCTCTCTTTAGTGCAGTATGGACTGTTCCCTAAAGCAAGGCAGGGAAAGTTGTATACTAATTTGACGAGTACTTTTTACACCTAAGACCTTCAATCTCATAACAACAAATTACTAAAATAACGATAACCACAAAATGTGAAAACATGGAATCTAGCGACAAAATAAAAACAGAAACTATTCTAACTCTTTTAATTGATTCTAGGGCTGAAACTAACTATTTTCTCAATTACTCAATTAACTGCTTGGTCTATAAAATGCCTGAAAATGGCGCAAGCAGACATCTTCGAATGTCTTCTTTTGTCCAACCAGTCGAAAACCCAAATATATTTAGCTTAATATCACAGAAGACTAAGAAAACAAAGCCAATATTTACGTTAGAGAAGCCAAAACCAGTGTATGTTTTCTTTTAAAGAATGACTTACATGATTAATCGATTATCAAAATATCAAAATAGTTGATTCACCTCTAATTTTTATGTTAAATTTGCAACATTGTCCCTGTGACACGTCCTTAAGCTAAAGAACTGAAAGGAGCTGGGTGCGGAGGTACCACAAGCTTATTGCAGCAAAGAGAAAACCAGGGGGGTAGCAAGACCTGTGTTTATTATACCCATAAAACAAACCAAAAATCAATTGTACATAAACCTTTGATCTATGCAGTCCGTAGGTCACGCAGTCCATCCTGCCATTGACAGACACCTTTGAACTGGGAGGCTGGTTTCTTGTTGAGATAAATAAAATCTACTTGTAGGTGCAGAGGACCGCAGAGATCCATTTCAAAACACATCCTTTCTTAAACTCAGAAGCACCTTTAAAGCATAAACAGGCTTGTTTTGAGAGGGTCAGAAGGAACAGCTTGAGGCACAAGGCTCTTGCTATGAGGTATGGCTCTCTAACTGAGCTCGACAAACCCTTCCATCCATCCATCCACCCCTCTCATCTGGAGGTCAGTCAGTCTGCCACCAGTGTCAATCTGTTACTAAGTGAGCGGCGGGGGCTGTTTGATAAAAGCTTATTCAGGTATTTGGGTCCTGTGTAACTGGAAGCCCCATGCTCTCTCTCTCTGTGAGACATAATTACGACTGTTGACTGGAACAGTGAGGTAATGGCACATAAATCCAGCTGATCAATGGTTACAGAGACTAAATTACAGGACACCCCTGTGCCATTATCCTCCCAAAGGACAACAGGAGACGCATTCCTGCACACATGCAAAGGGGATTTCTGTAGCTGTTGTGTAATTGTTTCATTTATTTGAATATGGAGGAAGTGAAAACAATGTTGTTAAAATTCTGGCTTATTGTTGTGAGTAATTAACATTTTAAATTTTAAAATCTGAAGAACAAAAAAAAGGTGAAGAAACCTTAAAGCATCTTTGCTGATTTGTTGAAGCTTTTAAAACTCCTGCAGGGTAAACATTAGCAAATCTCCTCCATGGACCTGCTGTTTAAATCATTAAACTATGTGAGTGATGATTAGCACTTTTATTCTCTGCCCATTTTTCCCACTTTTTCTGATCTTTGACTGTTATATCAGAAAATCCAAATTCAGCTGCCTTGATGTGGCAAGACAAAGCAATACAGTAAAAAAAAAAAAATCCTTGAACCTCACAACAAAATAATCGCATTCTTTAAAGAAGCTGTCATCTATTTGTTTACCATCTCTTGGCTCCAAATGTTGAGTAACAAAACATTAGAAAACCCTGCGTCCTCATTACAGCAAAGCCCTCAATTCAGTCAAAACACTAAAGTGGCGTGCTGCTGTTGTCACAATCGCACATTTAGCAAAGAGAACAGGTAGTTAGGAGTTATTACTGGGTAATTCCCTTATGTTTCTACAGAGAAAATCCCCTTTGAGATGAAGGTCAACACTGGCTGGTGTTCATGGCAATCACCTTAGTCATGTTACACGAAAAGTGGTGCTATGTCAGCGAAATGATGAAGATGGATAATGTGTGATAACTGTAATTCACTGAAAACAAATGGTGTGCTGCATTCCTGTGATAACTGCTAAATCTCAAGGACGATGATAATTAAGGGAGAAGGAGATAGAAAGAATATAGGAAGAATGAAAAAAAAAGGCAAAACAAGTTTATAGAGAAATACTATGCAGAGAGGCCAAGGAAATAAAGAGGGAGACATGAGACATAAAAAGAGAAAGGTCTTGTCTGAGTCTCCCCGTCCCAGTCACCTCTTATACTGGCAGAACAAAGGGCGGCAGCCTCCTAAATGTGGCGCATTAGCCCTTTAGTTCCAGAGGGGGTAAGGTGACACCCTCCATGTATGTGGTCTGTTCACCACACATCTGTCAGGGCCTAAGGGGGTGGGCTGAGGCAGTGGGAGGGACAGCGGGAACTGGAAGCACAGGGAAGAGTTAGGAAAGAAGCGGAGAGCTTGAGAGAAAGGGTGTGTGTGTGTGTGTGTGTGTGTGTGTCTTCAGGACCCCTGCTGTGACAGAGAAGCCTAATACCCCGTATTTACTGTGGAAGAATTAGTCCCATCGCATGATGCTGCTAAGCTTGGCTGGTCATGCCCCCCCTTTGCATCTTTATATCCGTCACTCAATCAGACAGCAAATATAAACAGACAGAAAAACATATAGATGCAAACAGCAGAGACACACTCCTACATGCTCATAAACATGCAGAGTCACAGACTTACTGAAAAGGCAGAAACACGTGTCAGGCATTCCTTAAAAATTGAGCTAAATTGGGTGTCTTGGTGGGTCAGCGGTCTAAGATACACACCATATGACAGCAGCAACGCCCTGCTCAATTCTGGCTGAAGGACTACATTTTTCCTGACCTTCTCTCCTCCCAACTATCTTTGAGAAAATGCTGGAAAAACATGCATAAGACAGGATTAGATGCATGCAGACACAGATTTTTTTTTTTTTTTACTTTAAGATTGACTTAAATTGTTAGGTTTCATGTGAATACTGGTGGAGGCCAAGAACTGTGTTTCAGCTAAACGATTAATTTCTTATACTTTAATATTCAAACAAAATTATGGCAACATTTGCTGAGGCAGCTGACAAAAACCAGCACAGATGTAGATGTAAGTCATATCCTTCAACTGGAAAAAACTTAAACTGCTCCAAAAAATATGTAATTTTGATATTTAGCTTATAGAACTGTTTATATTTTGCTGTATATAACGTTGTGATTAGCACCACTTTTCATAAGTTCACATTTTTCCAGTTGAAATAAGAGACAACTTTGCTCAAAAGCACCACAATGACTTTTGGAGGCACTTTCAGACTTTTAAAACTAAAAAACATTGCTGGAAATCGTAAATAATAATCCAAATAGTCCAAATTAGAAACTTTCTCCCAACCAACTCCAGACAAGTGTCAAAAGTAGACAAACCATATAGGAAGTTAATTCAGACCAGTGAGCCCCTGCCAAGTTCAAGCCTCTGATGAGATCTTAAGGATTGTTTGTTTTGCTTCTGTCAAAGGTTCAAATAGGGAGAAGACGGAGGTTTTGATGACCCTTGGCCCTCAGGTCCTTAGTGGGTGTTCTGCAAACACTCCCTATTAATGTGTGGATAAGGGGAGGCCCGCTGCCTCGCACAGTGCTCATGCTCATTTGAGTGGAAATGGACACTGCTCTGAAAAGAACCAAGAACCAAGCAAGAGGCTGAAAAGAAAAGAGTATAATACATATGTGAGGGTGTCCTGGTCCCTGTGTGTGTGTGTGTGTGTTATGCACGAGCAAGTGCGTATGAATCTAAGTATTTTCCATTGTGAGAGCTTTGGTTTAGAAAGTAGGAGAACTGCTATAATTGTAATGTAGGTGAGTGAGCCAAGAGATGTTCAGGTAAAACCAGACACTGAAAATCTCAACAAGAAACATAGCGACAACAGTGAAGTCTGTTGAGAGGCGCTCACTCAAGACGAAGGAGGGAGAGAACAGACCACACCAAGGGCACCACATACCTGTAGTTGGGACACTGCTGCTTTTTGCTGTCACAAAGACTAATACTGTCAAACTAAATCTAGCTGAACTTCCTCTTTCATGAGAACCTGTGTGGGAGGATTCCCTGCAGTCTGGCCAGTGCATGCTGGAATAAAGTACCCTGAGCAGGTGCAAGCAGTAAAATAAAACGATCAAATGACAGAAATTACAGAATGAATAAACGTCAATCAATCAAAACTGCTCGCTCTTATAATTGTTATAATCTACGACTGTAGTAATGACCATCTTTGAAAGTCAAATATTGCAGAAAGAATGATAAATATCATTTTTATTTCAATTTAATGCATTTTATGCATACTGTGAAAATAATAAGTCTGTTTTATTAATAAAGTCATGTACATTTAAAGTTACAAATAATGAAATTGGGAAAATTCTGATTATTGATTAAATGTTTTGAAAATATGGGGTGTAATGTGTGTGTGCATTTGTTTGTGTGTGCACGCGCAAATGTGTGTTTGATATGTAGGCCAAGCAGGAAGTGACCCATAAACATATCCATCCAGCTCTTTCATTGGGGGCCAGTGTTGCCCTCCTCCTCTCACCTCCTCATCATCCACACACACACACGCACACGCACAGACACACACACACACACACACACCCCCTTCTCTCTCTCTCAAAGCCCCCAGTGAGCGCTAAGCAGGCCAGCGGGCCAGCCAAGGGGGCTCATTACAGGTCCACAGAGCCCCCCAACACAAAGGCCTGAGCCGCTTTAGCCATGGGATGATCTGCTCTCTACTGACTAGAGAGAGTCCATAGACGGACAAAAGGAGGGAGGGAGGGAGGGGACGGGAGAGAAAGTGGAAGAGAGCGGAGAAGAGGAGAGGAGAGGAGAGCCGCAGGCTTTAAGGATGTCAGGAGACCCCGAGAGAGAAAGCCTGGCGGGCGCTCAGAGAGGAATGGAGGGAAGGAGGAGGAGGAGGAGGCTTAAGCTCCACAGCTACGTCAGGACATTAACATTCACACAACCTCCCAACATCTGCTGCTTCCTTCTCGCCCTCCATCCCTCCCTATTTCCATCCATATCTCCCTCTGTCCGCTAACAACACTGGAACAAAGACAGTGAGATGGAGTGTGGGAGGACAGAGACAGAGTGGGACATGAGGGTTTCTTGGAGGGTAAGGAAAATGCAAAATAAAAGAAAAAGGAGAGAACCAAAAGAGATATGAGACTGATACGTTTAGAAGACTTGGCAGCCACAAGGTCGTAGGACTGGAGAAAAAGATAATATTAATATAACAGCCGCAATTACACAAATACTTGATTAAATTAGTGAGGGCAATCAATGGTTACTCATAAAAGGCCGCAAAATACAAATAAAATGACAAATCAATTCAAAAACCAAATTGAAACTGGCTTATCAAGCTTAAATCTGCCGTCCATTTGTATTTTACTGTAGGTCGTTATGAGTGATATGATTATGGGCACCCGAAGGCCTGACACAGGCCAGCACAGGCTCTCTGGTGAAGACAATCTTTGACTGAGCCATAAACCTGTTCTTTTGGAAGCCTCCAGGAAAGAGAGGAAAACCAGAGACATGTCCAGTGCATTAAAGCCTCTCCTCTAGTCCTGCGTCTGGCCCTGGGCCTGTGTCTGCACCAGTCTGGCTCACTGCACTCAAAGCCACATGCTCAATTTTATGATGCCTCGCCACCATTAGTGCAACCCTGCCTTGAGGTGGCAGGGAGTGTGGGGTGTCTGATACACATTTGAAAACATAACTGAGCGAGGGAAAACTTCCATTTTTTTTAAACCCGCTGTAAATTAAATTGCCTCCCACTCCAAAAAATTGTATGTATGTATGTATGTAAAATGTCAAAATATGATGAAATATGTTATGTATGCAAAAGAGAATCCGAACGTTTGAGCCTGTGAGACCGCAGTGGCGTTGTTCTGTGACCTGTCCTACGCTGAGGCTGAACAAGTCTTAAGTGAGGTAAGTGTGTGGCTGCTGGGTGCTTTATAGATGATGTATAGACGCCTGGTTCTTTCATATATTTCCTGTGGTGAAATTAGAGCCCTGTTCTGAAGTGCGAGTCCGTGTATGTGTGTGCGCATGACTGTAAACATGAAGACATCTTTCTCCACAGTCAATCTCTGCCTGTCACATCTGGCTCGCAACTCTACCCCTCGAATACACACTGGAATATATACACCGCTTGTATGGTGACATCTATGACTTATGTACTGGAGGGAGTGTTTGAAATTAAGCTGCAGTGAATATGGGCCCAGAAGCACTCAGAGCGGGGAGCCGGAGAACGGGTGTATGCATTTGTCTCTGTGTGTGTGTGTGTGTGTGTGTGTGTGTGTGTGTGTGAGAGATTGTGGTGGTGTGTGCAGGAGCTGTGCTGTGAGTCTGCATATGGGGAAAAACAACCATGAAACTTGTCCATGTCTAAAGTGGCGTCTGCATATATGAGATTGTGGCTCATTCCCAGCTCAATACAGCAAAAGTTGTATGTTAGGGCTGCGAAAAATGACTGAATATAAGGCTTTGATATTTTATATTGTTTCTCTATATATCTTGATATTTATACATTTTCTCTAAAATGGCTTTACAAATGGATTTTCCCAATCAAAATCGTGCAAGTACGAAAATGATCCTCGAGTGTGTCTTGTTTGATGACGTCGAGCTTGGGATGAAAGTCAGCACCTTTAAGTCTATGACTCTGTTACTCTGCCACTCATACTTGCACTAAATGTCTCCACAGTAGAAAACTGGGCCAGCTTCCTGTTATCTATATGCATAAAAGTAACCAAATCGATCAGTATAAAAGTTCATTAAAAGTTAATTAAATTGACATTGTTTTGTTCTGTATTGTACTTTCTCTACATAAATAGGGATGCACGATATTATCGGCACGTCATCGGTATCGGCCGTTAAAAGCTCTAAAATGAAATATCTGCATTGACCATTTCTGCCGATTATGAGAGGCTTTTGTTGCCTTATTTGTTGCCTTCTCCTCCGCTGCCTGACTGTGCTTCCATCAGGTTAAAGTGGTAAGAAGTAGCGTATCTGACAGGCAGCTTGAGTGAAGTGGAGCCTGTGGAGGAAGCACCGGGACCTTCGGGGTGAAACAGTCAGTCGAGGAGCTGCTATGTTCGGCTGCACAGATAGGAAACACCTCGGCTGACAGGATGTACCACTCTGTTGGGGGCGGGCGGTCTTCTTTTTGGTTTATAATGGCGGTTGGCAACCAGCGTATTAGGTGCATTACCGCCACCTTCTGCTCCGGAGTGTGGACCAGAGATTAAAACCTACACATTAATCCTGTCTGTCTAATAAACTCAAAGAAAACTCTACTGCTCCACCCACTTGGCAAGTTCATTAAAGTTTGAACGCTGAGCTCCTGAACTCCAGTCTTCCTAAGTTCTTCCTTCATATATTGTCTTTCTTGATCATACTCAGCACAATCTATGCTTGCATGCATAATAGTCTCCTCAGCCAGGTGGAAAAAAATATGTGCATGTATCGGTATCGGCAATCGGCCACAATGAGTTGGAAATATCGGCATAACGGATATCGGCAAAAAATCCAATATCGTGCATCTTTATAAATAAATTATCACAAATACATAGTAAATACTTGCCATACTGCCTAGCCCTAGGTCATAGAGGAGTGTTTATGAATAACGGCAGAAGTAATTGAACAAATGTGACATCTGTGTGCAAAGAAAAGAATTTTGTTCAATCATTATTTAAAAACTCTGGCAGAAAGACCCCTCTCTAGACGGCTCACATCGCACACACTGTCTTCAGCTTAGCACCCCTGAACAAGTCAGAGATCACAAATGGCAAGTTTCAGGCAATGGCAAACAGAATGATCATCCCGCTTACCTGCAGCCTGCAGGACCATATGCATTCGAACTTTAGCCTGTTCTGCTGGAGTCTGTAGAAGAGTGAAGGGCAGAGAGACAAAACAACAGATAATTAGTGGTGGCAGTCTTTCTGAGGTCCATGCAACAACAGCAACAACAAAACAAACAGCAATTTAAAATCACATTGATCAATAAAACAAGAAAAAGCAAAACAAGCCAAATATAAAGATCATAAAATGAGTGAAACAAAATTATCAAGATAGAAACAAAAAGAAAAGAAAAATAATAAGTAAGTTCCAAACCTGCAACAACTAAAAGTATCATCTATGTACAATTCATCAAAATTTAGTTTAGTGACTTTTTGAATGAAAATGTACTTTTGATGTATCTTATGTTTGTAGGGAGCATATTCCAGACAGCAGAAGCTGTGAAGAACAGTGTGTAGCTCAAAGCACTTAAAGCAGGACAGACACGTGTTAACACAAAGTCTTTCCAAAGTGTCTTCTTAAAGGATGATCTACCTATTTAGTGTAACACCCTGCTGCCTGAGATATCACAAAGCACAGTTCATAGCAGGACAGACAGCCCCACGCTGACACAACTTTATCTATGTAATCTAGCTCTAACACTGCTGTGTCCCTCAGGCTAAAATATATTTTACCCACGATAATCTTTAACTGCCATTAGAGTGAATATTCTCTTAAACTGTCCTTGTGGAGTACCGAGGGACAACTTCACTGTGCTACTAGTCTGGTCGTCTATAAAAACCCTGCTAGTGAAAAACAGAAAGCAACAACATCTCTGACACACCAGGGAGAATCCATGAGGAAGAGATGAAGAGAAATTTAGAGACAAAGAGAGAGCGAGAGAGAGAGAGAGAGAGGGAGAGAGAGAGAGAGAGAGAGAGAGAAGTGAGAAGAGAAGAGAGAAAACAAAAGCTGCTGTAACAAGTCTTTGGAGAGTTGGATAAGAGGGCACAGAGAGCACATTTTAAAAAGATCACAGCCAAAGCCTCAACATATTCCCCTTCCTATCGTGTGTGTGTGTGTGTGAGTGTGTATGTGTGTGTGTGTATGTGCGCATCAGAAACGCTTAGCGGGCATAAGCGGGGGGAGGGCCTTGTGCTTTGACAGCTGTATTGGGAGGCACAGCCCTTTTTCCTGACATGCCCTCAAAAGGGCCTTGCTGTAATTCCAATATCACTGCTATTAGATTTGAGGGTCTTAATTGTCAAGGAAGAATGATGGCTACGACAGGGCGCGGAGCTATAAAAGGCGAGCGCGCTGCAGATTGCTCTCGGAGGTTTTTTCGGCGCTGCCGTGGCACAGCGGCCCTCGTTACCATGCAGCGGCATAGACTGTGTGTAGGATTAGAGAGAAATTAAATGCTAATGGGGATGGGATCTGAATCCGCTGCCTGGGAGCATCATTTAGACGACAGGGCCGGGGCGTCGCTGACAGGCAGCGTTTCCTCCCTCCTCCTCCTCCTCCTCCTCCTCCTCCTCCTCCGCAGACAACCCAGCTTCTTCCTCCTACCGTTCCTTCAACCGGCTCCCCCACCCCACCCACAGCAAAAAAATCTGATTTATCAAACTGTAAACTTGTCACTTTGTAAAAACGTCACTTTTCGGTGGCAGTCATGGAAATATAATGACCCCCTTTAATGTAGCGATGTCAGGGTGCTATATCCTAGATGGAACACACATCAAGGCACCGCACAGACACAGACTGACGCACACTTAATGCAACATGGATGTGTGTGTGTGTGTATCCCCTGTAGCAGGTGACATAGTGGATCACGCTCACGCTGGCTGGCAGTGCTCGACAGCTGAAATTACCAATCACTATTATGCTGGAGAAGCTGAACAACACTTGAGGCCTTCACCCACACACAGATATGTATATACACACACACACACACACACACACACACACACTTCCCATCCCCTGCAAGAGGAAGTGAAGAGGGCACAATTCAGTCTTATTTTTTTTTTGTTTTTCTGGCACCTTTGCATTTACAGGAACTGTTTTACAGCAAAAGAAGGGATTACATGCTGCAAAATAAAAATCAGTTACATGGTAGAGGGCTGAGCTTGGACACAGAAATCAGTCCCGGTACAAACAGTAATCTAAAGCAATGAGACATCACAGCTTAACTAACCTGATCATTGTGTTCTGTGCAATCATCTTAGTTACAGTTTATTACAACGCCCCCTCAGTAATTACATTAGCATTTGTTTACATTGGCCTTAAGTCCGTGCATCCTCAACGCTTGCACACACATAAACGCGCACTCCTGCCAGCTCTTCAAGGGTAACAACATTGAATCAGACAGAACAGAAACGGGTTGAAACGTTCAAGCGAGTTGCGCTTATTACAACACTACAATCAGTGATGTCAAAGCGACTACTTCCTATCTCCTGCGAATGGAAAAACACCTGCTTTACCATCAATTACTGTGAGGTGTGCAACATGTTTTAAAGTTTAAGCAGAGTATCAGCAATTGTCTGTGATTCAGCGTTGAATTACCCTTGAAATAAATGCAGAGAAGAGAGAGAGAGAGAGAGAAAAAAAAGAAAAATCAGGACAAGAGAGTGGGCTTCCTGCCTATAATACCAAATGGAGGCAGAAACAGGCTAATTAATATCAAATTATCATCACAACTAATGTAAAAAGGTACTCAAAAGTCAGCTTACAACTAAGCAAACATAATGATACAGAACCCACACACACGACATTACATGTTTTCGCTTCTCTATTTTTCTCTCTAATTCACACATGCATGCCCGCTTCCTCTGTGTGTAATTCATTAGTAAACAATAAAAAGGCGTTAATTGTGCTCCCCAGAGGCAGATCTGTGTTCCCCCCACTGGGAGAGAGGCACCCGCTGCATCTGAAGTGCCTTCGCCCCTCAATTAGAACCGTGCCTTTCCAACGCACACAAACAAACATGAGACACCGAGAGAAGTACTGTGTGTGTGTGTGTGTGTGTGTGTGTGTGTGTGTGTGTGTGTGTGTGTGTAGGGTGGAAGTACTTGGAAATGAGCAGCGCTTTCCTTACAGGGGCTTTAGATGATCACACTGTGAGTAAAGGGGGAAACAGGCAGAGGGGGACAAAAGACCAGACAGAAAGTTGCTTTTGTTTTCCCCAGAGCTCAGGAAATATAGCAGACAAAGAGGAAGAAGAGTGTGAAGAGGAGAGCAGAAGGTGAGAGAGAAATTTAAAGAGCAAGAAAGTAGAAGATGAAGAAAAAGCGTTTTGCACAGTTGTGAGGAAAAAAAGTTTTACAAAGAAGAAATGTAGAGACTTTTATTATTTAATTTTGGTTTGATTTGCCCAGGCAAGGACTTGAAACAGGAGATACCATCTGACGACTTTCAAATGACATTGCACAGGTGTTACAGAGCCATACAAAGAGTAAATGGCCTGCACTTATCCATAATTTTTAACCTGGGGGCAGAACAAAGTGCTTCACAATGCTTCTCGTTCACCCACGCACACATTCACACACCGACCGACTGAGCTCCCGTACAAGGAGCTGGCCGGTTTGAGATTCAGTCACAACATGCGGACAGACTGCCACATACCCTTCGATTAAAAGACCATCTGAGCTGTGGTTGTTTTAAAGGCAGGGGTATACTCAAAAATAACTAGTTTGTACAAGAGGTGTTTATGGCTGGTCTGAACAGCCACAATCCAAGTTGAGTTGAAAAGCCAACTGTCATATCTGCAAAAACTGTTGTTTTAAATTAATCTTTACTTAACCAGGAAGTCTCTTGACATACATTATCTCTTTTACAAGGGAGACCTGGCCAAAATGGCAGTGTACAATAGATGTCACTAAGTTACATAAAGACACGTTAATTTCCAACAATCACATCCAGCACAACTGATCAGGATCCGAGAAATACGAGAGAGACAAAATTCGACTATTTAAAACAATTAAATTCTTTAAACATGGGATAACGGTGCACAATGTTGTACTCAGTTATATACATGAGAAGTGACAGAAGTTGTTGTGTAAAGAATTTAAGTGTTCAAACTCTGCTTACTTTCTCACCTCAAAACATTTGGCCAATCGCTGCGTGAAGTGGGCATGTCAAATGTCAAGATTGTCGGTTTCAGAAAGTTATAGCAATTGTTTGACACAGCCCCCCAATTCCGAGGTGTGGGGTGAGTTGGGGTTTCAGACGTTGACATGGTGCAGGTATTATTTCAAACAACAATAGCTTTTCCTCTCTCTATAGGTGTGACAGAACAACCTTTTTACACACATCCTGCTTTAAAAACATCTGCCATGAACAGATTTGCAGTGTATGCTGCACTATTAATGCCAACATTACCATTCACCCTCTACTTCAATTATTTACGCTTGACTCAGGGCTAACTCTTGCCCTGGTACGAGAGAGGAAGTCCAGTAGACTCACAGTAGGACTCCAGCGACCAGGATTGCAGTGATGACAGACACAATGAGACATGCTTTGCTGAACCGAAGTGCCTAGCGCCTGTCCCATTAGTCAAAAATAAACAGGTCCCATTAGAAAAATAAATAACTCTCAATGGGCTCGGTAAAAACAATGCTATGCTGTGTATAATGAGGTACAGCATGCAGGAAATGTTATCCATTTCTAGTCATGAGCTGGTCCAAGGGACTATTAACATTATTGTTATTGGGCTTGAGGCTGACCAGACAAAGCAAAGTATGGTGGGTCAGCAGATGAATAAAGGCCCGTTAGACCAGACCCAGAGAAGCAGAGCGGTCAGCTAGGCCTTCTCTGGTCAGATGGTCAGACTGCTGTCTTACTAAATGATTTACTCCCTTGATCGTACTACACCACAACAGGAGTTAATATACATGATGGCACAGAAGGAGACAGAAGGAAAACAGAATAGAATAAAACTTTTAAAGAATATTGCTTTAAAAGTGCAAGGCTGAATAGCAAAACACATCAGTGCACACGCAGGCAGATCACCGACACATTAACACAACCTCCCCTCACGTTATCTGCCAATTTACATTAACCCAGTTCTAGTCAGTCTACTGGCTCAGGTGAGACATCGACCGAGACAAAGGAAGTGAGGAAGAGACCGAGTGGAGAGGGCGGGACAATGAAGCAATGAAGGGGTAGACAGACACTGTAGGTCAGAGAGAGGGGGGGGGGGGGGGGGGACTGCTGGTCTTCTTGATGATTAGTTAAGTTCTGGATTCTGCAGACACAGTAAACTAACATCTACCAGGTAGCTCCAAGCAGCAGCACCTAGTGGTGGTCAACAGAACATGAGATGTACAGCATGTGCCACCGTGAACAAATAAAATCAGGATCCTGAAAAAGTTTTTAAAAAGTTTAACATCAATGTTAATTTCCACTGAAAACAGAGAATGTGGTCTCTGCTACTGAAAACAAAACATATTTTGTCTTTTTTAAGATTTATCTCCTACATATCTTGGACATACTTAGATATATGTGATCAAAAATTATTTATTTTGAAGCTAAGTTGTCATTGTCTTATTGCCGAGATGAGCCAAGTTACATAATATGACTCAGAATGGTGTGTGCCTGAGTGTTAGCAAGAAGGACAAAGAGAATCCAGTTGGACACACAGGTTACTTTGTCTATGTCTATCTCATCTTTGTCATGTACATTTTCTAGAGAGCTAGCATCCCAAACACTTGCAAGTGCATTTCTTTAAAGAAAAAGTCAGACATTTTTGGGAAATCAGCTTATTCACTTTCTTGCCAATAACTAAATGAGAAAATTGATACCACTCTCCAGCAGGGGAAAGCAGCTGGTCTGGCTCTGTTCAAAGATAACAAAATCCACCTATCAGCACCTCTAAAGCTCATTGATTAACATATCTCATTTGTTTAATCTGTATAAAAACCAAAGTGTAAATACGATAATTTACAGTTTTGCAGAGGATTATGTGCCGAAATATTTCTTGGTCCTGACCAGTAACTTCCAGTAGTCTCCACTGGCTGCCTGGCAAATCATCCTAAAAATCCAGTAAAACACAGCTAGACTCTAGCTTCAAACAGACTTGTTATCCCCTCTTTCCTGCTTCCTATATCCTACTTAAAAAGTAAAGAGTCTGAATGAATCAATGAATGAAATGTGGGTTTGCATAAACTCACCTGACAGTTTCAAATGTCTTCAAAAAACTAACTTGAGGAAAAATGCGACATCAATGACATCATCAGTCCATCTACTGTAACATAAATCTTAATTGCACCACTGTAGCCATTATTTTCTGTCAATAAACAGTTTCAATATACACAAACGCGGCGCCCACCTCAACTAACTCTCTTTATGCTGGAGTTGATATGCTCAATATTCATCTCATTATGTTTTTAAAGTCTTCATCTGTTTCCATTTTCTTTCATTTGTTGCATTCCGCTCGGGTTTTCGCCGCATCTCTTTTTCTTCCTCAACCCCCCCTCCCACCTCCACCCACCAAACAAACTCACTATATCCCATACCCAAAAGAGGACAGGGGAAAACAGAGCCCCTAGAAAATGCAATATTTCTGTTTTTAATATCGAGGTCTATAAGATCAGGGCAGAGATGGGTTCCATGGCAATATGTTTATTTATATATTTTATAAGGAGGGGGAAAAATCTGCCTATCAGTGTATGTATTTGGGGGGCCTGGGCCACTGTATCTGAGCTCATCTTATATGAAAAATAATGTTGTGTATGGCTATACTTTTATATATAATGGCAATATGGGATCAGGGCTCTTTTACAATGTGCCATACTTCAGGCTGGGGCTAACAGCATTTTATGGCCCGCCAGCAGTTCATCTTCATGTCTCAGGCAGGCAGGAGCACTGCATAATAATGTCGTTTCCTGCCCCCAAATGCTATTTCACAGGCCGGGGCTCATTTCTCAAACTTCACCACTTTTACAATTTCCCAAACTTTTATTCCCGTCATTATTACCAACAAGATTTCATTACGTATTTAGAATGTAAACAAGTCTGAGTAATGACACTCCCCCGTCTCCCTGGAATCATTCCCGCTGATGGCTCTGCTGCTATCTCAGGCGCACGTATTCATACAGACACACAAGTACAAACACACACACACACACACTAAAACATGCACTGCGGTTTGCCCACATACAACCGCACAAAAAAAGTACATACACGCACGGGAACTGCCCCGACCAAGATACAACTCAAAGGCATTCATTTACTACGCCATGTGCGTGTGTGCGCGCATGCATGTATGTGTTCCCGATAAAGGGGGAGGCGGTGGGGTGGGGGGGGGGGAGAAGGAGAGAGTTTTATACTCAACTCACATAAATCATGTAGAAGAAAAATGAGCAAATGTGCAGGCTAACTCATCTTCTCCCCATCCGGAGAAAATGAAATTCACTGGAATACCTATCAAAACCGCAATCATCCAGAGATAATATCTTCTTTGGTCTATCTGCACTTTCCGATTTAATTTCCTCCATGCCCTTGACATCCAGCGATACCATTAAGATGAAGCACATACAGTAAGGGAGTAGTTCTCACGTTTTGATATATGAGATCTCCGCGCTTACTGTAATATCATCATTTGAAAATTAATGCAATCTTTCTTTTGTTTAGGGGGTGTTTTTCTTTTTTGGAAACACTCGACGAGCGAGCCATGGTGAGACGGGGGTACAAGATGGAGAGTAAGGCAGTGATGGGCACACATGAAAAGAAGGAGACACAGAAAAACAAGTGAGACGCCAGAAAGGAGGGAAAGACGGGGGGATACTTTGTATTTTGTGAAGCCCCCCCTCTCCCTCTCCTATCCCTCCTTCCGTGCCAGAATGACATGCAATTATGTCTGGGCCTGCCCCAAGTCAGAGGTCACTCAAATTACTCCATCATTTAGCTGCGCCGTCGAGATGAGAGAGACTGAGAAAGACACCCCCCCCCCTACTCCCGCCTCCATCCGTGCTTCCACATCCTCCCAACCCCTGCCATCACATCAAATATCATGAAATCATTAGTGTAATAAGCATGGAAATCTGTTTGCAGATTATCAACACCCCCCCCCCCCCACCCTCTTTCTCTCCTTTATCTGTCCGGAATCTCTCTCTCTCTCTCTCTCTGTGCTGTTTTCACCTCTTTATCCTATACAATCATATTAGGGAGGACGAAAGACAGACAGAGACAAAAAAAAATACAAAGAGAGAGCAAAGAGATACAGAAAGAGATAAAGACAAAGTGTTTGATGACACAATTAAGGTCTGACAAAATGGACACAAGCAGAGTAAAGAAAAGAAATGATCATCGTTCTAAGCTCTGAACTCTCCTGAACTTCTCGTATTTTACGCTTAAGACCGCTCTGGGTCAACTCGCTGCCATATCCAGCGATGCCAGGTTTGTCACATTCTTGGTTTGTGTTTGTCCTGCACACAGCTGCTGATTTCTATCTGTCAGTAGGCCGACCAGGCTGTTTGCCTCAGTAAACTCTTCAACTCACAAAGGGACACTCGGAAGACATCAGCCGAATGCCATGAAGAAAGCCATGTGTGTGCAGCAGTCTGATGACGCATTATCAAGAGAAGCCCATCGTTCCTACGTTACTGTTTCAGAGAGAAGACACTTCCTTGTAATGCAAAAATAAAATGTCAAAGCTGCACAATATTTTATCGAATAAAATGGAGTGTTTGAACCTGCTTGGTTACACTTGTGCAAAACTAATAAAAATCTCTATAAAAAGTTATATTTAAAAAATCTGAGATTCAAAAAGTCTGCAATTCGTTTTATTTTGTATACATTTCTGTGTCATCATGACATTAAAAACAATAAGGAGATACCTGAAAAGAGCTCTTAATACTTTGCTCTTCTGAAGGTGAAACCAGGTGACTGAACTGTTCTAACACTAATGAAGGTTTTAAAGGTCATTCGGGCAATAACGGTCTGAATTATTGACAGGCTTATAGCATTAGTAAAGAGACAGCTACCCGACACTGAGAAATTAGATCAAACATTTAACTGACAACAGAGGCATGATGAATGCTTAAATCACCCCTTTATGTACGACTGCTGTATCTACTGGTCAAACAATTCTATTTACACTGGGGCTGTAATTAATGATGAAATAAAAAAGTTTTTTTCTGTAGAGAACTTTTTAAGGATTTCTTTCACGCATATTTCTCTGAATTACGACTCAACCTGCAACGTTGGACTGACCTGTGAACAGCCCTTCCAACATGACGTCCTATTCAACCTCCCATCCCCACACCATCGACATCTCCCTCTTTCCCCCTTTTTTTTTTTAACCCCTACACCTCTCTTCTTTTTCTATCCATCCTTGGGCAGTGTGCATGGTTAGAACGGTGGGTACAGCTGCTGATTGAGCGAGTAATCCTGATGAGGCTGATTCTTCGTGTATTGATTGAGCTCCTGGCTTTCTTCTTCTTCACTCTAAGAAGCTGTGCATCTGGACTGATTAGCTGCTGCAGGCCACCTCTTTCACTATCGCTCCATTTCTCCCAGAGCAAAGAATTGCTGGACTCAAACTTAGGTGCTTCCGTGTGTGTGTGTGTGCGCGCGTGTGTGTACAAAAGAAGAAACTAACGCAGCAGAGCACTGGGAGCAATTAACAACAGTCTTTTTCTCTGCATTGCTACTGATCGCGTTCAGTCAATCTGCTGAAATACAAAAACAAGACAAACATGGACAATAAAACAAACCTCATACCACATAAATCTTAATTACCCACCTAATTACTGCACCAGTCATTCACTCACATAGTTAACTTAAAAGGAGGAGGTAACTTTAGTATTCATCAAGAAAAATCAAGCGCCAGAATAATTTGAACAGAGGGTTGATTGTCACAGTGGTGTGAATATTCTACAAAAATGTTTTTTGTTAGGGGTAAACAACAGCAGTTAAAACACTTCTCCAAAGTAATTATTATTTTAAAAAATAAAAAGTAATTTTAGGTTCAAGGTAGTTGGCTAAAAGAATAATATGGCTCGAGCTTAACGACACCATGATAAGTGTCAATATGGTTGATGCACTAATCTTAAGAGCAGTACATCAAGAGAGAGTCATAAATGCCTGCTTAGAAATCTACAGGGATGTATATGTGAGGGATTGAGGGGAAACAACATTTCGAACAGCTCTGCAACTCTACCTCAGAGGGAGACGCGCTCCATTATTTACAGTTCTCTGTCCCGAATCGTAATCAGAGTCTTGCACTCCCCAGGCAGCTGACTACTGGGGTGCAATCTCCCCATAAGCATAAACACACCCATAAATTCAAACACTCAGTATTCAGGTATTCAAATTCCCTGAGACGTATATACAAAAAATGCAATGGTAAACATACAAATGTGTGTTTGTGTGTATGAGTGTGTGTCTCTCTCTGTGTGTGTAAATGTGTAATGTTTAACTCCTGAACCATCCTGATGAGTATAAAGACACAGCAGTAACTAAGAATCAAATGCAAACATTAGATAATCTGTCCCTATAGGTCCACTTAGTGAAAAAACTATACAAAACACACATGCAAACTGTCTGCAATAACCCCTGCCAGAAACATTAACACAAATGTACTCGTGTGCAATAGCGATCCCTGTGAGAACGCTATTGTTTAAATGACAATACTGCTTTTCCGTATAACTTAAGGGAATTTGTTAAAAATGATGAAATAATACAAAGATATTTAATTCAAGGTGACTTTGGCCAGATGACTGTGCATGAAGTGTGAAAACATGAAACAACTGCGCACTCATTTGTTTCTTCTCTCAGACATACAGTACTTGTAGCGATATTTTCCCATACTGTATGCTGGCCCCAGTATCACTTATGCCTTATGTAAATTATTTCACATTCCTTCACATGCCTTTAAGAGGAAGACTCATCTCAACATGAGACACAGGATCCCTAATGTTTGCCAAGATCTAAGTGCCAATACACATATTGATTAATGCTGTTTATGCACGTAATCCTCTCTTGAATAATTCACAGCACATTTTATGGAGTACTACATCAATCACACCTACAGACCCTCCCATCCACATCTCTGAACCCAAACTAGACCAAAAGAACGCTGTACCCCACCAATGCCTCTGTATCCTACCTGTCATAACCGGTCAAAACGGGATACAGAGATATGAATACAGTCAATAAAATAACTCAACATTAAAGAACAATTCTGTGACTGATCGTAAGGATATGATCTGAGGTCAAGTTATCGGATCTGCCGCTCGCTGAAGTAGAGAGTTACTGAGAACTGTTTGAATTTCGAGGTCAGTCATTTGTGTGGCATATTCAGGGTCATTTGCGTAGCGCATGGTGGGGCGGGGGGTCATTTGCGTAGGGTGCTGGGAGCTGCAGTTTAGTATGCAGGGAGGCAAGGGAGGGAGGGCATGTGACATCCACAGAGAGCCAGGACCCTCGCTGACCCCTGTCTATAATTCATCCCCTGGAATACGGGGCACATCAAACCTTGGTTCCTTCCCACCCAAAAAGAGGAGAGAGAACCTTTTCACTTTGTTGCACGGCACTCTGACCCCGTATTAAAGCAAGTAGCAAGAGGAACCCTGAAAACGTTGGCCATTAAATTTTCAGGTTGTCCCAGGAGAGCGTTTCCAGCAGGCCCTCGATTCATGGATGGGATAAGAGTGAGGAAGGGCCCCATGCTGACATGAGGAGGAGAGAGGGAGCATGAGCATGAGTGTGTGTGTGAGTGTTTGTGTGTGTGTAGGTCCAATAGTTATGTCTGAAAAGTAAAAAACATTTTCCTTTCATGCATGCATGTGCAAACAGGTATGCAAAAAAATCTTAAAAATCTTGCAAATGGCCACAACTGGCAGCAAAAATGAGGGAGAACAGAATGAGTGGATACCCTGTGTGTGTGTGTTTGTGTGTGTGTGTGTGTTGGGGTAGAATTGGGGATAAATGAAACGGTAATATAAAAGCTGGACCAGGCCCTAGGGGAGACACTACCCTCCCTCTATCCCTGTTTTGTCTGTTTTCTCTGTATCTCTCTCTCTGCCTGTTAGCTGCAGGTATTCAGCTTCAATTCCGGAGGTTTCATTAAGAATGCAGATATCAAAGTGTGTGTGTGTGTGTGTGTGTGTGTGTAGGGGGGCGAAAAAAGGGGTGAGGTGGGGTGGGGTGGGGGGGGGTGTCGAATAGAACTTACCAGATGTTCTAATCTTCCTTTGATGTTCCCAGCATCCCTGCAACACAACAACACATTTCCCCCACTGTAAATAAAGTGCAGACACAAAACATCATTTAATGAAAAGAGCATTTTTGCAGAGGCGCACACACACACACACACACACACACACACACTCTACCAACAAACACATGAGGGACAGGAAAACAAACTCTATTCAAGTGCACTTTATGAACATTTCTCAACTAATTTGTGAATATTTTAACACATTTAACTGGAGCATTAAATTTCTGACTGAATTAGGGTGCAATTAATGATCATTTTCATAATTGATTTAACTACCTATCTACCAGTTTCTTGATTAATAGTTCGGCCTGTTGAATGTCAGCGAATAGCAAAAAAATGTCGAGTCCAAGATGACATCTTAAAATGTCTTAGTGTTTTTCTGACCAGCAGCCCAAAACCCAAACGTATCTCATTTACTTTCATAAAAGACTAAAAAAAAACAAACAGAGAGAAGCTGTAACAAGTACATTTTTGCCATTTACGCTTTATTAATTTTTATTATTACTTATATGATGAATCAATAATCAAAATAGTTGCTGTATTAATTTTCTGTTTTTCAACTAATCAATCATTTTGGCTAATTGTTTCAGCTTTAACTGGAATACAGAAGAAATTGTCATAATCATCACAGTGTGTTTCTCTTTCGGTTTCAGGTTTTGGATAATGAAAAGTAAAAATAACTCATAATTAGGAATTGTCCTGATTGTTAACCTTTTAGACTGGAGTGTTGTTACTGTGTGTGTGTGTGTGTGTGTGTGTGTGTGTGTGTGTGTGTGTGTGTGTGTGTGTGTGTGTGTGTACCAGTCAGAGGTTAACTAATATTGTCGCCATACTGCCGGCAGTCATAATAATAATTTCCAACTACAGAGAAAGAACTGGGAGCTTATTATCTGTGAATTAATAAAAAATGTGTGTATGATTATCAGGGTAGCAACGGCAGAATGGCGAGTCGGGGGGAGGGGGGGGGGGGCGAGCAGTCGGTTTTAAAAAGAGCAAATTGGCAGTAAATAATAGATGCAATTTTGGCACATTTCAAATTTGCAGCAGTGGAAATCAAAAGATCAAGAGAACACAAACAACCCCCGTCCCCGATCCCAGCAACCCCCCGTCCAACTCTGGTCCCCATTACAGACAACTCCACCCTGGCCGTGGTGTTTCAGTGTGTGTGTGTGCGTGTGTGTTTGTGTGTGTGTATGTGTGCGTGCGTGCATGCATCCATGCATGCGTGCGTGTGTGTGCTGAGAGGGAATGCTTATCGACAGGCTTCAGTTGCTAATGCAGCCAGCAGCATCACAGTGTAAATCTAAACCATCTCTAAAATTACATACTGTCTAATCCATCCCACCTTCCACCCCCTCTTCCTCCCTTCCTCCATCCATCCATCCATCCATCCATCCAGGTCCCATACTCAGTGTGACTACAAGCCTAAGCCATCCCCACATCATTAGCATTTCTAAATAATGGTATGGAGGAATGACAGATACGCTAAACACATATTAAGAAAAGTAAGAAGCAACAAAACTAGAGAAGAAAAAGGTCATGATGAAAGGATATTTGCCTGTTTATTCTGTGCTCTGTCAGTGAGCACATGCAGACAAGTCAACCACTTAAGGCAAACTTCATCTAGCTGTAATTACATTACATTCTGACAAACACCCCGCCACATTCATTATACATGACGGGCGCCCGGCAACCAGACAGCAAGACATTTGTTACCGTGGTGACAGTGTGTGTAATCCGCTAATGAAGCGCAATTAGTGAGAAACAATCTAACACAGGGGAGACGCAGCGCTCGATCCCTCCTCCTCCACTCATTTCCCCTCACTTTTTTCTTCCCCCTCTTCCCTCGCACTCTTTTTCATAACCGCATTTTTTTTTTCTCTCTCTGTCTTTTATTTTCGTGATCCAACCTTTATTAAGCTCTTCACTTGCATTTAATCTCCCCACTCATTCATCTGTTGTCCTGACTTCATCAAGGGCAAGCTGTCCAGTGCTGTCCGCAGCAGGGCCGAAGGGATCGCTCTATCCATTAGAGAGACACACACACACACACACACACGGCATTTTACATCCTCATCTCTCTTTTCAAAACATCATATAATCTGCTGAGGTCTTCAGGGACCGAGCTTTCCTTTTCTCCTTATCGCTCTCTTCTCTCTTTCCCTCCCTTCCTCCGTTCTCGGTGCCTTCAACGCAGAGGCAGCATCGATTTCTGAATTACACCACAATATTAAATAATTAATATACTTGCCATGATTGATGTTTTGCATTAGGCCAATATTAGGTTATCAATCAAAATCCACTTGGTTTAATGTAATAATATTGAAAATGTGTCAGTGCCTGTTCATCCAATTTGTAGTGGAGGCAGGCCAGATAGTAATGGTGGTGTAGCACAAGGCCTCAGAGACACTGTGGCCTGCTTACTACAACCATAGGAGCACATTACAGCCCTGGCACACGGCGAGAGGGAGGGAAGGGAGTGATGAAGTGAAGGCGTGGAAAGACAAAAATGAAGCAGACAGACGGTGATTTGTGATAAACTGTGACAGGCTTGCTATGTTGAGAAGACATGGCGGTCATGTCACATGTTTTAGTTCAAGTCTGTGGTCTCAAACAAGAAAATTAACTTATGGCACTTTCAAAATCTTACTTAAAGCTACTGCACATTGGATATTTTGTCTAACTGTTATTACAGTGGTAGCAAGAATATCGCTTACATATCTAATTGTATTAGGCCAATGTTGCAAATCATTGTTTTTTGCAAACATTGGATTTTTATGCATCAACGTGATAGAATACCTTTATTTTTTGGGAGATTTTATTCAACGTATTAGCCAAAAACAGACAGTCTCTCAAATGCTTTTCCAGAAAATTTAGAGTATTACATGTATGTATTTATGTATAATTACAAATACAGTGATTTCCTACCCCTTGGTAGGCTTTAATCTGGGTTTAATTGGGTGGGTAATTAAAGGTACAGTCAGCAATTCTAATCCAATATACTTTTTGTCAAATTCAGCAAATATCTGCTAGCTGTTCTGTTCTGTATGTGCGCAGAAAAAACATCTGGTGTTCATACACAGCACTGGCTCTGTAAATGGGCATGTAAACACAGTGGCTTGGAGCGAGCCACACAACACTACTCCAGCCAATCAGCAGCAGGGGGTGTTTGTGCTCGTACAGACGACAGGGAAGTCATCAGAGCAGCTGTCTGTGTGAGGACATGACAGTCTCCCGTCTCTAGCACCTGCTGAATGGTGAGGGAGGACTGGGTGAACTAGAGAGAGAGAGAGAAAGAGGCCATGGCTTTTTCATATAGAAAGCGTTTTCTCACGGAACAGATACGCCTCTATTTTATTTACTGTATCAATCCATACCGAATCAGGGATAGTCTCATGGGGACCCCTGTGTTTATTTACGTTCCGAGTCTGTTTCTGTCCGTTTAGTGAAGCGTAATCTGAGCAGGCAGCTGCTTAAATCACACAAATATCTCACTCTATATGTGTTTTCAACTTATTAACTGTATCAATGAATCAATAAATACAAACACTGTCAATTTCTTCCCGTGGAGCCGACATGCAAATTATTTTGGTTCAATAAATTTCTGCTGTCAGTCAGCCCGGTGAAGGCAGTTTGTCTGGATGCTGTCCTCTCAGCTGACAGACGGCTGCTTCTGTGGACAGACATGCTGAATGCAGGTCAAGTGAGAAGCAGGGAGGCGACAGAGAGTTGTGCTCATATGAAACAATTTTCCCACTGGTGATAATGTGTGAGACAGACGTGACTCTACAGCTGACACATTGCTCTGAATTCCACCATATTTCTCTTTTGGTCGTTGCTTTGGCACTGGCGTCCATGAATTTGGGGGTGGAGCTTCTGAGGGAGCATGAAAGGACGGTGTATTTGTTAGGGTGTTTAGTTCAAATATCAACAATCTTTCTCCAGAATGACTGACTCTACCTTTAAACCCAGAGCAAAAGCCTATTGTAATTCCTTTAGTATGACAGTGGTAGTCCATAGTCATTTTACAATGGATTGAAAATAATTGGAGAATTAAAATCTAAATAAATCAAGTAATATCGAACATTGACATTTTGTGCCTTTATACATCAAAAAGTCCAAAATCTTCTCATAATTCCCACACATCTGCATGTCAGCTCCAACTCACAAACATCTAAATACTTAATCAAAATCTAGTTTGGTGAACACTACTCTTCAGTATGAGATCTATGAAGAGGCAAATTCATTTTCTATCAGCCCAGCTAAACTTAAAAAAGCAGAAGCCAATGGATAGTTGCTGATCCTTAAACGCTGCAACTTGCCATGACATGTCAGGTCAAAGTTATAAAGGGGGAATCCAACAGAAATGAGACAAATGAAGTGATGCATGGCATAGAGGAAGGAAAATGGTGGGAAAAGAGAGTATATCAGGGATAAAGAATAAATGTTCTGTGTGATCACTAGGACAGAATTAAAACACACACAAACATTCACAGACAGACACACACACACGTGTTTAGAATAACAGCATCTACTGTAGCTGCAACAATTATTATAGTCATTAATTGATTAGTTGATTGACAGAAAATTAATCGCCAACTACTTTGATAATCATTTTGAGTCATTTTTTAAGAAAAAAACCCGAATTTCTCTGGGTCCAGCATCTCAAAGGTTTCTTTAGTCGTTTATGATACAAACTGAATATCTTTGGTTTGTGGACAGTTGGCTTTGGGAAATGGTGGACAACATTTTTCACCATTTCCTGACATTTTATAAACCAAACAACTAATCGAGAAAATAATCGACAGATTAATCTATAATGAAAATAATCGTTAGTTGCAGCAATAATCTCCTGTAGGTAATGCAGTAGACTGCATATGATCAACATGACTCAGAATTTATATCCAATATCACCTGTTCCAGTGATGAAAATTAAACCAAACAACAGGTTCAAACTAACTACAAAGCAAACAAGGTTGATAATGTGCACATCAAACCCAACTTGGATACAGATACAGGAAAAAGCAGTATTGCGAAGGAGGAAGGGAGGTAGTTCGCACAGTATGTATCTTCCAAAAAGTGAATGATGAAGTATTTTGACCTTCAAACGTAAATACTGATAATTGTTGATGAAGATCTTGAAGGTTGTAACGTTCTATCATCATATTTCTGGGAGCTTGCGATGTTTAGTGTGCTGACTATCACTGGCTTTCCTTCTAAATAGCTAAAATCCAGAAAGACAGAGAGTCTGAAAAGGAATGGCAAGTGAGAGGGGGAGAAAGAGTAATGCACTGTTGTTCCAGGAAAAGGTAATTAGTTATCTGAGGTCAATTAAGTAAAACTGGACAAACAAGTGTGAGTGTTAAACTGAGCCCTGGCAAGGTCAATACTGACCAATTTAACATGGTCGCTGGATCCATCACACTGTCTGCGCTTTTCTCCTTTCTCATTCCAGCTCTTTTTCTCTGCCTCGCCTCTCCTTCTTTTATCCAGTCGCATACATTTTCTCTCCTTGTCTCTCCCGTGCATTCGTTCTGCCTCTATCACTCACGGTACATCTTCGCTTTCACTGTGTCCAAACACTTCTGTCTCTTGCACTCAAACGAGGATCTTTAAGCTGTTGCCTCATCTTACCTCATCTCCTTCCCAGCGCCTCTCCTCACCTGTCATTTTGCCCTCTCGCAATCACCCGGCTTGCTCGCCCAGCCTTTCTCTCTCTCCTCTCTGTCCCTCAACTCACCCCACCCACCCACCCACCCCACCCCCCCCACACCCTCTCAAACCCCTGCGCTCCTGCTAGCAGACAATTAATTACAGAGCCAGCACCAGATGAGTTGTCATTTGTGGTCAAGTTTCTAATAATTGCATTAGGTCTTCAGGTTCTTCTAAGATGCCCTCCCCTTCTCTCCCTCACCCCCTCTCTTTTTCTTTCTCTTCCTCTCTTTACTTGAAGCCCCCTCTGTCCTCACCCCCCCCACACACACACACCCCCCCACCCCTTGACACGACGGAGATGAATATCTTTAGTCAGTCAATGGAGGCGACAGAGGGACTTAAAATGCAGAGGCAGTCATTTGATTTCCAGCTAACAGAGCTGCCCATTAGCCCAGCACTCATCAGCCATGCATTACCTCTCAGGCCTGCTGTCCTGTGTGTGGACGCTTTAACCCTTTCGTTGTCTAATGCTGGCCAGGTTTACTATGTAGTATAAAGCATAATTTAACAGGGTCTCCTCTTCAAGCAGTGTTAACCCTTTAAGCTGTCCACTAAATGTGACTCCAACCACTGAACTGCTGAGCAATGATAGTGTGGGACGAGTAAGGGAAGACTAACATTGGACTGCACATATATTAACCTTGGTTACTCATTTTGAGGATATGGAACTTCCCTGTTTGCTTTAAAGTGGAAAAATACCAGCCACCTTCACAAAAATGGTTGGAAAGCAACACGCCAGTTGTTGGTTGTGACTCTGTGATGGATCCATTACACTCTGTTTACTATGTGTGCGATTTGTGGATTAGTAGAGGATCAAACACTATTGAACCAGAAAGTGTTGCTCATCTGTGAAGCAACATTCAAAGCATCTGCTCTAAAAATATTCGCACATTTCAAAACAACCGCATGCTTTTACACCCATATGATGGAAATTTACAGTCAAAAATTTGGTAACCCGTAAATCTGACATAGTCAAGATAGCAAAAGTTCTTTTAGGCTGACAAGTTTGACAAACTGCAACTAAGCAATTAATTCCATTAGCGATTTACTTAGATATTACTAAACAATAATAATATAACAATATGGATATTATTACTCAATAATATTAATAATCAATGAATCAAGTGTAAGAAAACAGTTAAATATGACTGTCAACATTTCCAAAATCCATGGTGATGTCATCAAATTGCTTATTTTGTCTGACCAACAGTACAAAACCTAAAGATATTCAGTTCACTATCACATTAGACAAGACACTGTCATACAGAGAAGCTGGAACAAGGGGATTTGAGGCATTTTTGCTTGAAGTTCATATATATTTTTTCATAACCCCTCTGCAGTAATTATTGTATTATTATCTATAGTTATATATTCTCAGCTGTTATAATGACTCAGTTTCCCCACAACAATTGTTATTTATCATTTAAACTTGAACATTACTTTAATGTGTAGTTGTTGAATGTTCTTAAATTTAAAAAGTCCAGAATTTGTTGTGTTCAATATAACAAACCTATAACTCACAACAAGTAAGTAATAGTACTCAGCTTTCTTTCTTAAAATGCACCTCTCTCTCTTTTTTTTTTTTTTTAGAGTACTTCAGCTGCAGAAATTACATTTTGGCCTTCAGCAGCCTCTCAGCATTTGACCTGATATCAGTCAGAGATAGTGAGGAGCAGAGCAGAAAAAGAGCAGCAAAGGGAAGACAGGACACTGTAACACTATGAAAGAGACATCATTCATAAGAGTGTGTGTGTATGCATGTGTGTGTGCGCACCCCATTTGCCACAATTGCATGACTTGTCAAGCGTGTCATTGAGCATTCATATGTTGTTTGACTGCTGATAGAATGGCAGGCATATTTATTAAAGAGTCAATGTGATGGGGACACTAGAGCAACCACACACACACACACACACACAAATAAAACACACAATGCACTAATACACAGTCCACATCAGTGACATCTGCCTGTTTAACTAATAGAAGGCAAACGCCTGATATTAAGCAGTCGAGGGACACACACACACACACACACACACACACACACACACACACACACACACACACAAAATAATACAGGGAGTTCAGCTTTTCCCCAGGCTTGATTGCCATCTCCATAGCTCCTTTTTAACAGGCCTGCCAATTGAAATTGAAATTGTATTCTTGTGTGTGTACTATCAGAGCTACCTCTCAGGGTTTTATACAGCTAAGAGGAGGGTTGGGGGGGAGAGACAGACACACGAACACACACACACACACACACACACACTCTCTCACACACTCACAAGGAGGGATAATGCAGGGGTACGTCAGGGGCTGTCACTCTTCTATGCAGAACACACAAGAGGGAACAAAACACAGACTTATGCTTCTATGCTTTTCTATGTAATTCAGGCATGCGTACACGCACACACACACACACATACATAAATGCATACATTCGGGTACACATGCTGCCCCCCTTCCCACTGGATGGATGGGGTGGGGGGGGGTTACTTTAGCATAATCCCAAAATGGTAAAGAAAAGCAGTCCATTAAAACGGGGCTAACAAATTCAGCACTTTATGTTTCTCTGAGGGAGGGTTAAGTGCAGTCAATAAAAAAGTCTGAAAAGGAGGAATATGAAAGGAAGAAGTTGATTTATGGTTGGCCTTTTCTACTCTGATAAAACACACACACACACACACACACACACACACCTGTTAATATGTGGTCCATATCAGGCACCTGAATCCCGGCAACACACATGTGAAAGGCAGCGCTAGCAGCACTTGTGGAGCAGAAATTAAAGGACCAAATTTATAAATAAAGTAACATTTAGCTGTCCTTGTGAAAGACATATTATTTTTTTAATCAAGATTTCACAAGTCTGAATCTTTTTTTTTGACACACATGTTTTTAGTCTTTTGTTGAATATGGAAAAAACAGTGCTCCCTACAGTCAGTAGTAGGCAGATGAGGCCTTTTGCTCATGTACTTGGGACCTAGAACATGTTTGCATTTATCTTATTATTTAAGAAAAAATAATTAAGCATCAGTAGGTCATTGTTGACGTTGCAACTTCAACTCATTCTGAGCCAGGAAAAACTGAACAGACACACACATTCAGTTACACATAAAACATCATAGATAGAGCGTGTCTCCCTACAGACTGCCCATATCTCCCTCTTCTCAGCCTATACACACCAACTCGGTGCCAAAGGGAATTGAATGCTGGGGCCAAGTTTTAAAGAAAATTGACTTCTTTTTTAGTGTGTTACATAGAGGGAGAGCAGGACAAAGACAGAGAGAGAAAAAGCAAAAGGGAGACATGGAGAGCAATCAATTTCCCTGCGGTTTCTTCAATAGCCAGCGGTCCTTTTCATACCTCCCAATTAGAACCTTTCCTAATCAGAGAAATACCTCTCCATTATTGAGACGGAGACAATGACGCTCCCCAACATTTCCGCCTGCTCCAAAACTCTGTAGATTGCAGTACTGGTACACAAAGAATAAAGCACTGGGCTCTATGGCAGGGGGGACGCTTGTGTTAAAATCACATGTGGAAATCTTTTGGCTCTCCTCGCGGCCCCAGAAAAACTGATGGGGAACAATGGCAGCCCGGCACAGCATCTGTCATGGCACAATATAAAAAGATGATCTTGGCACCGAATGGACACAAAAAAAAAGAAAAAGAACGGGAGAGAGGGAGGAAGACGGGGGAATGGAGGGGAGGGAAGGGGAGGGCCGGGCGAGAGGTAATTCATTTGCAAATCAGGCCCTGGCGCTCAGGTCTATTTCAAGCTGCCAGTGGGTGCCAGGAGTTAACAAGGTAATCAGTTTCAATCCTGCCCTTCAATTGTACATCACACCCTCATCCAGAGAATACCCAGGCCTTTCTATAGGGGCAGAAGGGGGAAATAGCAATCTGGCTGCCGGCTGGCTGTACACACAATACACACACACCTGAAGACAAGCGCGTACACATATACAGGCACGCACACCCCTTTATAGCCATGTACCCGCAACATGTCCTTACAAGCGACTGCACCCAGATAAGTAGAACTGAAACTATTAGTTGATTAATCAATTAGTCATTAGACAGAAAATTCTGATCATCAATTAAGTTATTTAATCAGGCAAAAATACCAAATATTTGCTTGTTCAAGCTTCTCAAATGTGAGGGTTTACCACTTTTCTGTGCTAGTGTTTGATTTTAAATTGAAAATCTTTGTTTTGGACTGTTGATCGGACAAAACAAGACATTTAAAGATGTCTCAGTGGGCTCTCAGAGCTTATGAAAGCCCAAGGTCACTATTTTTTAAAAATATTTTATAGACGAAACAAATATCTAACTAAATCACTATCATTTAACTAAAAAATGAACATCAATCAACAGTTTAATGGATAATGAAAATAATAATTTGTTACAGCACAACTAAGGTACTGAGATATATGAATCCTCCTCTCCACTCCTCTTATCCTGCTGTTTACTGCATATGCTTATGAATCCGTCTTTGTATATCTGCATGTTTGCATGTGTGCCTTACCTATATTTCAAAAAGCTGCTGACCATAATGTCAAAAACTTACAAAATAATGCACTTTTTTTATAGCAATTTAATCTGTTACAAATGTGATCTGCATTTTAAGGGGAGATCATGTTTACTGCAGCCCTCTTTGATTTAAACTAGTTCACTGAATATTAGAAATCCTTCCTCTCCAGAAACTGTCAGTCTCAACTTCACCAAAAGACAAAGTATCAGGGGGACAATACTGTTGTGAACCTAAAAGTGGTACATGGAAAATGGCAGAAAGAAAACAGCAAGCTAAACCTGTTCTAATCCTTTCTTCCTCTCTCTGTATCCCTCTCTTTAGCCTGTGTCAGCTGTAACCGGCTGGCCGAGAGGCAGTTAGCCCCCGTTAGTCCCTAATTTGCATAATCAATATGACAACCTTATTTTTCTGATGCAAACAGGATTTTGCTGCTGAGCTGTGTTTGTTGATTGTGTGTGTGCGTGTGTGTGTGTGTGTGTGTGTGCCCAGTCTGCTTTCTGGCCAGCCTCAGTCATGGCCCTCTTTAGCCTTAATTAGATTAGGTGCGATTATCCCGGCTCTACCTTACAAGTGTACAGGCGGGATAAAGTGGCCACAAAGGCCAGCCTGTCACAGGGACGGGGCTCTGGTCTGCAGGTTATCAGGGTCCAGGGAGACACACCGCATACATTGTTATTCATATCATCTACACACCGTTTTCTACAGTGCCTTTTTCACTTCTCTTCATGCACTGATCCCCCCCCCCCCCCCCCCCCCCCCCCCCTCTCCACCCCCCCGTCCATGTCTGTGGTGTCAAACTGGCGTAATCACTGGCCAGGGTAAGTCTCTCTTTTTTTCTCTCTTTCTGTCTGTCCGTCAGAAGACAAAACAACATGGCCCCGAGCGCTCTGCAGTCTGGCCTACAGGGAGAGATGTCAGGAGTGTGAGTCTGTGTGTGTGTGTGTGTGTGTGTGTGTGTGAGTGTGTGTGTGTCTCTAGACTTCAAGGAAAAGTGGTACAAAGAAAAGTTAACACAAGTCTCACAGTAATGCAAATAGACAAACGAACACAGAGCAGAGTGGTTGCTACAGCTCACACGCTGACACTTTGCAAACAAAATTATACTCTGAAAACATGAATTTTACTCTGCCTTTCAATTCAACACGAGAACTAGGTATCAAACTTCAATACTGCTGGCAATTGATGTCTTGTCAGATTCATACTCTTGTTTACTTAACCTTTGATCAGCTGACTCGTGATTAAAATCTACATTTTGCGAGTTTGATACTATTTTATTTAGGTGGGAACGGTGTACAGCTTTTTGTGTCGAACAATTTAGAAATGTGGCTTTTGTTAAATAAAAAAAAAAACAGTTTGTAGAAAAGTATTTATATCTCATGAGTAAGGTACTGAAAAAAGTAAGTCTGGCATGGCGAGCACTGGAATCAAAACATTTCAAAGCCGCCTACCTAATACTGACTGCACTCATACACACTCTACACATCAGAGATGGCAACATGAAACCACATAAGGACTTCACTTTTCAAAAGGCACATTCAACATAATTGTGGCGTATGTATACCTGCATAAATGTGCATGTGCCATAACATTAACCTCCACAGCATTATTCATTCTGATTAATATGTGTTTGAAAATTTAACAAAATGATTTGCTACTCTGTTTTATTTGCTGAAATACTTCACCATTTTCCCTAAAAACATTTTCCACATAGAGCTCGGCACTGACAGATGTCTGTCGGTCTACATCGACGAATGTGTGTGTGTGTGTGTGGAGAATAAGAAGTGAATTATTTCACTCTGTTGATTAGACAGCAGTGCCCGAGATATTTATACACAACCGTACATACTTTCCATGCCGTCAGATCTGGGCACGGAAAGAGGCAGAAACACAGAGGCAGGGGTACATTAAAAAGGAGAAAAAGAAACAACAGAAAGGCTGAACGACAGTAAGATACAGAAAGGAAGGAAAGTACATGGTAGGACAGAGGGAGAGAGCAAAGTTCCTAGCTTATTGTCAATATAGAGCTGAGCGACGTACCAAATTAATTTGATTAATTCAACATTTTGTTTTTGCATGATGTGTAAAATATCTACATTATAAAATCTGAGTTATAACAAAGTACATTTTTTTATATTTTCAGTCAAAAGGGAGCATAGATTGGCTGTCTTGAGTCATGACAGTCCCGTAAACTGCAACTATATGCACACCTGCTGCAATTTACAAGACTGTCGTGACTCCCGCTGACCCTGGATATCTCATCAAATAATTCCATCTCTGAGGAGGATAGACTGAAAAAGGACTCTCTGCACACTGATCTGAGCTCTCAGTTTGTGTTTGATATTGAGGTATCATCACTGGTTCTGAGAGGTGAAGCCATGAGAGTCAAGTAAACAACATAGAGATTCTACTTTGTTTGGTCTTTCCCTGCTATGTAACCTGGTAGCTAATGCTAGCTTCCTAGATGTCTTTAGATATCAGTCTGATGTTCACACAAACGGAGCAGATAACTTCAGTATCTGCGCTGTATGTGCTGACATTGATTATTAAAGTGGATGTCTGTGCTCTACTTAACTGAAGAACCTTGTACCGACAGTCCATAGCGGTTTAGGAAAATACATATTTTGTTAATGAGTAAAAGATGACAGTCTTGTATGTCTATCTATCTAAGAATTGTTTTTTGGCCACATTGCCCAGTCCAAAGCATTTTTTTTAAAAAACAACAAAGATTTAAAGGAATCCAAAAAAAAAAAGAGTTACAACATTGCCTAATTCCCTGACCTAATGATCCAACACAGCCTGAATGCATCTTAAAAATGTCAACACAGCACTGAGCGACACACGGTATGTTCTGAGGAAATACTGGCATCATCATGATGAGCTGTACTATGTAACAGAGGCAAAGTGTCATATGCCCTACTGTCACACATTGGACAGTGGAAAAGAGTCAGCAGTGTGTGTGTGTGTGTGTGTGTGTGCGTGCCAGGGAAAATGAGTGAGACACAAGGTAAAATAACTCTATTAGGGAACCGCAGGGACTTGGTTGGCGAGAGAGCAAGACAGAGCACGTGAGAGTGAATGAGAGCAAGAGTGAGTGAGACATTAATGAATTAAACATCGGCCCGGAGATCTAAACTTCTGCTGAAAAAGTGGCAGGCTAAATGGGCAGGAAGGGAGGGAGGGTGAGAATGAGAGAGAGAGAGAGGAGGAAAAGGAGGGAGGCTTCATAGCTTCATAAGTTTCCCATGGCTACTCGATGTTGAATATGAGCTGTGTGAGACCCCCAAACTCTATCAGTGACACAAATAAGTACTTCCATCTCTGTCATCACCATCGAGCATACACACACGCTTGTGTGATTAGTAACTGCGCTCATAACTCTTTTGTTTCAGCTCATTTCTGTGTGAAAGATAATACTCTGAAAATGTTTGCCAATTTAAAAAAAAAAAAAACCTCCACTGAGAATGATTATTATGCTGTATGCTCCTCTCAGGCAATATTTACTTCCACAACTGAGTCATGGTACTTGACTGTATGTCTGGAACGCTGTTTACCCAGTCTGAAGGAGGTATTCTTGTGATCAATGCCATTAGGCAAGACCTGCAGAGCCGTATTTCTGTCTCAGAGCAGCAGAGGTCAAATGCATACGAGTACGAAGGGTACTCTCTGCACACTGAAAACTCTTCTCCCTGTCTGTCTATCCTTCTCTCTTCTCTACCTTACTTTGTCTGCTCTCTTCAACTAAAAAGAACATATCTCTCTATAATGTATTCTAACTCTGAGCCTTTCTCATAAAGACTTCAGTCAACACCTTTCCTTGCCCCTGGTGCAGATGAATAAGCACTGGAGTCTGGAGAAAATTAAACATTAACGGTGTGTCTCTTTTACACATCATTCTCCATAACAATCTTCTCTTTTAGCTCCCTTTCCTGCCGTCACCACCCCTTCTGCTTCCTCCAAACCAAACTACCTAGCTTTTCCAGAGAGAGAGAGAGAGAGAGAAATACTGTGGGCAGAAAAACATATTTTGTCGACAAGCACATTTACATAACCTTCCTAAATCGGAGCTGGTCTGTCATGTTTGCTGCTCATAACCTGCTGCTTATAATCCTGCCTGCATCCTCTTCTGTTCCATAAAGCAGAGCGGCCAGCCACTTCAACAGCAGCCAGGACTGCCATCACTAGCTGCTGCTCCTGCTAAGACAGGGCCGTAAAAACAGAAGAGAAGAGAGAAGATGAGAGGAGATTGAGAGGAGAAGAGATTTAGAGAGAGAGAGAAAGAGAGAGAGAGAGAGGAGAGGAGAGGAGAGGAAAGGAGAGGAGAGGAGAGAGTAGAAGGGAGGAGAGGGGAGGAGAAGAGAGGAGAGGAGAGGGGAGGGGAGGGGAGAATAAAAGAGAGGAACAGGGTAATTGGATTGGGGGATCTTCGATTTGGCCGGGTCTGGTCTCTGTCATCACGCTCCAGGCCTGGCTTCTCTCAGTGCCTACAGCAGGTCTCAAACACATCACACACACACACACACACACACACACACACACACACACACACACACACACACACACACACACACACACACACACACAACTCTAAAACGTGTTACAGCACTGAATCGCTATCCAGTTCGGGAGGCGGATTGTCCTGTGCACCCCTGAAGCCTGCAGGGCGCCTAGTGTGTGTGTGTGTTTTTTTTTTTTTTTTATGTGAGTGTTTGCATACTCCTCTAACAACTCACTAAATGGTTAAACAGATTACAGAGCGCACTAAGTGGATTGTCACAGCTCTCTATCGCTCACTCGGGGTGTCTCTCCTGCGATTAAAAGTGGCCAGATTTCTCTCTCTCTCTACACACGCGCAGAATTTTGCACATAGAACAGAGAGAGGTCATTCTCAAACTGACAGCATTTTCTACAGTATCTCACTGTTAAGACAACAAAAAAAGCTGTACGTCCATTACTCTTCTAGTTTTTCTGATACCCATTTCTCTCAATGGTTGTAGTGTATTAGTGTAAGTAAAATAATATATTTTATCTATTCTCTGCGCTGAAAACATGTGATACATCAATAGCAAAGTGTTTAAGACGCATTCTATATAACCGCAACATGCCTGGTTTGATTTTGGCCGTGGGCCTTGTTGCTTGTCATCCTCATTTCTCTCTCTGCACTTCTTTTATCTCTATTGTCTATCAAAAAAAAAAAAAAAAAGAAAAAATGCTATATTAATCCATTTCCCCAATTTAAGCATTTACATCTAATTTCCTTGGATGCATGCTCATTGTTTTCATTTCCTACTTGATAGTAGCAAACTCCTGGAATAATGCTAAAACCATTTTGGAGTAACAATACTCCCTGGAATCACTGCTCAGTCTCCAGAAATCATAATAAACTTTTGTTACTTCTCTAATTTCAGCAGTTTACTTTAACCTAAACAACATGGCTCATACCCTGGATTTATGTGTCAGATTCTGTCTAAGCTTGCCTGGACTTGGGTATTCCGGTCAGCCTTTCATCATGCAGGGTTTCATAAAGATACTGTCACTATCGACTGAAAGTTGGCCTTTTATTCAATTTATTTCTGTGTTGTTGTTTCTTTTTTTGCACATCTTAACAATAGAGAGCTAAACAAGACAGACATTCCCTTGAGTACCACTGTTGCTTACTGTATAACCAGAGAAAACTCTAGTTAATCTCTTTTTGGTCCCTCAAACTTCACCTGGTTTCCCATGTCAGAGGATGCTACAACATCACGACATGTTGCGTAAGAGGGTAACCGTAGCTTGCGAACCGATTCCAAGTCATTCTCATATCAATAATAAACAACAGAAAAGTTACAACAGAAACTGCTGCTCACCATTTTCCTGCCCTTAATGCAGGTTTGGGGCAGGGTCATGGAGCCACATGAAATGACCAACATTAACCCGTTCTTACGATGAGAAAAATAGGTTTAGTTTGTATCACAGTGTTGGTCTATTCGCCTGTCTTGTGTGTGTAAATAAATATCCAGAGAATGAAGATGGAGTGTATATGGACAGGCTGTTTTCTATCCAATCTATGCTCATTATCTCTGGAAAAAAGCAGCTAATGACTACATACAGCCATGGGCCAAGAAACACTGCAGCTGCACCGCTCTGTGTGTGCATGTGTTTGTCTACGGGGACGTACGTGTGTGTGTGTGTGTGTGTGTGTACTGTCCACCCTTTGCATGTAGGCATCACTTCTATTTCACCCACCCAGCCCCCAACCAAAAGTCCACACACACACACACACTTACAGAAACACACACACACACACACACACACCTACTCCTCTTCAGCTTCATCCATGTCTCTTCTTGCTCCTGGCCGCTAGGCTACCCCCCCGATGCACACACAAATAAAACACACACTTACAGCTCATTGATTTAAGTCAATGTGAGTGTATCCTAACCTTCCGAGGACGGTGTTTGAAGTCTCTCTTACCTCCCCAGACCCGCTCCCAGAGCCAGACACAGCCTACAGTCCTGCAAGAGTGCAGACAAACACACATATACACACACACACACACGCAGCAGCAGCGGTCCCATCCACACCACCCATACACACACTCCCAACAGGCTGAGAGGACGCCGCAGGCAGGGGCTACATACACGCTAACACAAACACACTTACTTTCTCTGTGTATTACCAACACTAATGAGCTGATAGATGTTCAACAGAGGCAAAGAAGCAGACAATCATTTCCTCAGAGTGAGGCAAGGAGGGAGAGAAAATCAACAGTAGTGAGTGTGAATGTGTGTGTGTGTGTGTGTGTGTGTGCGCTTGTGTCTAGGGTCTTGTTTTATTTTCTCTCTGCCTCACAGCGTCAAGGCTTCCAGAGGTTAAGGCTGAGCGATGGAGCACAGCTAGCCAAACCGAGGCCTGCGGGTCCTGCCGGGACCCCTGTGGTGAGGCTGGGTTCTGTTTAGCTTGTCAGGGGAAAACACAGTAATGAGAGGAATTACTAAACAATCACATTCACAGAAAGAGATGGGAACAGGCGGGTTGGTGGGGACGGCTCAATGGGCAAAAATGTCAGGAAAACATGCTTTATTTTAAAGACTTAAAAAAATGGTACTCCACCCTTGTGAAATAAACTATTTTACAAGTCCGAACAATGGATGCAGTTGAATCACTGCCCCTCGCTAGCGCTCCACCCGTCTTCCAAAGGAGAAAAACTCCTATATGATTCTTTCATGGACAAAGACATCAAAAAAAAAAGGCTTTAATGAAAGGTAGGCTGTCAATTCATTTCTTTAACCCTAAGCTCATTATACCAACTCCAGTTTTACATGAACAGGGAAAAGACGGCTCTCCGCTGCCATGAGAGGTCTCCACACTGATCTCTGTGCCTCCGCTGCCCAGCCTCTGCCCATTTCTCACTCAAATGACAGGAAATTGAGTCAGATGGACTGATGCTCCTCTTATGACCCGGCACAGACAAGGAGTTCAGCCTAATTGGACAGACCTCTCTGATTGAGGATGTGGAGTGAGGAAGCTAACCCACGTTCTTCTACTACCTCGGTGATCCGTTACAGAGGAAAGTAAAGAGGTCGACGCCGCTGAAAGGAAAGGGTAAAGACTTCTCTTGAAAGCGGACAAATTCTTTGACGAAGGAGTCTAGTTTGAGGAGGGTGACAGACACAGGGAGGAAAGAGAAAGGAGTGAAAGAGAGAAAGGGAAAAGATGAAAAGCGTCGAGCGGAACAGTGCAGTGGTAGTATGCACACCTGGTACATCTCTAAGTGTCTTCATGTGTGTATGTATGTGAGCCCGAAAAAACTGGGTCCTGACTGTACTTCATCCACACCCCAACCATACTCTTTAAAACCTGATCAAAGCCTGAACCACTGAAGCATTTAATGATGCCGAAACCTTTTAAAACACTGACTTGTAATTAAAAATATATATATTTTTAAACCTGTCGTTTTTGTGTGGAGAAACAGCCATCTGTTAACTGCAAATTCCACATTTTTGCTCATTAATTACAGTTGGGAATTGGGTCGGAACATCAGGTGAAGAACGCTGTTATATTCAAATTATACTTCTGTCAATTACCTGTTTGGGGGCAGATGCACACTTGTTAACAAAACGCATTGTTTGTTTCTCCTGCTCTGATTCAGGGAAATAGAAGAAACTGACAATTAACATTAATAAAATGAAACCTGACCTGACTCAAGCCGCAGGAGACCGAAGAGAATTCAAAGATTCAAAGCTCAGGTGTGTGTATATTTGTTCATTATACACTATAATAAATGTTTTGGAGGAATTTTTTTTTTTTTTTAAATCACTGTATTTTGTTCATTTTGAAAAATTTGTCCATGCTATGTGGGGGTACTTCTGCAGTCGCCATCGGGTATGTGGAGAAGTTCAGCTAATTTGAAAAGAATATAAATTATGTTTTGGTTTTAAATTAACACAAATATGATTACAAACATTGGTGTGAGGCTGATCTTTACTATATTTATTGTTACAATATCCAATTAATTGCCAGCCTGTCTCTGTTTCCTCCAACCTGAGTCAGTTAGACCACTAAAAAAATTGAAAGTGAGCGAAAACTAGTCAGCAAGCAGAGAAGTTGAGATAGATCCATAAAAACTTAACGATGAGTGGTTAAACTGTCCGACTTCTGCCACTCTGAGTGTTAATAGCACAAATGCAAATGTGACAAAACCAACTGAAAAAAAGAAAAATAGAGACGTATACAAATCGTATCCAGTTTAATTACGATTCAAATGAACACATTTGGAACGTGATGGATGGTGTTAATGAAGTTCACACGTCTGACAGGGCTGTGAGGGTAAGTCAGACAAAAAATGCTGGGAAACACTGTGTATTTTACTCAATGCTAAAAATACAACCAAACACAACACACAAGTAAGCTCTCTTCTCGAGAAAACTATCAATGAAGAGAAAAACACAAACAAACAAACAGTTTAAGCGCTGGTTAAATTCTTAGAGGAAGCTCTTGTTATCTCAGCAAATACAAAGCCAGGGGATTACACAAAGCAAAGCTGACCTGTACACTAGTCTGGGTAAACACACACACACACACACACACACACACACACACAAACACACACACAGAACCCTACAATCACCCACTTACCCTTTGCCACTGGTGAAAGGCAACAAGATCTCTTAACAACAGCTCGTCGTTTTCAATAAATTTTGCATGAAAACATGCCGCTGGAGCACCAAGTTGCCTGCTGTCATACTAGAGGAGTGTTAAATGTTTAATGACGACAACACCACACACGCGCGCACACACAGAGTCAGTGTCAGGGTGCCGCTCTGAGGGGCCCCTCTTTCATCCTGACAGACACTATAAAGCTCCTGAGCCTCTTCTCCACCCCGCCCCGCCATCAACATCGCGCTGCTTCGCTCCTTTCCTACCACCCAGTGAGGAAAACCTGGATGTAAATGAGGTTGGAGTGGTATAGTGTATAAGTGTGTGTGTGTGTGTGTGTGTGTGTGTGTGTGTGTGTGTGTGTGTGTGTGTGTGTTTGTGTGTAGGTGGTAAGAATCAGGGGCTTACATAAAGAGCCTACCCCCATCACCATTAAGAGCAGACGAAGAAAAATGGAAGAAACAAGGTGGCTTGTCATAGACAGGATGTACTGTAGAAAGTCTTGTTTTAAATATTCCTGAAACATCTCACTGTTTCTGCCTTTCTTCTGCTAAAGGAGTACTTGTTAGGCATCTAAACTCCTGTGGGAGCATCCGGGAAATAAGAGGAACATCCATGTCAGGCAGGTTTTGGACGCTGATAACATCATATCACAGACAGACCAGCTTAAGTTGGAGTTTGGTCATTTTAAGTGTGGTGAATAAAGACCATTATAGTCACGATAAAAAGAAAATTATAATAATTTTATCTGCTCATTTCATTCATTTTATCATGTCACAAAATATATTCACTCAGTCACTCAACAGTGGTTTTATTATTTTAGTTTTTTTATTACTTTCAGTAGTATTTTTACTGATTAGCTGATCGTGTTCTAGCCAGTGTGTATTAAAATTTCAACAACCAAATTAAAATTAAATTTTTGAACAATCCACCCCCTTCCTCCAACTGATATCCTGGATTATAGAAGCCAAAAATCTTAAAAATGCTATTTAATTGTGACTTGAAGTGACAAAAAACCGCATGTAATCATTCTTCATGCAAGATAATTCTTTGTTTTGCTGATCAAAAAGAGAGAAGTGTATTAAATAGTCAACCGACTGTCTTTAATAGATTTAAGGAAGCCAAAGAAGGGTCTATATGATCACTACTGTACGGTTATGATGGCAGGTCAGCGCCACATGGTTTAGTCAAAATAATTCCAACATCATACTTCCACAGGTTTAAGTAAATTGGATTGACAATATATTGAAATATAGTAAGCCTGCCACAGGTGGAAATGCGCACACACACACATAGCCACGAACTTACTACGTATATGAACACACACACACACACACGTGCGCGCTGACAAGCTAAAGCGGGGTCAGAGATAAAGGTAGAGATTCCTATCGATGCTGAAGGATATTGAAGCCTTAATAAGAAAATAGATATAGTCTGCTGGCCTTACATTTCACTGTTAGCTTTATTTGTTTTCCCGATACTGATCTAAGAAAAGGCAATATGTAATAGCTTCAAATAAATTGAGCACTTTTCCTTTAAAAACAGATCACCATGTTCTATTCACATATGGAAATCTTGAGCCCCAAAGTCTTTGAGGCTTCGGTATGGATGAACTGTAACATTTAATGCAGTACATAGATTCTGCATTAAAGGTCTTTCTGCTAAAGTCTATCTGTTTATAATAATTAACAAATCCTATGAAATGAATTTATTCTCCTAACAAGCATTCGAAACCGATGATTCATCATTTGAAAAAACATTTACATGCTTTTGTGTACATTGTGTAATTGTGTAAACAAACAAGAAAGCATAGCTTGAACATTATGTGACTGCTTAACCTTCATTTCTAATCATGCTCATGTTCTCCTACATTATATTTATGTATAGTTCTTTCTAAATACATAAAAGACTTGTTAAAAAGAAATTCTCCACTGAAATCCTCATTTCAGAAGATATATTTTTTCAATAATTAGCATTCATTTCACTTAATTAGATGCAGCAGCACACACACACACACACGATTTTCTGTTGTATAAGTGCTGTGACAGTTTGACAGTGGTGCACGAGCAAAGTGTTAAAAATATTCTTAGATATATTGCATTTTATCTCTTACGGCCATTGCTACAGTGATGAGTTTCATCATTTGATTGCACTGTTGCATCAAGAATACATCTGAGGAATGGAAATCATTTTCAGTCAGATCCAACAGTCGTAAAATCATAAATTGGCCATAACTGCGTATTTCTGTTAGCAAATTAAATGGAAAGCCTCGAAAATATTGTCTTCACACATACTGGTTGTGTATTCAGACCTATAGGGTTAAATTTGTTATTGTGTTTTGAAGGGGTAAATGGTAGCCTGAATGAGGAAGTTTATTTTTTTGGTCGGTTAGAGTGTTATAATGTCAGTTTTGGTAACTTTTTGATTAACTTCCCCGCCCTAGTTCAGATACATTTTACCTGGGGAGATAACGTCTCTTAAATAGAAGCGATGCACGGCAGCTGGTCTGCATCACTCATGGGATCCATAGTTTGATACACACATCTGTGCCATTCAATATGACAGACAACAACAGGGTACCAGTCATATTACAGTGGCCTCCAATCACATTAGAGCATGCCGCACCGGGGACAGATTAAGGGTGCTATTCTGGTAGAGGCAAAGAGAGGCCTCTAAGGTAGTTAGGCCTGTAGTGGAGTGTACCACTGTTAAAACACAGCCTTTAGAGGATATAAACTTGCAAGTGATGATCTTATTTGCCAGTGTTTCTCACCTCAATAAGAGGCTCTCATTTATTTATTTTTTTTCTTGGTATAAACGCCAAAGACATCAGAGATGCATATGATCTTGTTATGCATCTAGACTTATTGCAGGTGGGCCCAGAGGGTCAAAGACATCAGACTTCATCTGGTAACCAAAACATTCTCTAAAAACTGAACCTATGCAGCATTCCTACCTACCATCTATTCTTATACCAGCACGACATCTTCTCTTACAAGAGGGAATTATATCACATTACAAGGCCAGTGTGGCCCAATGCTTGATTGCTAAGGGAAACTGGGGAAGAAAGGGACTGATGGATTGATGGATGGAAGGATCAAGTGATGGATGGAAGGATGGAGGAGTTGAGACTAAGCTCCATATTTAAGTCTGTATTATACTGACCAAAATATTCTGGTCTCCTGTGGCGTCCACACTTTGGATTGAGCTGAGCCGCCCCAAGACTTGTTTCGGTGTGTTTACGTCTACCTGCCATGTATGCTTGCATGTAAAGGGTCGTTCATCACTTACCCCTTTTTCTCTGCCTTGTCCTTACTCTTGTCCTTGTCTCTGTCTCTCCCTCTGTCCCTGTCCCGCTCTTTCTCCCTGTCCCGGTCGCGGCCCTTGCGCCGGCTCCGGTCTCGATCTCTGCTGTTGCTGCGGCTCCTCCTGCGACTGTGGCTGCGACTCTTTTTGTGGCTGCGACTCCCTCTCCGGGTGCGGCTGCCGCTCCTGCTGCGAGAGCGTCGGTGGCGAGAATGAGACCTGGAAGATGACATTACAGTTACGATTACAGTCGATTAACAACTGATTATACAACAAACTAACCCTTCTTTTCTTTTTTCCTCATTAATTCAGGAGTGAGATGCTGGTTGCTTTTCCATAAATGCACCTTCAATATAAGCAACCTTTCTTTTATGTCCTCTTTCACCTAGTGTGCGGTGTCTACTTTAAGCTTATCATTATCTTTATTTTGCAGAATGCCTTTTGATAACTTCGCGCAAATGTGGCTGAGCTTGTTTTACTCACCTGTCAGTTGTGTATGTGTGTGGAAAGTGTAACAGAAAGCAGCAATAGGAACAGTAGGAGCTACTGAGTGTTTTCCCACAGATAAAAGCATGTCTTGTGGTTTCTACAGTAGATTTCTGCCTATGTAAATAAGTCACAATACACAAGAATCAGCTCATGTGAGTCTATCCAACTCAAAAAGAATAAAACAAAATACAAGTGTTCAGTAAAACAACACACATGTATTGCTTTTTTTATTTTACCCTTTTTCCTTTTAATGCCAAAATCTGCTGAAAAGAAGTTTTTTACGTTTACCATGGTAAGACTTTTGTTCACACACACATAATATAGTAATAATACATGTAATAAATAATGGGGGAGGGCAGAATTAATAGGCAGAGATGGAATCAAAATCAGAGTCAATATGATCTACTGTAAATGACACCCGACCTGACACATAGAGGTCTTTGTGGAGACAGTGACTTTGTGTGAAACTGATTTTACAAAAAACTCAAGAATGTACAAATTCATACTTCATTGGATCAACTTAATAATACAGCTACATACAATGATCACATACACGGTGACACACACACACACACACACAACCACACATACACTGCTGAGATGGAGCCAATTAGAAGCGGGCTCAGAGGGAGGCCTGTCCTCGGTATTGATCCTGACACTGACCCTCTGGTCTCAAAAAGATTTACAGCAGGAGATTTACTCTGTTAGTTATGACACACAAACATGACCGCGCAAAGTTACACACAAACATAGGATTAACGCCGGCAGGAGGAGAATTGAAAGTGTAACTCATGCCTCAATAGGTGCCACACACACAAAAGACACAAATGACCAAAACATAAACACTTCTTTATGTGTCGCTGCACATGCCTCGAGTAATGCACACAAAACCTTTCGACATATTCTGCTGAAGTGTGTGTGTGTGTGTGTGTGTGTATGTGTGATTTGAAACCCCAGAAGAAATCGGCAGCTGAGATGCCGTTATTTTCCATCATCTATCATTTTATTGATTTGTCTATAAAAACAGTCAAACCTGCTGTCCACGAGCTTTATTGCTTTCCCTCCTTTATTAGTTTGCAGTTTGGGACATCCAGAGCTGTCTCTCTCCCGACAGAAAACTAATCATTTTCTTCAGACGCCTGTCACCATCCTAACAGACAACACTCTGACAACTGTTGCAATCAATTAGACTAGGGCTATCCTGATCACTGGAGAGTAGCTGCGCTATTTCAAGCTCTTTCCAAAAGAAAATCTCCCATTGAAAAAGAAAAAAAAAAAAACTTACTTGAAGTTCAGTTTTTCATAAACACAGAAGTAAAATCTGCAGTGAACAAACCTATTTGATACGCAAAGGTCAGACAGAAATATCTTTAAAACATCACCGGGGCTGTAACTGACGATAATTTTCATTAGCGATTTATGTTATTTTGTCCATTAATCATCACTACAAAAATGCAGGAAAAAAGTGAATAAAAGTCCATTTCAGCTTCGCAGAGCCCAAGGTGACATATTCAAATGTCAGACAGTCCAAAACCCAGACAATCTCTCAGAGAACTGGGAAAAAAACAGAAATTTTTCACGTTAAAAAAGTAAAAAGTAATGAATTTTTTAAATCTTTTTTTTTTTTTTCTAGTTTTCTCTTTAAAACTTATTTTTCGGCATTTTTATTTGGTAGTCTAAAGTGCAGAGAGACAGGAAACATGGGTAGAGAGAGGAGGACGACATGTAACAAAGATCTGGGGCCAGAATTGAACTGCGGATGTTGCAGTTATGTGGTGTGTATCTTAACCAATATACAACTGGGGCATTCTATATTTTTAATTAAAAAATAACTTAAATGATTAATAAATTATCAAAATGTTTGCAGATTAATGTTTTGTTCATCAACTAATTGTTTAACTGTCTAATTGTTTCAGCTCTGTTTAGGATAACACTGTTATCCGAGCAGCTGCAGCAGTCCTCCTTTCCTTTTCGGCATGTGTAACTTTTCCTATAGTAAAGCCAGTGTCATTGCATTCTGCAGAACAGATATTAAAGCAGACACCCTGGAGTGATCATCAAAAATAATTATTATCAAACGTCTGATTCAGAGGTAGAGGTGAGAGCAGTCATCGGTCATCGGACATTTGATTTAGCATGTTTAATAGAGTGTTTACCGCTACGATTAGGCTAGTCAGAGCATCACAGCTAATGGAAAAAGGAAAAAGAAAAACATTGGCATTTTTGGGGTTTGGAGTCTCCAGGCGAGATAATCCATCAATGGCCCAAACAGGCCTTGGAATGAGTGAATCTATGTGTTGACAATGACTGCGTATGTTTGTAATCAACAGTACATGAGGGGAAATACAACAGGGTTGCAGTGTTCCAAGTATAAGTCTTATATTTACAGCCAAGCAAATTGTGGCCAGAAGCAGCAGATGCAATAAACACAATCTCTCTCTCCTCTCTCGCTCTCTCTCTCTCTCTCTCTCTCTCTCCGTTTCTCTGTCTCCCTCTCCCTTTCTCCCTCTGATGGCAAAGAAAACAGCCCACTTCTGGGGTGTGCAGCAAATTAAATTTACTGTAGTTAATAGAGTGAGCCTATGCTGCTAAATGTCAATTTCCTGACCAAGTCCTTCCCCTTGGAGAATGATTAGCTAATTTGAGGCTGGGGATAAATGGGCTAATGCAGGACACACACAGATAAACAGCCACAGTTGGACCCCATGCCAAGCCCTTCCCCTGCTTTACATTTTATTGGCCTTATTATCTCCAGGGAAAATGGGTCCCCCTATGGCCTAAACATATTTTCGTTTCTAATAAAAGGCCCTTGCTGGTTGCCCCCACGTATACCCCCCCCCCCCCCCCCACACGCACACACACACACACAAGCTGCCCCCTCACAGCCCCCTTCCTCCATTCCTCCCTCGTTTCACCATCCAATCCATTAAATCGGAGCTCTGCAATTGGCTGGGACCATTTTCCTGGTGAATTATCAATAGAGTAATTATGCTGCATGTTGGGAGCTGTGCTGAAGCTTATCGCCGCTGACCCCCCGGTGCGCGCCAGGATATGATACCTCACCACAGCCCATTGGGGTAATTATGTGGTCGGGTGTGAAGCTGGATGGTGTGTTACCCTTATCAGTCTGTATTCTATTTCTGTTTTCATTGAAAATTGGACATTAGTGGCAGCTACGCGATACCACTAGTGTCAGATACAGGTGAACGTCTCCAATGGAATCTGACCCCATTTAAATCATTATTCCTACTACGCAGTGTAGGGACGGGGCTGAGCAACTCCTCTGTGCACACACACACACAAATAAAGACACACATGGACCAATCATCCTCATTGTTTCTTTAATCTTATCTTCCCCCTATTCGAGCAGCAGTGACGGACATTCATTCATTCACCGTTTCTTCGTTTCCCCGACCACTATTACTCTGTTTGGAGGACAAAACAAAGTTCACGACCATATTGTATTTGTCCAGTGGCACAAAACTCAACTGCTGAGGAACATAGCAAGTGATGTTGTCAGTGGTGCCCAGAGCAGAGTCCCTGTCCAGTAGGCCAGTATGGTCCAGCAGTGATTAAAGGCTATGTAACTTTAAACCTATCGTATTTCAGTGGACGTCTGTCTGACCAGCGTCTTTCTTACCGACAATACACTAAAATAGGGCCCTATGATTTCTGCATTGCGGGAAACATGGACAGGGTTGCGGAATTTGATCATAAAAATGGAATCAACTGTAAAATGCGGAATATTGTGGAATTTGCCAAAATGCAAATGCAATTTATAAAAATCCGGGTCTTCCCCAAGCGTTAAGCCGAATGAACAGAAAAAACTATGCTGAGAGTCTTGTTTTGCTGTCATTTATTGGCGCGCTGCTTCTGTCTTCTGTTGTCTGTGCTGGTGTTTCACTGAGGGCAGAGTTGAGCCCCTCACACACACAAACACACACTCACACTCACACATTCTCACACTGTGGTGGAGACAGTGAACCAGGTGAAGTGAAGATAATGTTTTGAGGTGATGACAGGCTTGTTACTGAAAGCACGATAAAAGCTTCATGAATAAGAAGCCAATAAGAGTAATTTATCAAAAAACCTGTTCAACAAGCAGAAACATGTAGAAAAGTGATATTTTCAACTGCTTTGTCCGTAGTGAATTGTTATGAACAAACTAAAACCAAAGCTGTTTAGCTTAAGTTTGCCACAAATCTTAAAATGTGGCAAATTCTTGTAACTTAGCTATTGGCTGAGACAAACCAGCCCCTCCTCTCTACCAGCAGCAGGGGGAGGAGCACAGAAGACAGAAGGAAAGACTGATACTGACCGATGTCTGTGTTCTTTATTCTTTCTAAACTTGACTCGGTATTTTGATGTCAGGAATATTATTTATTTTAATGACATTTTAGATTTGTTCCCAGTGAGATACTATCCCTACAGCTTGTTAGTGGCTTCACTCTGACTTTGGGAGGTTGAACAAATCGCTGTTCAAATCCCTTCACTATAAGTCTTCTTTCACCAATGTTATTTTCTGATTATCATTTTTTATGGCGCACAGTGCGATCACTCACAAAAATGTGAAGGATTACTTCAGGCCATAGGGCTTACATACTTGTTTCACTTCTTCAAGCTAATGTCTGAGTGTACTGTGTATTGAAGCACTTTCTTTGGTTGAAAAATAGTGCAATGTTGTGTTGCATCATTACAAATTCATCGATATATATTCATTTAATTCAATATATGATTAAATTTTGAATACTTTCTCATTGGATTGTTGAAATTTTATTCATCTACGATATGATTAGACACTCTTTCTGGTGATAAAATGCGCTTAAATCATAAAGCACAGAGTTCAGAAAAATTAAAAAGGAAAGCATGGAATTTGGGAAAAAATGAAAACGGATTTCATAGGCCCAACTAAAAGCAAGAGAGGAGTTGTTACGAGACTTATACTGGACCTAAACATATGTTGTGTATGTATTATTATGTCTACAATTACCATCTCTATTACCTGGGTAGACATTGTTTTGAAGATGAGGAATAAAAATTAATGATCTTGATAAAGTGAGAAGGATTTAAAATTATAATAGTTTTATATTTTACCATCATCTAGATTATGTTCATGTGCAGAAGCTACTGTAAATGTTTTTCTACAGGCAGTAGACCTCCCACCACGCCAGCCTCTGTGCTAAAACCCCTTTACTACACAGTGTATTTGTCTTTCTTTCATTAGTCTTCCTGAAAGCTGAAACATAATTCTGGAGTAGCAGATGTAGATTTTCTATTTTAAGCCAAATGACTATCTACAACTGCGCCTCCTTGCAGAACATGAGCATGTTGTCATTTTAACAAAGATATACCAAAATTATTTTGTTTACAACTACAGCTTTTATAAGTCTAAGCTGTCGTGCGCTATCCCTATGATTATTTAATCATTGTAAAATCACAAAGTAGTCAGATTCCATTGGCTGAGACAGCAGTAGATACCCGTTTAGCCTAAAACAGAAAATCCTTGAATCATGCTTTTACATTTCAGAAAAATCAGGGAAAGAAATCATTTATGCAAAAATATAAAAAATGTACAAAAAGCGAGTGGATTGAGGTGCAGGACTGATTCAAAGACTATTAGTTGTAACTAAAATCATACAGATTAAATTCCCAATAGGAATTACTTGTGGAACGCTAGATAGACTGGATTAAATGGTGCCATATAAAATCTGCTAAAAATTGGGAACTGAGACAAATACAATGCAAAATCATTGCAGTTTTCTGATCAACTAGCTCTAGCTAAAGTGTTTTTGTCACTACTAAGGTGGCATTTTGAAACCCTAAAAATTGCTTCAAATCTTAAGTATTTATTCTTTGCATCTACAATGTATTTTACTAGACGGCCTTAAACAACCCACCCTGCTGGTACAGACCTATCAATTAATGGGAAAACCTTAGATGAGAGTACTCTCCAGCCACACACACACACACACCAGCACACACAGACTACAAAAAAGCTTGCCAGTCGACTTTTCCAAGCAAAAGACAGATTGAAAAAGAAACAGGCCTATTGAAAGTGAGAAGATCCATTTTTGAAGAACTTCATTAATGCGCTGTTCCCTGCCGAGTTATTTCCAGTGACAGAGCACACAGCAGCAGCTTCATGTTCAAGTTAAAAGTCACTTTTCTTTTTTCTGCCATTTCAATATGTCTAAAAGCACCTTGAGTGAGAAATGTGCATTTCCTGCTGCCAAAAGACGTGGAAAACAGCTGTTCCTGCCTGACGCTGCCTGCTGAATGGAATGCAAATATGTTAACCATCCAGAATTTATTACTTTTGAGTGCTCTTCAAACGCAACGGCAGACACAAGTTTAATTTATGATATTCCTCTAATTATGAGAGCTGTTGAAATCATTTCCCAAGCTGCTTCCTCCTTCCAAGGAGCCACATTATCTGTTCCCTCGGTTCACAGTATATGCACACACACGCGCGCGCGCTAACACACACAGACTCAGTCATCCACCACGCACGCCCACACAGAAACATAAATATACATACACACACACGTGCGCTAAATAACACACAAGGAATCACTGCAAAGTAGCTGATTGTGAGCACAATTAACACAGCAAAGACAGAGCATGAAAGATTCACAGAAATGTTTTTTCTCCGTCCCCCTCTGCTTCATAAAAGCAATGTTTAGATTTGTCATAATCTTCAGTTTGCTTTTAATTTAGCAGTCGTCAACACAAACGTCTGCAATGCCCTGCTATGCTGTGAAGCAGAAATGAGACCCCATGCAGGCCACCCACTGCCTACCTCCCCATACCCACCCAAACACACAGTTACAGCCACAAGCCACAAGGTCAAGTCATTTAGCAGAGTTCAAAGGCCTTCAAAGACCCCTCAGATCTATATGAACCTACAACGGCCAGCCAACGATGAGGGAAAAGATGACTTTCTGCAGCAAGATGTGGTTTCCACGTGCGTGTATGCGAGTGTGTCTATGTGCATGGTCGCGTGTGTGTACGTCGCTACATGCACATGTGTTGATTACCCGGCGTCTTCATTGGCGCATATGCCCAGTGTCACTCAGCCTCCTCATCGCAATCCTAAACTTGGCCGTCTGGTGAGCACCCGCAACCTTTGACCTCTGTGCAGCCGCAGCTCGACATGACACCCATTAGCAGCTGGAGCTGAGGGGGGCCCTGGCTCAGCCACTCAGCCCAGACGCAAGGTCAAGTGGAGGTCACACTTAGACTAGGTGCTAACTTGCCAACTCGCTCACAGCCACTCGCGCAAACCCACTTTTCCCCTCCTTCCATCCATCACGGCCCAGAACAATTAGTTACACTGAGTTAAGAGAGAGTTGTTTTGGTTGTCATTGCCTCCATCTGTAAGAGGGTGGAAAGCAGGGAGGGAGAAAAAGCTGAGGGACTGAAGAGGAGGAGACAATAGGTGAAGGACAGAAGGAGGAAGGAGAATCAATTAGATAAAGAAATTTAAAAAAAGGTTATAAAAGTTGGGGCGTCAAGAACAACCAGAGTAACAAGAAAAGGGGGAAGATAGAAAAAGAAAAGAAAAAAACGAATGGGACTTATGGAGAAGACAGAGCAGACAGCCGTGCTTCACATCAAGCTGGCTCCAATTAGCAGGTGTGCTCTCAGACGCTCGCTCTCCCTCTCTCTCTGGTCAGGGAAGATGTATTTTTCTGCCTTTTATACGCATGTATTTATGAAGTGGTAGGAGATCTGAGGGCCCTTAGCATAACAGCCTTTTATTGTTTAAATGTGGACTGTTCGGCCCCGTGTGCTTAAGTGATTTAGGAACCTCACAACTCCGGTATAAGAAAAATCATAAACGCTGAGACAAACCATGTGGGTGGACTGTAAAAGGCACCGGGGAACGGGCCGACAAAAAGCAGACACACATTCCACTACTAAAGGGAAACTACACTTAATTAAACACCCAAGACACAACTGGAATAGCACCCTGTAAAAAACACAGCACTATTAGTTTCCCCCTCTTCGGTGGAATAACATAAAGTTGTCTTCTGACAGAACAGAGGCTTGTCTCATAAAGAAGTTTCTAAAAATCAATTTTTATGAACTGCTGTCAAGATGAACAAGGAGGGGGAGAAAGAAAGATGAACACAGAAGGAGAGATCAAAAAATGAATAGAAAGAGGAAACACTCCACCTTCTAAGAAAAAAAAAAAGCCTCTCCTCTCCAATACATCTGTCGCTTCTCATAGTCTGCATGTCCCATGCACAGAATTAGAAGTAGCCCTTAAAGAAGGCAGATTTTACCTTCTTCTACCAATCACAGTTGGTAGATAGGGTGATATCTGTACTGTGACACAGACCTGTAAGGCTGGTGAGAAAACAATGAGCCAATGAGCAAAAGAGAAATGAAGACAACATAAAGACCTTTTAAGTACAATTTCAAGAAACACAATCCTCTGAGAGATGGCAGGAAGAACTTGGTCATATATTCTGGGACCACTGGGACGATACATTGGAAGCTTTTACGCACACACTACTGCATTTACAGTTTCCACAACATCCCAAATTATTTTCCTTAACATCTATAGAAAGTTATTGTTGGTGCACCCAAGGTCAGTTTGATTATATATATGGTTTAAAACTTTTGAATGTATTTTATATATTTACATTTTAATCTTTACAAAAACTTGCCGTAGATATTAAATATTTAAGTGGAGGAGTCAAAAGATTGATTTGATTTGCCACAGACGATTGAAAGCAAGATTCAAACGATGCCACATGTTAAAGTGATGGCGTAAATGTAAGTCATTACACATCTGCAGTAGCGCATGAGAGACACAGGGCACACTTTGTTATCCCACTTTTTCTGAGTGTCAATATCCCTCCGAGTTTACAGAGAAATCTGGCATACTTCCGCTCCAACAAAACTGTTGACTGCATTTAAAATAATTACATTTTCCTGCTTTGATTTGAAGCCAAAATCACGACGTCGAGTTCTCTGTTCAACCAGTCACAGAAGTGTTTTGCTCTTTGTTCAGCCAATCGTACGACAGTTGGCCACGTATCCTTTGGGCGATCCATCTATCTCCACTTCCTCCTCATGTCCTCGACTCTGCCAAAACCCGAATGGATAGACAGAACAAAAAAGGAAGACAAATTTCAAATAGAAAACCTCATGCGCATGCTGAGAAAGTGTTTCATTACTTTCAAAAAGATTGTCAAGGTTTCAGTCAAGGCGCACATGATCCTTGTTTCATTTCTCTGCCATTCTCTCTCATTTTTCTCTTCTTTTTCCACAAATAAATTACTAAACGTGTGAGTGAAACCACATGCGTGTGTGTGAGTGTGTGTGTTTGTGTGGTTCCCTTGCTTGTCCACAGTGAACTGACAAGTGCAGGCAGTGGTTCCATTAGCTGGCAATTTGCTCTCAAGTTGTCCAGGGGGGAGAGGAGGAATGACAGAGGGTTTTTTGGCAGGACGACGCACATGGCTCTGTTTAGAACCAGTTAAGTGAGGTGCTCACACACATAATCCTAGGCCATCATTCAAACACTCTCGTAGCGCATAAGACTCTTAAACATGAAATGTCTTACATGTGAATATTACACGGTCAAAGCAGAGATCAAAACAGCACATAATGAAAATGTAAATATATTGTAAACATGCACATATATTATGCTTATTATGCATAATACATTATGCTTAAAACTCTATTGATACATGTGTACTAAAAAAAAAACAACAACATTATGTATTGTTCTGAATGGGACTGTGCCAACATATCTTAAAGATATATAGTTCAACACACACATCCTCCGTATCCCAGAGAATATTGGTGTCCATATGGTTTGAGCCAGAGTATAACTAGAGTACAAGGTAAACACGCCTGACTGAGGTTTGTCCATGCATGCTCTCTTAGCATGGGTCTCTACGGACTGGCTCAAAACCTGGCCACTGAATCACACACACAGCACATAAACATACCTCCCTCCCTCCCTCCCTGTGTCTGTGTGTGTGTGTAGTATGTTTAAGAGTGAAAACAAGAACTGTGGACAGACGGTGTGTTTATCTCTGCATAAATTAAGAGCAGAAGCTGAAGCCAATTAAAAGGGGAGAAAATAAGCACTGTTAAAATATAACTTTGCTAATCGGCTACTTGGCAAGGTGACCTCTGAGTGCACCGGGCGTCATTCTAGGACCTGCTGTCCTGCTGGGCGAGTGGCACAGGGGGGCCATGTGGAGGTCCGGCTATGAGCAGCAGGCAACTGGTAGAGCCCCCCCCCCCCACCCACCCGCCTCTTTTCTCTCTCTCTCTCTGTCATTGTCTCTCTATCTCTCTCTCCCCCTCCTTCTCCGCCCAGAGCGTTATTAGACCCAGGGCTCCGCTGCGGCTCCAAACAGCTCAATGACAACACACAGGGCCTGCCAATTAGAAATAATTAGACAGTCATTTCAGTGGCAAGTCTTTTTAAGTGCATATATAACGATGCAATGATGCTTATTAGCCGGCCTGAGCCGGCGAGGACCAGGGCCTCAAACGCTTTGGCGCTGGAGAAAATAATTATGCCAGTGATCACAAAGCGAGCTGCACATCTCTGTACTTCACCTCCACGCGTTTCAAAAATCCACTTCATTAGCTCCCGTAATTAATCCTCCATTAATTGCAGGAAAAGCCCAGTTTACCTCCCTTCGTTTCTAATTATCATCTTATAAATAGTTATGGTTCTAATTAATGTGTTCATTAGGCAGGATATTTCTCTCAAAGCCTCGCTGGGAGCCAAAGGTCCGGCTCGGCTCTCTCTGAAGCCTAACCAGCCAGAAGGTGAGGCCATCCTGCCTGCATTTGCTTTTATTTTACTACATTCAACCTCCTAATTGGCATTTAAAACCCAATTTGGAAGAACTTCAAGAAGCTTAAATAGGAGAGAGAGACAGAGAGAAGGCAGGAAGGAAAGAGAGAGAGAGACATTTGGTGTTCATTTTCCTATGCCAGAGCTAAAAGAGTTTCTGCCTCCATCTTTCTCTTGGTCTGGCCAGACGGATGAGGCTTTTCACTGTCATGAAGTGAACACAATGAGGACTGATTGCATTATTTGGCATTATAGAGGTTTTATTTGCAAAATAGTGCAACTGTATCTCTACCACAGAAAGTACAGTCGGAGTGTCATACTTCTCACGGGTTTCAGTCATCAAACAGACAAATTTTGTCTTTGGTATACAGATATAAAGTAACTCATCTGGGTTCTATGATACTTAAAATAATCACAAAGATTTGCATTCATTCACACAGCCTTCAAAAAGACAAATTACTCAGCACTCTCGATGATTAGAGCTGTAAACTTAAAAAAACATAATGCTTTTTGAGTCAACTTTGGGAAAACTGAGATACATTTTAAATCCTATATAAATGTGAAGAATTTATACTGTAATAAGAATTTATGACAATAGTGGTTATTTATACAGTTATCAGGGGAAAACAGACGCATATATCTTAAAATATGCTTTGGCTCTAGCTGATAATTATGTTCATTACGATATTTTAAAAAAATAAAATAAATTAGAAAACAGTGCCTCTTTCACTATTTTAACATTATCACTATCTGTATATTAACTTTTATTTATGTTCTCTGTTAAGTATCATTTTTTGATTTGAATGATATTAAACGCTATAAACAAATGTGTACAAGTATATAACTGAGTGGCCATCAGATGAAACTTGCTATGAAGGACAAAAAAAATTACTTTTTACCAGCATATCAAGTGCTGACAGATGCACATTTAAAAGACCTATTCACAGAAAAAAAAAGGTTTTAGCTTACCATATCTACACTCAAAAACAAGAACAAAAGAAAATAAAAATAACTAAAAAAGAAACACTTACCTTTTATTAGATAAAATTCAGATTCTTTCTGTCTTGAAAGTGATTAAGGGCTACAGTAAACACTTTTCACAACATGCTCAATTTACCAGGTACTTGTTCTAGTTGAACAGGTAAGCTACATGCAGTAAACAGGTGCTGTTGACTTCATGCACCCTCAATGTCTGTAGAAAAAGTATTATAGAGTGACGTATCTTATTAAAATGTAAGTATTATGTTTTTCCTCTACATTACCAAATTACAAAATTTGAGATTTATGGGAAATGCAGTATCACCTCTCTTCACAAGCTTATAAATGAGAATGATGCTGTGTTATCCCAGCTCAAACTCTTGATTATGAATGTAATTTTCTTTTCCTATTTTTGAAATCACTTTCTGATTTAAGCACAAATCAGGGCACTTGAGTCGTTTTTGACACACTGATCAGTCACCCAAGGAAACCCGAGATGCCTGATAGATTCCTCCCTTCACGAAAGCAAGCAAGCAAGGGAGCAAGGAAGCAAGGAAACAAGGAAGCAAGGAAGGAAGAAAGGAAGGATGGAAGGAGGAAAGGGGAGGAAGGAAGGAACATTACTCCCAGTTTGTTCAACAGATGGATAAAAAGAGAAAAGGGACAACTCTTTGATGTTAAACTAGTCTTTGTTTGGGACCATTGGACTAACCTCATTTGATCGCCTATGTGAGAGGACGGACGTGATGCCTTTTGTGAGGTGAATTTTGTGTGTGTGTGTTACACAGTGCAGACTCTACAGCTAGGTTGCTACCCAGGGGAGTAGGCTAGTGTGTTGTGAGCCCGCAGGATGGAGGGGTGCGGTGGAGTGGGGTAGGGCAGGATGGCTTGGCAGAAGTGAGGGGTGGAGGGGTTGGGGGTTGGGGGGGGGATTTTCCTCTGGCGGTAGAGGGGAACACTGCTTGCGGCGAGGCGAGGATGAAAGAGGCTGTCTGTGTCAGTCACTTATTCCTCCCTTTGGTAAATAAAGGTTTCTGACAACAAAGCCGAGCAGCGCTTGACTGGCCTTTACAGCAGATAAATAAAAAAGACAACACAGAGAAAGAGAGTAAGACAGAGAGAGAGAGAGAGGGGGGGGAAGAGAGAAACACAACAACAAACGCGTTCAGATCTCACGACTGGAAGCATGTTGATTTTTATGGAGTAGAGAAGACGCAGCCAAAATAAACCAGGTCATCTTTCAGTTTAAATCAACACTTTGCAAGTTCGGTAATAGGGGAAGAAGGAAGAAAGGGCTAAATGTCATCCTGTGGAAGGGGAGGAAGATAAGATGTTGAGAGTCCATGGGATAACAGACAGATGGATGAAAAAAAACAGTGAATAGCCTGCTCTTAAATTCCAGTGCAGCACACTCCAGACAAACCTAAGACCACTACAAAACTGAGAAAACACTAAGTGAGATACTGCACCTTATATAAGAAAAAGAAGTAAGGGGTTGTTCGCATTCTTCCTCATCTACTTCCTATCCATCAACACCACCATTCATGCCTTATGGTTCTCTCATAATGGCAAGAGCTCAGCAGTTTGTTGAGGGAACCAGATTTCACTTGTCATGTCCTCAAAACACACTCAGGAACGTTTCCCTTATGAAGCCAGCAACACCCAAAACCACCTGCTACATCACAGACAGACAGACACACACATACACACACACACACACACACACACACGGTGCACTGTGTGAATAAATATATGTTGGACACAAATGTGCAGAAAAATTCCCACCCAGCCACCTGACAGGGGAATTGCTAATCCAGGTGCAATGAAAGGCTGTGAGGCCGCACTGCTCACCCACAATAAACCTGCTGATTTTCCTCACCCCACTTCTGTCTTCTTGCACACAACTGCCCTACCTTGCTTTCCTCCCCCTGTAAGACCTTTCCACTCCTCCATTCAGTTCCTCACCTCAGCCCTCCCCAATCCCAAGCCGCCTGGATGACCTTGCGCGCGCTCCATGTCAGAGGCTAGGCAGGAAAAGCTATCTAGCAGATGTACAACACCTCATCTCATACAGGGGAAAATTGCTGTTTGAAATAAATACCAGGCCATCGCTCACCCCTGCACACACATACATGCATGCACACACACATGCTTGGAGCTGTGCAGAGAGCAGTGCTCTTGTTATGGAACTACACCATCCAGACTCCCCAGTACAAGCAGGCAGCAAGACATAGCAGGGTGGCCAAGTGGTCTGGGGACTGTCTCATAACCAGAAGGCTCTAATTCTTTCTTTTCCAATTCTTTTTTATTGGTTTTAAAACAAATGCAGTACAGATTCTTAAACAGAGTTAGGTGGTTTCATAACAGTAGTAACAGTATCAACACCCCCCCACAACCCACCAGTGTAGTTATTAACTCAGGAGACAGCACTGGTTTTATGTACTTCTAATTTAACAGTAATGTTCATAAATAAATAAATAACTGCTGAATCTTTTCACATTTTTTCATGTCATCTCTTTTTTTTATTTTATTTTTAGGTGGAAGTGCATCCAGAGTGCAAAACTTTGAATGTTAGCTGCCCAGTGGTAAGAACGGAAGTTTTGAAGTGCCATACCTCCACTACACCTAGGTCTCTGGAGGTACGCCCTGCAAAGTCTGGGTTGCTTATTTTTCCATATATAAGATTAAATGACTGAGTCTGGTGAGTTAAAAACGGACTTGGGTATGAAAACAGGGGGGCACTGCTCAAGATATAGAAACTTAGGTAGTATCATCATTTTCACAGAACTGATGTATCCTGCTAGGGACATAGACAAGGGCGATCATTTTGTTGTCTTCTTTAACCTGGTTCAGGCATTTGACAAAGTTTTCTTTGAAGATGTTTTTATATTTTCTTGCGATAGAGACTCCAAGGTAAGTGAAGCACTCTTTTTCAATCTTAAGTGGTATATCTGAATAGTCCAGTTCTAATGCATCTTCATTAATTGGAAATAGTTCACTCTTGTGTAAGTATAATTTGTACCCAGAGAATCGTCCAAATTGGTAAAGCAGTGAGAGTGCAGCAGGCAGGGAGGCACTTGGATCGGAAACGTATAGTAACAGGTCATCCGCATAGAGTGATACTTTGTGTTCGATACTCCCCTCCAGATGCCTGAAAGGTGAATTCAACTGTGGAGAGCGATAGCCAGTGGTTTAATTGCTAAATCAATAAGTAGAGGGCTTAAAGGACACCCCTGGCAAGTCCACACTGGAGATGGAAGGGTTATGAGTGTATCGAATGTTAAGACTGAAGCCAAGGGGGAAGTGTATAATAACTTTATCCAGGAAGTAAATCCAAATCCAAATTTTTCTAAAACCAAAATTAAGTTGTCTGTATCCAAATTGACAACGCGCTCAGGAGTTTTGTTCATGGCTGAGTACAGTATGTTAAAGAGGTGACGCACATCATGTCTGATCCGCTTCTATGACAGTGGGGAGAGCATTTCCTAATCTTCCAGCCGAAACTTCTGCTAAGATCTTTACGTCTGCATTCAACAACGAAATGGGCCTAAAAGAGGCACAGTCATCAGGATCCTTTCCCTTTTTAGCTATGAGGGTTGTGCCGGCCCGGCTGAAAGTTGGCAGGAGGCCACCAGTTCTAAGGGACTCAGAGAGACTACAAGTCAGGTGAGGGGCGAGTTGTGGAGAGAATATTTTGTAGAATTCAGACGGAAAGCCTTCTGGGGGCCTGGGGACTTTCCTGACTGCATAGCTGATATGGCTTTAGATATTTCCTTTGTTGTTATCGGTTCTTCTAGTCTTTTCGTTAAGTCTTGAGGCAATGGTGGGATGTTTACTCAACTGAAAAATTATAACCTGGAAATGAATTCTTTAAATGTTTCACTGATTTTGGCCGAATCTAATGTCACCGTCGACGTCATTGTCCATACAGATCTTTGTGATGACTTGTTTAGCTTTCATCCTCTGAGTTGATTTGCTAATAGCTTTCCTGACTTTTCGCTTTGTAAAGCGAATGTTTACAAAATGTTTGTAAAAGACACTCTTAGCCCTATGCAGTAGGTTCTCTGTCTGATAAGTTGAGTCGAAGTTTAATTCTGTTTGGAGTGCTAATTGTTCTTTATATAATTCAGGTGTGGGGGTCGGGGCATACCGTTTATTTAGTTTGAAGATTTGATTTGAGTGGTCTAGTCGTTTCTTACGGAAGTTATTAATTTTGTTTGCTACAAAGGATATAATTAGCCCCCTCAAATACACTTTCAGGGTGTCCCATACAGTTAAGCTGTAGGCTTCTGGGGAAGTGTTTGTGTCAAATAAGAAAATTATTTGTTCTGCTATATACTTCACCAGATAGTAAAGTTGAATTAAATCACCAGTGTCTGCTTGACCAATGCCAGGAAAAGATAAATCCAGGACTAGAGGTGCCTGATCAGAAATCACAATGCTTTGAAACTCACAAGAGTGAACCTGCGAGATAAGCTTGTTATCAATAAAAAAAAACTTTTCTAGTGTATGTGTATGGACGCTCAAGAAGAAAGTGTTCTCTGTCTCTGGGGTGTAAAAAGCACCATACATCTGAAATGCCATATTCAGAGAGGGAGGCCTTTAGCTAATGTCTATGCTGTCATAAACAGCTTCCCTGATACGATTAGGTAACAACCATTTTGATCTTTGATAAAACTAGAGAGTTCAAAGGGTATATTTTTATCAATCAAAATGGCAACTCCTCTTGCCTCAGCCTAAAAACAGGAGTTAAACAGTTAAATAGCCCATCTGGACACAGGAGCAGTCTGCTGAAGATGCAACAGAACCTTACTTCTCTTAACATGGTGGTTTTAGCCCTTGACATTTCAACTGATTAAGTTTACACAGAAGGTCCTAATTCAAACCACTGTGGTCCCCAGACCCAACCAAGGCCTTTAAACTAGCTAGACCTGACCTTTGACCTCTCTGAAGGAGGACAAGAGAATGTCCCTAAGGGGATCCCTAAGTGTCTCAATATTACTCTTACATCCTATGTTGTATGTCAATGTAAGAGACTGACTAGAACCAGGGCCGAAACCCAAGCTCTAGCGGCACCACAACAACCATGTAAACCTGGGAGCTTATTAATAAAAACATCCTTTAAACTTCTTTATTACACTAAACCTTAAATATTGCAGTGTATAGAGCTAGAAGTGTGTTTTCTGAAAGCTCAGAATCAACAAAAATGAATAAAAACTGAACTAAAAAGAAAAACTTCTTTATGTTTCAAGTTTTTTCCCCCCAACAACAAATGTTAAAAATAAGGTGCCTTTCCCCTTTGCCCTAGCTCTAACTAAACACCAGTTCTGAACTCATCTAGGCAGCTGTGGCTCCAGGGTGGCTGAGATAATCCTGACTCTGATTGGCTAGCCTAGCATGCTGGGTGGTGTGTTTAGCTTGCTATCTATCTTCTCTGGGGGAAAGACAGATAATTAGAGGTCTCACTCTCCTTAAAATCATGACAGCAGCCCAGTGATGAAGCCGCTCCAGTGTTAGCAGGGCTAAACCCTGACGCTAGCACTCTGCCCTGCTAACTCAACACACCTCTGAAATATTAATGAGGAAAATGTAAGCGTTTGTGTGTGCCTTGCAGTATATGCTCACCTATGTGAGTGCATGCACACACGTGTGTGAATACTCGACAGTGAACGAAATGCTCAGCTTCTCTTTGATGGGTCAAGTGGAGGATTTGTCACTCCTGCCACTCCTCCATGTCTTCTAATAATGCGTCTAAAGCTAACGGTTAAGTAAATGGAGGACTGACAGAATGACTGACTGAGCCACACACATGTAACCCCTGCTGTGGCCACCCATAAAAGCCCAGCACTACACCGCTCTGGTGAGCTCACCTAAAGACGTGCCTGTGATCCAACTGTGATGAGAGGCCGTGTCGTCTTTGTTGGACTGGGTACACATCAGATCACTGTACGCTGCTGCTGCCATGCTCCGCTCTGCTCTTCCCCAGTGGACTAGGCCGTGACACCCCACCCCCATGAACACGCAGCCACGCAAATCTGCACATACATGCATACGCTCAATCAACCTCACACATGCTCGCTTGCCGGTGCGCACACAGTTAGACAGGCCTGCACGCGCCAACACACACACACACACACACTGATATGCCTGCTCACATCAAAGGGAATAAACATTAATGGCAAATAGGTAATCTGCTCCTCTTGTCTGTTTTACATTTCAGGGCAAGATTGACTGCCTCTGGGGGACCTGGCCCTTCTCTGATTGAGGGCAGGAAAAAAGGAGAAAGAGGGAAAGACAGGAGAGAGAGGGAGGAAGCAACAATAGATGGTAAACACATGATAGAGCATTATTCTTATTTCATGTATCTCTTTATTTTTTATTTATACATGAGAGATTGAAAAGAAGGTAATAATATTCCCTCCCTTCAACCCACGACGGCCCCACTATGGTCCTATTCTTCCCCCCCACAATATTCTGATGCAGACGTTATTATTCTCATTTCTTCTGAATAATATCTTACTCTCAAGCCTATCTGTTCTCTCTACCGGTGCTCGCTTTTGTCTTTCCTCTTCATTTTCCTCCTTTAGGTTCTTCTCCACTCTCTCGCTCTCCTGCACTAACTCAACCTACTCTCTCCACACTTTTCCATTCTCTTCGAACTTCTCATCCCCTCTCTCTTTCTTCTCTGTGGTCGGTGCACTTGGTCTCTCCTCTCTCTTTCATATTCTGGTGGTGGTGCCAGGTTGGTGTGGCTGGGGTGGGGGTGGCAGGCAGCACCTCATATCCTATCTGCGTATCAATCATGAGGTCCTGTCCACTCAATCCTCCTCTGATCCATCAGCCAGGCTCTCAGCCAGCCTCATCCAAACACACACACTCCTCTGACTAATGGCAGTCAGGGCACCTGTGCACAGTGCACACCAGCCCACTTTCATTCCACAGTCACAGTGGATGCAAAATGTGCAGTGTCTAGGAGCGACTAACCAATTTCACTATTAACTGTGCTTTAGAACAGTTTTATAACCGTAAAGGCTCAGCTACACCGTATGTTTCTGTACTCACTCTCAAAAAAGAGACATTATGGTACGTTATTTTTCTACAAACAATGATTGTGCTGTGAGGAAAATTAAGAAAAACGATACAATTGTGTTAAAAAAATATCCATAGGGACAACTAGCAGACTGCAGGTGGAGGTTCTCTTGCGGAACCAAAACAAACCTGATATACCAGCTTAAAATACTATGCTGCAACAAGGTTAGGTACGCAAAGTTACACATGCCTTCACGAGAGCGACTCCCCTTATATAGGCAATGGCTGAGGGACCCAACATCGAAGCATGTATTCAGCAAAACACAGTCAAATGCTTTAAATCGTCAATGTATTTGATTATCGTCGAGTATTTTGGATATATAAAGAATGGCCCGGAGGTTGTTCAAGAAGATGGATCTCCAATTTGTAAAACTTGCTGAAAAAAACTTGCTGCTAAAGGATTCAACACCTCGAACTTAATGCAATGTCTTCGAGATCACCATCCAGCTATACATGCTCAAATGAAGGTAAGACACTCAGTAATAAGTTAAAAAAACATTACTTTAGTGAAACATCGAGTTGGTAGAGAGTTAAATATAAAAGTGTCACTTACAATCAGTGAAGTAGCAGTGAGTTAAGAGTCGGGCTTTCAGTGCAACATAAACCAACGGCAACAAAGCAGGAAAAGGAGCATCGTACCATTTATAAATTAAGGCTCACCAAAACGACACACAATCCCCTCAAGGGTTTCAGTGCGTCCATTTACATCCTGTTGCTTCCTCCCGTATGTGTTGAGTAAACGCTGGTATGGTAGGCAAATATGCCAGGTGTAAACGACTAACCTAACATTAGAATCTTATAGACTTCCAGCACTATAGCATGAGATCTAATTAATTGCATTTTAGTGATTAATAACACCTGCTTAAGAGATGTTCTCAATTTATTTCTTTCATTTTCACTAAAACTGCAACAAAAAAAACAATAATAGACAGGATTTTCTCAGGCCACATGTAAAATTAGTAATTAAAATGAATTAATAACTAATAATTAATCAATTACAATTATTTAAAATGAATTAAAAATAGGCATGGATGACAGCTGATGATAAAAACACTTCAGTTTATTACCTACATCAGTAAAATTTTCGCCAAAGGGATCAATAAAGTTCATCTTAATCTTATATTAATAATAATAATTAAAAATACTATATTTTATACATTAGAAATCAACTTAAGTCATTACTGCAATGTCCAGTCGAAGTTCATCTTAGCATGGATTTTTTATTTTCATTTTTCTTATTCACTTTTAGCCCAAGACTACCTCTCTACCTCTGGTACTGCTGCAGTTCAACCCACTGTTGCAGAATCCTTGGCGAAGTGTGTCTTATGCTCCCTCTTCAAAACAAAACATGCTCATGTGATTTTAGTATCATGAAATAAATTAATGCACAATAATCATGAAACCTTGATTATTCCACAAATTCTTCAAATTTGATCCCTAGCAGTATCCCACCACAAAGTACAAGACTATAATACTACAATCACCCCTAGTCCTGCAGAAAACACTCAAGATACTGAAGGCAGGATAATTATATGATTTGTCTTAGTTAGTCCAATTCATTAGATGCCATAACTGGATTTCCATTGAATTGTTCTACTGCTAAAACAGGAGCACACATGTGGCCGCCAACAAGTTTTGCAGACACAGATTGTAGCTGCCATCACATAACCGCATAAATTTATCATCAATGCCATCATTTTGCACATCCCCACCTCCATCGCCGCCTCCACCTTCACCCTACCACACACACCCACACAAACCCTCCACCACCGCCGGCCCTACCCACCTGCTCCTCGCTCACCGCTAAGCCGATTACACAACGCAACCCTCCTAATCACAGAGCAGCGTTTGTAAACACCGATGTCATCGACTGTAGTTCTAAATCTCCCAAATCCCCTCCACCTTTCATCTCACACCACACCAGTAATGCCATTTTCGACTGATGTTTTAATCACCAGTGCCGCTGTGAGTGACTGCCACCGTACCACAGAGAGCGGGGAGAGAATGTGTGAAAACAGTCTGGCCAAATTCTCTCCATAAATTGTTTCAGTGCACAGCTCAACACTGAAATGTGTTGCTTGTCCCAAAGCCACAAAATGTTCTGTGACCATTAGGTTGGAGAGTGCTGATTCGTTTCGTGGCGTCATCGACCATTCTTATGTCAAAAAGTCTCTGCTGTATCATCCCTTCATCCTGACACTTCTGTAATGAAGATATTAACACTTTTTCCTTTGTGATTAAAATGATCTCTGCTCTCCCCCGCAGCCATACACAAGTAAACAAAAGGCCTTGCTCGCGCATATATTATGACAACCTTTTCTTCAGTTGTGCATCTGTGCATGTTACTATGTGTGTGTGTGTGTGTGTGTGCGTGTGTGTGTCCATGCGTGTATGCGAGGGATTTAAAAACAGCACAGTTTACTGGTTCATTAGCACCAGATTAGCTATGCTAATGACATGGACCACCACACGCAGAGACTTTCCCTTTATGTTTCTGAAAGGGATACACGACTGACTGTGGCTGTATGTGTGTGTGTGTGTGTGTGTATGTGTGTGTGTATGTGTGTGTGTGTGTGTGTGTGTGCGTGTATATGAGAAGTGTGGTGCAGGTGTGTACACATTAGTCTTGCATGAATAAGTTAGCAAAAAAAACAAAGAGGAGTCAGCTACACCAATAATAATCATAATTCAACAAAGTATGTGTGGGTAATGATGTTATATTTGCATTAATGAGTGAAAGCAGAGCTGCTGCCAGAAGAGATTTTGGAAGGACTGGACTGGTGTTGCATATGACCTGCTGTCTCTGTGGGTCTGTTTCATTAACACTCCCACATTGAGATGGATATCATGTCAACCAGTCAGGGCAAACTGAGTCAGAGGAACATACACATGCAAAATGCTACTCCAGACCCCAAATACAGTTTTCCATGTGTTTCCATCTGATGACATAACACATAAATACCAAACGATGTGTTTGTTTACACTGCAGTAAACTTCCAAAAGTCTTATTGCTTCTTTAATCAGAAACGTGTGCAATGACATTCCATGTTTTAATCTGTAACGCACACCTAACAGGGGTTTCGAGTTGTATTTTTTTTGTCACTCGCAAATGATGTAGCTACGTCTCATCACTTATTCTGCTCAATTTTTTCCTGAGTACATATAAAACATACTTACATTTGAGTGTTCATTGTTTATTACAAATTTATTCAGAATGGATTACTTTTTGGATATTGTGGGACCATTGTGGGTGCATAAAAATATCTGGTAATGTATTATTCTCATTACTACAATTAAAATTTAAGAAACATGCGATTCTGAATCAAAAACTGTGTAGCAGACAAGTATGAATTACGTCAAGATCGAAAGTGTTTATACCACTTGGGGAAAAAATGAAACTTAAACCTGCCCTGTGTTGCTTCAGATCTTCACCTCTTAAGAAAAGCTTTATGTTGATGGTTGCTCAATCCAAGACCAAGTACAAAAAATAAAAAACGTGCAGATTTAACAATGAGCCGTGAACATGTATGCGTGTGTGTGTGTGTGTGTGTGTGGTGCTCGTGTTACCTCCTGTCTCGGCTGCGTGACTTGTATGAGCGGTGGCTCCTCCCTTTGTCTCTCTCTGCACTGCGACTCCTCCTCCTGCGAGATGAACTGCGGGACGAACTGCTGCTGGAACGTCTCCTTCGCCTGGAACACACAGACAGAAACATACAAATTTAATTCCGATTTTGGCAGGATCCTTGAAACAAAACATCAATCATGCAGCAGGGTCATGGTTTCTACAATTAATCATTTTGTGATATTGGCAAATCAGCAACACTGAAACATGTTCATTTGTTCTGAATGCCCAGTTTGACTAATCTTTTTGTTGTTTTGTTCTGAAAGTCACTGACAATAAATATTTGTTTATAGTAATAGTGATCACAATATTAAGCTGAATGATCAGGATCATAAATTGTATCATAATCACTCAGCTTCATTCTATAGTTCCTCTTATTTTACTATCCATAAAGAAATCTACGGAGCCAAAATCAAACTCAAACTGATCGTTCATCCACAGCAGCTCAGACGCCATCACTGGAAATATTCCCCCTTTCCTGCAATGCTGGATTTCTAGTTTATTTTGCCGTTTATTTCAAGAGTAAATATGTCCTAATGTTCCAGACAACCTCATCTATTATCATCAGCTCTAACGGCTACTTTGCATTAGTGAACACGCTCTTCTACAGCCCAGAGCAGCAGAGCCATGCAGGATGCCCTACAGTTCCTCCACAGGGGCCCTTTGGTGCTCTGCTGCTCTTTAATGTGGCTACAGCAGTGTGTGTAGCGTCTATTTCCCAAACACCACTCACACCGCGTTCCTATTGATATCATGTAGCAGGAGGCATTTATGGGGGTGAATGTAAATGCAGAAACCCCCCTCTTCTACTGCGCAAACAGTTTGAGCAATATTCATTATTTAAAATCTCTTCTTTTGTTTCACCAAAGCCAAAAATACCCAAATCTTTTTAGCACACACAGACAAAAAAAAAAAACATACTTGGTCCTATGGGAGCTCTTGCAAGACAGAGGAGAAGAGAAGAAAAAGGAAAAGCTATACAAATAACACAGAGGCTGAACTATCAAACCAGATTTGTACCACTTAGAGCAGCGCAGGAAAGATCTATTAGTATTCTAAGGGCTGGATCCCAGGAGCAGGGCCTTATGAAATAACTTCAACATCCCTGGTACGAGCACTTCACACATTACACTGTAGAAACACACAGTTGTGAGCTGGGGTTTTTTGGAAGGTGGCGTTGGCTCACACATTTTCACAGAAGTCTGTGCAAAGGTAATATAAAAAAAAAAACTAGGGCTGTCAAAGTTAACGTGATAATAACGCGTGCCACTAGTTTTTTGACGCTGTTAATGCAGGTTATTTAGATTTAGATCATAAATCTATTGTCTTAATCCACACTCCAGAGCGGAAGATGGTGGTAATGCACCAATAAGCTGGATGCCAACCACAATAAAACAAGAAGAAGAAGATGAAGAAGACAAAGAAGACGAAGATGAAGAAGAAGAATCTGTTATGATGACCCCTTGCCTCACGTGTAGTTTAGCCCTCTAGCATTAAGTCGGATGGCAACTAGCAAGGAAGGATGGATAAAGAAAAAAGTATTTAGAATGGCAAATTCACTTTCAAAGCCCTGTCAGATGGGTCTGTTGAGACCAAAGTTATTTGTAGTTACTGTTGATGTGAACTGAGTTACCACCTGAGTACATCTAGTCTTAAATACTATTTGTTAGTGAAGCACACAGCTAATGCTAATGCAGGCAGCCTTGTTAGCCCCGAACAATCCCATTTGCAGCAAACCGCGCTTGATAGTGTGTGAGGGAAACTCATGGACAAACCTACAAGCAGCAGGCTTTCAACAGCAATAGCTAAATGGGTAGCTACAGCTTGCAGGCCAATTGACATTGTGGTGGACAAGGGTCAGCATCAAAATTATACGGATCGCATCCAACAACTGCACTTGAATTGCAATCAAGAGCAACCACCATATCGAAAGATACACAACTTGTATGATGACCAAAGAGCAAAAGTAATTTTCTTTCTTATACTCCCTTTCCACTGTCTCCTGCTCACTTTGTTTTATTTTGTATTATTCTGTTTTCATCCCATAGCACAAGGGGATGTTTTTATGAGCCTTTATTTTTCCCCATGTGAGGTTGGACACAATTACATTGTGTGATTTGCTTTTGAAGCAAGGGATCCAGTGAGTGATCTTTAATCAGTATTGAAGTAATGGAAAATTTAGCTGACCAATGTGCCATTCTGTTGCCTGTTGAGCTTGAGTTTGCCATTAGTTATGATTTGAGCATATTTTTAAAAAGCTAAATGCTGTACCTGTGAAGGTTTCTGACAATCTTTGTCATTATTTTGTGTTGTTAATTGATTTACAACAATAAATGCACACATTTGCATAAAGCAAGCATATATGGTCCACTCCAATGTTTATAAGAGTATTAACACTTGTCACTTTACAGTAAATTGAACAGATAAAAAAATGTGTGATTAATTTGCAATTAATCGCAATTATCTACACAAAGTCATACAATTAATTGTGCCATAAAAGAAAAACAAAAAACAGCTCAAACAAATGTGAATAGGGATTGCTGGTTTGCGCACACTAATACAGAAACCTTTCACATGAATACAACATATAACAAGTTGTATCTCTTGTTCACTCAAACACACTCATTCTCTGCTTTGCTACCAGGTTGAAAATGCTACAGAGTGAGTGCACTGCTTCATGTACACATATTAAAAGGAGCTAGTTTCAAACACACACACACACACAAGGTCTTGGTTAATTGATCAAAATGTATTGGCTAATAGATGAGGGACTGTGGTCCCGGGGTTTACACTGCCCACCCAGCCCCACCTTGTACAGACAGGCAATGACTTCCCATCAGCAGTAATGGACCTTGACCAAGCCTCATAAATAATTACCATCAACTGGCCTTGTCTGAACAGCCCCACACAGCCAGTGGCATCTGCGGAAGGATGGATAGATGGATGGATGGAGGGTGGATGGAGGAGACCAGGTCCAACCACTTGTAAAGATGTTTGATTATTACTGAACCTCCTTGATCAGCAGTGGATAAATAAGAAAGTGTGATATTTTGTCTCATATTTTATTCATTTTCTGAAACAGACTAGACACGAAATTAACCATCTAAACAGCCATGCTTATCCTAAATTTCTATGTATTTTCATCAGAAAGAAAGTCAATAAAAAACTATCTCCAATATTTTCCCATTGCCCAAGATTAATATGTATGTTTATATATTAGGTTGAAAATGCAAAAACGTCTCATAAATACTACTTCAATAACTGACCAATACTGATAATGTGTCTTAAAACTGATATCAGAATTAGTTCTGATAGTTTGTATCAGTTTAGACTAATGCAACCAGTGACATGGTGAGAACTCGACTAGAGCTGGGCCTTTATGACAAAAGACAACACATTTTGACAGGTCACAGTAGGAAAAGCACAGCTGTAAATAATACAATTAATGATGGCTGAGCATACTGGCTCACTGTCACATCATCATGGCTCACTGGGACACTTGAATATAAGAGCCTTCGTTAATGTTATAAGGAACACCTGTGCCTTTCCTACTATGACAAGTCTGCTGAGAAATCAGACTCTTGGAATGAAAACTATTGTTTAATTGGCGTAGCTTGTAAGTCAGATGGTTGGTGTTAGATCTCCATAAACACAGAAGCCATATTTATAAGTCTCCAAAGTTTTAGAAAGGAAGCAATCCACAGGTACCATCACAAGGCTGCAGGAGAAGACAAGAAAGCACCAACATATTTCCAACCTCTGCTTCACTTCTGCCACTGCCATTTAAGATGGATAGACCTGGGCCCCCATAGCAATTCTCACATCCTCTCCTCTATAGGTAGGTCAAAGTGCAGCATCAACAACCAGAGCAGTGCCCCTAGAGGTGAAAAACATCCAGTGTCTTGCTCAGGGACACTTCAGCAGGATAAAGTGCTACTGATTCACCCTGCTACCTCTTATTAGGAAGGATACAATTTAAACAGCTGTGAAGGCCCACCACCACCATCTCCATCCCACCCTATACACTCCTCCATCCTATGTATATGTATGTACAGTATAAGCGTGTATATATGTATGTATATACATATGTGGATGTGTATGTATGATGCTGGTCGGAGGTTTGGGCACACTCTCTCATTCAGGTGAGTGAGATATGTATGTAACACTACTGCATATTTAATTCATTTTGTATTTATTACCTCACCTATCTAACATACATACACTGTATATCTATAGCTACATCTACCAGAACCATTACTTCTGCACATATTTTGCACAACTTTTCTATTTACATCCCACAAATATTGTAATGAGTATAATGTTTATAATATATATAGACTGAATTCCATTTACTTGATTTTTTTTTATTTTTTTGTGTTTATTACTCCTAGTTCTTATCTGTTTTCCTTGTTTCCTGCACTGCTGTAACATGCGAATTTCCCCTCTGGGAATCATTAAAGTCTTATCTTATCAGATCTTGTGCAGCCTCACCTCCTGTCCCTCTCTCTGTCCCTGTCTCTGGATCGTGAACGGCTCCGGCGACTGGACCTGCGGCTCCGGCTGCTGGTCACCCTGCTACCGGAGGATGAGGACGAGGAGGAGGAAGAGGAGGATGAACGGCGACGCTGTTTTTTCTTCCTCCTGCTCCGACTGTCATCGTCACTGTCAGACGAGCGCCGACCCATGCTGGCTGGCTGACTGTCAGCTGAGAAAACATAAGAGTGGTTACTGATAAGCAAATGTTTCTCTTGACAACTTACAGCGACATTTTGACACACGACTAAACCTCGAGAATCGAGGTGAACATAGACAACAAGTTAAGAAAGCCAACAGTACATTTTTCTACATTTTTCATACAAACACGGTTGTATTAATGTGGCTTCTCTGACCACAGAAGTCTGGAAATGGATTTGAATGTGTAACGTTAGCCAGCTAATACATCATGTAGCGTAGCAGCGCAACTACATGAAGGAAAGACACTTGTGTAATTTTAAACACCATAACTCCTGTGAAAACATTGCTGTCGCACATGCCGCCATTATAAAAGAGATAAACAAAAAAATACGTTTTTGTGGAGGCTAGTTAGCAAGCTAGCTGTGCTAACTGAATTAACGTTATGCTGTAGTTCTTTATTCGACTAAAGCCTTTTAGCTGCTTAACAGTAAACATGTCTCACACTGTAGACTGCGTACATTACATGATAGCCCAAAACGTTGAAAGAAAAGCATAAATTGTCTTAAAATGGAAAATCCCGCTCCTCACCTTTAAATCGTTGTTGGGCTTCACACAACAACCATGCAGTGCACAGGAAGACTCTACTCGTCAAACCGGGAAGCATCGATCGAATCCAGACAACAGAATCAAACACAGAGCAATCGATAGTGTGACTGTTCTCCGGTAATATTATTGTTTCTGATGATTTATCATAAATTATATCTCCTAGTTTAGTGCAACCTAAAAATTCTGCAGAACTCATTTAGCCACGTTTTTAGCACAGTTAATTTCACAATTAATATGAAGATAAACCAACATTAATATATAGCTAAGCCTTAAATATATTTTATTTGTACGCGATCTGCAAGATATAAGATTGCATCTTTATTAAACGAGTAAAAAACTAAGAATTATATTTGTGTTATCTCACAACAGATGTGTTTAAGGATAAGAAGCTTTGTCAAAATTGAACATTTTAAGATTATGCTTCGTCCAGTGTGGCCATTTTTGACACTTTCATAAATCCACAAACATGGGGTCAATTAATGGAGCAACAGCTTGTTTTTTTCACTCGTCATCTTTAAAAGTTATGTTGCCTGTGCCTTTTCCAGTCTCCACTTAATTTCAAATATTCCAAATCAAGAAGCATAATGTTTATTCATGTATATCAACAGTCTGGGCGACTCATTTTTTTGGATCTGACAATATGACATACACCAAGAATCGTAACATAAGTAAATACGTGTGAGAGTTGTAGGTCTGTCAATGATGATTTGCATGTGCTCATCCTCTCAGATGATATTGTATTACAGACCGTGGAGGTCAGATGGAGCATCTAAACAATTTTCAGTAAATTAGAATAAAGAATTACTACAAGAAATTCAAAAACACACGGGGAGACTATAGGTGGAACGACCACTGTATTCCTGACAACATGCGTGCGTGAATGAATCAACAACGAGCACAGGAATGGCTGGAACAAGTTAATGGGGGTTTTCACTACAAATAAATGCTTACTGAGGCATGCTTACTGTATCACTGCGATTAGGAATTCATCCTGCTTTCAGATGCAGCAGAAATAATAGTAATTAATGCCTAAGGTTCAATCTGAAACACCGTTAATATTTAATTAGGGGGATTGTTAGAGCCCTTGTGTGGAAATGGGGCTTTATATAGATTATCAATAAACACGCTTAATTTTGCATCAAATTCATCCCGACGTTTTCAAAATCCCGCCGTATCTTGTTTCTTGTCTGGCTATAAATATATATATATGTGTTGCCTTCTGTCCTCACTTAATTGCTATCTCTCCGCGGCATTCACTTACCTTCACCGCAAGTGAACTATTGTTTATTTATTTTTGCAAATATAGGCGATGATTTCAGCGGGAAAAAAGAGCGAGTTGAAAACGTTAATTAGTGAGCCCAATGGCAACGCATCGCAAGAGGCACTATAATTAAACGTTTAGCTGCTATTTAACATCCTAATGGCTTAAAAAAAAAAGTCCACTGAGAATCAATATTAAAATACATAATTGCTGATTAGAAACATAAACCAACGCTAGATAGCGTAGAAGTAGTGAATAATTTGTCTGCAGGGTTCTCAAAACATTCATGTCAGGCTTCTGTCTATTCATATGTTTTATTTCATTTTAATATCCTATTGTCATGCATGTGCAAAAACAGCTATAATATTAATACTACAAGTAGGCTACAACTACTACTATCACTACTACTACTACTACTATTACTACTACTACTACTACTACTAATAATAATAATAATAATAATAACAATAATAATAATAATAATAATAATAATAATAATAACAATAATAATAATAACAACAAAATTTGATTTTTTATTATTATTGGAAGAAAAAGTCATGGCTGCTGCAAATTGCTTCAATTTTTTTCATCACATTGACACTTTTTTAAAAATTATTATTATTATTTCTTAATCTTTTTTTTTTATTTTTGCTGTGATATTCCAGTTCAAATCAAAAGCGACAAACACAGAAACACGCCGAAAACTTGGGTATAAACTGACCAGGCCTACAGCCAACTGTATGCAACTGGGGGTTGAAGCCAAATATGTTGACTTGAGCCTCCCTCTAAAGCTGCTTGTATGAGTGCTTGCTCCTCTCGGCATCCCAGCTGGTCCGCTTTTACCTCTTTTTCTCCGTGTCATCGTTGTGTCTTATTTCCTCCCCAGATCACAGAGATATACTGAGGAAGGACTCCTCATCCATGTGCTTCCCTCTCTCTTGTCATTTTCAGATTTTTTTTAAGCCACACCCCTGCAGAGAGAGAGAGAGAGAGAGAGGGAGAGAGAGAGAGAGAGAGAGAGAGAGAGAGAGAGAGAGAGAGAGAGAGAGAGAGAGAGAGAGAGAGATCCATGACATTCTCCCGGGTGTTTAAAAAACTAACTCAGGACAATAGCAGCGAATGAGCGCTTAATTAAATTAATTAGTCCTTCTTGTCAATCTCGGATTAATGGCCAATAGCGGCGGCGCTGCTTAATGTTTTTTTACTCCTCTCCTCTCTCTCTCTCTCTCGTATCAGTGAAGGGGAAGGGGGGCTCATCCCGGCATCCTGAGGGGAGGTAATTTGCACGGATCAAGGGGGCAAGGCGCCGCAAAGTATAAATACTGTGACTTCAATAGAGGATCACCAGCAGGTTCCCAACTCCGCTACCAAAGGAGGAGGAATTGGCTGAGAAGATATATCTTTATATATTTTTTACCTTCTTCTTCCAGAGTTGGCAGCATCACTCTCGTATCATTTTCAAGGGGTCGACTTTAAAACGAGCCACACCATTGATGTCTTAAGCTGTCGTGGAGCAAAGGGAGAGTGTGTGTGAGAGGTGTGTGTGTGTGTGTGTTTTTTTTTAAGAGGAGAGAAGGCAGTGATGGAAGAGCTCACCGCTTTCGTGTCTAAGTCTTTCGATCAAAAAGTGAAGGAGAAGAAGGAAGTGATAACCTACAGGGAGGTGTTGGAGACCGGGTCGACGCGAGCAGGGAGCAGGGAGGGTTTATCCGCGGAGCCGGGGAGCCGAGAAGAGGCGGCCGCAGCAACCCGGAACGTTGCGCTCTCGCCGGGCAGGGAAACGGACATGCTCGGCCCGGAAAGAATCAGGGACGCCGGGAGCCCCAAACTCATTGACGGTAGGAGTGCATGTTCTACTGTACACACAGTCTATAAACAGGCTTGTCTTGAGGATAGATAGACTAAAAGAGTAGCAATAGAGTCCAGGAGTGATCAAACCTCATTCACTGATCGCTTTAATTTGCGAAACAGAGTTAAAACATCTTTAATTTGGCTGATGATGACTTTCTCCACAATTTAATAGCTCGTTTGTATCCATCTAGGTGTAAGTTACAGGAGGATAAAGCTTTGTAAGAGAGTAAATAATGAACTGATGCTTTCTAAAAGTATCATTTATTTTTATTCATGATAGTTGTTTCCCTTATGCACGGTCAAAATCACTCTCCTTATACCAAACATTACAGCTCAAAACATTTCTATTCTAATAGATGCTTGCAGCCTAATAACGTCTCGCTGTGGCACATTTTAAAAGTTTCAATTCATTGATCCAGAGCATCAGAAAGGGCCTACATAGCCCAGAAGTATGATAAACAACAAGGCCTCCTGTGGCACACTAATATCTTCTATAATATGATTGATTAGTCCGATCTCACTTACATGTTTTATATGGCAAAGTTATAAAAGTGTTGTAGGAGCGTTGTGGCCCTTGATTTACCTGAAGTTTTAATTGAAAAAAATATTATTAGCCTTGATTTGAAGCTTAAATAACAATTTAGCTGTGGCTTATTTTCATTCAAGAAGCTGTTACTGGCTATCTCAGCAATCTTTTTAAAAATAATAATAATGTTTAACGAAAAGCGATCGTAATAAACAGCTGACATCACTGCACATGAGAGCTGGAAAGCAGCTCCTGGCATTTTTTGTAGCCTGGATATTATACTGGATACATGTGTGTTTTTAGGTGTGAAAGCACATCATCGGGTGCAATAGTGGATGGGCTGAATACAAATCTGATGAGCACATATTATACATGCCTAATAGGCAGTGCAGGACTGTTTTTCCTTGGCTGTCCTCAGTGATCCAGGCGTTTTAATTCAATGTAATGACGAAACTAATAGCAATTCAAAAAAAAAAAAAAAAAGAAGAAGAAATTAAGGGATTTGCGGAAGCATGAATTAATACTTTAACCAGGAAATTTTAAATTAAATAACAATAGTTGTTTTTTATGTTTGATGCTATCATACATACCCATTCCAAATTATTTTATTTTTCACATTTTAAGAAAAATAAAGCTGGACGTTTAGCTGTCCTGTGCATCCTTAACATTATTAAAAAAAAAAACAAAAAAAAAACAGACCTGGCTAAAATATGACAACACATAGGACAGGTCGTCTTAAAGCTGTGTGGGCTTGTAAAAATGACATCTGGTCGTCATGGGCAGCATGGTTCAAAACGGAACTGCGACAAGCATGTATCAGACATCCAACAGTGGGCAAAGCGTTGCATATTTATAAGCACTTAATAATTAAAGAGCTTTATGTAGCTCTACAAAACATCCGAGGTCTGATAGCTGTGTGATATTTGAGGGTTGGAAGGGCATGTCTTTCTTTCTTATCACTCAATGATAGGCTTCAATTTTGTCTAGGTCGATATTAATTTCTCCCTTTCTTGTGTAGGCGTGTGTGTGTTTGTATTTTTAGTAGCCATAATCATGGCTGTAGTGCACATTATTTCAGCTCTTCTAGCATTTAATGTGAGGTACAGAGTTTGCACACTTTGTCTGGTTTATTTTTACTGTATGGAAAGAACCCATCAAAATATGTTTTAAGTTATACGAGATGTAGGCTCTAAGAATTAAGCCTAAGTAGTAAAAACCTATTGAAAGCTTATTGAATATGTGAGGATGAAGGCCAGTACTAATAATCATGGACTGGGGGTCACAGTACATCACTGATGTTGATGTTTTTCTCGTCTGAAACGCAGGCAACACGGACGTGAAAGAAAGGAAAGAGGACTCGAAGCCTATCGAGGACGAGTCACAGACTAAAATCAAACAGAGAAGAAGTCGGACTAACTTCACGTTAGAGCAGCTCAACGAGCTGGAGCGGCTCTTCGACGAGACCCACTACCCGGACGCCTTCATGCGGGAGGAGCTGAGCCAGCGACTGGGACTGTCGGAGGCCCGAGTGCAGGTGGGGACATCCAGAACCGGAATTAGGGGGGGAAAAAACCATACTACTACTAGCGATAATAATAATAGAAAGTGGAGCAGCATAAAAGACATATTTGGTTATATTAAGTTACCCGTCTGGACCCTGTCTTCAATTTAAATGTACAATGATAAATATAAAAATGAATAATCACCCTTATTGCCATCTTATTGTCATAAACACATATTCACTCATAATTCCACCGTCATGTTATGTTCTGTCCTCAAAAACAGTGGATAAGAGGGTGACCCAAATGCTAAAATTGAAATAATAATAATAATAATAATAATAATAATAATAATAATAATAATAATAATAATAATAATAATAATAATAGGAAATGCACAGGAAATATTTTCATAATATCTTAATTGATTTTTGTTATAATGAGCTTGATATTATCCATAAATACTGTTTGAAGATGGCAATATTTTGAATAGAATTTGAATAGAAGTTAAAGGTGCACATGCAGATAAACACTTACCTGTGCTGGACCTCAGGAGGCCATGCGTGTACATGTGTGAAAAGGTTCAGAGAAACCCTGTGGCTGAGATGTGTTTAAAAAGTTGTAATTCATCTAAAAAACGATTTTATTGAAGTAAGAGTTCACCGTCAAATTATAGTTTCTGTTATTTTTATTCTTATTTTTTTTCACAGCATGTTTTGATGATTTAATGTAGCCTATGTTAATGGTCTCAATTAGGCCCTGTTTTATCTGTGTCACGAGACTCGTTTAAATCTTTGTTGCCCAAATCCACCGCGACAAATAAGCATACAAATATTTGCCTTGAGTTCCTGGGTGTATGTTACCAAGGCCCTGTCTGTCAGTGCTGCTGTCGTTTTTCAGGGGTAAAGACCATCTGCGCAGAAAGGTCTCAGTCAGTCAGTCAGTCAGTCAGTCAGGGAGGGTGGGATGGGGTGGGGGGCTCAGACATGTCTTGTGTAACGGGAGCAGGGGACAATGAACATATATAGACAACTCATCTCATCTGATTTATCAAAACCCTATAATATCTTATTCCAGACTCTTTTATCCCGTGTGCCCCGGCTCAGGGGAGGACGAAGCATGTGTCTCCATATTGAATATGGCGGTCTTTCTGGAAAGAAAAAAAAATCATAAAAAGGGGCCCAAAAGATCCCAAACTCACCCTACAGCCCCCCCAGAAAAAAAAAAAGTTAAAGCCAGCTTTTTTGCAAGGCTCTCCCGGCCTGAACTGGAATCTCACCAATAAGGCGTATTGTGTCCCGAACAAGGAGCACAGCTCGGGGATTTGCATAAATTATGTATTATTTTCTATCCAAATCAAGAACAGCTCTCTCTCTCCCCCTCTCTCTGTTAGAACATTATATCTGACCGGTTGCATCCGCAGACCACACATTTATTTTAGTTTTTTTTAATTCCGCCTCAATCAATAACAGCAGAGCAATTTGCTTTTATCATCGCGATAAATTATACCTGAAGCGTGCACAAAAGGATTTCCGATTGACATACACTGTGGTCAATAAATGAAGCCAGCTGACAGCCAAATCAATATAATATTTCAATCATGCTTTCACTGTGCAGCCTATGTATGGACATAATGTAAGGGATGATTGCAGATTGACGTGTTGTATTGTGGGCTAATTTATCCCGAGCTTTGTCTGGGAGATTCAAAGCAGATTATCATAGTAGAATAAATCGTTTAATCTGTGTTCCAAGGCGGGTTCTCTGAAATTGACGCTTGTCGATTTCAACAGAAGGAAAAAGAGAAGTGCAGCATGTCTTTGAAGCGGGGTTTTGTGCAAGTGCGTGTTATGGCGGTGATTAGACAAAACTGCGAGCCATTTAAGCGTTTCACTGACATGGATTTTCTGCAGATAAGGGTAATTAATTTCAGCGGTCATTTAATGAGAGGGAGATGGAAAGAGAAAGAGGGAGATGCTCTCAGATCGCCTTGCTCTGATGTCCAAAACCCTAATGCTGCTATTCGATATCTGAGAGTCCATTCAACTCTTCGGGGACACTAATCTATAGAAAGATGAAACCAACGCTGACAAGGTTATTTATTATAGTCCAATAGTCCTGCACAATTTCCAACAAGGGTGTTTCTATTCCCCCAATAAGATTTTAATCCCTTTTTTTGCTCCACTGTCTCTCTGCTCCAACCCCCCACTCTCCCTTGTTGTAGACTAAATGTAATAATTAAAATCTGGGGTTAAGCAGTGTCATTAATATTTCAGTGCTCCTCGGGGATATTGTTTTTCTGCGGTTGTTGTCACTTTGAGAGGAATTACACATGGCCTCACAAGCAGCTGCCAATCAGTAGGTCTCTAATTAATTTCTGTCCCTGCAGGTTTGGTTCCAAAATAGAAGAGCCAAGTGCAGAAAGCAGGAGAACCAGTTACATAAAGGTACGCTTTTATCCTGCATGCAAGCACGAAAACAAAACTGTAGGCTTATTTCTACTCTATTCTATTCTATTCTGTTCTATTCTATTCTATTCTGAGGCAACTACACGCTCAAAGGCATGCAACCTCCGTCATCTTAACACACTGTTACAATTCAGGTCGTCTAATTTTCAGTTAATTATGCCATCAAAAGCACTGTGATTTCTTTAGTGAGTGTTTATCTTGGATGTTATTAAAGTTTACTTCGACAAATCAGCTTACTGCTCGTTATTCAGTCCTACAAGTTTACTCTTTGTGGTTTTGAATATTCTCCTCACAATTAGGCTATCATCTGTTTTTTTCCCTCCTCCTCCTCCTCCTCCTCCTCTTCTTCTTTTTAGGAGTCCTGATTGGAGCAGCGAATCAGTTTGAAGCTTGTCGTGTAGCGCCATATGTCAACGTGGGGGCTTTACGGATGCCATTCCAACAGGCAAGTTACTTTGAAGCGTCTAGTCTTAAAACCAGACCAATCCCCGGACTGCCGTCTTGGCACAGGCTCTGCCCGAGTGCTATGCAGAGACTCCAGTTCCAATGTAGGGGGTAACTAAACTCTTATTACCACACTGACAAAAACACTGTGCCAACACAGCGAGGCCTGTAGAGCCTAATTGGAAAATTCCCTCTATTGTTCTATGGATCGTTTGCTTTTTTTCTTCTTCTTCACTGGAGCAAGCAAATCTATTAGTAGGCCTGCTGCTTTAATGGTTGTAAATAGCGGAGCAGGAGTTAATGGACGTTTTCTTACCTCTATCAAACTCACATGCAATAATATCGTCTGATATTGATTATAAGATTAATTTGTTGTTGGTGGAATAGTAGCGAATTGTGCGCCTGTATGTGGGGAACAGTACAGTGGTGATAGCCTGGATAGAAAAGTAATTAATGTGCATAATGTTGCATTTAATTTTAGTGAAGTCCACTCACTTTGAGCACCACTGGCATGGTCTGGCTTTGTATTATAGGCAAAGGTCCAAGACTCCCAAAGGCAATGGAAGTTTGAAGTGAAATTTTATGCTATTGATGTCCAAATGAAAACTCAAATTTGACTTCTGATCCACAACAGTTCCAGTAACCAACACGCCAGCCAGTGAAATTGTTCAGTGACACTTTAAATAGAAAAGCTGGGGTATTTGAACCCTGGAATTCGGCTGTAGGAAGGCCTCTGTAACCACTAGGCCACCCTGTCACTTCCCAGAAGTGTATAATTAATAGTTGAACCACTTCATCTACAACAGTCTCACTAGTGAAATTACCCTTCAGACAAAGTTAACGCATGTTCTCCCCCTTTTCTCCCCATCCGTGCGTCCCGTCCCGTAGGACAGTCATTGCAACGTGCCGCCCTTCTCCTTTCAGGTGCAGGCGCAACTGCAGCTGGACAGCGCCGTGGCCCACGCTCAGCATCACCTGCACTCTCACCTGGCGGCGCACGCGCCCTACATGATGTTCCCCGCGCCGCCTTTCGGGTTGCCCCTGGCGACGCTCGCGGCTGAGTCCGCCTCCGCGGCCTCCGTTGTGGCCGCCGCCGCCGCCGCCAAGAACACCAGCAAGAACTCCAGCATCGCCGACCTGAGACTGAAGGCCAAAAAGCACACGGCCGCGCTGGGACTGTGACGCCAGGGAGACACGTGGACACGAGTCGCGCGCGCAGTATGTGGCGCACCGTCGCAACTGAGAGACACTGAACATAAACGCTTACAAAGTGGAAAAAACCCAAGGACAAAGTGAGAAAAAATTATCCAAGGACGATATTTATGTTTTCTTTTTTTAAATGAAGGACGACGAGTATAACTATAAAATATAGGCTATTTATGAGATAAAGAAAAGACAATGAAAAAAAAAGACTGTGACGTGATAGCCTATGGACGCCAAAAAGAGGCGTTTGGGATGGATAGCAAGGCTACGCAGGATCCTTCAGTGCAGCCACAAGGCTGAGGAGGAGGAGGAGGAGGAGCAGGAGGATGCAGCTGGGACGGTCGATACTTTGTCAAACAAGGCGAACCATTCTGCAGTTGTTTTGTTCTGTTTTAATATTATATTATTATTGTTATGATTTCATTTTGAACCAATATAGAGGCTGGCCTCGTTATATTTCAAAAACACTTTCTCTGTAAAAGGACAGAGCGGGAATTCTTTGACAAAATAGAGACAAAAAAGGGACAATATTCCAAGTGTTTCTCCTTTTTCTGTTTCTTGTCCAAAATCCAAAATGCCTCAGCAGTGTTTGCATGAGTTTGTCTTCACGGATGACGTGATGTGAGCCATCTCTCCCCCTTCTCCTCCCTCTTTCCTCCCCCCCCCTTCCCCTCTCTCTGAGGAAGGGCAACTCTCACTTGAATGTTTGGCCTATTTGACCTTGTTTGGACCTCCTCTGGTAAAGGTGAAACTGGGCGACACACACACCAGAAATGTGAGATTATAATATATGTGTATGCTGAACTCTTTTTTCAGGATAACCCGATCTAGTATTTGCGAGGTGGTGATTTGTCCCCTTTTAAAGGAGAGCATTATGTCACATATGATGCCATCTTAACCACAGTGAACAAATGACAGTAACACGAGGACTGTATGCAAACCGGTACGGGCACGTGTAAAATATGTTTATACACAAGAAACATGCATTATTTTTATTATTTAGTGGCTTTATGAATGCCTTGTGGGGAATTTGTTCATTTTGTATTCTACTTTATTTCCGTGTATTAAAAAAATCATGTGCTTTCTGTATGTAATTTTGATGTTTTTATAACAGTGAAAGTGAACTTACCTGAGGCACGGGTTTCTAAAAAAAAAAGAAAAAAAAGAAGAATATTCATGAAATTGTTTTACTTTTTTCCATCACATGTGAAACGTGAATCCACCTAAACAAAATGTTTTTCGTTCCTATAATAAATTAACTAAAGTTTCTTTAACGAGTTGACATTATTTTTACAATCTTAATTGGCCTTTAACACAACAAATTGTCAATGTTATTATTATTATTATTATTATTATCATTATTATTATTATTATTATTGCCGTTAAACCTTTGAGGGCAATAGATTTTTTAATAATTCATGCCTGTAGCTATAGGTCTTTTGATAACGTCACAGTTATGACAGGCCCGTTTAGTCAGGAACAAGGGTGTCTGTTGCTGCTCCCATGCCAAACCGATGCATTATTCATAGTTTGGTTATGGAGCGTTTGGAGAGGAGGACTGGTAATTTCCAGTACAAGCTAGAAAAACAGGAAGATAAAGGATAAAGAGACGGGGGCCGTCCACTGGCTCAAAGATAAAGTTTTGCAGCACTGAAGCACTTGAAAAGCACAAAATAATATGACTCCCCCCTCCCACCCCACCCCCACCCCCCTCTCAATAGGATTTAGATTGGACAATTTTTATTCCTGCAGTAATTAAATCCTGCCAACCCCAACGGCCTAATAACTGTATAAAAAAGTTGAAATCTTAATTTAGTCTGTTTGTCGATGTCAGCAGCCTGTAGTTTATACATATTTTTTGTATAAATCAATAATGCATCTGGCACATTGCAAAACTTGCATTTTATTGCAAAATTTGAAATACTGCTTCGTGCTAAAATAACTGTCAAGCATTTCTACATGAAGTAAAATAGGTTAATATGGTATTTAGTGTAAAGCCAGTCGTGAATCATCCTGCCTTGAAACTGGCCTCCTGCCCATCTGCACTCTGACTGCTGCTGTTTATGTGCCCTAAAGTTTGGCATAATGCATGCAAATATACAGGCAGGTCACAAAGTAAAACAAAAGCCAAGGTCTTTGTAAAAAGATTTATTAACGCCTGCCTCACTTGACTTACAAATTTGCCTGATTCATTTCCTGACATCTTAACCGCCTCGTATTGAACATTTAATAAACACCTGACACGGGAGCCTATAATTATAGGAATCCAGATCGCATTACCCTTCCGATATTTCCACACAAAAAACACAATGTCTTTAGCTATTAATTAATACTGATCTTACAGAGTCTGCACTAGAGTCTGGAGTGTTTGTGTATCTTGCCGTTTGGGGCAGGATTTAGACGCCAAAACTATTGAATTATTGATTCTGAGCCTCGCCAGTAATGGAGGAGACGGAACTGGGAAACTGCTGAGGCGGAGACGCGCACTGCTGCCCTGCCATGGAGAAACACTGAAAGGGGGGGGGGGGGGGGGGGGGGTCGGAGGCGCGCATGTGTCCTGCCACTGTCCCTATCAGGAAAGGCTCTAATGTACTGTGTGACCAGTTGTGTTGTTACTTGTAGCCTTCTGACCACAGAGTGAGGTCTTCACAGTGGTTAAACCATTTATATCATATGTTCAGATATCATTTACTATACACATGTAGTTATTTCATGTAGAAAAAGTTGGGCTTAAGGCATCAAAATTCATTTAAAGGCATGAAAAATCTTCTTTTGGCATAAAAAACTGATTTAAATGTTATGCAATAAATAATATAGTGTCATTATACTCATTCTTGAGTAGGCCTCCACAAGGACATTCCTGTTATAGTTGAATTTTTTGAAGAGATAATTAATTTCCAATATTATTTATCGTCACCTGAAGGACTTATCAACCCAAGTTGAGTCCATGCATTTGACACAATCTCTAACATCACTGTTTTTGCAGTTTCCCACAACAGATTCTTAAATATTTTCCTCCCTTCGCCGCAACTTTACAGTCCAGAGTCTTGATTCCTGTGTGAAGCGTGAGGCTGCCGTTGTGGAGTGCACCGACAGCTATCAACATGTCCAGAGGTGTAGTGCAGGAGTGGAGGGCCTCCGCTCTGAGGGGCCCAGGAGACAATGAGACGGGGACACACAAGTGTTCTCCTGATTAGACATGGAGACGACCGGCGCTCTCACTCTCCTCTCAACACACTCTTAAGACACAAACCCCCAAACAGCCAGCCGGGAGCCAGCCTAGGCCCTCTCTGGCTTCTTCTCACTGTCTCTCCCCTCTCACGCTCGCTCCCTACTTTCCCTCCCCCTTCTCCCTCCTCAATTTATACTCACTCTCACTTTCTCTCTCTCTCTCTCTCTATTGTAATGGATCACTGTACACTGAGTTGGAGGAGTCCAGAGTGGACCAGTTATAATCAAGTGTTCATCAAATGAATGAAAACAACACTGGACATGTATGAATCCAAATGCATGTGAGCAAACACACACTCCTACACGCAGCATAGCATCATAGCTCAGTGAGTCACAACAGCACTCCACACCATGGAATCTTTCATATCAACTGGTGCTGTCTTGTTGCTATATTTACCCCACTACAACCCCTGAGACAAATACACCACTCTCTCATTTCCCGCACTTGGCCCTTTATCAAATTAGGGCACGTTAAACAATCACAGAGAGCAGTTTTTACTGACAGTGGAGTTTTTTTTTTTGTTTTTTTTTCTTGCATGTGAATGGCTGTGGCTAAATGTGATTGTATACACAGTGCTGTATTTATCCATGCTTGTGTGTGTATGAATTTATGTGAGAAAGTATGTGAGAGAGAGAGAGAGAGAGCGAGAGCTCCCTTTCTCTTCTTTTCTCTCTAAGGGCTTGCCTTTGTTACATGTTAGGAGTGCTCAAAGAGCAGGGCGCACACAGCACTGCACCAAAGACAACAGCCATCAGGAGCAGCGGCAGATAAAAGACCGACTTCAAAGACATCAAATGGAGAGAAAGTGAAAAAGAAACCTGCTGAAAACTCCCTCCAATAGCACTCAGGCCAGCAATTAGGACGCCATATCGCTACCTGTTATCGCATGCATGTGCCGTATAGGCCTGGGTGGCTAACCGCAGCACTTGGTGTGGGTTGCAGTCAGCGGAGAATTACAGCATTCACAGAGCTCGACCGTAATACTGTATTTCATTTCACTGTAGGATGAAAAGTGGGTGTTCACACAGATTTGACCCCTGCTATGACCAGGGAGGCTTAACCATGGTGATTACAGACACAGAAAAACAACCATCTCTATCTCAGGCTCCCTTCTATTCAGCAGCTAAGTAGAACAAAACAAAACAGAGGTCAGAACAAAACAAGAAGTCTAATTGTTTCACTGTTTCCTGTTTAGGTGCCCCAGGCAATCTACACATTTTTATGTACTGGTGCATTTTATTTGTTATTAATTCATTTCCAGTTGCAGCTGGTTTGCAGATTAAGGAGATAACATAATGTATAACTCCCTGCCCTCGGAAAAAGACATAACAAGAGCGTATGTGTTGAGACCTGTGGGCCTAGCTCTGAGGGGATTTTATTGTTTCCATTGAAAAAAGGTGACATTTGGTGTATTGTGGATGCACTGGCGGGTGAGTGTGAGTGTGCTTTTTTTTTTTTTTCTTCTTCTTCCCTGTGTATGGGTTTATGTGAGCATTGTGGTCTGGGAGAATAAGTCAGAATGAGACAAAGAGAAAGAGTGTGAGAACAAAATGTAATGCTAAGACAGAGAGAGAGAGAGAGAGAGAAAAAAAAGAGAAAGAGAGAGAGAGAGAGAGAGAGAGAGAGAGAGAGAGAAAAAAAAGAGAAAGAGAGAGAGAGAGAGAGAGAGAGAGAGAGAGAGAGAGAGAGAGAGAGAGAGAGAGAGAGAGAGAGTGATGAGGGGCACACAGTAAATGTTAAACATTTGGCCCACGCCGCTCTGTATTTACAAGCTGGTAAGATCCAATCATCTGTGTGTGAGTATAATCGAGTACTTGCTTTTCAGTCATCAGATGTTTGTACACAGACTCTTATATTACAAAAAGCCTTTTGGAAACACAGGCCTAACTCATCTCGTATTGATTGTATTCACGCTGTCTGAAGTTTACAAAATGTCATTTTAAAATGTCATGAGATGACAAAAAACCAGACAAATCACCCAATATTTGTATCAGGATGCTCAAGTGTCTTTTTAATGTGGGCAAATCCGGGGAGGTCCAGGATCATTCATTCTGGGGTTAAACCCTTTTTCAACATTCTGTCCAGGGAACCATTTATGACCATTTATATATCTGTCAGCTGCATTCAAATGCTCTCTGAACTGGTGACAGACACGTGTGGTCAAGGCAAAGTTTAGATGAGATGGAAAATAGCCTCCGGTTTTCAGTATGAGCATCAATCACCTGTGTACTGTAAATGTTATACTCATAAAGCTGTTAGTTGTTTTCACATAGCCATAAATCTGAGTATGTGCAGTACAAAAATCAATACGTCTTACTGATGTTAGAAAACATACAACTCTATGATGGATATACTTACAGTTTTTCATGCGGTAGTTGGATACAAACACATCATAAGTTTATAAGAAATACATTGTGGTCGCAACAGAATGTGACCTAAGGGGTTGGTACACATTAACAATGTTATATTTAACATTGCCCTGAACTTTTGGCATACTGGTAAAGTTTCTTTTAATGGGGAGCATCCAATGAAACTGAATTTATCACGATGATGTAAGGTTGGTGATTTATGTTAGGAAACCTGAAGGACTGGATGAAATATTTTGGGCACATTTCATGTGAACCACTCATCTGTTCAAGTTCATTTGGGATACATAAGCAGACTATTATTAAGATCAGACAATTCTGTTATTTGTTAAAGCTGAAGCAATTAGTCAATTAATTGATTAATTAATCCACAGAAAATGTTTTATGCAACGGATTTGATAATCAAGTAAACATTTCAGTCATTTAATCATGCAAAATACCCAAACATTTCATGGACTATGTAATTGCAAACATCACATGTCAGCCAAAATAAAGGGAAACAACTTTTTTTAAATTACAAAAGAAAAAAAAATGTAAAGAAGAATATTTGATTTTGGCAAATGGGTGATTTACCATCTTTGATTCTATAGTGTTTTTATGAATTTTTATATAATCAAAATAATAATAATGCTGAGGTATCACAGTGGCCTACAGGGGCTAAGGTCCATACTATGTAAAACACAACTTTCCAGGTTTGAGTCCAGTTGGAGACCTTTGTTAAACATCATTCTCTTCACTGTTTAACCCCATATTTCTCAACTATATACTATAATACTTATATATATAAAAAAACAAAAATGTAATACAGTTGGATAAATGCTTCTAATCCTGTTTCCACAGATCATTTATTTCCCACACAGGAAACTCTAACTGGAATTTTTTAGTGTCACTTGAGATTGCAGCAGTCATTATTTTCAGTGTTGTAATGCAAACACCTACTGTATTTATCCTGTAATTCATTGTTAAAGCATTACCCATGAAAATTAATCTGCAAAGTTTACCTACCCTAAGTACCCTACTGTATATTAATAAGTCTTTGGGGCAGTGGAATATGGGAACGAGAGGTCAAGTGCTTTAGAAGTAATAGAATTTTAAAGCAGGAAAGTGCCTGTCATCCAGGACATCTTACTCAGATGTTTTCATTGATCCTGCCACTTGTGTCCCCTCATTGATACAGCAGTATTGACAGCTGTATTGCTATGGTAATTTACTCCTTAGGCAAGTGCATGTAAGTCACTGTCCCCGGGCTGGAAGATAAATACATACGAGAACCACACACAAAACACACGCACGCATGCCTTATTATAGGCTAATAAGATGAGCGTGAGAGGTAATGTATAATGGTGGGGGACCATGTCAAGTTCAACTGGGAGCAGCAGGCTGAGTGGGTTGTGTGTGTGTGTGTGTGTTTGGGTGAGTCACTGGTGGGAAGAATGCATCTTGTTTCAATGCAGGCTAATGTAAATTGATGTCACAAGCTGAGAGAAGGGCAGACAAAACGCGAAGAGCTGACTGCGCTGCATTATGGGGGCCAAGGAGGCATCGGAGGAGGCAGGACCCCATAGTGGTGCGACGTTCTATTGGATTACAGTGTTGGCTCAACAATCTGCCAAAGTCTAATTAAATAGGCCTGCATTAGCTTCCTCCACAGCGGGGGGTGTGAGAGAAGGACACTATCTCATTCTGAAATGGGATGTAAAAATAGATCTCGCAAGTTAGCCCTTATGCTCGCTCCCTCCCTCCTGTGATATCGCTACTTCTCAGTGTGTGACAGTGTCTCTCTCTCTCTGTCCCTCTGAGTTTCTCACATTCTTGCTTAGTCATTTACCATAATTCCTTTTGATATAAACTAAACAAATAAACCGTTAGAATTTCTCAGTGCAGTTGTTGGTATTACAGACAATTTAATGCAAGATGGTGTTTATTCAGTGGTTTCCTCAATATTCCTTTGACACTTCGATTCCTCCTTCGACACTGGAAGAATGCACTGTTCAACTGCTTCCAAGAGTGAATCTTTAAAAGTTTAACACCCCAAAACCCCGGATTGTGGCGTGCGGCGAAACAAAACCTTTCCTTCTTTTTTGTTTTGCAATGGAAAAAAAAAAAAAAAAAAAATCAAGGAAGTGACACATGTATTGGGAATGAATATCGCATGCATCCCAAAATAGCTGCCACTCGCTATGGCAGATAACTGGTTGTGTTATAGAGAGGAAGGAAGCTAGCTGATTGAAAACAACTATATCTCTCAACCGCCAGTGATATTCATTAACTACATTTAACCATTGTGACCTGGATCCTTTCTGGGGAAATCCAGTTGTTCAGCAGACTGACTGATGTTGAATTTGGACGTAAAGAGTGTGGAATGCAGAGGAAAGAAAGTCTGACAGAAAGAGAAAGCAAAGTTAGAATGACAAGGGCAGCGATACGAGCTGAGTAGATAGAGAGAAGAGTATGTCGGAGAAGGAAGACGGAGGTGCCAAAGATATGAGAGCGTCAAAGAGGAAGCACTTTGTTGCGCTAAAGCATGTTTGAGAGACTGCCTCTTATCTTAATGATGACAGGGACCCTTTTAAAGGGTCACATGTAGCACATTGTGGGATGGAAGTGCTTTTGTAGGACCACCTAAGAGAAGCTGCAGGGACAGGAGTTAGTTTAAGAAATATTATGGCAGAAAATACACTGCAAAAAACTTGTAATAGAGTTCATGACATAAAACTTCTGTCCTTCATGACCCCTACAGAAGCCTACGGCATTCACTCACCTGGCTAAACTGCATTAAATTGTAACAGCACTGTAGTAAATGCAGTATATTAAAGGAAACTAAAAATATATAACTGTTGGTGAGACTGTCGGAGATATGTTGACTCATTGCATTATATTATGGAGGTACCTGGTACTGCAGTTTGTCCCCTCAATGTAAATACATACATTCAATGGGAGGTAACATAACAGTTATGTCTTGAGTGATACTTCCATTGACAAGAAACAACAGCGAGACAAATAACACAATTTCATTTTGCTGGGATTTTTTTTCTCTTTAAGTTGAACCAGTTTGAGTATTTCGTCACAGTGTTGTCTCGTTTTTAATGAAGTTATACTCAGATTACCGAGACGACAAGATGAGATGATCTTACTGCAGTCATCCGGAGGCTTCTCTCCAAGATGTAAAACCGCATGGGTGATTTGATACTATTTTTGAGCTGTAAAAAAGAAAACAAAACTAGATTTAGGATTTATTGCTACAGGGTTTCCAGTAATATTGATTATTGCATCCAGGGCCTCTGTCCCACTAACCCAAATAAGTTTTGTTTTAAAGCCAGTTATCTTTTTATGAGAATAGAACTCAGTTTACAGTTTATGTCTCTTGAATGGATGCAACTCTAAATGTAAAGATGGCGTTAATACACAATATTATGTTATTTTGCCATTCCTGGTGGTAATGTGTATGGAATAACATAAGAAACATGGGACTTATAAAGTGCATAGACCTGCACTACAGCAGATAAAAGCATCACAATAATACGTTTTGTGGAAATAATGATCCCAACTTAGCTTGTATTACATGTTATACATGCAGAATTGAAAATTCTAAATGACAAAGATTATATTGTGATAGTGATTTTTCTATTGAGCCTTGCATGTACATTAAAACATGAATGCTTTCACAGCAGCTTTTTTCAGTAACACCCAGCATTTTTCACCCACATGAAGCTCTACAAGGTGTAATTGTGAGCTCTGTGCTGCTGCTGCTGCTAACATCAACACTTCTTTATATTAGTCACATTTGTTTACTTTATTCCTTTAAAAGCCATTTCTCTTTTGTGAGTGGGCTGGATAAATATAGCACTGCCTCTCTGTAAAAAAAAAAAAAAAAAAAAAAAAACAGTTAGAAGCTTGTGATGCAGCAAATGTAATGTATCTTTATATTTCCTTTGGGTGATATTTACAATCCCAACACTCATATCACAGCAATTTTCCCTAAATACTATTAGAAATAATTTGGGGGAGACAGCAACATGCTGGAGTAACTGAACTTCTCATAACTGCTCACTCAATTGGCTCCATGACCAAAATATGAAATGAAAACCTGAGCTAAGAGCCTGCAGACCACAGAGAGACAGTGTAGTGTGGTCTGGAGGGGGTGTGTGGACACAGAAGAGATCCGAGCACTGTAAAAACACATCCCTCCGGCACCATTATATAAGATACATATGGGACAGTAAAAATGGAAGACGACACTTTAAATGACATTATTATAAAATGCAATACTCCTGGAATGATCCCTTATTAAATTAGGCCCTATGATCCAAGATGAATTTCCCGCTTCCCTAATCCATCAAGAGGGGAATATTAAAAGATAGGCCTCAACTGGCATTAGAAGCTCACTCCGTCTTGACTTTCATTATTCTGCATTAGGGTGCTGCTGGGGGAGAGCCTCTTAATGAGAATTACAATGATTCACTGGCCCCGGCCCCACTTCTGACAAGTCAAATATTAACTCCTCAGTCACAGCTGTCGGAATTAAAATACTTTGTAGCCGCGGACGTGCTAAATTAAATTGGCCTTTTATGTTCCTTACATGGCTGACCCCCGTGGGGCTCCACCGCCTCAGTCACCACTGAGACGGCTATGACAGAGCAAGAGGAAGAGAGTATACACAAACAGTGGGGCACGCATGTACGCTGCGCACGCACAGGCTCGCACTAAAACAAACGTTTCTGTCCCCTGTGTGTCATTCTGTCATCTTCTCTCGCTATCGTTTCTATTCTCCCCCTTTTTCCTTCATTCTGTGTTTCTCACCAGAGGCTGTTTCCTTGGCAGACATCTTTTCTGTGCTGTTTGTTTGATAGCCAGTGTCAGCTACTGTCGGCTACTGTCTGTGTTTTTTTTTTTGCTGGGGTCTGTCTCTATTAGCAGGGCCACAGACACACATAAAGGCTCCTCACCTGTTGCTTGCCCTTCATGTTGAACAGCCAAATAGATTAGCATAACTGAGCAGCCTTTTCAAGGAGCAGGGGAACTTTGTTCTAATGTGATTAAGGTTTAGTATGCAGAGAACAAATCAAATTTATATTGACCTTTAAAAGTTTTATTTCAGTTCATTTGCACTCACTTAAGCAGAAGGCCAGGGCTCGCGGACCCCGCACTCCACTCTGCCTTCCAAATTCCTCTGTATGTGCACCGACGCTTGCTGGGCGGTTCCTCCGCCCGCTCGCTCGCTAGCTCGCTCTGGCCCCAAGGTCATGTGCACTGACGGTGAGAGTGGGAAGGTTTTCTGCCTTTTGCCTGCCTCTTTCCCCAGCAGCATTTCTGCTCTGCTCGCGTTGCCAGCAGAGCTCTGAATCCTTCTCCCGCTCTGTTTGAGCTCTTTACAAACAAACGATCGATTTCACAGGGAGAGAGAAAGAGAGGAGGGAGAGGGAAAATATAACTGCCAGTGACCCTGCAGTCTGCAAATGTTACACTTGAAATCGCTGGATTTCTTTTCTTTTTCTTTTCTTTTTTTTTTTTTTTTAAAACACATAAATGCCTCAGGACATGTCACCTCTCCCCTTTCAAAAGTCAACTGAATGAATAAAGAAATGGATGGAGCTGATAAAGAAAACAAAAAAACAGCCAAATGGAAGAGAGTGGAGGATTAATTCAGTGGGCAGATGGGTCCTGGTGTCAATTTGAGCTATTCTGATCCACTGAATTGAAACCAGAGCTTCAACCGAGCCCCAAACAAGTCACCTTTGACCCTCATGACAGACATAATACTGATACTCTATATTCATTCAGTTCCTCTGCACGCTTTGTTTTGACAAAAACCACTTTTCCTTTTACTGCACTGGCCTTACATTAAAACTCTGCACCTTAGGTCAAATGATTAGCATAAGGAAGGGTACATAGGACTGTAACAGACAGCTTGCCCGCTGCTGGCAATAAGGTACAGTGGTGTGAGCTTCAACAGTGGAAGTCCCTCAACACTTTAAATAACTTTTAACGTATAAATTAAAAGTATCAATGCATCCTTGACCCAGGGTTACCATTAAGGTTATTAATTACCACCCAGAAAGTAATTACTTCTTGTTGAAAGCATATTCCTTTTGGTATTGAGTTTCTTGGTGCCTTTGGGAAAATATACCCCTTATTATGTAAGCCATTAGAATTAAGAACTCTTCTGACCTTAAGATTGAATATCTAACATTTTCATGATTCTCATTATCTAGTTATAATTAGCTTCAAGTGTGAGTGGTAGCATTCACACGATGAGAGCGAAAGTAAGCAAAGGATTGTATTAAAATCCCGCAAATCAATGTTTCCTGAAGGGATGTGCATAAATGGCTCCATTACTGTGCTCAGAGGCTTCAATGGGGAGTGATTTAGAAGACACCCCTTCAGTGGACCATCAGTCACTCTTTTAGAGTTAAATAAGCCGTGTGAAGGACTGTTATCCTTACTGGCTTAAGCCGCCATTAATCAGTCCACTTCACCTGTCAATACAGCCACTGGCTTCCAATCAAACAACCATTACAGCAGAGAGCATCCCAATAAAGGAGGATCTTTGTTTCTTATTGAGTTAATCACCCAGCGTACACACACTGCTCTCGTCAGGCTGGCACTGGCAGTGTATATTCTCCTCTCCTCATGTGTGGCGGAGTGCAGGGGTCAGGCGAAACACACATTGCGACTTCGAATGTGGAGGAGGCGTAGGATGAAACGATATAATGAAACCGCTTTGCAATTACAAACGTGTGGAGACAGATCATTGTTTGAGATTGCCCTTTCAAGGTGTACCATTGATCTATGCAAATTGATAGCCAATGAAAATATTATCTGCTCGTTGTGAGTGTCATTATCTCTAAAGTTATGATTTATGCTAACAGCGTGATGCCAGTGAACGAGGCGGAGGCGAGGAAGCGCTGTGATGGACTGATGTGTCATCCGCAGCTTGAGTCAGAGGATATAGCTCCGAGCAGGTGGGAGTGAACGATCCCTCTGACAGCCCCGTTCAAAATGACAAAATCCATCCTTCCGTATTGATCAGTTATTCTTCTGTCTTTCAGCGGGCATCTTCAGACCCTCCCTTCCTCTCTTCATCCCTCTGTCGCATCACCCGCCTCCCCCAACCTGCCCAGCCGCTCCCTATTGATCCTCGCCGGTGATTGGTTGAGCTGTAATTTGAGATGGACATTGACGGATGAGTGCAAACTGTTTTTCTTTCCCTCTCTTCCTCTCCTCTCGGGGGTGATGAAGTCATAATACTAGTGACAGAGCCAGACAGGGACCATTTGCAATGGAGTGCTGGCCTGAGTAACCTTTAGAACCAGTGCAGGACGTCTCTCGGTCTGTCGCGCAAGCCCCCCCTGGGTGCAGCGTGGTCACAGGACTCATAAATGCCCCCATACAGACAGCCAGAGTGGGCAGAATGGATAGAGAGAAGAGAGGCTGTGCATTATCTTGTAAAATGTAAAACTTTTTTGTTTTTTTTTCACATCCAATGCTAATGTTAAATAAAAGTCTTGCTCTTGCTGCAACTACGGTATGGTTAAGGTTAGGGGAAGATCGTAGTTACAGCTAATAAAAAGGCGAATATCAGTTCCAGGTTTGTAAAAGGATGTGGTAAGTCTTATACACACCCATCCACCACTCTGACCTCTTCAGCCTTAGGGCGTTTTCAAACCTGTAATTTGTTTGCTATGCTCTGAATCAGTGGATGAGTTGGCAAACTTGGTGTGTTTTCCTCTTAGTTCGGTTTCTTTTCACACAGGGAAAAATCCAAGCAAACCAAAATGCATCATTACAAGCCATGTGAGAACGTTCACTCTGCTCATTGGTCAGAGTCGTCTCGGGCGGAGGCAAGAACATAGACAAAAGGAACACACGGCTCCTTGCAGTTGGGTTGGATCGAGGTCGGATCACACCGCGGACAAACCGCTCCAGGGTTCGTCTAGAATCGAACTGAGACGACATCCTCAAAGGGTCTCGGTACGGTTGTTTTGGTCTGCACCTGAGTACAATTCTGTTCTACAACAGCTGTGTTCAGATCTGCTCTGGGAAAATAAACTAGAGTCGGTAGATTTTAGCAGGAAGAGTCTGCACTCAATTGCCAGTTTATTCAGTGCACCTAGCTAATACATATACTGTGATACAAAAGCGATAAATGCGATAAATCCTATCTTGATGAAGGTTATACTCTTCAGTTTTTTTTTTGTATAAACAGTCTCAGAGAGGTGTTGATTCAACTTTATGGTCACTTTGGAGGCTGTAGTTTGTGATTCTGTGATAGAATGTGTTTCTAATATTTTGTCCATCTTTTATATATATCACTGAATATAAGACTAAATTTCTCAGTATAACACAATACAATTCAACAGCACCACAAACTACAGCCTCTAAAATGACCATAAAGTGGAATCAAGAAATCCTCAGTTTCAACAAAAACACGAACATTATAACTGTAATGAAGGCAGGATTTATTGCAGGGCTGTTGGATTAAACAGCATTGGTTTAGCTAGCTGCACATAATAAACGGACAACAGAGAGTACACTGTAGAAGCAACAATCAAGGGGATTTTTTGTTAGCTTAGTGGTTGGCACACATACTATTACTCATTACAATAGCAACTGTCAGGTAGATTCTGGCCATCAACTAAAGGCCAAAAGCCAAAAAAACCACAAAACATTGTGACAAAAAGAAGCCAAGAAAGAGAACAGAATGACTGGGAGGCTGTAAAGAAAAAAATATAAGAATAGGAGACGGATTATTCTCTGTATATCAAACTTTTGAGAGCCTTCTTGACCAGCTCTCTCACTCTTAAAAGAGAAGGGTAACTCTCAGCACTTGTGGTAAATAACCAGCCAATTAAGTGCAGACACGCAGACAGACAGTCATGCCAGAAGCAAAATTTCAGAGAACAGCACAAATACTGACATGCAGGAATAACTTTCAGAAATAACAAAGATCAAGAAGATAATAAGATTAAGAGAAATAAAGAAAGTAACAGCCCGCTACTGTACACGGTCTGCTTTCAAATTTGAAACCAATTTTAGTTTTATAATCCTGATCTGTTTATTGCTGTGTGCGAATAAAATAATTCTTTACACGTGCCATATTAAGACTTTTCTTAAAATGACATGTCTTAAAATGGCCTTTTCTGTCTGTGATTACAGCCAGACGTCCCGTTTTAACGGCACCCCTGTCTCTGTAATTGCATGCATATTGGATTTTAATAATGGTGTAGAATATTATCAGACAGTGAACACGCTGATAACGAGCCTTGTGCTTTGACTGTTTGACAACTCAATCTTTCACTGCCGTTTACTCTGCCTAATGCCATTACACACACGGTAAGACGGAGGAGTGATAGCTACATTTAGAAAAGGAATCCTTGTTTTACTGCATGTTATGCCTCCTATTTCTTATTCCCTTCATTTTTTTTTTATTTCATTCAATAGTATCTGCAACAGCATGTGACCACATGGCAGTAGAACAATCACTCTTCTATAAAAAAAAACAAAAAACTGCGTGTGCCAGTGGTTAAACAGGAGACATTTTGATTAATATTTTCCATTTGTTTAGCAAGCTTTGAGCTAAGATTAGATGGCCACCTCTTCCCTCGACAGGACAGCAGTGACTTTGGTTTCCCCACCAGGCCAGTCCAACACACACACACACACACACACACACACACACACACACACACACACACACACACACACACACACACACACACACACACACACACCAGTTCCAGGGAGCAGAAGAAGGGAGGGAGGGCTGGCGCGGGAGTAATTTCAGCGGATTGTGAGCGGACAGTAGCTCCGCTGGGAGAGCTGGCAATCATGGGGGAAACAATGTTTACATCGATCAGCTGTCAGGAAGATTTATGGCCTCATTTTGCTGTAATGGAGAATTAGTGGGGAGATTATCAGCGACTCAACACCACCGCTTGTTACCCGTGTCCAGGCCTGGCAATTTGTCTCTCCCCAGGAGCAGCCCAAACACTTGTGACAGCACCAGCACTTGCCCTAATTCAATCAAGAGAAAATGTTGGAATTAATTTGTTACAAGAAAATTTAAATATGTTCCAGTTGAACAGTGGCCTATAGCCACTTGAAAAAGCAAAGGGGAAAAGAGAGAAGGGGAGAGAAAGCATCTGATTTATTGTGCCGGGCAAGATATTGATCCAGTTCGAGCCTGGCCTGCGCGCAGAGGGTTTAATGTGTAATAATTTCCAATTTAAAGCTCCTTCTCAAGATCATGGCTGTAAGGAGAGGAGAGGAGACGGCAGGCCAGGGTTGCGCAGCCAGGCCCTGCTGATTAAGGAGCCTGTTGCTAAGGCTTTGTCAAAAGCTCCGTTTGAATGTAAATGTGGGGTTATATGTCCCGCCATCTCCCATGTGCCTAACACAGAATTTATTTGCGTGTCATACAGACGGGCACGAGAACAGGGTGGATGCTCAGGCCATGTTAAAACACATGAGTAGGAATAATGCCTAAGGTAGCCTAATATTTACACAGATGGATCAAAAGGGGTGAAATGCAAACCGTTGATGACCTGGGATAAACAATATACTATAGGTTTATGGTAAGTAGTCTTGCTTTAGAACATACACATAAAAGCCTATATATCATGATAATAATGATGTGGCTGATGAGAAGTTACAGTGCAAACAAGAAAAAGACAAAATCTCATGTTGTTTTCTCGTGATGTTTTGTTCGGGTTTGGTGTCAAAGTACGAGAGCAGTGACTCTGAGTTCAGAGTATTTAGGTGGTTGGGGTTAGGGTCATCTGTTAAGTGAGTGTGTTGTGGGTTTTCCTCATCCTGCAGGGTGCTTCTGGTGTCTACGGGATACATGATCACCCTTAACTACCCCCCCCCCCCCCCTTTCTTAAACCCCAACCCACCCAGTCTCCCTCTACCCAGCACCCTGAGGACTGCTGTCAGCACGCTGACCTATTGATCAAGCTGTCTGTATGCTGCTAAGAGTCCTCAATGTGAGCAGGCTAAGGTTAACAGAACACAGCAAGATAGCTAGATAACCATCATATATATCAGCAGTCAGATGACACGGGGCATGTTACTCGATGCTGGATGTTGGATTTTATTTCATGTCACGTTTTGCTCTGGCCTGTGCTGCTCTTTATTTTCCAGTCCTATTCTGTTGGTGCCTGCACACATCTACCTCCTACAACAACTGAGCCAAAGAAAGACATAATTGTGTATTTTAGTGTTAGCTTGATGATAAAGCTGCAATGATTAATCGATTAGTTGCCAGCTATTAAATTAATCACCAACTTTAATTGTTTAAAGTCATTTTTAAAGAAGATTCCAAATTCTCTAATTCAAGCTTCTCAAATGTGAATATTTTCTGGTTTCTTTAGTTCTCTATGATAGCAAACTGAATATCTTTGGGTTGGGGACTGTTGGTCGGGACAAAACAAGACATTTGAGATGTCACATATGGCTTTGGGCCCACTAAGCAGTGTAGAAGATTGATATACAGTATATTAGTTTATTTGCAATATGTGAAAATTACTTCCTCTATATGTATAGTGTATATATATACAGTATATCTATTGTAGGTTGATCCCTTGAGCTTTCTCCATAAATCAGACAACCAGTGTTTTCTGCTGCTGAAGTAGCTAGCCCACTATTAAAACAAGAGCTGCTGGAAACCTCCTGGCAAAAGAAAGTGCCAAGACAGTGGGCTTAAAACACACAAATACACACACACACACACACGCTTTCTCTGTACTCTACCTTTGAGGGTTCCCTGCCGAACCAGCAGCCTGTTAAGAGCGAAGCAACAAATAAACGCCTCACTTCCCTTTCCTCTCCCTCCATCTCACTTTCTCACTCTTGCCGTCTCCCTGTGAATGTTTATGTGCGTGTGTGTGCGTGCGTGTGTGTGTGTGTATGTGTGTGTAGCTTGCAGGCCACTCCAGGCCAGGGACACAGTTAAATGAAGAAGGAGAAGCAGGCTTCAGCGCTGTGACCTCTGCAGGCCACATTCTCCTCCCTCCTCCAGCTTTGTTTATTAACAGCTCAAGGCTTTTCTCTATTCCACTCTGATTTCATATTTCTCTCTGTGTGCATGAGAAAATAGCCTACAAGACACTGTCTGTTCCCGACTGCTGACGTTTCTGTGGAACAGTTTTTACAAATTAGTTAACAGGCGGGCTCTTAAAAAAATTCAATGCATACACATTAGCATGAGTTAATTGATGCCTAATTAATTTCTGCTGCCATGCATAAATTTGGGCTGCCTTCTCTCGCTGCCACAAGAGACCAAGACAAGGGCGATGATTTCCAGGCTTCCCATAAATAAATGAATAAACATCGAGATGGGCCAGAGAGAAGCTGGTCTCGCACAGTAGCCAGGTGGGCAAGGTTAAAGACCAACTATGTGGGCGTACACATTCACACACATGCACGCACACACACACACACACACACACGTACAGCACAGCACAGCAGGAGCAGGTGCAAATACAAATGATCTTTGAAACTCACTAGAGGTGCCAGGGCTAAAGCACCAAGGCACAGCGCTCGGTGCACAGCACAGCAACACATACACAGTGTTAACAGCATCCTCTCTGAACATCACAACTCTAGAAATCCAAAATGCACGTCACTGTCACTTTTTTTTTTTTTTTTTGTACCTCATTATTTATTCTACCTGAGCATCCTGCTACATCCAAATCCCACAGAACTGTTGAGAAGAGTGTATGGAGTGGATGATAGCAGTGGCCTCTCTCTCGCCTAATTTGTAGTAATTGGTAGCTCATTAGGTGAAGCAGGTCAATGTCACAGGGAGCAGGCTGTCAGGGCGTGAGGTTAATGACAGAGAGGAGACACAGACAGACAGATTAAAAACTCTGCTGCCTGCCATGCTTCTCCTCTGCTGGCTTGTCTCTAGCTAAAGGTCCAGCTGTCCACCATATGCAGAGCTCTGAACATGAGTGTCCCAGCATTCATTGGAAAACTTCACTGCAAAGTGGCTGTTTTATGATGAGATGCTGGTAATTTGGTTTTCACATTTCACTTTATATGTTCAAGAGAGTTAACTTTAAAAGCGAGACCATGTAACTTGGTTGAACAGTGCCACTGTGGCCACAAGTGGTTAATACAGGATACTGGCACATCAAAGTCTGCTGATATTTTAGATTTAATGTAAAAAAAATCCAATGAAAAAGAGCAAAACAAACAATAAATTGATCCTATTAACAGGTAAATGTCTCAAATCCTGATACGGCTTATTCATTTACGCCATAGACATTTAATATTTTAACTTTTGAAAACACATCAATGAGCCACACTGCTGCAGTAAATGACATGTTCTATCATGATGATGAACACGGGCACTATAGTTTATACTGAGCTGATCCCACATACACCATCCTGCTGTGGTAAATACTCACTAGTGCACCACGTGTGTATTAATCTGCAGCTGAAAATAGTCCCTGACAAACTGTTTGATATTCATTTTGCCATTTTGAAAACACATTATAATACAGTACATATTTGTGACTAGATTTGAAAGATTTTCTTCTTTAGGCGGAACGACTGCTGCAGACGGGCTGGGGAAGTTGGAAAGTATTTGACAGACTAACACATTGTTGATGTTGGTCTTTGAACTTGTTGCCAATATAAAAAATATCACCAAGCTTATCCGTGTATTTCCATTCATTTCCCCATATTGTCTGGAGTCAGTTGCTTTAATGACATCATCATAAAGTAGTCTGTTTGAGAGCAAGCGGTATGCCACTACAAGCAGGACATGACACATATCTCCTGGAGAGGTACAGTGTGTTTGCCTCTTGTTTTACCTTTGTGATAAAACCACTGAAATGTTTAACAGTGATCTGCTGAAATGTAGGAAGAAGAATAATCATAAGGTCAGCAAAATGATTCAGTAATGTCAGTTACACAGCAATACCAATTTAAAAGCCTCCCACTTATATTTCAGTCTCACATGTCACTGAATGACTAGATGACTGGATGGATGGATGGATGGATGGATGGATGGATGGATGGATGGATGGATAGAAACATTAGACAAGTGTGCCAAGTTGTTGAAGTTTTAAAAATGCAATGAGGTACAGTAGGAGTATAAAGATGTGCAAATTCAGTTTGGTTGAGACAGAAACTATAAAGCTTTAGTTATTTAAGTCCAATAATAGCAATAATGCCATCAGTTCAGCTTGTTTAAAAAAAAATAAAAATCAGCTTGTTTAAAAGGAACTATAAACTGTTTGATTGTAATGACTTAAGGTTTTAATTAACTGCTACAAATACGTTACATGAAACAGTGCAGGTGCAATTGTTAAAACCCCTTGTGTGCACAGTAGAGTATATATAGCGTAGCGAGGTGTGACATCATTGATTTGTTTGCACTGGAGCCATTTTGAAGCCCAGAGTTTCTGCTTATGGTCCGCGTCATCTTTTCCATTTGGAATTTCCAAAATAATCACCAGCACACTTATTAGAGGGCCATAATCTAGAGATTGAAACAATAATGACTCCCTGAAAATAAATATTGACTTAGTATTTCATGAGAGAAGTTGATGCTTTTTTGAATGGGAGACATTTGGAGCCAGGGATTTGTTTGAGCCAGCATCTAGCGGCCGTCAGTTATATTACACTTCAAGCTACTTAAAGGCTTCAGACTCAAGCTGTGCTAGTTGCTGCTTGTTGTGCATTCAACTGAACAAGTCTGCTTCTGTTGATTATGAATTCAACTTCCTACTTGTAAGAGGAATATTGTGTTATTTAGCTTTAAGTGGTAGGCCGTGCCAAGCAGCAAACAGCATTCGGCTACAGGAAGAGTGATGTCGCACTGAGTCACCGCAGGCCCGGTGTTTAGGCTACATGTTTGAATATGTGAGACAGCGGGAGTGGGTTCGGGCTGCTCTTTATTTCTCTCTAAATGACCACAGGATGCATTAAGTGAGATCTATTAGGAAAAGGCAGTGTTAACCTGATAGTGAGATGACAATAAGATATACAGACCGGAGACTGCACTTAGCATGTGGCCTGAGAGGACAAGCGAACAGCACATCCGCATCCAGGTGGTTTGAACATGAGACAGACTCCTATCAGTCCTACTGGAGCACGATTGTGTATGTGTGAGGGAGGTCACTCTGTGGAGAAAAACAGTTCCTAATGGATCACATAAAGAGAGTCACTGTGTAATTTAAGAGTGACGGCTAAATGAATGAAACTGAGCTTGTAAGAGCTCTTATGGTTATGTAAATCTAACCCAAGAATCTTTTTCATTTATCCACCTTACATAGGCCTTTTCCCATCATAACTTGGAATGGATTACTGTACCTAATTTAGATTGTGTTCCATCAATTTTCTTTTGCAAAGATTCAAACCCCTGGCATGAATTGTGGGTAATTATCAGCTGCCAGTTCCCGAGACATAATCGGGTAGTTTTGACAGGTGAGTTATTAAATTGTCCTCTGTACCTGATAAACATATTAATTTATTTCAAGATAGATAATTTCATCAATGCAGGAGTCATATCATATATGGGGTAGACGATACCCTCTCCTTTTTAATTATACAAATATCACACTCGTCAAAATGACAGATTTTTAGACATTTAGATTCTTCAACCACTATTCTCCTCAGTGAAGTTTTGATTAAAATAGAGCAACACTGCTCACACAGTAGTGTTGTTTGTCCACAGAATCGTTTTTTAAAATGCTGATATTGTTTTATTTGCCAGTGTATTTCATTCATAACATCACACAGTGATCCACAGAGAAAATTGTCCTGAATCAGATCTTATCCAACATCCTTTTTCCAGAGTGATTTATTCATAAGAATCATTAAGCCTTCAGCCAGCCCTCACTTACACAGGCTCTTATAAAATAATCAATAGTGTCCTCAAACATGAGTCTGCATCAATTTAACTGCAAGTTATGGCGGTCTGGGAATTAAATTACTCGTGATGCTTTCTACATTTTGCTGAATTAGACATACATCTTTAACGACTTAAGTATATTTATCTTTTTTTATAGTTTTGAAGTGCCCCTGTATACATAAACTTTATTATTATTATTGCAACAAAAACATCTATGTTAGACATAAGGGGTTGTCTTGGGCAATAGCAGATAAGGCTTAACAAAGCCTACACGGGTTTAGGGGTAACATGTTGTCAAAATGAATGGAAACTGCTTGAGATGTACAATCAATTTCAATTAAAGGGCTTTTGCATTTTGTCTGCAGATGAGTGGTGATACCGCAATTGCTCGAAATGTAAACAGATGGTATATCCTTGTTTCTGAATGGATGCATGTTTAATGTGCTCACTCTACCACTAGAGAACTCTTGGCCATCCGCTATTCCTTTGCATCCTATATTGTATGTTTCATTTCATCCATTCTTTTTTCTGTTCTTGTCCCACTAATGTGGATTGCTCAGATATATAAAAATACAGATCAAATGTATTTTGCCATTAGCTGTTTAATTTAGATTTTAAGGCAACTTCAACTTACCCATTATCAGCTGGTGTGTGAAAACCACATAATCCAAACTTTGCTTATTTCATTTATTGAGTTTTTTTCACTGCTTGAAAGTTTACAGGGACTTATCAAGGAATTACTCCAACTTTATTAAGGCAAATTTAATGGGGCATGTCAAAAATGTATCATCAAGCTATTGAAGGCACGTTTTGCATTATTACTGAGATGATGCATATTAGGTTGTCCACAACTTAAGGAACTGTGAGGAATTTTCCCCTAAAAAACACATTGCTTTGTTAAAATACAAAAGTGAAAAAACCTGTATTATAGCCTGTATTATAGTGGCTACATGAACAAGATCAATGTGTATTCCTTAGGGTCAAACAATCAAACATCAGCAACAGCAACATCAGTCTCCCTCATTACATCTCTAATTACTCGATGAAATGAACAAATGTTGTGTCATGAATAATAACTGTGAAAATATACGTATGAATTTTCTTACAACAATACATAACCAATACAAGTAAAATAATCCCCACCAGAAAAGAAAAAAACAGGAAAGGGAAAGAAAATAGGGAGAAGTTATAATGCGTATAAGGTTTTGCCAGTCAGGAGTTTAGAGAAGTGCTCACAGTTATCTCCACTCGGTCGGGCCCAACAGATAGTCTTATCTGCTCAGTGAGTGGAAAGACAATTCCCTCTGCTAAATCCAAGTAGCCCACTTTGTAAAACAGCCATCCTATCCCAGCAGTATGTGTGTGTGTGTGTGTGTGTGTGTGTTTGGTTGTGGCCTTTTTTGCACACCACACAGGCATATTAGAAGCATACAGCCTTTGTACATCTAACCCACTGTTTGCATCTTTATTCTTGACTCACAATCACAGATGGGCTGCTTTACATTCACTATTCTGCATTATGCTGCACAGCAATCAGTGCTGACATACACACATTACACCATACTCCTTGTATCTCATTGAGAGAGAAACAAGGCAGCGCTCATTTACTGAATGGGCTGAGTTTGTACAGAACAAAATGAGAAAAGATGTCACTCCAAAAACAGTGGGAGCATTAACATTTCCTGCGGTATGGAGCTACCGTCTTCCTGTTGCAAAGTGTTTCTGGCCACTGTGAGTTGTGTTTGGAGTATGATGACCCTGCAGCAATGGACCTTGGTGTGTGTGTGTACACACAGCTGTGTAGCCTCTGTGCAGGCATTGTCCTACGGACTCAAATGTTGTTCCTGGACAAAAAGATATCTGCGATCAGCTCATTTGTTTATACAGCTCATCAGCTGTGTTAGTTTTAGTACACACACACACACACATGCAGCAGGGGGTCATGTCAAAAAGACTGACAGGCGAAACACTGAAGTTTCAAGTCACCATCATAGTACTAGTACCACATCATGTACTATATATTGTTTTATGTACACTACAAATGACTTACAGTAGGCCTGAGGTTAATTTCCTGATGAGACATATTTGAGAAATACCCACTACTTAAAAACACACCTTTGCTTTCTAAGCAGCCATATCTTTGAGGAGAGGATCAACATTTTCATTTCAAAGATGCAAGATGTATTAATAGCTTTCATTATATGATCAGATTTCAAATATTGCCTGCCAATATCGGTGTGTCCCTGCATCACAGGGCTCTTGAGATCCCTTGAGCCAGGATAAATTGATAGTTTAATTTAATTATTTTCAACTTTATTTGTTGACACAATGCAGCGCCCAGCCAAAATCTTATTTATGGTTGCTCTGAAAGTCTTTCCAATTTGAAGGTCTGGGGGTTTGGGATTCCCTACTTGAGGTGACCCTTGCAGACCAGGCCTTGGCCCGAAGCAGCGTGATTGACAGGTGAGGCTGACCTCATCTGTTGAGGTGGGTCCCTGAAGACTGATCACTATCACACAACACGGGACAGATGGGATGAAAGCCTCACTAACAACACCACTGATGGGACACCGCAACATCTCAAGGGTTCCTTTCTCTCTCCCTCTCTCTATTCTGTTTTTTTTCCTCACTATAGCTTTTTAAAAATTCCCTCTCCTTTCTTTTTAATCGTATTTCTTCATGCCTTTACAGATATAAGGCAACACACCTCACACCAAACATCTAATGGCTGCAGAAAACTCACTTGAACAGTTCACATCACTTCCTGCTGCAAACACGCACAAGTTGCAGGTAATAGCTCAGTAATAAATTGTCAAGTTTGAAATGAAAGTAGAACATAAGGTCTGTGGTGATCATTAGGTATCAATTAATCACTCAATTATCTAAATGGTTCAGTGTGTGCGTTGAGGCAGACAGGATCTAAGACAGCAACATCAGTTAAAACAGTCTAATGAACCGAGCTGAATTCATCATGAAACACCAAATAATTAGCAACTGTGTCTTAGGGGAATACTTCAAAAGGAACCTCAAAGTGGTTCGGTTTAGTGAAGCTTTCCCTTCAAAAGCAGAACATAAACACACCGCTTAAGACTACACAGGCAGGAAAAGCTGTCCCCCATGCCTTTCATTTACAGCAATAAATAATGATTCATCACCAAAAAAGTTTAGAGAGGGTGTATTTGTTTGCATCAGAAGACAGTGACCTTTGTGGTGTTGTTCGGAGATTAAAGCGACACAGCAGTCAAACATGCTCAGAATCAACAAATTAACATAAACCCGGGGCCTGTCATGGCTTTGGTCGACTGGAAGGAGAGTTCAGTTTGTTGGTTTTTGTGAAGCTCTGCTGGGACCTGGTGCGGTAGCATGCATGGCAGCAGAGCTAAGAGACTGAAGGATCACTGGTGGCTCCACTGCTGGGGACCACAACGTAATTAAAATGACACAAACAAAGTGAATCTAATTAGGAATCCCTCCGCTCTAGCTCGTTAGCGCCCGCCACTGCTAAATTATTTTCCTCCATGGAAATAAATGAGGCCACTTGTCTTTGCAGATTTGGGGGCTGCGAGGTGCTTAGGGATGGAGCGCATGCTGAAAGTAATTATTGAAGTGTAACTAGCGGAGCTGAGTGCCTCTACGCAAAGTCTTCTGCACTCACATACTGTATGCTGACATCTGTACCGGTCAGCGGAGACACGCTGGAGAAAAAGCTCACACCTGAAAACACGTGTTTTGTTGGTGAACATGGGTCGTCCACGTCATGTGAGCCCGATGAGTAGGTGGTGGTGAGAATGTGAGATTTCCAGCTCTCCCATCCGCCGCCTGCATGCCATTACACAAAAAACACACAGCTCAGCTCATCAGAAACAGTTGGACCTCCTCAGTGTTTCTGTCTGTCCGTCTGTGGTCTGGCTTTCGGTCTCACACCTACACTCACTCATTCACACACACACATGCATGCTTTCTTTTGCAGTATGCCACGTCCACACCACTCAGACCCCCCACACACACCCCGGTTGGTGTAGTGAGGTAAGTGAATCCAGTGGCTGATAGTTTTGAGGGAGCCAGGGGAGCCATTGAGAGCCCATTAGGAGGTTAAGTGGAGGAAGCTCTCCATTGTTCTGCTGTTTGATTCCTGCCCTGTGACCCACACTCTCCTGGCCAGAGCCTGGGAAACCCTGTTAGTGATGATGAGGGGGGATAAAAGACGATCACATGTGTATGAGTACACACAGACACAAACACACACTCCCACAGCTCGTACTCAGCAGACATACGCGAGAGCTGGAACAGTACAGGGCATTGACAGTTGGATGACTCTCTGTGGACTGCTGGCTGTCTGTAAGGGCGGAGAGGTTTCCGGCCAGACGACAGTAGCGGTGCATAAGGCCAACGAAAGGTCAAATCCAGAAGTCATTAGTTTACAAAAAAGAATGGCACCACTTTCCAGTAATGCAGCCTAAATAAAAGGTTTATACGTTGTAACTAATGGTTGATGAATGATTTATTAATGCTTTATATATCAGTAGCAACAACTTTTTGTTTGTGGAATTGTGGAAAATCCCTTTGACTGGTGTTTATTCTTCTCCTGTATGACAGTTGCTTTATGTTTTCGAATCTTTAGCTCATCAGGAAGTCTACTCCAATGGACTGTTTCATCACTTACCTTCTGGAAAAGGGCTGAAGGATGAAACAATAACCACAAACTGCTGTCTTGTTCCAGTTCTTCCTTTATTCCATCTGGATTTAACAATGTTTCAACCACAAATAGTAATTTCACTCATCGAACGTTTGTGGTCGAAACATTGTAATGTTGTTATGTTCATAAACTCAAAGGGGAAAAAGCCATGTGCTGGTATTTTTTCATCTTGAGTGCAGATAATTGTTACCTCCTAGCACCTGCAAAGGATTTATGGATGAGCGTGTGCCTCCTGACGATTGCCTGCAGCTCATCTGGTCCAAAATCCATTTATGAACAATTTATTAACATTTACCACTCTAGACTTGAAAGATTACTGTAGGAACCATTTATTAATGACTCACTGTATTAACATTTATGATTGCACATGACTTGCTACCTTTTGCTGACGGCTTATTATAAAGCGAGAAACCTGTGTCCTTTTATGAACATTTAACTGTAGAAATGATGGCTTATTATGCAGACTCATTCATGACCCTTTAATGACTTACAACCTAAATGTCTAACCAGTCTAATACTCATACCTACTTTCTAATAAGGCATTAAAGGAATACTTAAACATTTTGTGAAATACACTTATTTGGGTTCTTTCAAAGAGATAGAGATTAGCATGAAGAGAGGAACCATATGGCTTTCTCCAAACTTAAGTCTGCTTACCAGTACTTCTAAAGCTCACTAATTCACATGACGTATCTTGATTGCTTCATTCGTACACAACTGGTAATGTAAAAACAACAATTTGTGGTTTTATGGGGCAGTTACATGCAGTAATGATTTCCACAAAATTAGTCCTCAACGTTGTTTTCACAGTTTGTTCTAATTCATCAATCAGTCAGTCAGTACAGATATATACAGATTAAACAAATTATGAGTTAATTAGTGAGTTTCATAAGTTTTTTCTTACCCTTGGACAGAGCCAGGCTAGCCATTTCCCCCCCCCCCATTTTGCCCCCAGGCTCCAGCTCCATATGTAACAAACAGACACGAGAGTGGTATTGATCTTTTCATCTAACTCTTGGAAAGAACGCAAATAAGCGTACTTCCCAAAAAATGTTAAACTATAAATAAAAAGAGCTAGCCTAAAAGACAAAGCAAGTCATGCTGATTGTTCAAAAACTGGCAACCTAAAAGTTGTTGAAAGTATTACTTTACTAAAAGAAATAAGAAACCAGAGGATCAAATAACTCAAAAAGTGAGTTTGCAATGATGCGGGGCACAAATAAGAAGATCAAATGTGAGTCAGAAGATGGATCTTGTTGTGGAAAGAGTCAATGTGGGAACATTGAATGAAATGATTATATTGTTTGCTCTACTCATTGATTTGTGTATTTACATTCTTCTTTTACCCTCTTTAAAGTTGCTTTAGCCCTCTCGCAGCTGAGGTAGACCTCCTTTTGGGGACGATAGTAGAGGTGTAGCTCAGCAGGAGGAGGTGACGGCGAGCTACCACAGGGTGGTGGAACACAGGAGAAGGATGGGTGGAAAGAGAGAGGTAGTAGGAAACAGCGAAAAAAGGAGGAGGAAAGGATGTTAATGTGGAAGATGGCAACGGAGTGGGTGGGGGTGAGAGGAAGGGTGAGAGGAGGGGGGAGGAGGCGAGGCTGGATGTCTTGTTTGGCTGATAGTAATCTGACAGCTATTAGAGAGGGGAGAGTTAGAGACCTGCTGGCTTGGGGGTGGCGGGTGGTGCTGGTGCTGTTTGGGTGGGGGGGGGGGAGTGTCGGGGTGATGTGATATATATGCTCCCCTTCACACTGAAACCAGCCCGAGTGTGTGTGTGTGTCCACACTTGTGTGTATGTGTATGCGTGTGTGTGTGTGTCTATATTACTTCATTCTCCTACATTCAATTCTCTCTTAGCCTCAATGGCCTCTCTCTCATCTCTTTCCCCCATCCATTTCTCGCTCCCTTTCTTTCTGTCCTTCCCTCCCTCCGTCTCCATCTCCTCCCCCAATCTCCCGTTCCTCCGGTGTAGCGGTGTGCCACTGTACATTTCAGTGTCTCGCCGCGTTACAAGGCTTGCCCTTAATTTGACAGTGTCACGGGGATCCATCTTCATTCTCTCACTCTTTTCATAATCTGATCCTCTTCCTCTAGCATGCAATTAGTGCCCCTCCTCTTTTTCCCCCTCCTCCCATCGCTCCGTCCTCGGTCCCCTCGCGGCCCCTGAGCAGCGTGCCGCTGCCCCCGCCGAGCGGCCTGGATGATTGCTACAGCTTTCCCTGTGCAATCCATTTAGAGCCGGGGCCCTGTAATGAATATGTACATTGAGAGGGACCTCGGCAGGGGGGAGGGTCACGAGCAATCAACCTTGAATTCAATTATGCCAGTGAAGGTTAATGACTGTGCTCAGTGGTCAGAGGCACGCGCCACATCGCCCATTAAAGCAGCTTGTCAGAACTGACAACGTGGGGGCAGCGATGCACTGGCTTGGAGGGAGAGTGTGGGTGGGTGACAGAGGTGGGAGAAAGATAGAGGTGGAGGGGGGTAGTGGTGGTAGGGGGGGAGAGTAGAGAAAACAAGCCAGAGGAAGGGATGAAGAAGAGTTTGCAGGGTAGGTGTGCGCTGAGGAGGTAGAGAAGGAGGCAGAGCGAGCCGGTGAGCAGGGGAGGAGTCATGTGACGCACGCAGCCAGATAGATGGACAGATAGATAAAACGGTGTCAGTCAGAGGTGCTAGATTACATTGAGTTCTCCTGGACAAATCAGATTGTAAAGTTCTCCAACCTCCGCCGCCGCCACTTCCTCCCCCTGTCTCCCCCTGGGGTGAAGCTGAGCGCGCTAGCTGTAATATGATTAGTCTACATAAAGACGTGTCTGGAGTGTAATTCACTGCTCACTAATGAGGCCCTGTCTGAACCCAGGACAGATGAATCCCCCTAGTGGCACGCGCTCACCTGCTGCCCGAATCACCCCCCCCTCCCCACCTTGTTTCAGTCAGTCTTCTCTATGCCTACTCTCTCACCCTTACTTCTAATATTTCGCCTTCATCTGAACCACAAAACCAAACTCCACCTAAGTCACCTCTGGTGTCACCCTGTGTCTCATACATCATCTACTGCCTCTGCTTTGTCTTGTGTATATATCATGAACCTCTTTTTCACCTATCATTTTATCAGAGCTGTTTTTAATTCTTGTGAGGTAAGTCCAAGTCAAATCTCTACTCTTTTTTTTTTTTTTTTTAAATGGACTGTAAGAAGTGATGTAATATACAAATCTGATTTAACCGGCCTAAAGTTAGCAGGCTTTCCAGAGTTTAAAGGGCCTGACAGTGAAACCTCTCTCACCTTTTGCCCTTAGCCTAGAATTGGGAGCAGTCAAGAGAGCCCTGCCTGAGGATCTATAGCTGAGCTCTGGCTCACTGTAAGGGGTTAAAATGTCAGAGGTAGCCAAGAGCAGGGTTTTGATGACCCTTGAAAGTTTGCATTCAAATCCTGAAATCAATTTCCAACCTGACAACCAAGTGTGAAGATGCCAAACAGGGTGCAATGTGGTCCTTTCACCTTCTCTTAGTCCTGGTCAAGGCCTTCTGCAGCATCTCACACTGTCTGGAAACATGCCACGGCTTGCTAGCTTCTCTGTATCACTGAAAGACAATCTAATTTTCTCATTTATTTGTTCTAAGGTGGGAAGAATATTAGTGGATTCGTTTACTGAAGTGTAATGCATACACAAACCCATACAATGTGAGCAGCGCCACAAACTGAGCCTCTTGTTGATGGTGGTAGCAGCAGGTTGGGGGCCATCTGGACATAGATGCTTGTAGGGAGATATAATGACATTCTCCGGGATTGAGGTCTTTGATGGAGCACTGTTCTCCGCCTGCTTCATAGGGTACTGGGCTGCTGGCTTTTACTATCAACATCTAACTAGTCATGCTTAATGCGGCTATCATTTAAGAACATCAATCTAACGCGCTGCTACATAGATCTAATTCTAATCACAAGGTTTATGCTTACTATGCCCAATCATCACTCATCACACACAACATAAAGAAATCATGTGCATTACATGCAGACACTACAAACAGGTTAAATATAAGAGTCACGGTCACATGGTTGTCATTGTGCTATTGATTGGTTTTGAACGTGAAGAAAAAGGGTCTTATCTAATATGAGCCGGTCAGAGGCAGAATGCCAGGAAGAGGAAGGAAAAACAAACGTAAGAATGTTGGCGTGCTGCAGAAAAGCGAATAACTACTTTGCTGAGACTATGATTGACAATGAATGATGACCTTTGTGCCTGAAGTATTTTTGTTTTGTTTTTGTCTGTCTGTTTATACTGTATGTTAACCTAAATTAAGTGAAACCAATGGCAAGCTATGAGCGGTCAGTGCTCAGTTAACGACGCACAAGAGAACATCCCACCACCCATCTCGAGGGAACTATGGAAGACAAGTTGGACTCATAGGGGTTTAACGTAAGGGCCGATTTATGAAAAGCTGGAATAACTGGCCATCATAGAGAAAAAGGTGATGTGTTATTGTTTAAATACGTGGATAACAGCGCATATCTTTACACAGTCTCTCCCGGAAGGCAGTTCATAGTGTTAAGGAATGTATGTTGTGGCCTGTTAGTAGCTTGTATAGACACAAGGCTTAGTGGTAATTCATTGCCCTGGATGCAACAACAAATTATTTCTCCTGTACTACTTGTGTCATGATGCAGGTATTCAGACCAAAAACAGACTGTTTTGCTTTAAATTAAAGCAAGAGCTACATTAGTGGGGCTGTGATGTGATCAGGTAAAATGTGAGACAATGAAATGTGATCCAGGAAGTCCAGTTTGAAGTCATCACGAGAGAATCCATCTTGTCAGGCTTCAAGTTCTGCGCTTGTGTCTGCCTGACCAATCGCGACTCCAGCTGCAGCACAAGGTAAGACGGTGATAGACAGATATTTCATCCAATCACCTGCCAAGTATTTTTTGAAAGTGCCTGCCTTTTTCCAAACAGTTTCCATGGACGACTTCTCAGATGGTTCTGCGTAACAAACCATCTGGTGTGTCAGGTTATAAGACGGGAGCCAGGGAATGACATCATTATCTTTACTCTATAACTCATTATTATTCAGAACCTCACCCTCTGTGCAGGATATAAAAACACACTGGGAACAGAAGATGGGTACAGAGATAGATGCTGATCTTTGAGATAAGGCTCTGGAGAACATACACAAATGCTCCGCCAACTCAAGGCACTGTCTTATTCAATTTAAGATCATCAACAGACTTCATTACACTAAAACAAAGTTACACAAACTCTTTCCAGATGTACCCCCACTGTGTGACAAATGCCATACTGAAGTAGCCACTCTTCTCCACAGTTATGTTCTCTGGCCTTAGTTAACTCTATTTTGGACTAACATATTCCAAATTTGATCAAATATGCTGCATACAGTAACAGAACCTGACCCACTTCTGGTGGAGCTTGGAGTCTCATCGATCAGTTTTCCCTGCTTAATAAATGTCAACAACTGCTATCTTATGCACTTATCATAGCAAAGAAACTTATTTTGATGTTTGTTGGAAAAGGCAGAGGTCCCATCTGTCAAATTATGGCTGGAAGAAATAGTAAAACTTTCTCACCTGGAGAGAATATGGTTCTTTCTATTAAACAAACTGAAACAGTTCAACAGGATTTGGCATCCCCCTCTCTGATACAAACTGATTAGTTGTACGAAATTGATGGTGTGACAGGATGTAAAGTCCTGGGAGGTGGGGAGGGGGTGGGAAAGGGGATCGTTGTGTGCATGTCTTTTGTTTTTGTTACTTTTTTTCTTTTGTTTTTTTTTCTCTTCTTTTTGTTTGTCTGTCCCTAACCCTAAAGTGAGGGCAAATTTGTAATATTGAATGTGTTCTACGACTGCTTCTTTAATAAAAAAAGATTTAAACAGAAAAAAAGTTATTACAGCGGCAGACATTTTATCCTCCTTCGCAACTATTGCCAAGTGAATAGTAGAAAAACAGCGTTCATGTTGCAAAGTAATGTACCAAGAAAATGGGCTTGGATGTATTCGGTTGGCCAACATAAGAAGAGGTTCCATGTCAAAATTTGAGCCAGATTAATTGTTTTTACTGGATGACTACGAGTGGTTGTACCATCCAAGTGGTCACATTAAAATGAATGAGGGGAGCTGTATTTGTCATGCAATGCTGTTGCCTGTCTGAACACGGCCTTAATGCGCCACAAACCGTCTGAGGATGTAGTAGATGTCTTTTCACACTGAAGACCACTGTTGAGATTCTTTTAGCCATGACTACTATCTTTCAGATTCCTTTGCAAAGTAGTTTTTGTTGCCTAAATTTAACCAAACCTCAACCTCAGAAGTGGCAGATCATAAAATGCGCTGACCTATTTTGTCATTTAGGTGTGAGAGCTTGTTGTAAAACAGATGAGCTGTATGTGTTAACATCAGTCTCATCAATTAGAATCTCATGTTATGGTCATCTACTGTGAAATATAACAAAACAACAGGTTAAGTAGGTCACACAGATGACTTCAGCGCTTGAGAAACAAACTAGAGATTTATTAGTATCATTTAATAAATAGATTGTTAGTCTGTGAAAGAAGTTATATCAGACAGTAAAAGTAAATGATTTATGTAAGGAACATCCAGAGTTGTGAACACTGTGATGTGTGTGTGTGTGTGTGTTTGTATGCTACTCAAACTGCCCAGTATGTGAATCCCTCCTACACTGACTACCATAAATCCATCAAAAGGGAAGACCCAAAAGCAAATTTAAGGATGGGAGGAAAAGTTTGCCACACCAGCATCCTCTTTAAATAGTTTATGTTGTTCACCCATGAAGAAAATATCAAATTCCCGATGAAAATTTATGGAAATTAGATAAATGCTATTACAGCAGCGACTTTTTAAAGCAATATATTCTTTCCAGCGACAGTCAATGTGTGGATGATAAATAGAAGGTAGTCGGAGAGAGTTGGGAGGGTCTTTCCTCCTGTGGAGCGGACCTACGAATCTGTTATTGCATTTCAGCCTAACAGGATCAACATGCATACTAAAAAATGCAGCTTCCAAGAAAACCCCCATCCCGACATTCCCGTCATTCTCTACCTCTCTTTCTCACTCTCTTTATTTGTCATCAAGAATCTAATACCATTTTCACCACAGTGGAGTGTCAGGTTATTGTAAATAAGATGATATTTTCCCGTGGACTGTGTGTGTGTGTGTGTATTCGCACACAGAGACAGGATAGCTTTATAATGTTGATTTATCAGCTTGTCAGAATCAAGGATCTTTTAGACACTAATGCTTATGTGTTTGTGTGTATGTGTGTGTGTGTGTGTTTGAGTGACAGCACCTCATACGCACATCATGTGCACTTGATCTGATCCTGTCACCATCCCACAATCTGTCCTGGCTTCCCATGGGCTTGCGTTGATTGGTTCAGTCACCTCAAACCAGCCTTAATTCTGATCATTTATTGGCCGCTCCCTCATCTCTCTGGTTAGCCGGCCGGCTGAGTGGTATTGGCTTTCCAATCAATGTGCTGATTGTTATGAAAGGGAGGGCTATTTATTCAAAGCAAAATGCTTTTTCTGTCTTTACAACCTCCTCTGACGGCACATAGTATTGATTTTGTATTCCTTTCACAAACAATCAGCAGTTTAAGTAGAAATGATAATATCAACAGAAGTGAGACTCTACACTTTGACTGTATTATCTCTTGTGGTTTATGCGCCACTGTTTTTTATGTGTAGCTATGAATCAGATATTATTATGTGAATATTGCTTTGTAACAAAAGAGAGAGAGAGCAGGATGTACAGACGGCACAGCTTGAACTTGAACAACTTGTCTCTTAGTCCTGCTCTTTTTCTTTCTCTCTTCAGTAATGCATTACAGTAATGTGATTACTTTTTTCAGTGCTAAATAGTGTGAGGGATTACAATTTCAAAGTCAGTATTTCATGAAAACTTGTCACCACTAAAAAACATTGTGGCCGATTTTAATTCACAGCTGAAGCTCTCTATGGAGGACAAAACAAACTAAAAATCTTAACAATAGAGCTGACCCTAGACAAAGTTATCTTTAATCAAAGTGCAGTTACAATTTTTTTCCAGAGCTTTCATCTGCATCTCCCAGTCTTCATCAGTGACCTTTAGTTCAGATTATTTTGTTAAACTACTTTCATCCTCTAACAACAGTAGGTTTTTGATTTCACTGTTAGAGGATTGCATGGTCCTGTAGGCTTTGACCAATTTTGTCATGACCTTACTGACTGAAGGGTTTCTCTTCTATTCTGTTCTTTCTCAATAATGCATGGAAGGATATTACGGTAATCTGATTACTTCTTTCAGTAATGAATCATGTACGGATTACAGTTTCAAATTATTATGACTGCAGCTGCTTTCTATAGAAGGACAAACCCGCCAACATTTAAACTTTCAAGTCTACAAGTATTTGATAGTAAAAATGCATATTTTGGATATGAACATTAGGACCTAATGTAACAACATGAATTCCAGCTGACTACAACTGCTGTTCTTCATGAAGGACAAATTACCAACATGGACTGTAACAACAAACTGTGAGTTTTTGATATTACTGCTGTATAAACACTTCTCGTGATTTTTAAGATTCATTATCAAAATGAAGGGTTACGTCATCATATAAGGTTTGATAAATCTGTCAAACCTCACTAACTGAAGGGTTTCTCTGTACATACTGTTGCATATCCTCCTGTTATGCAAGAGGGACCCCCACCAGGGTTGCTCTTTCCAAGGTTCTCCCTCTTTTTCCCAGTAACATTTTTTTTCCTCATTCAAATCGCAGGACAGAGAGTACAGATTACAAAACCCTCTGAGGCAAATTTGTGATTTTTGATTTTAAGCTATATAAATTAAATAGACTTAAATTGACTCTTAATGGCGCATTCCATTATTGTGATTACTTAATATTAAATAAGTAATGTATGTATATGCATGAATTCAGAACGACTGCAGCTGCTTTTATAAAAATATCCAGTAGGTTTTGTGTGAACTATCATTCTGAGCATGATCCCAGCAAGGCATTAAACTATGTACAAAAATAATAAATTTAACGATATGATATTTTATATATATAAAATCAACTGTATGGGCCATTAAATGACTTAACTGACAAGAGTATGTAATCAACTGTATTTTTTCTTTAGTGGTCGGCCTGCCCGTTAGCTGCCTGGGACAATGAGGTCCTCGAATGAATGCAGGGAAGTGTGATAATTACTGCTATTCTGAGAAGCAGACACAGAGAGCAGGAGAAGGAGGGAATTATTGTTCTACAGCTGGGGAGGGGAAATACTTGTTTCCTTTCTTGAACATAAATATTTACTCTCCTCTACGGCCAGCTGACTCACGCTCAGACGACAGCACACACGGACCCGGAAAGGCCCCTCGCTGGGTCCGAGTGATGCCTAAAACTCTGCAGCCCGCCACCTCCTGAAACATGACTGCCATTAGCGCTCCGCTGAGTTTACAGGCCACCCCTACCTCACACACACACACACACACACACACACGCACGTTTTCGCTCTCTGAGACACACACACCCAGTTTCCTGATCTGATTAGTGGACTGTGGTGCCCTGTTAGCCTGATGATAGCCCATTTCCCATTTTCCCATCAGGCCACTGTCCTGTATGGGACATTTGTTGCAGCAGGTGATAAAAGATTGAGACAGGAAGTGAGACAGTGTGTGCGTTATGAACTTGCGCCATCAGGGAGAAGCCTGCTTATTTCAAAAAATGTAGATGAGCACCATTTGGCATTTTCTTGCCCACCTAAAATTCTTACCTTTTGTGTTTTTTTTTTTTTTTTGGTCACACAGTGTCGCCACGAAGACAGAAAACAAACTCTTCAGGGCTGTTTTTAAGCCAACTTATTGTTTCACTCTCTAGTTCAATACAAGTTTCCCAAGAAGAAAATGTGTTTGGGAAAAGTTTACACATTGTACTCTCCTCCTGTATATTACATCCCACTAACCCTTTTAAATCAGACAGTCTAGGTAACAGGTGGTCAGATGTTTTCCTCACAATATAAGGCTGCCTTACAGAGTATTTGTATTGTAATATTAGTAGGTGGCGACTGAATTAAATAATAGAAGAAGGGCATAGTGAGAAGGGTTTCTTGTTGACCATAGTGACCTGAAAGCTGCAGTCCCTCTGTCAAGTACAGTATATTTAGGTTTTTCTTCTCGTTTTTCTTGTTTCTTCCCCCAGTATATGGTCAATCTGTCTTCATGAACCTTACACACACACACACACACTTGCTGTGCAATATTACAAGACCTACCGCCTCCTCTGCTCAAGCCTCTGCGGTAATGGAGACACTTAGGTGTCAGATAGTTTACGAAGAGAGAGCAGTGATCCAGACCTAATGGAACACAAATGAGAAAGTCTGAGAGAAAAAAAACACATTAATGCACTAAATTAAATGAATGCAGCCTCTAAGTCAGTGAATAAAAAGAAAATTTAAATACACAATATCAAATTGTATGAGGGCAATAAGCATTGACTTTAACAAGTCATTTAAATATTTAAAGAATTCATGTGTATTTCTGTGGCTCTTGGCTCAAATTGCTCAGTTTCATTTGAAAGTCTTCATTCTGACACATCCAAGTTAACACTGCAGCATTTCTCTTGTTTTTGAGGTGGAGGGGAAGGAGTTAAAAGTCTTAGTACTATAGATTTGACAATTATGCAGCAGAGATTCATCACCTGCTGAATACAAACACATTATCAACAAACCTACATTATTACAGTAATTCTCCCTAAAGCTTTTCCCCGTGTCCTGTATGTGTTTTTGTGTAAAAGAAAGAAACAGAATGTATGAGTGAAAGACACAGTTTGTCTGTGTATCAGTGAGTTTGTTTTTGACAAACTGATCGTCTCTGCATCAGTCAGTTTTTCATCTTTTTTCCACTGCACCATCTTATAATGACCAACAGCCTCCAATCAGAGCTTTGCCATTTTAGAAGCTTATAGTAGTGCTAACACTAACTGCTGTATTCACCGCTGCAATCCCGAGTGAAAACAAAAGAGACAATAAATAATAAATGGTGCTCTTTAAGCTGTGTTCCTAACATCAAAAAGTAATGTGTCTAATATGCATATAATATCCCATATTTTGTCCTCAGTGGAATCTAATGAATAACAGAGCTATACCAATTAGGTGCAGGAAGTTACTGTTAATTACATTTCTAAGTTCTATTATGTAGTTAGCATGCATTAATCACAATGTTATTTTTCCAAATCCTATTTGTGGTTAAAACAGAGTCAAAGTGTATTTGGAGTGGATAATGGCTCAGCTACCAGATGTAAAAGTTCTCAGATAAACAGCAATGTACCATGATACATTAAGCCTGCATGTTATCAGATAAGTTAAAAAAAACATTCTTGGAGCAGCATAATTCAATAATATCTTTTCAGATTCATATTGTTACAATTTAAATATGGAATTATAAAAGCAAAGACCAGACAAGACAAAATCCATTATAATTCGGGACAGAATAAAGTAATGCAATATCTAAACCACTTTAATCAAACTAACAGAATTGTTTTGTGACCATGTATGCAAAATTACAAGATGTCCAAGAACAAGAAGAGTCTCCAGCCAAGCTACCAGATCTATGAGGCTGTACTTAAGCAGAGTGCTGCTTTTAGCTAAATGCTAACGTTAACATGCAAACATGCTCACAATGATAATAATGCTAACATGTTCATGTTAGCAGCTATAATGACAACAATTCATCCTGACGGGAACATGAATGTTTGCATCAAATTGCATTGTAATCCATCCAATAGTTTCATTTCACTCAAGACAAAAATATGAGCTTCATGGTGATGCTAGAGGAAAGGTCAGGAGATCACCGAAGTCAACAGGATTCATCGTCTAAGAACCTTGAATGAAATCAAGTCAGTGGATCACCAAAGACGGTAGGCTTGATCCTCTGGGGACCATGAATGTCTGTATAAAATTTCTCAGCAATCTATCCAATAGATATTTCAGTCTGGTCCAAACTGGAAGACCCACATTGCCACCCATAGCGTCATGCTACTGACGTGGCTAAAAAGGCAACAGCTACAGCATTGAATGAGCTGAGGAAACTGACAGGGGGCTGAGGGCTAGAGGGAGACAATAATTGTTTTCCTCGGGTCAAAGAGAGAGTGTATAGAGAAACACTTCCTTCCAATCAAATTCAGTACAACAGTTCCCCAGTTTCCTCCTCTTGCCTCTGTACACTCCAGAAGGAGGAAATACAGAGCTAAATAGGAAATGTCAGATTATAGAACCAGAAAGTAAGAGTTAGATTATCAAATCACAGTGCAAGATAAAGTTTAAAAGCTATGAGATATTCTGAAACTGTAGTCCTGTACACTAAACTGCTTGGGCTCAGAGTTTATTAAAAATGTGTAGCCTACCCATCCACCTATTCATACATACATCCATTAATGGTCGCCTCTCTCACCACCTTTCTGTCTGACAATTAAAAGAGCTTCTCTCAGTCTTACTGTGTAGTTGACAACTGTAGGCAGAACAAACCAACAAACAACATGCACTCGCCAAAACAAATCCCGGAGACAAAAAGGGACATTTCAATGATGATACACAATAGAACTTGTCAACATTTGGCCTGTTTTTAGCTGTACCACTCCTACAAATAGACAAAAGCATTATTAAGAGGAAGATGTGAATGAAGTGCAGGAAAGAAGAGGAGGACTGCTTAAGTGTAACCATCTCCTGTGACCCTAATCCACTATTCAAGAACCAAGACAACCTATTGGCACCCATTAATCCTGAATTGGCTTACAATCAATGAGCTCCTCAATAACTCCTTATTCATTCATTCATCAATACCTATAGGCCTTTCCTGGTCCCCATGTGCCTCACCTGTCACATGCTTGTCCCTGCTTCCCAACTGCCCTCCATTTGCCTCCCATTTTTATACAAGACCAAGGGCGATTTCAAATCTACATTGTTTAATCCGGTTGAATCAGACACTGGTTTCATTTTACCCCCTTGGTACAATTCGTTTGTGCAGATCTGAACACAACAGCACAGCAATTGTACTCAGACACGGACCAAAACAATTGCGCCGAGATCCTTTAGAGGAAATAGTCTTGGTTCAGTCACAAATAACTTCCGTAGTGGTTTGTTTGTGGTGGGAACATGATCTGACCTTCATCTGACCCAACTGTAAGGTGTACTTAGCAAGTTTGAGCTAAATGGCTCCCATAGCAGAGTACGGTTTGCAAATTAGCAAAGTTAACAGTTGTTAGCAGCTTGCTGGAGAATGAATCAAGGTTCGACCTGGACTAGCAACAAAGTACGTTGCCTTAATTGATATTTGGGCAGATAGGAGCTTCTTCAGGACCAGAGATGTCTGACCAATGAGCAGAGAGATTGTTCTCATGTGGCTTTTAGTGATTCTTTTTGTGTGTGTGTGTGTGTGTGTGTGTATGTATAAAAAAAAACCAAAAGAGGAAACCAAAAAAAAACAATCGGACCATAGCAAACCAACTATATGTTTGAAAACACCCTCAGAGTCTACAGCCATGTTAGCAGCAGTGAGAGAGGCTGTACTTTTAGCGGTGCTAACGGTGCTTTTAGCTAAATGCTAATTTTAGTATTGACATACTCAGAATGACACTGCTATGACGACGCTTCGCAATGTTCAATGTTCAGCAATGTTCTTGGTTCAAAAAAAGAAATCATATTTTGTGGTTTTCTCATTTTCTGCACTGGTAAAGAGGTAAGTTTTATAGCTGACATGTCCCAGTGCAGATTCTGTCATGCATAGGCGACACAAGGACATCATGCTTGGAGAGGCTAAGAAGTCAGCGATGGCGGGAAAGGCCCTCTCTAGGGCCAGTGTTTGGTTTGTCCGTTCTGGGCTACTGTAGACAACATGGCGGTGCAACATGGTGGTCTCCGTGGAAGAGGACCCGCTCCCTATGTAGATATAAAGGGCTCATTCTAAGGTAACGAACACACAACAATTCTAAAATATACTTTCAAATATTATATTCCATTTCTGCCGAGTCCATTCTGCTAGATGCCACTAAATACTATACACTGCACCTTTAATCACATTTAACTTTATATTTTCTATGCCAATTTAAATGTATCTATTAGCTGGGAAGTGTTTGATCAAATATACTTCCTTTATATTTTAAGCATTATTCCGTTATTCCTGTGCATTTGCTGAAAGAATTTAATTTGCTCGTTTATAAAATCAGTGACATTGCTTCAGAAACAGACTTCATTCTGAGACATCTATTCTCAGCACAGCAACACCAACAACTCGCTTTGCGTTGCTTCACCTGAATAACCCCCCCCCCCCACCTGTTTACTCCACTCCTCCTACCTGTGCACCGTGCGTGCTGCGCTTGGCACCAAAATACACAGATAGGCAAAACAAATTCAGAAAACGGTTGGAATGCTACTTACGTTTGTCATTATAATCAGTAACTAGAGGCTTCTGTCTCTCCCACTTGGTCTCTCAGCTGTCTCTCTTGCTTGCTCACTCTCTCTCACCAAAATAACCTGTTAGCTACTGCATCCGAATAACAATCAGCAAGCCAAGTATTTCATGAAAAGCTTCAGCATAATATTTCCATGATCATTTTGGCGAGGCTTAGCCTCCCCTAGCCTCTTATTAGCGCTGCCTAAGCTGTCATGTCGCGGCTGATGACACATCTGTGTTTGTGTGTGTGGGAAAGGATCCCAGCACGTGCCACTGACACTTGGCGATCAGATGGACGTGTGAATGGGCGTGTCACTGTGCACAAAGTAAATCAATTAAGCAGAGGGAATCTCCAGGGAGACAGAAAGGAAAATAGAGGTGTTGTTTCCTGTCTCCAACTCCCCCAAGAGACCCTTAAAATACACAATATAACTCAAAATGTAATCTGTGTTTCCATTAAAAAGCCTATAACCATACTGTAGTGGCCAGTCTGGTTGCAGCTGTTGAACCCCACAAATACATCACAAATGTATCTATTACTAACTCTGATTATATCTCTCCTGTTGTATCTTATAGCTGAGCATCAAACCAATGTTGCTTAATCAGCTCTATCTTTAATCAAATTAGGTCATAATGAACTATATAGTCTGATCCAGTCTCCTGGTACCTCAGGTGTTTGAATCAGACAATGATGCTAAAGATAGGAATAAAAAAACACCGTCCCAGGTTGCATTTGGGTTATTAATGTGCATCTCCAATTAGTGTAAACAACCATAAACAAAGACAAATATTTTAGTGAAACCACTGCTGTGTTGTGCAGAGGAGAGGTTGTGAAGCCAAATTCCGGCGTTCAAAGGTTGTTCTGTCCCTGAGGGGAGCGGGGAGGGGTTAGGGCGGGTGCATGTGGTGTAAACGGGGTGGGGCGATCATCTAGGGTACGCTTAGCCTCTTCAAGAGGAAGACCCAAACCCTGCCCCAAAGAGCCGGGTCCCCAGGGACAGTCTCACCCCTTTTTATTAGAAATTGAATGAATGTTAAAGCGTATGTGTTCAACCTGTGAGCAGAGAGACCGCATAATATAAATCAGTGCACTGTTTATGGCCAGACTGGATTCTGATTGAATCTTTATATCTAATGCAAATTACTCACAACAATTCAGCTTTACAGAAACATCCTAAAATGATTCACCCCCCTCACCCTCCCCTCTCTCACCTCTATCCTCACCCTGAACCTTTGCTATAACTCCCTGAGAGGCAGCGGGTTGCAGGCGAGGGGGGGGGGCACAGGCGATATATGAGGGCAGTGAAAAAGAGCAGCGTTTTAATTGACACCCTTTAAGTTATCTGCAAGATAATTATGGCCAACAGCTGTAGACGGTGCAACATGCAACAATGGGTCTTATTAGCATTCTGGTGGAAATCTGTAAGGGAGTGCCAGACTACATGAATGACGCTTAAACAATGTTGATGTGCACACACGTACACAAATATATGTACACATTTTATACACAGTCAGTGGAATCGCTCACACACAAAAGACAAGCGTATATGTACGTTCACGCTGCTTTGAGAGAGAGCAATGGTTGAAAAAAGGCTGCAGCTGATGACTTTTGTTATTTTTTTGTTACATCGAGGGGTCATAGCTCTTTAAAATCCACACTCTCCATTTTGCCTCAAAGCAACAGCGCAACCCACTGCGCTTAAGAATATGTGCTCCCCGTTTTAGTCCTAATGTGAGAATTAATTATGAATTAATTAACATTACACTTAGGAGCGGCTACTTTTAAATCTCTCTCTTTTTTTTTTTCATCCTCTGTCTGTGTAGTCAGGAATAATGGGGGCGAGAGAGCTTGAGAGAGACAAAGAGGAGGGATCGAGATATGGATGCATTGTGTTCTCATGTCTAAGACTATCTCCAGGTTATGAATTAGAGAATGTGTGTAGAGTTTGTTTCTCCCGGCGAGCCATTAAATATTTCATGGAGGGGGATAAATGCTGGGAGAATGCCACCCCCTCCCAACATGATCCACACTGCAATTAGAGGCCCATTATCCCTCTCTCAACCCTCACACTCTGTACAAACTGGGCCTCAAAAGCAGCAATAAAGAGCCCTGTGATGAGCTATGATAACAGAAATGATGAATAGAACACTTATCTTTAGGATCTATAATGAAATTACATAGTTTTGCTAACCCGTGTATTTTTATAGGTCATTTCTCGCTCAACATCATCAAAAAAAAAAAAAAAAAGAGAGGAAACCCTCCAGCTTCACACTATTGGGTTTCATTCATTTCATTTGATTTGACATATCATGCTTCTGTGCCTTGGCAATAAGGACACAACATTGCAGCATATTGGCAAGCTCATTTGCTTTTCATAGTGAGCGTTGTGTCCAAAAAAAAGTGCCCCCTGGGATAAACACGTGTACGGGGACTGCGGGCTCGCCGCCCCAGCAGCAGGTGGCCCATTGCTGCCTAATGAACACCGCAATCTGTTACTATCGCAGCGGTGCTTTTCACCAGACAATTAGGCGACTAAGCATGTCATTATTCCAGGCCAACAAGAAGAGCCTCTTCTCTAATTTCATCTTTTCATTCCTGTTTACTCACCCACACTCCCCTCATTAACGAGAGATTTTCCAGTCCATGCTAATTGGTTTCAATAACATTCATTTTAGTTGAAAGGAAACGATTCTGTTAATTGAGGAGCGCAGAGAGAGGAGAGAGGGAGCGAGGGGAGAAAAAAAAAAAAGAGGGGCTTCTTTTCATTTTCAAGTGCGTCCATGAGATGACGCTTTTGAAAAAGCGCTCTACAGGTTCAGAGCTAATGAAATTAAGTGATGCCGGCCGTGGCAAAAAGGGAAGCCCAAATTAAAAGCAATTTATTTTCATTGAGGCATGTGGCACTGTTCGGGCACAATTAATGGGCTGAGCATAGACACAGAGATATGGAGAAAGAGAACAAAAAAAGAGACAAAGATACAAAGAAATGACTGGTGGCACAGATGAGTCAAGAGAGCAAAGTCTAGACCTGGACAGATTAACTGTAATGATTTCTATTATTGCATTTCTATTTCTTTTTTCTGTTTTGGAAATACAGGCTTTGGCTGTTCAAATATTTAAAATATCCTAAAATACTTGAATGATGTTTGCCTAAGGTCTGGCACAGTGTAATAGTGTGTGTGGCTTGCAACCAGAATAACTACAATCAGGAGTGATTCATATGAAAAAGAAATTGTTTGCCTGAGAAGAAGTAATGGCATCAACTTCTTTTGGGAAATTTGATCATGTTCTTTTCATAATGTTTGGTTGAAAAACATTTATGCCTTTAGCTCACTGAACACAACGCATACATTAACAAATTGTCTTTGTCTCGCTATGAATATATGTCGGTGAACATTGTCGGGTGATTTTTTATACTTGATATGTGTCCAATTCCTCAGTAATTACACTAACATATGATTTCCCACATTGTAGTCTATAGAATTCACATTATTGTTACCAGTAGTGTGTGAAACATGACTCTCTTTAGTTGAGAAAACAATCACACCGCAAGGTAAATTTAGTAGCTGTTCTGGAGCATTTCGATCCTATCACATGATCCTCCTCACCAATTAAATTACAGTCAGATGACAACTGGGAAAACTCCATCTGTGATATAACCTATTTCGAAGGTCAAGATTGAACCTCATGATGCTCTTTAATTTAAATGTCTGTTATCATACAGAGAATAACAGCATGACATCAAAGTGCCATTGACTGTTTATTTCTATAGTGGCTTTATATACTTTTTATACACTTCTTTGTGGATTTATATAGTCTAATCATGAATTTGTCTCAGAGAAATTTACAATATGTACAATATGCAAAAGCCTCTATCTAAAATAAGGAAAAAGTCCACTTTGACTTTTTATTCTTTTGAAATATTGCATATTTTTTGCCTGAAATTTCAAGGCAGCACACCATAATAGTAAATACTATTCAATAAGACATCCAGGCAGCTTGAACCAAGCCTGAGAAATGAGTCTGTAATCCTTCCAGGAAGTATATTAAGTGTTAGAGCCTGATGTCACTGCCAAAAGCAGAGCCCCGTTTAGGGCCATAACCTCTTCACGGCGTTCAGATACGGTCAGTCAGCTGCCTAACCAGCCGTTGTATGGTTGTTTAGTGACGGCAGAGTGAGCGTGTTAATGGGCTGTCTAAACAGGCTCAGCTGGGGGCCGCGGTAAAGGGGTGGGGGGGTGGGGAGGGGGGCTAGACAGCTCTCTGGTTCCTCTACAGGCTGGAGGTGTTGCAGGTTGTAGCCTGTAAAGGCATCTAGAGACCACAGGAAGAAGAGACAGAAGGGATGACTCAAGCTATTTTAAATCGTTAGTGATCAATATGTTGACAAGCAGAGAGAAAGGGAGGAGATGGAAAACAATTAAAAGAATTATTTGCAGGCGACTGTGCTGTCTGTTTCCTCGCTGAACCATCAGTATATCTGCCTCTGCCTGTGTTTCAGCCAATGAGAAACCAAACTAGTATAAAGTATGACTAAATGCCCTGCTAGTCTCCGAGGAGCTCTGAGTGCGGAGCTAGCGGGAGATCAGTGCAGTTAATTTACATAGCATTTGCATTATGTCAGGACATGAGCTACAAATAGGTATGAGTGTGTGGCTTAATTAGAAATGAGCCAGGCTTTTCAAAAACACCCTTTTGCATCATAATTGAGTCAGCTCAGCGCTGGAGTAAACGGCGGTGAGTGGGGGAAAAGACGCCTGTTTCTGGAAGCGCTCGGAGATGATTGGTAATTACGATACACCTACCTGGGCTCAGAGAGAGATGTAGTATTTTTATACAAAACATTTATGGGCGCTTTGAACAACAGCAGAGGAAACTGCCCTATAATATCTGGGTCAAAACAATTAAATATATGTATATCAACTGTTTTGTATCCAGAGGGGGTTGTGACTTGGAGGTTGCCGTTGTTTCACTGTGTGGGCAGTTTTTGATCAAGGATGTGCAGAGAAATATCTCTATATGACTTTTTAAAACCCCGGAGGACCACAGCTGACTACAGGAAAGTTAAAAGTTAACTATAATGCAAATACAATGTGACTGTTTCAGAAATGGTCTATACTCAGGTTTTTGCAAATAAATTTAAAAAATCCAGGAATTAATAATTACATAAAGGATAGAATTTCTGCAAGGACTCTATTGACTTTTCAAAGATTAACCATATGAGGAACCATGAAGTATCTACAGTATAAAGAACATTAAATTTACATTCAGGCCCAAGCCAATTTGTCCTTACTGAAGATATACATTTTTAAAAACAGATGGTTATATTGTTGTTGTTTTTTGTATTAGAGGCTCAAAAATTTCCTAATACAACTGGACACATTTTTTTTTTTAAATTTTAAGCAAACATTACTCAAACAGGAGTAAATAGTGCATTTGTAGGGGACTATTTTCAGCTTTAGATTAATACACACTTTGTGCATTTTGAGCAGTAATGGAGGTCTATGGCACAGAGGGATCAATTCATTGTTGGTTCTGGAGTTTTCATGTGATTTGCCTGCAAAAATATACAATCACCAGCAAAATCTTGTAATGGGTTGGTGCAATGGTTGACAAATCACATTTCAAGGCTCAGTGCCCTCCAGCTATACCTGGGGAAGTCACTGAATTCAAATTGTTTGTGTTGGTCAACAACTATCAAACAAGTGTCCTTGACCAAATCACAGAAAACCATAAATGACCATCTGAAGCTGACCTGTGGCCAAAGGTCAATAACAGATGTTCATCTGCCTACTGAATCCTTTTCCTGTTAACCTCTGTCCTACCTGCGTATTCTTCTCACATCCATTCATCATGTGTTGAATATGTCTTTGTTTGTTTGCATTGTACACACAGACAGTGTTAATGTCTGAACAACCTGCTTTAAGTGTCTGATGCATTTTTTGTTTCTATTTTAACTTGCTAAGTGATGTGCCAAAATGGCTAAGTGTTGGGGACCCGGGGTGTTCGGAGTACCTGGGGTTACCAAGGTTACCAAATTGAATCGTCCCCTCAGACATGGCTGATCTACATAATTTGGTGGTATCATTCACAGCGTCTCACAGCCCGGGTGATGAATGGCACTCGCAGAAGATAATATTTCTGCTTGGATGTAATAAATCTTATGTAAAGTGCTCCACTGCTTATATAGCAATGGCAGAGAGGAAGAAGAAAAAAAAACACACACTCCTTTATTTTTACTCTCCTTCTATCTCTCTCTTTCTTTTTCTGATTTTTTTTTTTTGTTTTTGTCTTTCTTCTCAGTCGCTCCCTTGAAAACTCACACAAACATGAGGCCTTTTACAACAGGATGTCCAAGTTCTTCAAAATCTTCAAATTACAAAATAAGCTGATTCTCATTGAGCTTGGCTTCTTATCTGTAATGTTAACATCAACGATCTTGATGGTTACACTACAACCACTGGGTTCATATATGAGAGATTCCACCGAAGTTGTTGTGTGTTTCTTTGTACAAGTGAACATGTTCTCCGTGGTGTGTAGGTTCTGGTAACGCTGATCTCCTCAGAGACCTCTTCTCTTGGCTTCTTTCACCGCTGCTTCTATACCTGTTGTATTGATCGCCGCCCCAGCCATCCCCTCACAGACAGCCCGCAGTGTCCTGCTATTACTAAACCAACCCCTGGGTCGTGAACTCGTGACCTCCTGCTGCTCAGTGCTGCTCGGAGAGGGGCATGACCTCCACAAGGGGCTGGGAGGCGAGGGACACTCTGGGTAGCTGTTCGTGGTATTCATAGCTTCCCCCGATCACAGTGCATTTGCATGTGCTTATCATGCATTAACACTCATTAAAAACACAATAAAAATTGAAAACAGCTAATTGATTGAGACTAATCTGGATTCTTATTGAGCTTGTAGCAAAGAGAAATTCATGTGGAGTGTTTTATAGACACAGATTTCACAACAGTTAGTCTGTATATATAGAAACACACAAATTAAATGCAAACTGTGTCTGTTATAATTTAATTTAACATAAGATAACACTGTTCTAAAAGTCAAATTCCAGGTTACTAATCACAATTGTTTACTAATTAAGTTTTTCGATCTTCCTCCTCCTATTATGCCTGTTTTTAATAAGCTGAGAGTCAGGTGTACTTGACAGTAATGAATGACTGATTTTAGCTGATCGTTATTGCTGCCCTCCTCTTGCCTGCTACTGTGCGCGTGCACACGTGCGTGTGTCTGTGCGTGCCGTGGCTGCCTAATAAAAGGGATAATTGTTCCATCTTTGCTTGCAGACACATAAAGCAGTGTGTATTGACTGCTTGACAGGCTGTGATTCCAGTAAAGCTAATGGCTTTCTCAATTCTCCTGCTCCATCCATCAGGCCCCGAGAGCACCCCGTCATGTTTTCAATTAATGAAGAGAAAACCATAAAAAGTTAAAAGGCAGTGTGACACAGTGGACGACGGCGTGTACGAACTGTACACACAGTCAGACAAGGACACACACACACACACACACACACACACACAATTTGTAATCACCAATATGAAATAAACACACCGACATGCAGAGTTTTGCCTTGAAAAAGCAAACTTGAGACTTAAAAAGCTCTCTTTTCTCCACGACACATACAGACAGCAAAACAATCCTATCTTTTGTTTGCTGTGGGTTTGAAGCTCGCCTGTGTCTCAACTTTACACCCCCAGCTTGTAATCATAATGTACAGTATATGCATTCTGCTGCCGGGCCTGCTTACTTTGGTTGTAGCATGCTGGCTTTATGTAGGAGATAAAGGGAAACTTCCAATCTGCCTGGGTGAGCGATAGTAAAGCCCTCCAATTCAGGCAGGAAATTATGGAGTAAGTGGCTTGGTGGCTGATAGTCAAATGAAGCCAGGGCGGCTGGATGCCTGCTCTAATTAACCGGCTGGCAGGTTTCAGCGATATCAGGAATCGTACTGGCTAACCTGATGACAAGACCAGGGTGCACACAGGGGCGCAAACAAGCACACGTCTAGGTACATGCAGGATAATACACACACACACATATACAACTGCAGACAAATGATTATCTCAAACTCAGCTCTCTCAGTCTAACTGCTAAATCAAACCCATTGAAAACTATTTCAAACCTATGACCTTGCAATATATTAGCGGTAAAAAAATGTTACGAATGTACTCAGATTATTTCCCCTCAAGACCAAGACATTCAGCACAGGAAGATGATTTCTTACCGGATGAACATTGCACCAATTATTTTCTTAATCATTGCCAATCAATTTCCAAGTAAGACCAGAAAAGGAATGGGACACAAGCATAAAGAAGCCATTCTCAAAACATCTCCGTTGCCTAATGACGGCTCGTGTCTGAAGATCAGCAATCTAACAATCACATCATCCGACGCTTTACTGAATTAATTTTAAATGATTGACAGCCCTTTATATGCATATCACTAATCTCTGTAATTCTCCATTACCTTATTTGGGGGGGGTGGGGGGACTTTTTTCACCTGCACAATCAACTGAGAAACAAACTACATTTTGTTGTGTATGGTGTGTAGAATTCACATTAAAACTGATGTGTGTTTATGGATCTAGGGAGGGGATTTAGGGAGCGTATACAGTTACAATACTGGGAGAAATGAAGACTATAAAAACTGTTGGAAAAGGCGTATATTGGCCAGCAAGGAAGAGATTTATGCCTCTTCTTGTGTTTAATTTGCTGGTCTAAATCACTAGTGATGTGAAAGTAAGCTAAAAAATAAATGTCACGGTGACCAGAGTGCCTGCTGGGAAATGTTCAACATGACTGCCATATTCCTGAAGTCTGCTGGCAGAGTTTACTCCACATAGGCATATAAAACATTTATCTCTGCAACTGGTTTCACTGAAACTAATCAGGAGAAATACTTACAGAGGAGACTCAGTATACTGTAAGGACATCATTTACTGAAAGGGAATATTTCAGGATTTCTCTTAAATTCACCCCACTTCCACAGATATGTTTCATATTCTCATTACTAGAGCATGTGTGTATGTGCATGTACAGTATGAGTGCATGTTTGATTCACTGCTATGGGAGTTCACACCTTACCCTCTAGGCCCTTCTATTTCCTGACCAGTAATAAGTTTAACAGATGAAAATTTAAAGGCGGAAAAAGAGAAGTCAAGAATGACTTGATAGAAATCACATAAACGTCTTACGCTGTGCCTGCACGCCTCTTCACTTTAACCAAACAGAACTGAAGGTGAGAGAGCTACTGGAGGATAGATGAAGACAGCGTAATCATGCGTGGGAGTGAGATATAACCAATGCTTGTCAATCATCATCAAGCGCCCTTCTTGAGCGGTTTGACTTTCCTCATCATTTAGGATAAGTACAGCTCCAACTCGACACATTTGAGGTTTTTCGATTTTGATGTAGTTATTTTTCACTTTGCGTGTGCATGTTGAATGTGACACATACAGATGGTGACAAATTAAAGGAAAAACCTGAATAAATCTGTGGAGAAACCTAACGAATGCAGATGCTTCCACACACGTGCACTGCATGGTACAATCAAGCAACTAACATCCAATCATGCTCTGTGGCATGTATAACAATGCTGAGCAGGACCAGTTGATTCTGATTTTGTATCAAGATAGCAAGTGGAAAAGATCTAAGTGACTTTGAAAGAGGGTTCATTGTTGGGGCACGGATGGCAGGAGCTTCAGTCACAAAGACTGCTCAATTGGCTGGTGTTTCAATAGGAACAGTTACTAAAGTTACATCTGCATTTAGATCTATGGGAAAGACGTCAGTAAATAGGGTCAGAAATTATGGTCGATACATTTGATGACTGTGATGCTTGTGCATTAGTATGATATGTAAGGAAAAACAGAAGAGCAACTCTTCCTCAGGTGACTGAGACGTCAATGCAGGATGTGATCAGACTGTCAGCAAGAACAGTCAGTCGACAATTACATAGAGAGAGATATTATAATAGGGTTGCAGTGCATAAACCCCTCATTAGAAAGATGAATGCATATTTGAGAGTTCAGTGGTGCAAAAACCATAGACACTGGTGTACAGAGATGTGGAAAAAAGTGATATGGTCAGATGAATCATCCTTCACCATATTTTCGACGAGTGGGCGAGTGCATGTGTGGCGTACACCAAGAGAACAGCACAGGCCTGAATGTTTGACCCCGACAGTGAGGGGATCCCGTGGCTCTGTTATGCTTTGGGGGGCATTTTGCTGGCATGGTTTGGGTCCAATGTCCCCTTAGAGGGAAGGGTCACTGCAAATCAATTCAAAGTTGTTCTGAGTGATCACCTTTATCCTATGATGAAACATTTCTATCCTGATGGAAGTGGTCCCTTCCAGGAAGACAATGCCCCCTTCCATAGGGCACAAAGGGTCACTGAATGGTTTGATGAGTTTGAAATTGATGTGAATCATATGCTATGGCCTTTACAGTCACTGGATCTCAACCCAATTGAACATCTATGTTAGATTTTGGACTGACGTATTAGACAGCGCTCTCCACCACCATCATCAAAACAGCAAATGAGAGAATATCTTTTGGAAGAATGTTGTTCATCCCTCCAGTAGAGTTCAGAGACGTGTAGAATCAATGCAAAGGTTCATTGAAGCTGTTCTGGCAGCACATTGTGGCCCAACACCTTACTAAGATTCTTTATGTAGCCTAGGTTTTTCCTTTAATTTGTCACCCGTCTGTTCCTTACTCTGTCTCACTAACGCACACGCATTTTCACTGCAATGTTTTTCACAGAGTAGAAAAGGAGGAATGGCAGCTGAGGATAAATGCATTTTTCATTATTATAGATTCTCTCCACTTCTCCGCTGGCAGTGAGAGCAACCTCTGCTTAAACATCTCTTCTCTGCCCATCGGCGCTTCCCCACGTTTTGGACGCCGGCCAAGCAAAAAAGTAATTTAAACATTACAGGAAATTAAATCTCACATTTCCAATTTTTACCCTGAAGTTTAAGTACAATGAAAATGTCACCCATGAATTATGGAATCAAGCTGAATTTCTCCTCCAAACTTTAAACTGTAAATGTAAACGTCCTTGACAACAAGGTGGGCACTTAGAGCCTCCCTCCCCACTGATGCGGTGCTACAGCCAATCAGAAGCAGATAAAGAAGAAGAGTGGATGATGCCATTTTGCTGTGCCTGTGTTTCTCTGCTTGAAAAATGAAAAAAGATTAGATGAGAGTGATAAGCACTAATCATTATCTGCTGCATTTTACATATGATTTGTATTTTTCCTTAAACTTATTGTTTAACATTCTGGGCAAACTGTTAAATCTCTTGCATTGTCTGTTTAACATCATTTATCACAGCATCTAATGTTATATCTTATATTAAGACATTATAAGAGTCTTCAGTTTTCAGAGTTATCCCAAGATCACCTGTTAAAACACGCCTTTGTGATATTTCATTCTCTAAGCACAGCGTTACTGCAAAGATAATACATCTACTTGATATGTCTCACACCCAGACCAAATTATATTTACTGCTAAATCACATTTCTGATGGCGCCGCGTTATTAGAAAATTGCATGTTGTGCGTTTGATTTATGTTCCAGCATGTCTAGAAGAAGAAGAAGAAGGAAAAAAAAAAAAAAGAAACACCCACCCTCCCACGCTTGCAGGTGAGATGAGTCCCTGCAGATTGCTGTTAGTGTCATCCTCCGGGCTAAGTGTTGTATATTAAAGAGACATCGCAGTGGATTGTCACCCTGAAGCCCCACCACCTAGCAATGGGCCATCTTTAATTATGGTCCGACAGAGGTGAATGCATCAGAAAAGGCCTGACAGAGCGGCCAGTGTGTAGATTATTTTAATTTGCGCCCCGCCCCTAGGTGAGCGATGCGGCCGGCCTTGACCCTCCTCTGACTGCATGGATTAATGCCTGGTAATGACTGCTGAGGCTATCATTGCGGCGGGCATCATTAATTATCCTTATTGATTGTTGCTCTCAGAGATAAAGCGTTCTGCTGACTGGAAAATACCCTCCACGCGCAAGGTCAAGGTAAAAAAAAAAAAAAAAAAGGAGGAACTTAGATAACCGCATACAGGGCCACCACACCTACAATTGAAAATAAATATGGCCGACACCCACTGCACCCCATAGCACTGATGTCTTACCCTCTCTGTCCTGTCCTTCACTCATGTCCCCCTATCTCCTCCCCTTTCTCTCAATCTGCCACCCTGTCATTTTTCCCCAATAAGGAGCGTAAGAGAGTCCAACAGGAAATTATAGCAGTCTAGATTAGGTGTACACTTTGTGAAGGGAACATAGAGTGTGTGATATGACAGAAAAACTAGTGAGGAATGAGGGGAGTGTAAGTGAAGGGATATGGTGAAAGAGAAAGGAAACTGCTGGAGGACAGCAGGAAAGAAGCGACGGGGAGCAGAGTGAGACAGTAGTGAGGTAGGCTGGCAGGCAGCTGTAGTGCTCAGGCAGATTAAGTTTCTGTGGCTGCCATAATGGAGGAGACAGCAGGAAGTCGGGGTTTTATATTTACACTACTCTACATCACCCTGCCCTCACATACACGGAAAAAGGCACATACACACCCTTGTTACCAATATTCAACTCTCCATACCAGTGCAGTCCTGTGCGGTAAGAAATCACCCAAACCCTAATGTGTCATTTCACAGCAGGAGTATGGGCCTACTGTCTTCATGAGATGCCTAGTCTGTGTATCCAAGTGTCTGTGTTTGTGTCTTCTATCCCTGGCTCAAACAGGCTGATCCGGCAGACGAGAAGTGAGTGTGACAGAAATGTATTCTCTTTTCAAACGCTGGTTGGAGAGGCTACCGTAGCACCTCTCTCATCCTCTCTCTTCTCTGCCTTCTCCAAGCCTGTGATTGGCATGTCTTCATATGTGGATCCTGTTCTTCCCGCAACTCGCTCCTTTGTACGATTAGCCAGTGTCACACAACAAATAAGTAAAATTAAATCCATCCCACAGTGTGGGACGGGGAGAGAGGGACTAAAGAGGCAGAATATGCAGACACTAAATCATCAAGGAACAGGGTTCATGTTTCACATTCATGTCTCTAAAATTGATATGAAAGATACATTTAGGTACGCGCTGTTGGTTTTGGTGGTCTTGAGCCATAAATGCACTTTGTCTGGGTTTCATGAGGCAATACAGACGCAGACGGTGGAGGTAGAGCAAGATGAAGGAGTAGTCTGTCTTTTTTTGTTAGTACCTGTTTGAAGTGAATCAGAAGGAGCTTACCAAGGTCTGGAAATTCATTACTGGACAGGAGCTTTGAAAGAGGTCTGTTGGATGTGTATGGGTTTCTGTGTGTGTGTGTGTGTGTGTGTGTGTGTATGTGTGTGTGTGCGTGTGTGTGTGTGTGTGTGTGCAAGCCTGCAGCCCATTGTATTCAGAGTGGAATTGCTAAGCAGTTGCCTGAGGCCAAGAGAAGGCAGCAATGGCCAGGTATGGCTAGTCATTACTGCAGGGCATCAGACTCCATCAGACTCTCTGGAGAAAAGATCATACAGACTGTACACACCCATATAGGTAGTGTGTGTCTATTTGGGTGTGCGCGTGCATTTGTGTGACAGAAGACAGACAAGGAATCGGTGTCTACACTGTAAAGCATATAAGATCCAGAGCATTTGAACTTGGACTGTGATCTTATTCGGAGTTAAAATGAGTGGTTTGATCGGGATCAGATGACTCTGCCGTGTGTGTGTGTGTGTGTGTGTATGTATGCAAGCATACGAAACACAAGCAGAAAGAAAACCGAGAAAGAGAAGTCAGACTGTGTTGTTGTACAACTGTCGGCAAATCAATACATGACCACAACACTGACAGGAAAACCCAATCAGAGGCCAAAGGCTGGAGGTACGGCTTCGACTCTTACATACACACACGTTTACACTGAGAGCTACAGTAAACTGCATTGTTATGTTTCTTCCTCTGTTCTCTTCTAGATTTGATCACACATTAGATTACAGATTAAAGTGCCTTTAGTTTTCATCAGGAGCAGAGATCCTCAGGGCGGACGGACAGACTCTCCTCCAGGACAAAGATCGGTGAGACGGCGCTCAACAGCAACAAGAGTCCCAGGATGCATCAATCATCAAGGCTGGCCCAGGAGAGGAAGTCACCGTCTTCGGTATTGTTACATGCAATCTAACTATGTTGCAATGGCTGTGACAAGTAAGAATCTTGCATTTCATATATGTATATGAAACTGGCCTCAGATACTACTTTGTAATGTAATTCCACATTCTACATGCAAAAAGATATGAAATTCTTTACAGCATATAGTGACAAAACAATCATAATACACCTATCTGTATAAGTGCAGTGTTTAAAACAAATCTGACGATAAAATGTTTCGGATTCACATGTAGGCGGATGGGTTATGTGAGCACACACACGTATGATAAACACACACACACATGCAAAACAATTTGAGGGGTGTAGGGGGGCTGGGGTGTCGCAGCATGATGCCCATCTATCTTTCTGACATCTCCTAACCCAATCCCACTGGGGCTAACTGAATTCAATCCTCAACATTAGATAAGCACATACCCCTCCCCTCTACACGTGTGTGTGTGTGTGTGTGTGTGTGTGTGTGTGTGTGTGTGTCTATGAACATATCACACACATAGCAGGTTTTAGATTGTTTCTACAGTCAAGTGTTGGTGTGCAGGTCACATAGCAAGATGGGGAACGAGGTAGAAATCAAGAGAAAAAAGCAAACAGGCCCCACAGACAAAGAGAGACCCTGGCAGAGACAGAGGGAGAGAAAGAGGTTTGACGTTGCTTGTCCTGCGGGAGTCCATCCTCTGTTTCTTCCCTCACCCTTTCTCCCCCCCCTCTGTCTCCCTCTCGCCCTCTACCCCCTGCCTTGCACACCACTCCCTCCGGTTCTCCCCTCTCGGCAGCTCTCCGCTGATTGTTTGGGCTTCTTGGTGCCTATCAGGCCCATCGCTCTATGTTTCCATCAAACACAGCATTTATCTTATCATTGCCTTGACAACTGCCTATTAGTCCAAAAGAGTCTGCAGGCTCTGTGTTCCCATGGCGATGACATGGTGACATTGCCGGGCACCTCTGAACCGCCTGCTGAGATAGTGGACCCTTTTCCTCTCCTCCTCTCACCCTGCTCTTCCCTCTGCCTTCCTCTTTGTCCATCCCTTTGCCTCCCGTTTGCTCCTCCTTTGGCAGCAGCCCACCCTCCCCGCAGCTTACAACTGTTTGAGGGTGAGCGCACGAATGTGTGTGTGTGTGTGCAACATGCACTTTTATGCATGAAAGATGGGGAATTCTCTTGCTCAGCGTATCCGCCTGCCTATGTGTCTATTTGCCAGTCTGTACGTGTAATGTGCTGCTTATTGTCACCAAAGAGGGGGGAACAGAGGTAGAAATTTGCTTGTGTTTTGTGTTGTTTGTCTGTGTTTCAGGTGGCATATGACCTCATTAGTGAGGGTCTGGAGATGGCAAAACATGTGACTGAGATTTTTTATCTACGCTCTATCTACTGGAAAAGACAATCCCATGAAGATCAAATAAAAACCAACAGAAATTACAAATTCTAGTAAGAAGGCAAGCAGATTCTGTGCTTTAAATTGGACAGACCAAGCGGCCCAACAGCTGTATAACCCGGTCCTGGTAACCCTGATGCTATTCATCTCTGTGGTAGCATGTGTAACTACCAGGACACACAAGTTCAACAACAACAACCACAGCGGTCTGAATAGGAGGCCTGCTGTGTACAACGTTGTGGGGGGTATACAGAGGAAAAAAAGAGAACACTATTATTTTTAGCAAAAAACAGAAAAGACTGAGCAAGGACCTCAAGCTCCAGACTTAATCAAGCCTCTTATTGCCTGCCAGTATTGTTTTAGGTTTAGTGGTGATCAGATGCTAACCTGGCAAGTATTTTCATGTTGAGCACAGACACAGATGGGTAATGAGAAGGAGCAATATAAATGACAGTGCTGGAACATTGTGCTGACTAAATCCTGTTTCCTCACTCATCTTTACTCTCTTCCTCTTGTTCTACTACTCAGCTGCTAGGTGTGTTTTTATGGATGGTTTGCAGCAATTTATGGGGTCAACATGCAGACTGGGTCATCTTGTCTGCGGCTATTTGTACACGCTCACATTCGGTCTCTTGCGGAAATGATTAAAATCGCATGTTGTAATCTGGCGTTTTACTTTGTGCTTTTTAAAAGTAAAGGAGGGACGGGGACACACACATACACACACTTGTGCAAACGCTTTAATTTTACCTCTTATCAGCATGTTATCCTGTGGTCGGTGATTCAGTCCATAAGCTGTGATCTGTGCTCTGTCTCTGTCCTCTCTCTTGCTGGATCTGGATGAGAGAGGATGGGGTCTCCGAGGGCAGCTCACAGGGGCCCAGCTCTAATAATAGAGTGTAAATCTCAGTCATTACTGCTCTGACAGGACACTGTGTCATCATTGTCTGGCGCACAACTCTACTCGAGTGAAGAGGCTTTCGGTTAACTACTGTTTTTATTGTGGGCAGCCCAGAATCTCGTGTAGTTTGGTAAATGACAGAGTGTGAGGGGAGTTATGAGCGCAGCACAGTCACCACAAAATGTTTGATTCAAGCTGCAACAACAGATGATTTGATACTGGACTTTGGCCTGCTGCCTAATGATCCAGGCAACTATCATGAGACCCAAAAACCTTAGCACTCTCGAGGATTTTCTTGAATACAAATGTCAAACAGAATTATCCCAAAAAATGTTGAAAATTACTGTTGCTACACAAGTACTTTAGAAGACCCCTTTCCACTGTTAAAACAGCACAACAGTGGGACTGACATTCTGTATCTTGTTAAGCAGGAAATCATCATTGGTCTCAATAACGGCGGGCCATAAAATCACATTTCAGCATCCATCGATTTTTATTTCATAGTAAATGGCAAGTAACAAACCGCGGGGCTGCTGAGCAGTGCAGTGTAAATGCGCCTCTGATAAACAGTTAAAGAAGTTCATCCACTCTGCTGAACTGCAGCTTGGCGGCAGAAAAATCAACACTAATCTGATGAGAGGCAGCAAAACAAATTCTACTGTTGTGCTCTCAACACAGAACTCAAGGGAGAGGAGAGGAGAGGAGAGGAGAGGAGAGGAGAGGAGAGGAGAGGAGAGGAGAGGAGAGGAGAGGGGAGAAGAGAAGAGAAGAGAGGAAAGGACAGGAGAAGGGAGCAGAGATCAAAACAAGTGTGTGGAAAGAGATACAATGGATACGATGCATAGTAAGAAGTGAGGAGGAAAGAACACATAAAAAAATATAATGAATTTCTAGATTATTCTGTCAAATTGCATGGTTTGCCATTCTCCTTTTAAACACTTCTAATGCTTAAACAACTAATATATACCAGTGGATCTGCATGTTTTATCCAAATTGCTGCAAATCACACACACATTACTGATGATCTATGTCCAAAACATGTAATGCTTTTACATTGATTTCCTGACTTAAGGGGAGCCATTGGTTTCCATTTATTTCAGTCCGACAAAAATCGACTTGCAGACTTGAAAATAGCTTGAATCATTCACAACCTACACTCAACAACATCTTTTGGTCATAGTTATGATAGCAGGGAATGTCTTGAAAGGCTTTCCAAAACGTTACTGTAGTTTATAAATGCATTGCTTTCCTGCAGCAACACTGAATCTCGCATCACCGTGTGATGGTGATGTAACTTTGACAAACATTAAACGCAAGTACTGTTTATTCATTATAATGGATTACCTATCTTAAGTGCATTTCAGGTCTTCAGGAGTACAAGGTAGGAAATGAACCTACATTAATTTGGCTGGCTTTTTGAATTATATAGCAACACATGCTGCAGTAATAGGTCAAAACATGAGTTTAAACACGCAAAAAAAATCTTGCATGGTATTTTAACTCATTTCCTCACCCCCCTTTACCCCCTCCTTCTCTACCTCTTTTTCCCCTCTCTGTTTTCTTTTCTCTAGTCTCTCTCTCTGTTCTTTTCAGAGGAAAATGCCAGATCAACAGAAACGTCACATCCAGGATAAGGGGCTTACTTTTGTATCTTATAATTGAAGTGCCTTCCTACCTTAGTGTCTGACAGCTCCTTTTGACAAGTGATGTGTTTTTTGAAAGTGAATCAGCTTTCTTTGGCTCCGAGTGCTATAGACAGCAGAGATCAGTGAGGGTCAAACTGAATGCTGGTCTCTGCACTGAGTTACTGCTGCCTCCTGCCATCACAAAGCTTGTCATTCATCTTATCGTTAATCTGGCCTTCTTCTTTCAGCCGATACATTCTTACTGTGTGTTTTCTTCCAAAGTCAGACATGCAGACCAACAATTTGTTCAAACAAGAGATTGTCCTCACCAGAAAAATAATTACAGCATTAGTAATTTGTTCAAATGCTTAAAGCTGAATATTATATATACACACACACACACATTATATACGCATACATATATATATTAACAATGCATCAAATGATTATGCATAATGGAAAAGGGGTCATTGTAGTAAAGAACCAACAGAGAATTATTATGTAACAACTTTATAAGGTGATCATATGTCAATGCTGTTTACAACTTGTTTTGCCACCGCCAAGTAGCCAAAAAATCAATAACTGTTTCAAAATAACCTATCATTGTGTTTTCATGGTAAGTGACATCTTGTGGTTGTGTAAATGTCCTCTTTTAGAAGTGAGGGCGGAAGAGGTGTGATTTTGTTTTACCACTATAAACCTTGTTGATGGGAAGGTGTGGGTGGAAAGTTGGGTCAACAACGCATGTGATGTTGTCACCAGAGGCCAAAGTTTGCATTCTCACTCCTACCAAACTTTAGCCAAAAAATACATAAATTACTTTTTTGGAACAGTCTAATGTGTTGCTGTGGAAGGAGACTGTCCTCCCAAGAAAAAAATGACACAATAGGTTCTAATGTCAGTTGCCCAAAAGTGATATATAGTTACATTTGAAGACAGCTGCCATCTAGTGGCCATAGTAATTATGACCCAGAGCTGCGGTTCAGATATAAATATTGACAATTTTCTCATTTGGTGGAGGAGGGGTGGTGGGAGGCTATAACCCAACAGTGGACAGTGGACCCACAGGAGACTGTTGTTCATTTCCCGTTTCCAACCGTGAGTGTCACGTTTCCAACCACGAGTCCAGACAGTTTTTAAAAAAACTTAACTACGATTGTCTCCTAACCTTTTAATGTCTTTCAATAATGTGGGAAAGGATGCCAGAGCTAACTACTTCTCTTATTTTGTGTCTAAAAATTGGCGCAATCCTAAAGTTTTGACACTATTAGTAATATTGTTACTCCTGCATCACCTGCTGCTCTGATTTTTTCAAGTGAGAAATGTAACACATTTCTTTCTTTCTTTGTAGGCAAGATAAATGACATCAGATGAAACATTCCCCCCTCCGAAATCTCATGCTCCTCTTGGCCCACAATCCCAGAGATCTTTTCTCCAATAATACTCCAAGATCTTAATAACTTAACTGTACTTAACTGTATGAAAACTTCCTCTTGCCCTGCTGCCTGCTGTGCTGTCCAAAATCAACAACTCTCTGTTATCTGGCCGTGTCCCTGATCAATTCAAACAAGCTGTTACTCAACCAGTTCTGAAGAAAATCAAAGCTTGAGCCTTCTCTACCCCAAAATTACAGGCCCATCTCCAAGTTGCCTTTTGTAGCCAAAATTTTAGAAAAAGTGGCTGCTAAGCAGCTCACAACTGCAATAGATGAGCATAATATCTTTGATAAGTTTCAGTCTGGCTTCCGCCGGTTGCACTCAACATAAACAGCTCTTCTCAGAGTCTCGATTGATATTTGGATGCATAGTGACGCAGCAGAATGTTTGGTGGTGATGCTGTTGGATCTCAGCCCAACTTTTGATAATGTGGACCACCATATCTTGGTTGAGAGACTTGGACAGTGGATGGGTATCTCTGGGTCAGCCCTGCAGTGGTTCTCCTCCTACCTCTCTGATAGGAGTTTTGCAGTTTCTGTTGGTAACTTTGCCTCCTCATCTGAAACTTTGTATTGTGGTGTGCCCCATGGTTCAGTCCTTGGTCCTATTCTGTTTGCCTTGTATATGCTTCCCCTTGGACAGATAATAAGGCACTTTAAAGGTATCTCCTATCACTGCTATACAGATGATATTCCATTATATGTCTCATTTAGACCTCAAAGCATAGCTAAATTGTCAGTTTTAAATAACTGCCTAAATGGTATAAAAAACTTGATGGCAGATAATTTCTTACAGCTAAATGCAGACAAAACAGAAATCCTTCTCTCGGTCTCTAAGGTCCTCAGCTCAGAGTCTATTGGTTGTTCCTCAATCTAGGCTTAAAACTACAGGAGACTGTGCTTTTGAGGTTGCTAAACTTTGTAACAAACTCTCTCCCTTTGGACTTCAGATATGTGGACTCTGTGGACACATTTAAAAAGCAGCTCAAGACCCATGTGTTTAAACTTGGCTTTATGTAATTTTTCTATTTAATTCTGTTTTTATTGACTTTTATGTCTCTATGTATATTTATGCTTTATTTCTTCTGTAAAGTATTTTGTGACATCTCTGCTCTCAAAAGGTGCTATATATATAAGGTTTCTTGCTTAATCACTTACTTAACCCCTTGGTTATTATTAGAGCCATGACAACGTTCACCTAACTTTAAGGTAGTAGTAACTTTTACCCACACCATGTTTCTCAAACCTTAAACAAATATTTTATCCAAAACCATTATTTTTCCCTAAACCTAACCAAGTGGTTTTTGTGCCTAAACCTAACCAGATCTTAACTATAGCACTGTCACATCATTATTTTTCACAGACGAATGATGTTGTCCTGCCATTCACTGCCAATAGGGGTGCCAGATTAGAAAATGCTCCTATGTGTCATTCTGGAGTGCATAGCCAAACAACGTTGGTCGTTTAATTTGGAGAACTTTTGTTGTGTGGAAGGCACTCATAAACAACATTTTGATATTTAGGTATGTGGACATACTGCAATTAAAATGTATTCACTTGCACAACAGCAGTTGAGCTCAGTGTTGGCTTTAACCCTTTAGCTGCCCTGGGATAAAAAAAACACAGTACTGTGATGGTAATGGATGGTATTTTCAGTTTCAACATGTCAAACATGAGCGAGTGAATTTTTTTTAATTTGAGATCATGATGTCTCAGGGATGGATTCTTCTTTGGTGAATGTTTCATGGTTCTGGTGGTGCGGCACAAAGCTCATCCATATCCTGCAGCTTCTGTATCTATAATCCCATCTTTGTCTGTACTGTTTAGCATCGCTTCATCAGCAAGCAGTGAGTGAACCTTCAATTATATCTTTGACCAACACACACAGCCAGTCCTCATCACTGGAACCAAGCCACATCCACATGGAATGGAAATATGGTAGGAATCAAGTCTTTTTGTCTGGAAATTTTCCTGAATTTTACTCCCTCTGCCTCTCCCTGGCGTCTTCCCACTTTCCCACTCCAGCTCTGTGTGTGTGTGATATTATGAAGAACAGATTTTCCAGAAAGGAAATGAAAGGGCTTGTTAGCAGAGGAGAGAGAGGGCAGAGAAAGACAGAGATCAGAGGGCCAGTGTTGAGGCTGACAACAGCCCAGTCTCCCCGCACCATCCCACCGACCCACCCAGCAGCTAGCCAGCCTTCACAGGGCTGCATAAATCCACATGCAGGTCACATTACTGCTCGCCTTCATCAATGTTTACTGGCATGTTAAAGATTGTAATAACATCGGTCAGGACAGAGATTTTTAATTTAGATGTTTTTTTTAACAAACAAACCCAGCTGTGGCGAAGGGAGAAACAGTCAGAAAAGAGACAGATGCTGGCACCGAGGAGAGAGGTGTAACCACATTTGGACTGAGATGAGAACGGGGCCTACAAGGTCATGCTATATAAACACTCTTCAAATCAGGATGCTAGACTTTTGTTATACGTACTAGGCTCAGTCAACCATTTGTGCATGTCTTCATGTTTTCAGTGGTCATTTGAGGTAAAATAATAAAAGCGGTTTGAGTCATGACAGTAAACATTCAGCTACAGCAAGAAAATATAACCCACAAAAACAACTGTGCAGAGGCAAATCAGAAATTCCTTTTCTCTTTTTTTTAACAATCGCCAACATCTCTTTTCCTCTCTCTCATTTTTTAACTTCTGGGTAAAGTCTTCAAGCTGAAACGCAGTTTGTCAGTGTATTTTCTTTGGGTAGCGGGCCATAGCCCTGCTTAACTTAGATATATTGGATTTTGATCAAATGCTTGAAAAGTGGCACAAGGACTCTGTGCTTATTTTAACTGTAATGTTGAATACACAAATCAGACGGGCTGCCGTGATGAGGCACACACACACGCGCACACACTTTTGCACATTCCCCTCTGCCCTATAGATTGTTGCTGGGCTGAAGCTTGAAGAGCCTTGCCTTGTTCAAGGTTATACACCCACTGTTCTGTTCCACTGAGCTGTGTAACCATAACAGTTTAATGACATGCTATTACAGGGCTATCACACTTACAGCATCATGTTAACACCACAACCACTGCCTCGGTCCCACACGGACAGTAGGCTATATCAGATTTAGGCCCTAATCCTACTCATTTGGCCCTTTGTTTCCTACTTTCACATGGACTTTCTTCCTTCCTTTTCCTTATTACTTTCTCATTTTTAAACTCTTCAGTGCTGGAAAGTGACTTGGAAAGTTCAAACACCGTAGGCAAGTATGATCCATGTACTTCACTCAAATATTTTTATATCTCTATTCTACTAGTATTTCACTTCTTTGGTGACTACATTTATTTGACCATTAAAGTTACTAATTATATGATAGATTATGATTTTTAAACCTATAATAAGCATATAAAATGCAATGTATTGCTATACAATACATTAAGCTACCTGAAAGCATATAAAATTGTTACTTGCTCCACCTCAACCAGCTATAGGCTAATATTAAAATACACACCACATGCATTATTAATAGGGCTGTCAAGCGATTAAAAAATTTAATTGCGATTAATCACCTGACTTTGTGTAGTTAATCGCGATTAATCACAAATTAATCGCACGTTTTTTATCTGTTCAAAATTTACCGTAAACGGACATTTTTCAAGTGTTAATACTCTTATCAACATGGGAGTAGACAAGATATGCTTGCTTTATGCAAATGTATGCATGTTTGATGTAATGGGACAGAGTGCACAGTGAACTCAGCAGCCACACATTTCTCCGTTCTGTATTTCTCTGTCTTCAGGTTAGGCTAACCCATTGTTGCTAACTTTGGAGCTGACCCCCTTCACTTTTCCAGCACTCGAGGAAACAACATCCGTGACATTTTAGCATTTATTAGCTGTTACACTGTAGTCTGTACTGTACATTTACTGCCAGACTGACAACTTATTGCTAACCTTTTCCTCTGCTCCGCTCGCATCCACCGTCACTTTCCTGGCGCTCACTCTTTCCCACTTGCTACTCAAACATATTACGTATGTAAAAATATGTAATTTTTTGGCCTGGCAGAGGTTCTTGTTGTTATAATTTTAGGAGAAACACTGATTCAGTAAACGCTCAGTTAACGTTGAGTACAGTTAGATCCAGCAGTCTCCATTAGGTTGGGCAAGTTCAAAGTTGTAAAAACAATACTTTGAATACTTTGAATATTTTCCTGGAAAGCTATTGATGTAGCACTTTTCCCCTTATGAAAGTAACACAGCGATCATTTGACCGATGAGAATTTGGTAGGACAAGAGCATATTGACCAGTCGACCAGGAGACTACAGCCCTAGAAGCCATGTTGGTTCTGTTGAATGTTTGTTATCTATTCATTCTGATAATAAATAATTGTATATTTTAAACTAGGGCTAGGTGATAAAACAATCTTGATACAAGATCGCAATAACATTTATGTCGATAACGATGATAAACTTTAAACATTTTTTACTCGATATGGATAGATAAAATAAACGTCAAAGTACACGCTCATTTCCTACTGCAGCCGACAAGGCTACGCTAGTGCCATCATTAGCTGGGTTATGACTACATCACATCTTAAGTAATGTTAGCCGAAAAAAGCCGCTCTGACTCATGTACATGTTTCGCTTGTAGAGGACAGTGTACAGTGTGTAGAGGAGTGGTGTTGTTTCATAAAGAAAACTAGTGAATCTAGTGACATGTGAACGAAGCACAAAAAATAACGTAGTCAGTAAGATAAATCAAGAAGTTAGACCAGAATATATACTGTATACATACAAGAGTTGTAGAATAATGCCTGGATTATAATTCTGCAGTTTTTACTCAGATTTCCACCTCTAAAACATTTGAGAGATGTAAAACCAGTACATAATTAATATCTTAGATTTGAGATGTTTGCTGCCCTGCCAAAGGAATTTGATGTGATAGTAATCACAGCTTTTATTTTTATTTACATTATTTTAATAAGTTGCAAGGCAAGCTAACTCGTATTGTTTTGTTAAAGTAGATAAAGCATGTTTGCAAAGTTAAATGTTTACATTAAGATGTTATTCAATATATTCTTTTTATCACAAAATATATTCTAAACCAAACCATGTTTACACAGTTAAATGTTTGCTTTATGTTATCCTATTTTTATATTATATTTATATTAATAAACTATATTCTAAAGTTTAACTAATGAACCCTCTTTATTCTTCAGGCTTCAGTCATTATCAGGATACTCTTCAAACTGGCAGCATTATCAAATTATATATTGTGATAAAAATCAATATTGATCGATATGGAAACAATTATCGTGATCATATTTTTTGTCATATCGGCCAGTTCTGTTGTAAATCATAATTAACTTTCTAGTTTCTTTATAATTCTGTCCTAAGGAGAATACTTTTAAAACTGTAAATTGAGTATTATTATTATTATTATCAATAAATATATATTGTGATAATTATCAACATGGATCAAATAAAAAACATGGATGAATATGGATGAAAAAAAATATATTGAGATAACATTTTTGACCATATTGTCCAGCCCTACTCACAGGTACAGCATTTAGCTTTTTAAAAATATGCTCAAATCATAACTTATGGCAAACCCAAGCTCAACAGGCAACAGATGGGCACATTGGCCAGCTAAATTTTCCATTACTTCAGTACTGATTAAAGATCAGTCCGTGGATCCCTCACAAGAAAATCACACAATGTAATTGTGTCCAACCTCACATGGGAAAAATAAAGGCTCATAAAAACATCCCCTTGTGCCATGGCATAAAAACAGAATAATACAAAATAAAACAAAGTGAGCAGGAAACAGTGGAAAGGGAGTATAAGAAAGAAAATTACTTTCGCTCTTTGGTCATCATACAGGTTGTGTATCTTTGATATGCTGGTGGCTCTTAATTCAAGTGCAGTCGTTGGATGCGATCCAAATTATTTCACGCAGACCCTCGTCCTCCACAAAGTTAATTGGCCTGCAAGCTGTAGCTACCCATTTAGCCATTGCTGTTGAAAGCTTGCTGTTTGCAGGTTTGTTCATGAGTTTCCCTCGCACACTATCAAGCCTGGTCCATTGGCAGCAATGGAATATAATATTCATAAGTATGTATCTGTTTTAATTAGTGCATAATAACCTGAAAATAAGAATCATTGTGTTCTTGTTACCTTAGAATTAGCCCTTTACATCTACATAGCGAGCGGGTCCTCTTCCATGAAGCCTGCCATGTTGCACCGCCATGTGTCTAAAGTGGCCCAGAATGGACAAACCAAACACTGGTTCTAGAGGGGGCTTTTTGCATTTTTCCCTGAGTTTCGCAGGCACCATAGGTTCTCCTACATGCTTGGAGGGAGGGGTATTCAGGTGGTTGCAATCTGCAACATCAACGCTAGATGCCACTAAATCCTACACACTGGTTCTTTAAGACTAGATGTAGTCCGGTGGTAACTCAGTTTTTATCAACAGTAGGGGTGTAACGGTACACCAAGTTCATGGTTCAGTATGCACCCCGGTTTTGGGGTCACAATTCCGTACGATTTTGGTATAGCAGGAAAAAAAAAGAAAGGTAGAAAATAACATTTTGGTCTTTCATTTAAAAAAATGTAAACATCCAACAATGGTTCATTGGCCAAAACTATTACTGAAACAGTTTAGTGGAAAAGGAAAACGAGCTTTCTGATTCTTGCAAGGAGTCAGGACACCTGCTGACACAGTTTTATACTGATTTATGGTCTAACTGTATATAAAGTAGTACAAACCAGCTCCACCTCCAGCAGCTACAACAGTAACATGCTGCTTACACACTGATGCTTCAGTATTAATAATCTAATAATGTCATATATAATTAATATCAGTCAGAGGGACCAAACAGCTACTTTTACTTTCATACTTTTTAAACTAAATTTTTCTCTCTCAGAACTGGTTCTTACAACGTGCTGTCTGACCACGTTCGAAAACAAATAGTTGTTCTGAACAGCTTCACTCAAAGGTGGAATAAAGCTGAACTTGCCATTAAAAATACCTTTTTCTTTATCCATTGTTCCTTGCTAGTTGCTATCCGACTTGATGCTAGAAGATTAAACTACAAGGAAGGGTTCATCATAACAGAACCTTCTTCTTCTTCTTGTTTTACGGTGGTTGGCATCCAGCTTATTGATGCATTCCAGCCACCTTCTGCTCCGAAGTGTGGCTCAGACAACAGACTTACAATCTAAATCCCCATAACAGAACCTGCGTCAATGGCGTCAAAAAACCCAAAAAAACATTATTGGTGTTAAGACGAACTTGTGTTAACATGTTTTATTACATTAACTTTGACAGCCATGATTAGTAATAATAATGCAATAATCTAATATAACACTGACTGGCTCCATTCTGCCTGCAAAATTTTTACTTAATTTTACTTTTGATAAGTTTACTTACAGAGTTTTACTTGTAACAGAGTATTTTTACATTGTGCTACTTTGACGTCAGTAAAGTAACTTAATATTTGTTCCTCCACAGGCTCTTCATCACTCAGACTCGACATACTGTATCTCTTCTCTCTGATTCATCATCAAAACAGAAAGAAAAAGCGAAATATTTCTTGTGTAGTCTGGTGCGCACAACAAACAAAGCTGGTCTGACTTGTTTATTTTGATGCATTAAACCTGACCCTCAGATTTGGCCACAACAGCAAACTCATGCCAACCCTCGAAGCACAGCTAGTCACTTGTGATTTATTTCATATTTACATTTGATTGGGGGCTGTTTTTGGGGTAATCAGGCTCTGACAGTGGGCCCTGTGCTGTGGCTGAGCTGTTTACATAGCTCTGCTGGAGACATGTTGACAATGAGGAGGGCTGAGATGAAGAGTGGAGCTGCTCTCAAGGTCTGGACAGTATTTGGATCTTAGTTGGGAAGGACAGGTCAACAAGGGCAAAGAAAAGGGGTAAAAACAAGGTTGGGCAGAGGACAGGAAGAATAAGGAATTAGAGAAAAACTGAATATTATATGGTTTTAAAGGAATAAAAACAAGTTTAATACTGTTGATAGCAGCTACTAGATAGCTTTGTATTTCCTGGCCAATTTTGCAGTTTGGTAGAGTCTAGAAACAAGTTTAATTATGCTAAAACATTAGCATTTTGGCGGCAGGACAGTCTTGACTGACAGTACCCTCAATAGACTAGAATGCCACACATTTTTTCAACTCAAAAATGAATTCACTAGCTAAAATTTATATTGTTTTGCCCCTCTCTACTTACATCAAAAGCTCATTCTTCCTCACAGGTTGTTTTCAAATTATTTTGGGCCTGACAGTGGGTATGACAAAAGAGTTAATGTAACTGCAGTAAAATAAGTGGCGAGGAGAGCTTTCTCACTTTCCCTGGTCTTACTTGCAGGAATAATTTCTGTAACAGTGTCCTCACTTACCAGGAAATAAAAACAATGCTAAATGTACAACCCTAAAAAGTTCCAAAAAGTTCAATTCTCGATAAAGAACATATAGCTGGAGCTGTCACGCAAGCATCTCCTATTTTCCTCAACAGTAAAAGACCCCAGTAAAGAAAGTCAACAGCCCCCTCTGCACCTGCTCTGTAGCAGAAGGCCCCGGGTCACTGACGGGAGAAAAGAGAGACAAAAAGACATGTTTGTGAATTTTCCAGTGCGAGCGAGAGCAGTATTGAACTTTTCACATTGAGTTGCATCAAAAACCTGAAAAGTTTGGAGCGCCTAATCAATTTACCAAAAGGTTTTTGTTTGACTGCAGAGCAAGAGTCAAATCTTTGAAAAGCAGAGGCTGACATCCTTAAAAAAAAAAAAAAAAAAAAAAATCATGCACTGAACCCACGCCTTTGTATTCTTTTGGTCTTTGTTTGTAGAAGGTTCGTACATGGAGGAGGAGGTAGTTGGCGCTGAGTATCAACCTCAAGTAATATCACACACACACACATGCACACACACACATTTTTCCAGTCTTTAAAAGAAATGTATAACGCTGTTAGATATTATTTTAAGTCGAGGTACTGATTTCAATGCCAAATGTCAAATCAGATGTAGATGACTAGGAGGGTTCTTTATGCTAACAAGATGGTTAATATTCTGATGATATGTCTACATGAAGCCTGAGTGTGTTTTAATATCCCAGAGAAGGTGTGTGTGCACGTCTACCTCCACATAGAGACGGGGATGGTGCACCCAGGGGCGAGCCGACGCACTAGCTAGCCTGTGTCGGCTCCACTGGAGCGCCTTGCTGTTTTACCGCAGGAAGTAACACAAAAGAACAGCAGGAATGTTTATGAACACCTCCAATCCCCGAGGACCTGTGGGCTGACCTGATTATCGCCTGTCTGTAATTCCACAGTCGGCAAGGTGCTGCTACTCCTGGAGGGGTTTGAAGGGTGTGAGAGTGTGTGTGTGTGAGTGTGTGTGTGTGTGTGTGTATTCCATCACTGATAGGTATCATTAAACATCATTAGAGGGTTGGAAGAGTCTCAAGCTGCTTTGGTTTTGTGTGTAAGACTGTTTCTGTCAGACGCACTCTAGGAAGATCACTCACAGCACAGCCCTGAAGACACACACACACACATTTAAATACACACACACAGAGTGAACACAGGGTGTTTATCAGTCAAGCTTGTTTTGTTATTGCATGCATTCTTTTGACATGAGCTCTGACTGTGGCCTTTGTAAAAGAGGAAATCAAATAACAGGGCCAACAGGAGCAGAGCTACAACCCCCTCCAGCATATACAAACAGAAATAAACCTCGGCTGTCTATATCTAACAATAGGACAACAACTTTTACTTCAAGGCTATTGCAAAGTTTGAGCAGTCATTTAAATGTTTGTGTATATTTGTCTCCTTGTGTATTCCGAGACGGCTGGCATCTTCTCTTTCATTTCCCCAGACGGCTATTTGTTAAGTTATGTTTAGTATTCGCTGCCAGGATGTGTCATGAGTGATTCTGTTGATCAGCTGTTGATTCGTGGGCTGATCCAGGAATGCCGCGGTTAACTGGTTCAGCGTGTTTAAATGTAGAGAGCAGCGGTGAGGACCGGGCCCCCAATCAGCCCAGTGACCTACACTGTGTTCACGAGCACAGCCACAAAACATCTCTATCCATCATTGGATGCAGCATATCCATGAACAGAAAGGTGGACACAATGGAGATCAGAAGAGGCCAAAGCATAGCTGGGTGCTGCCATCTTCTGGCCAGGCGCCACATGAGGAGGTTAATATCCTCTGGCAAGGCAGAGAGTATCATGGGTTTTTTTTTTTTTTTTCTACATTAAACTACATGGGTATTTGGCTGTTTTAACAATCATAGAGTATTACACCAATGAGATTCTGCAGACCTTTCAGCCACATAACATCATTCATCAAATCTCATATTTGTTGCAGCTTAAAATCATGTTTAAAGACTTCTCTCCCTTCCTGCTTCAAACAGAAAACACCTCCAAAACTTGAGCTAATTCTTTAATCTTTGTGTAAAAGGCGATCCATGGTGAGCGACTTAGAAGACTTCAAAGCTTCAATAAGCTGTATTTCTTTACAGTGGAATATGCTGTATCTCCTCAGGTGATTGTACAGGACTACAGAGCATCTGGAAAAAAGCTCCTGGCTACCTCTCTTCACCCAGGCTGAACACGTCAAGCTAATACGTGGTGACGTGTGGTGAGTTATTGCACTGAGTACCAGGCCGCTGGTTCTGCTCACAGGCCTGGTTTGATCTTTTATTTACACTCCTTTTTGCTCAGGATTTCAGGACAATTTTCCCAGCTCTTCAGTCAACAAACTACAAAGCAAGGCCCCTGTCTCTGGGAGGCATGTTGAATAGAGAAAAAGACCGGTTTGGCTGCTTGCTTCAGAAACAAAAAACTACATCGGTTCAGCCACTTTGGACTCCATGTTGGCCTGGTAAATAGGTTGATGTGAGTGTGACAGCTTGGGAGGGAAGGGTGCGTGGATGGATGGACAGAGAGGCAGCTGTGAGAGAAGTGAGAACGCAGACAAATTGGCCAACAGACCGACTATCTATGAGAGGCTGACATCGCAGACAGAAAGACAGATAGAGCATTACATAGTCAAGGTGGGGGACAAACTATTTTGACGCTGCAGGAACGGTTGCATATTCACTCAAGTGGCTGTCTGCATAAGAGAACTAGAGCCAGTACCTAAAACTATTATTCCGCTATTAGTTTTCTGCAGGTCACGATTGTGGCATAATGCAATAGCATTCATCTATTTCATTCATTTTAGTTCTTAGAGAGCGACACACAATTTAATTACCCATCCTCCTCTTTGGCTGTGGGAGCGGGAGCAAGCGCCTCGCCCCCCTCCCTCCGCTCACTCACTTCTCGTAAAGGATCGAGGGTGCTGAAACAATGATGGATAGAGTCTGAAAAGTGCATTATTTCTGATGCATTTTTGATTATTTCTACCCTTTCCCTTTTTTTCAGGTAATGCAATAAGCCTGATACGCCCTGAGTTCTGTCAGAGACATGGATATTGCAACAGCTCAGGCATCGCTTTCTATCTGCAGGAAAGTCATTGTTTCTGAAACAACGAGTTCTCTGTTGTTTTTTATAGTTCTTTTACTCTTTTTCTCCCTTTTTTTCATTTTTGTCTGCGTCTGTCTGTCTGCCTTTTTTCACAGCCTTTGTGATTTTGTTTGTCTATCTGTCTCCAGCTTGGAGACATTCTCATTTGGACCGGTGCCTTGGATGCCCCAATAGACTGCCACGATAGTTCCTCATCGAAACAATTTCAAGGACCTCTTCAAAGTGAATGAATCAATAGTGCTCATATGTGGGGTTAAAGCAGAGGTTACGCTGATATTGTTCAACTCCAGACATTCCCTTAGCCCCAACATGCTAGCCAGAGCCGGTGACCTCATGTTTGGTTAATATAATTCATTCTGTAAATAGAGAATATCAATCTCTCCAAATATAACCCCACTTTTTGCCCTAAACAAATAAATATATATTTAAAAAACATAAAGCAGAAGACGAACCTTAGGGCTAATACTCTTATGTCTAAACTTGGTTTTTCCACAATCAAACAATGCAAATATTTCTGATGTCTGAAATGTAGGTGCTGCCAGCCAGCATTGATCCCATCTCAAAGTCCTCAGAGCTATTCTCAACCAAGCCAATTGAGAGTGGAGCTCTCTTTATACAGATTACTTTAACAATATTTTCCTTACTCTACATATTACTTCTCTCGCTGGAATTTAATTAGAGATGGAAGATGCAATAGTTTCTTAATTCATGTAACAATATGACTGATTCTGAGTATTGTATTGTGTAAAAATATAATTTTAATATAATTATTTTACAATTATTCTTATTAATTGTTATGGGTCATGCTCTAATAACATAAATCCCATTCTACTATCTGGCTGCCCAAAACAAATGTATTGAAAAATAATGCTGAATGCAATAGAAATGCATAAAATTAATATAATATGGACTTTTACAATGTCTTATTAGACATAACTTACAAAGTATAGCACAAACTTACACTATTTTAGCGAAGAACCTGCTAGAACCATTTGACTGCATTCAAAAAAGCTAACTTTATAATCAATATAGTTTAATAGCTGTCATATTAATAGCATCAATTTGTCAACTGCTATGTATCATCAGTGCTCCAAACAGAAAAGAAAAAAAAAAGTTCTCTAATAGGCCTTTTGTCAGGCGCAGATGTCAATAATAAATTAATTATGGCTAAATTTCATTTAGCTGCTTCAGATTCGGGATCCTGGTGGTGTGTGTCACACTGTCATGGCTGACTGGGACCTGAATATTACAGAACCATTATTAATGTTATCGGTAACATGTGCTTCTCTTATTATAGGATGTAGAAAATGTCCTATTCATCTATAGACAATTCTTCATTGTACTGAAATGATGTTATGAGTCAACATTATTTAACTCAATGACTTTAGTTTGATTCTCTTCATACTAATCAAATACATAACCAAACAAATTGAAACTATGCTCGCTTGAATTTGCAGTAGAATTGCTTTACATCAGAAAAAGCTGAGGTGAAAATGATCAAGGAGAGCAAAAGGTTTTTGGTGTTACTTTACACTACACGTTACAATTTTAAAGGTCTAAAAATAACCAATTAAATCAACAACAACATAAAATGTGTCTGTTTTCTATGTTGGACCACTGATTTCTCCAGATACTAACAACAAAGACTCCTTTTAATGTGTGATAATGATTATGCTATATGTCACTACAAGAAAGAGGTTCCCTATCACACCAAAAGCTCGCCAAAAAAACCACCATTTGGCACGGTTGATCGTCTCTCATTGTGGGAGTGTATGTCCTGCACCTTGCTAACCTTTCTCTTACATACCAGTGTTAAACACACACTTTTCTTTGATTCAGCCAACAGCTCTACACATACAGAGCTGCCACCACTGGGTAACGAGCACAGGTGAAGCAGTCCAGGTGAGCTTGGCAGGAGAACGCAGGCGGCTGTCTGTAGGACGTGAGACTCAGATGGGCTCTGAAGCCTCGTCTTGGCACCTCACTTCACACGGAAACACAATGTAACCCAGGTAAGGCAATAATATACAGTACACAGCATTGGCCAGGCTCCATCGTGTGTGTGATTGGCCGCAATCCTTTTTTGTAATATACAGTGGAAAAAGCTTGATCACTCATTGTTTAATTAGTGCGTGTGAAACATTATCATTCAGGGTGAGACCCGAGTCTGCAGGATCTAAATTGATTTTCTGATGAATTATTGAAAGTATATTAAAGCTTTATTGTATTCTGTTACTGTTGGTTGACGGTCTCTTAACCAACCTATCAACTTCTGCCCTTTTATTGAAGTATGACGAGACGGCATTATCTTCGTGGCCTCTGGGGTGATCTCAATAGACAAAGCTCAACTCTGTTGCTTCATAATACAAAAGTTACTAAAATACCAGCTGGTAATAAGGTTAGTCCATCATCTATTTCTAAATTAGTTGAAGGGTCAGAGTGTAAGTGAATCAAAGAACTTAACTTTCTTCCTCCGAGTACACACACATAGACACATAGATACACATGTACTCTCTATTCAACTACATCCAGAATCTTCTAGCTCTCCTGCTATGCTCTTCTCACACACATACACACACACACACACACACAGGCGCACGCATGCACACACACACACACACACACACACACACGCTCAGCAGACTCTTAACAGGCCCGAGGTCTCCTGACATAGCCTCTCCAGTGACATTTCGTCAGAGGGTGAGTGTGGCATCCCAGCCGTGTTGATGTGATTGGCTTTGTGCTTTGCTGTCGTAGTGACCGGGGGAAGATTGATCGTGGGGGCGTACGATGTGTATGTGTGTGGGTGTGTGTGTGTGTGTATGAGTGTGTGTGCACAGGAGGGTGCGCGGGGGTCTTGTAGAGAGGGGACAGCCTGGAAAGGTCAGGCTCTGAGGTGAAGCCTCTGATATTGACTCTACAAAGGTATGAGAGTCTAATACCTGTGATCCCACAGCCTCTGTGGTTTAAGCACACACACACACACACACACACACACACACACACACACACACACACACACACACACACACACACACACACACACACACAAATCACAATCACAATGAGACGTGCTATTCAAATCATAATGTTTCTCTGAGGATTACTTTGAATTTATTACAGCAATACTTGAGTATAACAAATAGCCTGAGGGCCTGGAGTAAGCAAAAGATTATTTTCCTCTGGTGTGTGTTCAGTTGTAAAAATTCAATTTGCTTGAAGAATTTCATGCTTTAACCTGCCACCAGAAAAATTTTAGAAACTTCTCTACCTACTCTGACACCATAGTGTGCCATCACGCTGTGGACTGACACTTATTATCTTACTGTGGTTTGATAGAGTAGGAGCATGTCTGTTGTGCCTTGTTTAAGAAAAACCTGTATTCATATTTCATGGCATGTCGTCGTACTTGGTGACGTATGAATGCTCACATTAGTTTGTTAACTACTGTAGTTGGCAGGCTAACTGCTTACTTTGCTAGCCAATTGGACACATGTTAGCACTAATCAGTCAAAATAGATATCTAAGTTTCCTTTTCTCTGTACTGGGCAGTTTACTTCCCTCTGGAGGGGAGTAAACTGGAGGAAAATGGTCTCAAAGGAAAAGGAGGAAATAGTCTCAAAAAAATCTCTCAGAATCTAACTGTGTTAGCAACACTGTCATAACATCTGTCAAGCAGTTTAAACTTTAGACAGAGGAGGTAAAATAAAAGTAGATGGTGCAACATTGATAATAAGCCACAACAGCTTCCTCCATTTTGGACTGTCTGGCTTAATGCTCCCTAAAAAGGTCAGCGCTGTCACACAGACGTCACGTGCTAAAGTCCACCAAAGTCAAACTCATCGCAAAACATTTTAACACAGTTTCACACCATTTTAAATGCTGGTGTGACCAGGCCGTTAAACTGCAAAGTAACTAAAGCAGTCAGATTAATTGGAGTAAAAAGTACAGTTGTCCCCTTTAAAATGTAGTAGAAATACAAAGTACAAGTACCTTAAAATTATGCTTAAGTACAGTAAATGTGGGGCACTTCATTACTTTCTACCACTGTCTTCTATTTATCCTGCATTCACACTGTGCCCCTACCTTTCTCCTTTTCATCGTTCCTTATTCTATGCGTGTTTCTACATCCTAACATTCTTTCCTTCTTTCGTCTTTGTTCACCGTTTCTCTCCTTTCCTCTCTCCTCGTCTTTCTTTCCCTCCTCTCCCTCCTCCTTTCCAACCCTCTCTCACCACCGGCTGGTGTGTTTTCTCCAGGACATTTCCTATCATTGTTCTTCAGTTTGCAGCACCATGCCTCTATGTTTCCTGCCCCGTCTCAGTCTGTGCCCGCGCCCATTCGTCTTACGGCCACCTGGCAATGCGGTCTGCCTCTCAGCATTTCCTCGTCTGATGCTGCTCGGTGGGCTCAGGTCTTTTCACTCGCTCAGCCCCGTGCTCAGGGAACCTGCCGGGCTAATTAAAGGAAAACAAACACTGTGCTTTCCACCCGCTCTCTGCAAAACACTGCTTATTAAGGAGTAAAAGTCAAACTTCATGATTCATTAAGAAGAGGAAGTCTGAGCAGACTGGACAGATCAGTGAGGCTGGAGAGCAGTGGAGAGATGGAGCGAAGGAGGAAATGGGGGAGGGTGTGGGAGTGTATGTCTCTGAGAGTGTATGCGTGTGTCTAACTTTATTTAAAGAGAGTCAAAATTCAGTCAGGGAGACTGGGATCCACCAAATGTAATTTTGGTAATAATTCCCTGCACTCAAGTGGTAGATGGTTTGTTTTAGTATAATAAGTAATTTTTTTTTTTTGATTTTTGATAGCTGACATTCTTGTATCTTCATTTCACCCCCTAACTAACCTCTCTCAGGTCTGCTGTGACTTCTTTCCTCTCTGTCTCCGATGTGAGTCTTGTAATTTCCTCTAGCAAATGTGCTGAATGAAATATTGAAGTGAGCGCTGAGAAACTATCCACACCTGTTTTAGTATAGAACAGTTATGGTATGCCTAAAAAAAGTTATGGAGACAAAACATTTTATCATGTTGCAAAGGCCCGTTGTGCAAAGTTTTCAACCCTTGCTGAAATTTGGCTTAAAGGATAGGTTTGCAATTTTTCAAGTGTGTCTTAAAGATCTGGTATTATGGCCTTTTTGGATTCATTTTTATGAATACTGACTCTATGTATTTCTATAAACATAACTGTGACATTTCATTCACCGAAAGTTGTTTAGATTTCTCTAAATCCGTCTTTCCTTGCAGCCCAGATTCCTCTCTGTCCTCCAGCAGGCTGTTTCAGAAGCTATTTACATAAAATCAGCACTATTAATGACCACTTACTCCAATTGGCTGGAGGAGTGGCCCCCACCTTTATCTCCAGCTAATCTGAATACGACCTTATGAATAATGCAAGTTCCCTTACGCTGCATCTTTACCTGGAGTAATGGCTGCAGCTGGAGACGTAGGACAGCATATAGCGCTCTATGAACCAGAGTCTGATCATGAATGGGAAGGAGATGAACTTGATATTGCACAGTTTAGTTTTCAAAAGGATGTTTCAGAACAATAAGATCGTGTCTAAGTTTCCTCATAAAGTAAAAGTCATTTTATCAAACATAGCCGGAGGTCACTAGCTTAGCTTTGGCACAGATATGTTATATTCCTTTGGCTGAGTAACAGAAAGAAACAATGTTTTAAAACTTCATCCAAAGATGGAAGATGAAAAAGTTGAAAATCCTGCGGCGTACTGAGTCTTGTTAAGCACACAGCTGTAAAATAAGCGGAACACATACACAACCACTTGCCAATAACGGAGGCAAGATTGTCTCCAAAAATTAATTTCAGCCATTCCTGACATAAATGTCCATCCTCTGGAAGGCTGTAAAGATTTTTAAGCTGCTGAACAACCAGCAACACTTCCAGTGTCCTGCTTTGCTCGTCATCCAGCTGAAATGCAAACTCTGACTACAGAAGTTACAGGAGGGGTGGGCTCATGCTAAAGCTTCCAAGCATATTTGATTTGACTTTCTGGTGTGACGTAGTAACGGGTTCTGCCTCAACACCACTAGCTCTTGAGATCCACAGTCTTCCTTCGTCTTTTTAGCGCCAAATTGCTTCTTTTTGTTACCATCCTTCCACCACAGCTCAACAGGGAAACCTGTCCGAGGATACATGAAGGGGAAACTTCATACTAAAAAGTCTGTAACTCTGGAAGATATCCACCTGATTTGAGTAACTCAGACGCCTGAAGCCTCATACAATTTAACTGTCAGATTAACTTTGGAATACATTTTTGCACAAAACAAGGACTGTGGATTTTGTCCCCCATCACTTTCATTGTAAGTGCATTTGAGGATGATCTTCTAATCGCCATTATGAAAAGGAGGAATGATTATAGTGAGCAAAACCGCTTTCAATTGTCATTTGGGCACCTGACTATAATTTTAACACAGACCTGAAAATTTGTCACACCTGTCCTTTAACTGCCACACCCAAATGCTTTCTCATAATTACATACTACATGTGTCGGATTCATCTTGTATTTAATGTTTTGAAGATTTACTTTAAAACCCGCTTGAATTCTGTTTCTTTTTTGAAAATATCTTAACAGGACTTGACGGAAAGTCATCAGTGATCCAAGCTGGTAACTGTACGTAGTCTTCCTAGGGTTGCTAAAAGTGAGTATATTTAACCCCAAAGTAGGTAGTAAGTGTGATCACAAAAGCTACCATCACTGTCCTCAGTCTGAAGGACAGTAAAAGACAGCCAGAGGTCATTGTGTTAACTGGCAGTATGTGGAGGACAGAGCCAAAAATCTGGCTCTTTGGTTGCCTGATTACCTACAGTGATGATGCTACCTGACATTATCATTGTCATTTGCTCTCAACACAGTTCAATTGCATTATTTTTAACGCCTTTAAAGCTGCAATGATTACTTTATCAATTAGTTGATCAACAGAAAATTTATCACCAACTATTTTGATAATCAATTAATTGTTTTGAGTCTTTTTTAAGGAAAAAAATGCTAAAATTCTCTGCTTCCAAGTTCTTAAATGTGAATATTGGTCAGGACAAAACAATACATTTTAGGTTGCATCTTGGGCTTTGGAAAACAGTGATTGATATTTTTCACCATTTTCTGACATTCTGTAGATCAAACAACTAAAAGATTAATCAAGGAAATAATCAAGCGATTAATTGATAATGAAAATGATTGTTAGTTGTAGCTCCAGACCTCCTCCTTTGATATTTCCACTTCAATGTCAGTAGACTGCAAGAGTATGGCTGAATTAATATTAGCAGCTGGGGTGTTACTAATGCATTGTATATTAATAAGCGACTTCAAATCAATTGAAAAAAAAAAACCCTTTTATATTCATATATATTAGGACCAATGGTTAGCTATTAACAACAAAAACTCAAATGTAAAAACTCCAAATGTAAGATGTCTCATATAATTGGAGTTTGAACTGGGATAAAGATTACAGACACACTTTGTGCATGAACGCATAAATCCCAGGGTAACTGTTTCTTGCTATTACTGACGCCATCACATAATGAAGGTTAGGACCACTGACAGCTTTTAAATAAGGTTACAGTATTGTATATTCATGTGTGTGCACACGTGTGTGAGTGCTCATGTGTGTCTATATGTATATCTATATGTATATGTGAGCTGGCATGCATGTTTACATATGTCACCAGCATTTAGGAATAACAAAGTAATGCACATATCCGCGGATGTGCCAGCTAGCGTGAGTCTTTCAGTGTGTACTGTATGTTAGAGTGTATGTGTGTGTGTGTGTGTGTGTGTGTGCCATTTCTCTTTTCTCTCCTCTCCTCCAGCTTTCCTCAGTATGATGTTTTCCTTTGGCTCTAATGAGTTCTAAGTGGCCAATACTTTCTTCTGCAGGAAACTCGTGTCAAACTAATTAACTTTTAATGAGAGGAAACCCACTGATTAGAGTGTTTTTCTTGGCAAACGAGCCTATTAATTCTGTTGGTTTGAGCAGCAGGGCCGAGGAGTCGGGTGAGAAGAAGGCCTCTCTTCAGCAGTCTGCACCGCTCTCTTTCTCTCTCCCACACACACACACACACACACACACACTTACATTCACATACACACTCAGCCCCTGCCTGAACCCCTGCTCAGTCTGTTTGGCCAGCTGCTGAGGCTTGGGCTTTTTGAGTCCACACACTCTTTTATATTTTCTATCTTTCTCTCTCTCTCTCTCTCTCTCTCTCTCTCCCACACACACACACACACACACAAACACACAATTGGCATCTCCACTCTCATTGCTGCCCAATACTGCTCTCTAGTGACTGGAAAGATTCTTGGAGATGTTCTGTGGTATTTTTTTGTCTAATTTCATGTGTGTACTAGAGTAATTTTGTGGCATAATCTTCTACACTGCCTCATTGGGGGAAAATAAGAAGGGAAACAAATTACTCTCTTTGCTGCTTTACAAATCTGCACCAATTATGATAAGATCACGCTTTATTGATCCCTGTGGGGGAAATTCAGGTGTTACTGTTGCTGAGCATGAGTCTGAATACATAAATATATATAGAATGAGACTAAAATATAAGAATAATGTAGAATAAAATAAAGAATATAATACAAAATAAAATAGAAAGTGTGTGTGTGAGAGGCTATATGTGCAAGAATAAAGTGAAGACAGTGGTAGGAGAGAGGCAACAATGTGTATGTGAGCTGTACAGTCAGTGAATCAGTCTGTAGGTGTTTGGGGTGTCTGCTGGGAGCAGTGATGTAGTGAGGTAGATTGTGAATTCATAAAACTTACAAAACAATTTGCGAGTAGTTTTAATACTTAAAGTTATGGTTCCCTGAACCTCCTTTATTCTTCCATGTTAGTTTGTTAATCGGCTAATTAAGTCATTTTTCTGCCCATAATCAGACAGAGAAGACTTACAAAATACATCTGCCATAATCATTACTGGTCCAGATGCAAACTGTATAAAATTAATCATTTCATTTATCATTTTAAATTGCATCTAACTGATGGAAGTTCATGGAAAATCATGTTGGACTGATGAAACTACAGTTAAAATCCTTCATGCAAAGATAAAGGCTACAGTGGATAAACGATAGAGCTGCAATGATTAGTTGATTAATTGATTAGTTGACTGGCAGAAAATTAATCACCAACTATTTTGATGATTGATCATTTTGAGGTTGGTTTGTTTTTTTATTCTCTTGTTCCAGCGGGACAAAACAAAACATTTTAGGTCGCATCTTGGGCTTTGGGGAAAGATGATCGCAATTTTTCACCATTTTCTGACATTTTATAAGCCAAATGACTAATCAATTTATCAAGAAAATAATTGACAGATTTATCGATGATGAAAATAATTGTTAGTTGCAGCCCTAATACGAAAGATTGATGACAGTGCGCTCAGGCAGTAGCAAGAAAAAAATTTTGACACAGTTGTCAGTTATTCCCTTTGTGAGGCAGCATGTGTCTGAATTACGCTTCCATTATAAATCCGTGTAATGTCAGACTGGCATTCACATGAGGGCAAAACATTAGGGGGCAATATTTCAATGACAGACACATTTTCATGATGGCAGTAGCTCTTTCAGCGTGACTGCGTATGTATGTGTGTGTGTGTGCGCTTCACTGGGATCAGCAGTGGGCCTATTTGACGTGTATTTTCATATCAGAGTGGGTTTAACTGCCAATAGACCACATTAGAAAGTACTAACATCTTATTACTGCGGCATTTAGATCCAGTGGGAGCGGAGCGCCGCTCTCTGCCATTCCCTGGAATCCCGAGTGGGAGGGTTTGATGTGCTGATCGGAGTGGGCCTCTCAGAACCTGGAAAATGTGTCTGTTTCATCTCTCAATTACTGTCAGGGTTTGAAGTACTGATGTTCTACCTTTATCTGTCACAATATGGCTCAAGTTTGTTGAAGTATCTGGAATAAAAAAGTCCAAAAGAGAAAGAAAGAGAGACAAGCAGGCCCGGCAGCTGGTGCTGTTTCAAAGCCTGCCCAAGCCCTTAAAGATGAAATCCATTTTGTTTCAAGTTCCGCACCCAGCTTGCCTGATGAGGGCTCTAGGGGTGAGAAGGGGGAGAGAGAGAGAGATGGAGGGACAGAGAGGGAGAGATAGAGAGAGAGAAATCTGTTTGATTTGTCAGAAGTTCTTTAATTTAATCTACAGCTGTCAGGATGCTGAGGATCCAGACCTCATCACTGCCTTTTATCTGCCTGATTTCACCCCAGGCACCAGACACTCTTCTCTAACACACATGCAGACAGACACACATGCACGCCCGCGCACACACATAGAGTGAGCGAATGAGAGAGGGATGAGAGAGGATGAACTATTCAGTTATTAAAGAACACAAAGAAAAGCCTGCAAGAGTACAAAACAAATAAAGAAGGGCATGTCATCTAGTATCTCTCAATCTATGTTGGACTCAGAGTGACGTTTCACATATTTGGTGGACTTTGTAAAACTCCAGTGTGAAGAATGAAAAAGAAGAAACAGATACTGTAGGTGAACAGTATGTGCTGCACATTCAGGTTAGATGAGTATATTTACAAATGTATGTATGGTAAGCACACACATGTACACCAGAGGATCAATGTGCGTGGCAATATACATGACATTCCTTTGCTGTCAGGATTCATCAATCATCTGATATGATATTTAGCATTACAATTGATCAATTAGATGATCAATTTAAAAATAACTGCCAACTATTTTGATAATCAACTAATCTAAGTCATTTTCAAGTTCAAGTTCTGGCTTCAAATGTAGTGATTTGCTGCTTTTTTTCTTCATATGTGAATTACGTAATAATTAGATAAGTTAATTGTTTTTAACAGTTGGTAGACCAAACAATAATCAATTAACCAGAACAAAATCGGCAGATGAATCAGCAATAAAAATAAACACTAATGATGCCCCGGAGCTTAGGGGTTTATGACGCCAACCGTACACCGCAACGTCCCCGGATCGAGTCCAGCAGGGGATCCTTGTTGCATTTCTCTCTCCCTCATTTACCATCATCTCTCTACTGTAGTAAAGGCATAAAATGCCCCCAAAAAGGAAAATAATACAATACCTGAGTTTTGGTGCAGGTACCAAAGAAATATCTTTTTAAAACTTTGCTTTGAGAATTTTTTTTACAAAATGAAGCCAAATTTGTTATTTTATTGTCGTACAAGAGCATTAAGTAATAAAAAATCTGAAAAATTATGATTTAAATTAGGAACTATCTGATTAAAGAATAAGTGAAGAAAAGTTAGAATATGTCCAGGTATTTGATGAAAACTTATAGGCTAGTACTTGTAACTTTTCAATACTTTTAATACTATTAGTATTTTTTATTCCTTCTTTACCTCTCTTTCTTGCTTCCTATCTTTAATTATGTGCATCTCTCAGCTGGCTAGAATTGGACCTGCCTCTTCACTCGGAGGTCAACTTAATGTGTGCACGCAATACACTTGAGTAGATATGCAGATTGCCTCTGTTAGCCTATATAATTTATGAAACATGAAGCTTCTTCGCTGCTGCGTAGCACCACAGCGGGCTCTTTATGAACTGATTCATCTCTTACAAACACATCAACCATATCGACTTACTGTTTACTGCATTTGCATTTGATGGCTACTTTGCAAAGCGAGGATATTGAAAAATACTGATAAACTATCTCAGTTTGAATCAGACATGAATCAGACTCTTTCATACCTCAAGAACCAACGTTGTTTTCTTGATGAAAATACTGGAGCTGCCCAAATGAATCAGAGTTGGAGGTCTGACGTGACACTCAGAGTGGCTCCACAGATAAGGGAACATTTCACGGCCAATACTGTACTGTATGTGAGCAGTGCGATGAAATAAAGGCCATTGGATGGAAGAGGTTAACAAAACATTGAATTTGTCAGTGAAGCCGCTCCAGGCTTTAGACTACAGCGTTTGTCCTCTGGTTTTTGTCTTGTCTAAGGGGTTGTTCAGGTTTACAGCTGAAACAATTAGTTGATTGAAAGATAAGTCGATTGACAGGTATTTTGATAATCGATTCACTCACATTAGCTGCTTTCAGCTTCCCAAATGTACAGATTTACTGCTTTTCTTTGCCATATATAATTGTAAATTGAACAGCTTTGGGTTTTGGACTTTAAGTTGGACAAAAGAAGTAATTTGAAGACATCAAAGTGGGCCCTATGAAATTGTGATGGACATTTTTTCTGTATTTTGTTACATTCCAAAGACGAAATGATTAATCAAAAAAAAGAAACTGGCAGATTAATATGTAATTTGTATGTATCATATACATTAATATGTATATAATAACATATTTAAAAAATGCAACTTCAGCTATACGGTGGATTTTCTCCTTGACATTCATTTGTCCTCCACAGTTGGAGGCCCATATGTTCAAAAACCACCGCTCCCCATATGTTATTTGCTAGAGTTCTGTTTTCATTTTCCTCCATTTTTGCCTCTCCACTTACTTTTTTTTTTAATATCACTGCATTTCTCCCTTGATCTAAGTCTCTCTCTGTGGTTGTATATCCACCATCAGCTTGTCCTCTCCTGGCAAAAGCTCCCATTCCCCATACTCTCTCAATCTTACACAGTGACTTACTCTCCTACACATTGTATCCACATCTTTTAAAACATCTCTCTCTCTTTCTCACACACACACACACACACCCACACATTCAGCACACGTGCAAGCATCAGACCCAGACTCATACACACACCATTCTTCTCTTTCTCTCCCATCGGGGGACCCTGTTGCAGATGGACATACACTCCTTTTGTGTTAGCTTGTGAAAGAGGAAATTAGAATTAGACACTGGGGCAGAGCCTGGCTTGCAGAAATGTGATCCTGCTGCTCTCCCTAAAGGCTTCAAATGGTCTTTTTCTTTCCTCTGTCCTCGTGAAAGTCTTGAATTGAGGAACCTGTGGATACTGGAGAGTGCTATCTTGTTATTGAATCTGAGGACTTGACAAGAAAAATAGGCTGCCTAAAGCTGCACTATGTCCAACCCCTGCCTGGAGAGATTCAGTATTTCACCAACCCTCTTCACTCCATTTTTTTCTGTCTTGGCTGCACAATATTCTTTTTTCCATAGACTGCATTTCACTTTCACCTCTCCGTTAACCTTTACTGTCAGCCATACAGAACTGGGATTACGGTAGAATTCACAGTGCATTCATAACTGTCTGGCGAATACATTATGAGATTAATTTATCATTTACCAGTACACCAGCAATTCTTTCTTAGCTACTTTACTTGTCTTCTTCATTTATGTTCTTTTGCCTCTATTCCCTTTTATATCCAACCGCTCCCTATCTGGCTGCCTCTGTCTGTAGCTCTGAGGTGAGCCTGGATGTCTCTCAGACCCCACAAGATTCTGTCATGTGTCCAAATGGCATTTCTACATTCTGTGGTCACTTTATTAGTTTCGCATACTTGTACTATGGAGGACTGATTCGCCCACAGAGCTGCAATGATGGACCTAATTTTCTAATCTTGTGCCATCAGAGGCCTTCCAAGGACTCTAAAGCCATCATACACACATGTTGCATTTTCTGTACTTTTACAGTTGTTTTTTTGTTTTTTTACAGGAGAGGAGTCAGCCTACCGTTGGATCTTCATCTTCTGTATGACTCTACGCTACGTACGCTACAGTGAATGTAGAGAAACAAAACTGATGTAACAGGTGTAAAACCGTAACCTGTGACCCATCAGATTCTGGTACTTGATTAGGATTTTCAGCCATGACAAGATGTCTTGTGTCGAGGTCTTTTTCCCCTTCTTCTTAGGGTTTAGGTAGTTAGACATTGCAGAGCTGACAGGTTGAGGTGAGAGCAAAGGCTGGGTCCACATCTCACACAAGCATGTGAGCAATGGGTTTAGTAAATGTCATGTTATTACTGAATTTGAAATTGTAATACTTTGCTACACTTCTGCAATCCCTTACACTGTTGAGTAACACATTTCTGAGAAATGCCTTGGGGCATTGCATCACTACCCAACACTGGAGGAGACTGTATTCTTCGAGGCACAGATTTAACACAAGGTAAGAAATGTTTCCTAGGAACTTGATCCATAATAGCTTTCTGCAGATTTTCTGAGGTCCATTTATGAGCAAGATCTGGAAATGAAGTCACTAGATTAAGCTACAATTGTTATCATGTTACTGGACCTGTCTTGAAGGGTTATATGTGCTTCCTTGGGTGGGTAAACTGAGTGCATGAAGGGATGATACCTGAGCTAGACTGATAATCTGCTCAATTGTACCCTACCAAAGAGGCTTTTTTGTATAGCATAACCAAATGACAATGATATAATAGACTGATATTGGCAGTGCTTAGTTGGACAATTGAGGATTTTTGCATGGCTTGCTTTGGATATCTGGAGTCTAAATTTCATTTTTTGGTGCTTATGTGCCCACTATACCATCATCTGTTCAGTTTATTGCAGCAGTCTCTGCAACTTAAACTCTGTATTTTATGTTATTTATTCTTTATTCAACCAGGAAAGCCTCACTGAGATTAAAAAAAAATATATATTTCAAGAGTATGCTGGCCAAAATTGGCAGCAATAACAATGAGTTAGAGACAAACATCAAATAACACAAAATATGCCACAAAATCTGAATCAAACAAATGAGAAATGTTGTTAAAGTACAGTATGAAAAGTTGGTTTGTGTGCTTCAGTATCTTGGGAATTATACACCAATGATTACAGTAAACCATAAGTCACTTAAGCACTTTTACCTTGTTAACCTTTAGTCAAACAATAACTGAACCTCTAAACCCAGTGTGATTAATTACAGTCACTTAAGTCAGATTACAGATGTGAGAAGTCTACCTTGAGTGGCTAGTAAGTGTATGTTTATGTATGTCACTCACTCATGGACACAGAATGTATTTTTTATCTATGACATGACAAGAGAAAGTTATAGTGGAATATACTCTTGGGTCAATAACATTACATTGGTAGTTAAAAGGTTTACATTACATTAAAAGGTTTGTTCTACTCTAAAGTGGACAAGCTTTATCTGGAGCAATGCATGATGTGATACTGCCACCTAGAGATCAAATTTGGTACATCATTTTCATCTTTCCCAGTAACTTTGACCTCACATTTAAGTCATCCAATACATGATCATACACTCAACACCACATATGAATCGTCCAATAAATATGTGGTTGATCATAAAATGATGGAAAAGAGCACAAGCAGAAAAAAGAAGAGGAATGCCAGAAAAACAGGCCCATTGGGTCTTTGTAAAGTGACTTGTAAAAGAAAACTGAATAATAGGTTATCATTTGATGTATTTCTTGAATATATTATACATGTTTCAGATAGTGTTTACGTTCAGTTTAGTGTCAGTTTGTGTTTCACACATTTTCTAAATTCCTCTGTGCTGTGTCTACTCTAAACTTAGTTTTTTCCTGTGTAAGATGAGGCAGTTGTGTGTTTAACAGTTAAGTTTATTCTGTTGTACCCTTACCTGAGCCAGTGATAAGATAAACTGTAGTTATGTAGATGTTTATGTGTAAAACTGATAAGCCATTAGAGGATAGTGTGGTTTGTCCTTAATTTAATATAGTAGTAATGTTATTTTGTGATGCTACCTGGTGCATGCTTATGTACTGTCATATATGGTCGTGAAGAAAGACTGTTCCTAGGTTAGCTGAACTTTTGACTTATGTTTCTATCTGAGGGTTGTTTGCTGACCTGTAAGGTTAGTAAACAGATGTCTTAAATTCTGTACAAGTAGTATTTAAGGGACTGGTTAAGTGCCAACCTTTCAGACAAAGAAAAGATAGCTAGGTGGTATGTATCTTTGTCTCCAGAACTATGATGCATTATACTTCTGATTGTATTATTTGATTACATTATTTCATAACCTGACAATGCTCTCTTTGTGTGTTTATTGAGTGATCAGCAATTTCCCATCACAGACTGTTCATTACTACTGTTAACATTTCTTGCGGAGTCAAAGGGGTCAATCAATATCCTTGAAGATAAGTAGGACAAGGGAGCATGGTTAGGAACTTGGTTAGGAATCTGTACTCAAGAGGCCATCCAGTGGTGGTTTTGACTTAAAGCCACAGAGCCCAGACATGGGCCATTGAATCAACTGTAAAACTAAATGCTCATTTTAGCAGTGGAGTCAGACTGGTAATATAAAGAAATATGGTATAAAAAGTAGGACACGATAACGAGTCATTTTTACCAACAAAGTTTTACCAACAAAGTCAGCTTTGTTGTACTGTTCCACTGTGGTGTAAGACAACAAACCACATAGCATTCAATTTATTAACCTTAGGATGATACTGTGACTGATTTATGTTAAAAATTAAATTAAAAAGAAACATGCACATATCATAGATTTGTGGTTCTCAATGAGGGGTCTGGGACCCCCGGGGGTGCTTAAGGGGGCTCTAGTTGTCCCTAGCAAAAAAGGCAATAATTCATTTTCATTATAATTCCATCCACAAGTAACACAATGACAGAATGTGTGACTATTTTGGTCATAGGTTTCATACACTTTCTGTAATAAAACATCCAAAAGCAAAAATCTTATCAGATGGGAGACCCTGGGACAAAATCTTGGGGGTCCGTGGTCTAATTTGTGTCAGTTTAGGGGTCCTTGACATGAAAGGTTTGGGAACTACTGGCACAGATGACTTACACAAAAATATATATGCCTCAAGCACTACAAAAGCTCTGATGTAGCTAGATAAAGAAAAGTGTTTAATATTGGAGAAACTGAACACTAAAAACCACAAGTTTATGTGCACAGCAATACTTGTATTAAACACATGACTTACACAATCTTATTTACATGTTGAAATACAAAAGAAACAGCCTACAAAAGCCTCCAGTATTGTAGGTAGTTATTAAAGCAGAACAGCACAGCTTAAAAGCTAAACAAGGATGTAGAAATTCTCCCAAGCGGCTACAGGTAGAAAACTTTCTGCACAAACAGTCTCATTCACAAATCACGCACAGTAAACAAGTGACCAAACAACCAATAAATACAAAACTGGAGAAATTGCTGATGAGTCAAAGCAGACTGTGTTTCTGCGTCTGTGTCATTGAAGACAGCAGCTTCACCACAGCAACTTCATTATACAGATAAAACAAGGTATGGTGCATATTTTAACCAAATGCAAGAGAGACATTAAATAATTAAGAAGGAAATAAGCAAGCAAACAGAAGAACAAACAAGACAGACAGGTAATTTATGTGACTCACATTTGTTGAGGTCCATTTTCTTTTCCCTCATGAAGCAGTATCCTTGTCATGAAATATCCCACTGCACTTGTTGTTGAGATGGTCGTTGTTTTTGTTGACAAAACTTCTCCTTTTTAACACTCAGTGCTAGCATGGTAGCTTAGCTGATAGCATTAGCAACAGTAACTAACGTTAGCTACTCTCCCTGGTCGGTTGTTGCATTTAGCTTAAATGAAACAAGCTGTTAGCCTTCTTTTGTTTGTTGTGAGTATAACTGGCTTCACGGTTCACGTCAGAGTTGATTATTTTCCAGAAAACTGTCATTTCACACAGTTTCACACTGTCTAAAGGCATCTGTTTGTTATGGCCGCATCTGTTTGCTTGCTACTTTTTTTTTTTTAAATTCACTTTTCCTAGCTTCTCCTTTAATAAACTTGACATGATTCATTGCCTCGACTGTTTCAGTGCTATGCCAACTTTGACCACACAGGCTGGCTGACACTGAGCTGCAGTTGCAAATCAGAGGGGCGCTGTTTCATTCATTTTCGGGAAACTCAATGAAAAGATGGGGAGACATGGCTAAGACAACTAAATAAGAAAGTGTCTGTCATGTGACAAACAAAACGAATAGATATATTTTTAATTAAAATGATAACGATAGATATTTTGGATAGTTAGGAAATCCACTGTAATTTAGGGTAGAGCCAATTAATGGGGGCCTCTATCATTTCATAATCCATTCATGGTCCACAGTAAGGTATATGGGTTATGCTGGTTCCACTGGCTATACAAGACATATTTGCTTGAGAGACTTGATGCTACTGAGTTTTTTCATTCTTGACATTTCTTCTTTTTTATGTCACCATTTCATGAATGGGAACATTTCCACACCTCTTTAAGCAGATACTGCTTTTATGTCATCAGTTCGATTGTGGAAGACACTGCTCCTGATAAATTTACATTTCTTATAAAAGGTTACTTAAAAAAAAACTATTTATAGTGAACCCTGCCACTGATGAATAAATAATACATTAAATAATAGTAGAAAGGCCTACAGAGATTTGCTCGCAAAAGTCTCAGCGGCAGATATCTTAAAACCTCTGCAAATAAAAACCAAAACTATCTTCATATAGACAACACTGAGTGGTAACGCTGACTTCCTCAGACTCCTCATGAACACTGCAGTACTGCTTAAAAACACTAGAGGGAGGCAGAAGACTGCTGTATTAAAAATAAGCTGCGTGAGTAATGCTGAAAAATGATGTGAGTTAAGACAGAGGCTTAGATAAAGGTAATATTATTATTAATCCTCCTTTGTTGTTCTCAATGAAGCACCGACATGCAGTAACTGTAAACCAGCATCACCCTTCAAAAACTCTTTAATAGCCTGTCATTTACAAATCACAGTTAAACATGCTACACATTAATTCATTATAATCCCGCCTTTTATCCTCGCCCCTGTCTCAACTGCCTCTCACTCACTGTAACCATTAACTGAGATGCTAAAAGTATTTCTGGCCATTTAAGGATGAATTAACCATTTGCCTCCGCCATGTGTCGCTGTTGTCCACATGTGTGTGCCACATCTTCCAGCCTCTACTGTAAATGCTGTTGCTTCCTTGGTCGTGACTGGACTGCTGATGGGCAGTTGACATTTGAGAGCTCCCCTTGAGATGCATGATGTAGACAGTGTAAACCCTGCTCAAATTAAGTTAAGCAGAGGCTGTTAGGCTACTGTTGAAAGTTGAATGAATTTCTATATCCTGCCTCTAATAAATCTAGGCTCACTTTTAAGATATTTTGAAAAACATCTCATATTAACCTATATGTTAGTTCGGCTGAGTGGAAAATGAAATTGAGCTGCTGTGTTTCCTTTGCATGTCAAGTTGATTGAAAACAAGCTGGAAGATTTACACTGAATTTAATGTTTTTGGTCTTCAAAATAAATGCAATACTTTTGAGTCAAGCATTCATTGCACTGGGGGTTGGAAAAGGTAATTTGAAAGGCATAACCGGAAGTGTTGTCTGATTCATTCCAGTTTGGCTCCAGTCTCAGCAGCGCGCAGGCACGCATCATCTGCACAGTGTGACTGAAGAAGTGTGTGTGTGTGTGTGTGTATGCGTGTGTGTGTGTGTGTGTAAACACAGCTCAGTCGGCTCATGGTAGAAGCGAGGAGGGCCAGCTCTGACTGCCGCAGATATCACCAGGTTGACTTGTGCGCGGTGGCCGCTCAGATGAGGAGATGGCAGCCGAATCGACCCGGAGATTCACCAAGAACCTGCTGAAACCGGGGAGCGCGGCGGAGATACGGCAGACGGCGTGCAACGCAGTCAGACACTCCGCAGTGGCGGTGAGTAAGACCCGACTGAATTGCAAAAACATGGTGGTAGTGAAAAACGCATTACCACCTGTGGGCCCAAAGCTTTTTTCTTTCCTGCTCCGGGCTTTTACGGCTGCGAGCCAAAGCTTTACAACTGGAATTAAATGTAGGCATCATCATCATCATCATCATCATCTGTCCCCCAGCCTCTGACAGACCCGCACCACTGCACCGTGGATGTGCCATTGACATTCATGTTGCATCTTTCTATGCAGTGGATGTGCAGAAGCGGCTCAGTGCAGCAATGCTGCTCAGCCTCTGTCTATTGATCCTGCAGGGGGAACAATTCAATACCCTTTTTGAATGGTTAACGCTCAGTTGGCGCAGGAATCGCCACATTTCTTTCCACTATTGGGAAAGAAGCCGCGTATTGGCTGATAATGTGGCTATAAAGTCGTCGAGCCTATCATATCCCCCCGTGGGTTGGAGTTTATTTCACTGTGGCTGGTTGAAGTGAATGAAAAATGCAGTAATAGCGGCTTGGTAGTAGGATAGTGGGATGCGGCATGACAGAGGCAGCGGTTTACATCTGCCCAGCGGTGCACAGAAACACCAGGGAAGATGGAGGGAGGGACTGGGAAGGGAAATGAATGCGACGACTGGGCTTTGATTCACGACTAGTTATATTATCAGGATATTTTAATATGGTGAAATGTGAAATGTACGCTCCAGTGGGTGTGTCACGCCTCATAACTGGGGGCTCTGATTGACACATAAGATAGTGGGAGGAGGGGTAATCCAAGAAGAAAAAAACAGCCACATTACACACAAGGAGGAGGATTTGTGTTTTGATGATGTCCTTTTGATTCATCTGACAGAGGAGGACAAATCCTCTACCTTACGTTGTGTGTGTGTGTGTGTGTGTGTGTGTGTGTCTGTGTCTGTGTCTGTGTGTCTATGTGTCCATTCTGTGGAGATTAGCATAGAGAAAGGTCACTCCACTCCAGCCTCTCTGCTGCTACTCTTCATCCTCTTCACTGTGGTGTTAGTGTGTCAGTGGGACACGGCAGAGCAGAGCGCAGAATTGATTTGAATAAAGAGGGAAAATGCAATAGTAAATCTTTCAAATGTGGTGCGCGGCCAAAGACAGGATTAAAATGGAAACGAATGAAATACAATCACAAATAAATGAAACCTGGCTTCAACGGTGTACTGAGTAAAAATTGATCAATCTCTTTGCGCAGCCAGATGTTTCTTTGCTCTGGGTCAGTTGAAAATGAACAGAATGCAACTGCTGCAAGGTTTACCTGCAGTATGCATTTATCAGAGTAACTCCAAATGGAGTAAATTGTGTTTATTGATTCCCTTATTGGATGTATAAATTGACTGGTGAGTCACCTTGTGTTAGTATAATTCGAGACACAGATACACAACATAACATTACATTACAGTATGTTGTTACCATACTGTGGGACTTGACTGCCTTGCCTAAAGGCACTGCAGCTGAAGAAATACAGTGAGTCTGTGGTTTTCAAGTAGAAAACAAAGACATGACAAGACAAAACTGATAAGCTGAAGAACGGAAGTGAGAGAGATACCTCAGCCTGAAACAAGAGGAACTTGAGCTGCCTGATGTTCAACTATTATCAGCATTATTTACATTATTAAAAGTGAACAGTTATTTTAAGGACACCGTCAAGTAGTAAATGTATGTCAGCATATTTATATCCTTCATTAAAGCCTCAGTCCATCATAGACGGTGCTGTTACTGCACAACTGTCCAACAGTTCACATTCCACATTTAAACCGGAAAAAAATGCTTTCTTGCAACATTTTTTTTGTCACTTCAAATTTATTGATACACATTTTCATCAAAAAAAAAAAAAAAACCCAAATTCTTTTGTAGACATAACCAGATGTTTTCCTGCAGATAGCGTTTCACAGTTCCCCTTCTTGAGCACAAGTGGTCAAGGGTTGTTTTGCTTCCTTAAAAACTATGATCGTGGATGACTCAGTATGATTAAAGTTTATTTAAAAATGCAAGATTTTTAGTGGATTAGACACAAATTGGATGGATAAAACTCTCTATCTTGGCATTTATAGTTTTGTAAACAACCATACAGGAATGTCTGTTTTGGCTGATCCAGTGAATTAAATACCCAACAAGTCAAGGTACTCACTTTGGTGCAAGAATCATATAAAAATCCAAAATTGCCATAATAATTGAAAAAACAAAAACAAAACATAATTGACAAATTTGTCTCATCTTATATATTGTTATATTGGCCACATCTGCACCTCTGCAGAATTTACTACAACACCAAACATTAAATAAAAAAGTGGGTTTTGTTTAAAAAGTGGGAACTGAAATAGAAACCATAACTGATACCCTTATCTGTGTCATTGTACTGTTTTTTTTTTTTTTTTTTATCTCTGTCATCTCTCAATGCGAGAGACTAGCTGGTTAGTCTTAATTCTGTCCGAAAGCTTGAAAAAGTTTCTGAATGGCTGCCTGTTGGTCACTTGATCACTGCCCACCAACACTGACCTCAGCCACAGCTCTAAACTGAAAAACTCTATAAAGGAAAAAAAGAAAATGACTTGAAGTCATTCGGTGTACAGATACAGGATGCAGAAATGTGGAGGAATGAGATGGGGAAGCTACGCTACATGTAGGAGTAAGCATGTGTGTAAATGTGTAGGTATAAGGCTTGTGTGCACAGGCTTAGGTTAAGTGGGTGTGTAAATGTCCATAGGCGTTGTGTATGCATGTGTGCGGACATTTTTGTGAGTGTGTTAATGCATGGCCTTTGTTGGTGAAAGAAACCAGGTCAGCAGAATCGGGCCCTATGGCATAACATTCAATGAAGCGTGAGCCTCTTTTTTTTTTCTCTCGCTGACCTCTGTCTCTCTTTTTTCATACTAGCCAGTTTTCCTCATTCACTTAATGTCACCCCCCTCCTCCACCATCCCCTGACTCTTCTCTCCATCTCTCCATGGCTTCACTGTTTCAGATTCTTCTATATTTGTGTTTTTCCTCTGTGTTTCTCACTGTCCCACTGCTCTGCATGGGTCCCGAGCCAGGTTAGATCAGTTTCTGTGTGATTGCGTGCATGTATTAGTGAGAATATAGCATACATGATACTGGTTAAATCCCTCCTGGTGCATGCTGAGTTTTCTTCTGCTCTGTGAAAACGATCACTGCTTTCTGACTGACTTCTCTGTTTCTCTTAGTGGTCAGCCCACCCATCCTCAAATATGAAGGCAGCATGGAAGGGTAGATAGATACAAGACGGGAGGATTTCATGGTGGTTGAATGTTGGTTTTAAAAGAAAAACACACAATATTTTGCTTCAGTGATCTTTTCCATTACGTCTTTTCTGGCCTCAATCTGGCGCTGAGCTACTATACGTCAAATAACAATGAAATAAAATATTAAAATAGATTGAAAAATGCTTAATATGTGAAATGTATGATAGTAAACATGCATGATTTATATCAAACATGCCTGAAGTACAAAAAAAATCCTCCATATTTTAGACCCATTCCTGGTGTCTGTTGGCACACTGAGTGAGGGTGTTTACTCTGACTCTCAGCGAAAGTGAGCAGCATAGTAGTGTAGACACAAGTGTCATTCTTGTTGTGACTCTGGCTGCCTGCTGGGATGAACCACATGTCATACCATGCCTCCAGGATGCCAACCACGCTAACCACACAGCCAGAGATTTGGGCCAACATGCCCACCCTGGCATCCTGCTGTAGCTCAGAGTTTATTTGCCCAGTAGAACAGGGTTGCTTGTATGCAGTCACCATCATTCGTTGCTTTGGGGGCCATATGCATGCTCATGCCTTTCCACATGGTACCCTAGTGTTTGGTGTTAAATCACCATGGTCATTTCTTCCCTCTGGCATCACATAATGCCACTCCTTACCCTTGGCATCCATGCTGCCCTTATGGTACCACTAGTGTAGCTTCATGCCTGAACACAGATTGACTATTTTTGGTGCCCAGTCTCATACACTCTCCAGGTATTTTCGAGAAATTTTCCAATTTGTTGTGCAGTCACAGAGATGACCCTGTAATTCTGTTGTCCATAATTTTAAGGTACTAACTTTTATGGATATAATACCAGTGTTTTTCCTGATTTAGCTTATTAAAGTCCAGATGAAATGGCATTTTGAGAGTATCTAACTTCGGTATCGTGATGTATCTCTGAGTGTAACAGGATAGACAGGGGGGACATAACATCGGGAGGAATTTTGATTTGAATGTTGAAAAGTGGGCATGTCATAATGAATCGCAGCTCTGTGCTGCTAAAAGTTGAAGATTGATTGATGGGTGGATGTCATGATATTATTGGTTGAAATTGGTTGGTTCAAGCCTACATAAGCACACGTCATATTTTGTTTTACAGGAAGTAAACATGATTGGATTTTGATATAGGAATACAAAGAAATATATCTTTTTTTGTGTATATTGTTAATTAGGTGTACAATATGAATGGAAATGTGATCTAAAAGGGTTAAGAAAGCATTTTTCATTTCATCTGAACTTTAACTACAAATCACTGTATACATTTCACATTGCTGCTGCTGATCATTTTCCAAAGCAAACCATAAATAAAATCGACCAATTGTTTACTGCAATCGATGACCTATTTCAAGCAAGTTTCAATCTGTGCAATGGATTTTCATATCATACTGGCTAAGACTGCAACTAACTATTATTTTCATTATATATTAATCTGATTAAAGTCTAAAAAGTGAAAAATGCCAATCACAAGTCTTGAATTTGCTTGTTTAGTCTGATTAACAGCCCAAAGCCCAAAGGTATGCAATTCACAACTATATAAGATATAATTTATATTGATATAAAACCTGAAAAGCAGCAAATCCTCACATTTGTGATGCAGGGACCAGTTAATCTTCCACTTTTGCTTGATAAATGACAGAATGATAGGCTAATTTTCTGTCACTCACAGAAATGATTATTTATCCACTTATAATGTCTATGACCATACTGGCACCAATGGTTGCCAGGAATGTACCTAAAAGCCCCCAAAACAGCAAGTACTTCCTTACCTACACATCATAAAATAATCAGTCTGTTAGTGTGATCTTCCCTGCTATATAAACTGCCTGGAAGGTAAAAACTTAAGTCTGTCAACCTAAGACTTTGGAAACATCTGACAATGATGTAAAATGCAAGTGACTTGTAGTTTATGGGCTTAAACATGGTCCTACCAATGTGGTTTACCAACCCTCTCTTGTGCCTGCTCCTGTTCTCCTAAACTAATCACCAGAGAGCTGCCTGTGTTCTTTGTCTCAGGACTAAAAGACAAAGGCACAACCATGCACTCACACTGCAATAGAGTGACTTGAAGTAGAAAAAATATTCACACTTTGGTTAAAGTTGAAATTTTTGTTTCCTTCCTGTATTCTGCACTTTTTAACATATGGTTCTTACATACTGAAGACAGTGTTCATATTTTATTGATATCCCTTTCAGCTAGTTGTCTTCTTTCTTCATCGATTATCTTAACTCATCTCATTTTATACTCCGAGAAAAAAAAAGAGGGAAGAATTTGAAGATTTGTTAAGAATTTTATCTCCTCTCCACTCCTCTTTCTAAAATACCACTACTGGGCATGTCTGTCTGTCTGGAACTAAAAATGTGTGTCAGACAGTGTGGAACAGTCATTTGTTGGTGGGGGGCACTCTGGGTAGACGTGCCCCAGTGACATGTTGCGGGTGTGTGTGGTCGTTGGGGGGGGGCATGCTGTCAGTCTGACTCTGCTCTCTCCTCATGACACATCATGTCGACTGCCTGGGGTGCATTGTGCATGACTGCTGACCTGCCTGTTTGTCCGGCATACATGACATAGAGACACGTATGTCTATAAATGTGTGGTTCTTGTGATCATTCTGAAAGTCCAACCACATAAAAACGTTGTTAGAATGCATTTGGGTTTTAGCTGCTTTCGATCTGTGTCAGTGTGGTTATTTTTCGTGATTTGACCACAGTGAGCTGCTCTATTTCAAAAAGAGAGTTGTCAGTGTCACGTTTAACAGTCGCCGGCAGCACGCAACACCAACTAATATGCTCGTCTCATGCGAGTTAGCCAGACTGATAATGCTGAAAATCAATTGTCCCACAGGACAGAAACCAGTTAGATTACCAGTAATTACTCTCCCAGCAGCCATGCCGCTGTTACCACGGCAACAGAGAAAGGTCAATTAGGATGGAATTCTAACAGGAAGCACTCCTATCACTCCTTGCATATTTCCCATCTAGTATATCTTATTTCATCTCATCTGTCACTCCTCTGTTCACATGCTCTCTCATCTACATCTTACAAGATGTCTAAGAAATCAATTTGATGGTTTGTGTAGCTGCTTACGAGCCCTCTTCAACTACTTTCTGAATGGCCACTCCATCTTTTTTTGCCCTGTATGTTTTTCTTTCTTTTATCTCTTTCTCCTTGAGGTTAGGACAGTTACTGGCTGTATTTGTTGACAGAGATCCGTACTGATCCTGATATTTCTGTCACATGTCTCTTATTACATCTGGACAGGGCAAGGTAGGACAGGACAAGAGTGGCTCTGGAGCCACAATCAAGCTTATAATTGGATCAGACGTCAACGGGCTTATCATTTTAGAGAGTCAGGCCATGAAGAGGGGAAAACCAGAGAGAAATTCAGGGAGGAAGGGTGAGAGAGAGAAGAGAGAGATTCAGTAGATCTGCTTCCCCTCCCAGAGGAGTTTGTGCTGAGGTTCTGCTGCTTATAATTTGTCCTCTCGTAAACACTCTGCCCAGTGTTTGTGTATGAGTGCGGGTGTGTGTGTGTGTATGCGGGTTTCCAATTTTATTGATCTGTGCATGTTATTAAGTACAGTATTTCCACATGTCTGAGTGTTTCATTGGCGTTAGCAGGTTCATGTTTGAGTGCGCTGTATTCATATGTCTGCACACTAGGAACTTTTCAGGTCCCCGTGGACATTCATGTAAATGCTCCAGTTCTTGCAGAAACTTGGTTTCTCAACATTCCAGGACAGACATTAGAAATGCTGCGCTGTTGTCTTTATTCCCATAGAGTCGGATATAAAGCTGCTTTACAAATCAACAGTGACATTTCCTTCCTTGCCAATACAGTTATTCTCTTACATAAGTTGGGATTTTGGAAGACATACTGCAGTTGGATTGTATAACCATATAAGTAAGACTGTGAGAGACAAGAGACTCTTCCAGCAAGAACAATCAAGAAAGGAGCGTTTGGCCCTTAACATTGCAGTGGAACTATTAAACCAGCACTTGAATGATTATCAGAGTTTCCCACAGTTTTTTTTATAGTGGACGGGGATGACCTTACATAGCACCTCAGCTAACATTGTAAAACACATATTTGAATATAGATATTAAGAACTTTTAATTAATAAAATATTCACTTTTCTGATTATAGCTAAATTATCAATGATAGATGGTACCATATGACGTTTTTCATGAGTAGGAGACACACACCATGAAAAGGATAATATTGAACTAACTCTGCGTGGGTGGCACACATTTAGATGATTTATTTTGTGTCTGTGTCACCTCTTGGGCCCAGAGTTTCACTCTTACTGATGCGTGCGATGAGTGACATACTCATCATCAAAGAGGTGCCTCACAGTCTGTACACCTTTCCGCCTCAGTTTTTGCGTATGTCATATCTTTACACTCTATGTGTGTCAAACCAGATTTTCAAAGTGTCACTTTCTGGGTGGTGTTTGCGTAAGCCCCGACAGTGTGGGACAGGATGTCATGCTCGCTCTGTCTCTTTTCTCACACCATGCATATTGTGTCTCTGAACAACTCGGCATGCAGTTTTTCATGAGAGGCCATGCTGTGCAGTTCTTCATGGCGTCTTTGTCGTGTGGTGCAAACCTAAATGTGTGTTCATATCACTTCAGAGATTTCCCCAGCAGGGTGGCACGTAACCTCAGTGCCTTTCCTTCTCTTATATTTTCACTTCTTACCTCCTCTGCTACGTTCCTTTTCTGCTTTTTTTTTTCTCACTTTGCCTTATCCATCTCTACATGAATTCCCTAATTGCCTTCCCCTCCTCATTCTTTCTCAAAATAAACTGGATTACATTCACTCGCTTCTTCAGTTCTCACTCTTGTTATTTTGAGTGAATGCTTCTAGTGTCACCGGTGTGTGTGTGTGTGTGTGTGTGTGTGTGTGTGTGTGTGTGCGTGTGTGTGCATGCAGACAAGAGAATAGAGAAAGGGATTAGGGGAGATGAATAGCTCTTTGACATTTGTTATGACTGAGCTGCAGACGACTCAGCCGCATTTGCCCGATAACAGTAGGACCGTGCACTACCAGGCCTTGGTGTGTATCTTCTCAATGACTCATTCAGAGAGCACAGAGAAATAAAAGCAGAGAGAGGAACAGAGGAAAAAAAAATTTTTTTTGAGCCTGTCACTGTCACTGGTGACACTGTCTGCTGCTGAATTCCCCCACTGTTTGAACTCTGCATGATGCTGCACAGTGATCTCAGTCGCGCATGTGTGAATTTAATAGCTGGTTGTGAGTGCAGGAAATTCTTTTTTTTCCCCCTGCAATAGCCTTGTAGTGTCAGACCGCCTGTTGTTGAATTGTAGAAGAAGACAAAAAAGTCTGTTTAGTCTAGGTAGGAAAACTGGATCGAGGAGAAGTATGTGTCTGTCTGTATGTCAGTGTTTTGTGAGAGGTCACATGAGAGGAGGAGGAGAGAGAGAGGTCCCTGGGGCTTCATGCATTGTGCCAACGTAAGTTTACAATAGGCTCTTTGGAGAGGCTTCACAGCTAGTGAACTGCTCCATTCAGACTTAGCTGACCAGGCTTTGCCTCACTGGAGCTTAACTTTTATCCTCTCTCTCCCTCTCTTTCTCTAAAGCTCTCCATCCAGCCTCACTATCCTGCCCCTACCTTAATGGACACCACCGTCCACCCGTCCATCTCGACTCTTTTCACGGCCCTCAGGGAGGGGGAGAGGGAGAGTGGGGAGGGGGGGGTCCACTTCACATACTGGACTAAGAATAGTTCACCGACTCTCTGCGAGTGAATTGCAGTGTTGTGTCTCTCCCTCACTCTACATTCCAGAGTAGGAGGCCTGAATATGCTACTGCCATTACTGTCCGACCCCCATGCCCTGCTGCCCTCGCCCTGTTGTATCCACACACACACACACACACACTCACACACATTGTGTGACAGTTATATGTGATGTGGACTTTCCCTCGTTATCTGCATCCAGTGGCTGACAGGACAAGACAAAAAGAGGAGTGATCTAATTAGTTAACAAATTGGCAGGATGTAAAGAAAATGTGTGTGTCAGATGATCCAAACCGTCCACAAAGTCTATAAATCTTGAAACAGAACTGTGTTTTTGTTACGTGGTCAAATCCTTAAACACTCTCTAAGATCTTTTTGTCCCTCCCTGCTCCGCCTGTCTAACTGCTCCCTGTCGACTTTGATCAACCCGCCTGACCTGCCGAAAATCCCTTCTGACCGTGTCCGTCCTCTTGGCCCTGGTGACAGAAGGTATAAAAGAAAGAGACAGTCACAAGCAGCTATTATTAATGTTTCACCAGCAGCACCCATACACAAAGATAAAAGCATGAGGGCACGCAGATTATTATGTCTGCAGTTGCTGTGCTCCTGTTTGAAGCAGAACAGATAGCTTTTTACTGACAGTAGCAGAGTCTTAGAGGACATAGCTGTCATAACTTGCTGCCCTCGCACTAGATAACCGGCCAAAAAAAGGCAGCAGTTTCAAGATGTGGCTGCTATCATCATACGCATTTGGTCACATGCGATGACTTTTTCTGTACTACTTAATGAAATTTATAGAGCTGCAAGTCGATTGACAGAAAATGAATCTACTATTCTAACTATTTAGATAATTAATTAATTATTTTGATTGAAAATTTTAAAGAAAAAATACAAAAATTCTCTGGTTCCAGCTTAGAAGTGAATGTTTTCTGGTTTCTGACTATCTTTGGTTTGTGGACTGTTGGTCAGGACAAAACAAACATATAGGTGATGCCTTGGGCTTTGGGAAACATTGATTGACATTTTGCCCTATTTTCTGACATTTTATAGACCAAATGACTACTTGATTAATCGAGAAAATAATCGACAGGTTTATCTTCAATGATTCATTGTTGTTAGCTGCAGCCCTAAAAGCTGCACTTGCCAACACTCTTACCATGTTAAATGTACTAGAGCTCAAATGATCAGTGGATCAATCGTGAAGTTGATCAAAAGAAAATTAATCTGCAACAATTGTGAGTCAGTTATCAAGAAAAAATGCCATATGTGAGCTGCTTCTCAGATGTAAAGATTTGGTTTTTCTCTTTGATATATCATTGCAAATTAAATATTTTTCAGTTTTAGTCTGGTTGGACAAAAGAAGCAACTTAAGGGCATTACCTTAGGCTCTGGGAAATTTTGATGGGCATTTTTCAACTATTTTATAGATTAAATAATTAATAAAAAAGTAAAAATGTTAAATTAATTGATAATAAAAATAATCACCAGTTGCAGCCTTACTCAAATTCCAATTCTCAATAATAAAATCACTGTAAACTGAGAATAGCTACAACAACCAAAAACATTAAACCAAAGGATCAAACAACCAATCTGTAACTTATCATACTACAAAGTGTTGATGGTGTATTTGATATAAATTTTAGGTCATATCATTCAGCTCTAACTAATTCTTATCTGAATTATCAGTACTCTTGAAGACGGTTCTTTGAAAGGTCACACAGTTTTTATCTGTCAAGTGGCAGCAGTTGAAACAGATTTGACGCAAAGATACCACTCATTCCACTCATCGCTTCTTCTGTCTGACACAAAGAGATGTCTTGCTGATACGTGTCTGAGAGGAAACAGCCAAAAACTCTCAGTAGCTGAAAGTCGTAAAGATGCTCAGTTTTGCATGCCTTACTGTATTCAGCCAGAAAGCTGAAAGGTGATCTGCAAAAGAAATAAAGGAGGAAAAAAGCGTGGGGCAGAGAGGGAGACATGGGAGGGATTTTAAGTCCGAAAGATAGGGGGGGGCTGGGGGGAATGGGGGAAGGGGGAAAAGGTAAGGGAGGATAATACAGTATGTATAAAAACACAGGAGGAAAAGTCTTTAGAACAGCTGCGTCCTCCGTCTAAACTGGGACCTCAGGGAGAAGGAGCAATGCTGAGTGGGCGTCTGGTAGATAGTTAGTGCTGGTGTAGAGGTTATACAGAGGTTGCATGTAGGCTTTGTGTAGGTGTCATATGTAGGCGTCATGACTGAATGATTTATTGCGAAAGAGGCATTCTAGTGGGCTTTTTCTTTACTGTGAGGGTGTAGATTTGGGGGTTGGCATAAAGCGTTATGATCTGGCTTGAACAAAACTGATGTTCATTACCGTATATCTCATAACCATAGTATCCATTGTACTGGTATGTGTTTCTGGCATGACTGCATAACAGTAAATACTGGCTTTGGTCTGATTTAGGATGAATATGGCAGGTTCAGAGCGAGGACACGTATTTCAAGCTAACAGAGTTACAGGAAACAGAAATCATTAGGGATAATTGCTTAAGGAATAGCTATGGTTTCCTAGTGTCAGTGGTCCAGACACGCAGTGGAAGTAGAATACAGGTTTTGGTATTTCAGAGTTTGATTTGGCTATTGTTAGGGAGCCAGTGAACTGTCTTATTGGTTGGAGACCTTCTCACCTGGACAGGAAACAGGAGAGGCCTAACAGCTGTGTAAATGGCTCAGATAAGATTACAGAAAAACGATGGATAGATGACAGTGCTGAGAGCGGAATTATGGCTTCTGTACTGGTATTTAGAGCCCGACCGATACTGGACTTTTGGGGCTGATACCGAAAAAATCTGTTATTGATATATCGGCCGATATTCAATAAACTTTATTGTCCAATATGATATCAGTGCAGTGAAACAGTAGACTTTACTGGGAATTTAATAATGTAAATAACTATAAATAAAATATACAGAAAGAAAAGAAAAAGGATCAAATATACATAAAATGCTGCCATATATGTAACGTTAAAAAATAAGAAAAATATCTGCGCATATCGGACAATATATATACGCCGATACCAATATATCTGGGATAGGTCAATATCGGTCGGGCTCTACTGGTATTTTTTATGTTTCTACAGCACTCTTTCCAGTAATATCAGGTTTTGATGAACAGATTAATATTGGCGAAACATCCTCTCTCAGCAGCAAAGGAACCTTTTTCTGTTTCTAATTATTGTTCTCTCTCTTGGATGGAAAACCGCCATTAAAAGGAGCCGCTCTTTTTGCTCTGCTCACTGCTTTTACTTTAAACCTCCCCTGTAGTGTGAACTGATACTTTATCTCATTAAAAAACCATCAATAGCAACATAAAAGCCCTGAATTACAGTTTAAAAGTAAACCCCTACAAACACACACAAAAAAGCTTTATTACCTCATATATTTGCAGAAAGATGGGTATTATCACAAATATTTATTGCAGATTTCATAAGAAGCCGGTGACCTCAGCCGTCTGTGCATGACTGGTGAGGCCCGGGACGGGACATGAGGGGGGCGGGGGGGGGGAGAGAACAGCGAGGAGATGTGGAGAGATGCCACGTGGGAGAGTGAATTAATGAGGCACTGGCTCTGTGACAGTAGCTGTGTGTCTTTCTGCTGCTTTTGCTGCTACGCGGTTACTGCTGCTGCTTTTCATATCTCAGTCAAGATATTTTCTCTTATGATGGATGTCTGTGTAAGTCAGAGAGTGACTTTTAGATAGAAACAGACAGGTAGACCGGTATTATTGTCCCTGTTATGTCCATTAAGTCAGTGAATAAGAATTGCTCCAAAGAGCAGATCAAGGAACGATATTGTACTTAAAACATCACAATGTTTAAGACTAGCTTGTTAGCTTTCCCTTCGTATTGTATAATGGAGGTGAACCACCCCACCTGAAACAAAGACCACCTCTACTAACATCATAAAAAACTTGGCATATTAATTCCTTGGAATAAACTCTGTTGTTGAATGTAAACCCATCTGTGATCACAGTTATTTCTTATGACTAAATTATGCAATAAAAAGAGAATAAAGGAAAAACATTGCCCATTTTACCAGTTTACAGCTGACCTCTTTATTTACACATGTTGAAGATTAAGTAAAATCTCCAGTTACTTTCCCATTGATTCCTTATCTTTAAAGGTGCTCCTCTGTCAGACTCTGTTTGATCTAATATGCTGCCTGATTGTCTCTTATGATAAAATAGGTCCTTTCAAATCCCATGGATTTAATTTTCCCATGAACCAGGCAGTTTTTTGTGTTTGTTTCGAAAAAGTGGAAATACTATCAAGAACAAAAAGTGTTCAGCAGTGCTTTAGAGGGTCGGGGTGATGGATGGACAGGAAAAAAAGGTGAGGTTCAATGTTGTTGGGGGTGGGCTGGTGAATTTAAAGGAGGTGATTGCAAGGAGAATGGAAATTTTTAACAATACCCCCCCTTTTCTCAGCAGTTGCTCCTCACCAACTTCCCCTCTCCCATATTCTCCACCTCATCCCCCCTCTCTTGCTTCCTCCCCCTGAACATCGCTCCTGCCTCAGGACTTTAGTCCTCAGTTAAAGACATTTTAATAGCTTCCTTTTCTAAACAAACCAGCAGCCAGAGGAGCAGATAGTATCTCTGGCACAGAGCGCCTCCTAGAGGCCATTTTTAAAACAAGGCAACTGTTAGACTCAAGTGTGTGGAGGCTGGAACAGAGTCAGGCACTCTCTCATTGTCCACACCGCCTGCTGTGTTGAGTTCTCAGCACTAGATGGCATTGGCAGTGTTCTGTAGCTCTCGACTCACTTCCTCATGTTACCTCCCCTGCGAAAGAGCTCATAGGTACAACTCTGACAGACATTACACACAGTCTGTTCTCCTGTCATGTCCGCAACCTGATCCATAGCATGACTGTATTACAGTAGGGTTTTAAAATCATGATTTTGATTCATACTTGTTTGCAATCACATTCTCACATGAAAGTCATTCTGCAGTTTTTGTAAAACAGGAGGATGATCTGTTGCATGAAACTGAGCGTTCCCAATTTCCCCTGTTAAGTTGTCTCAACAAACGCCAGAGCTGCTGTGCATCACATGACAGTCAGGAAACAAAAACAAATGTGTGACACAGAGAGAGAAGAGTAACACAGTCACAGAAAAACCTTTGGAGGAACAACAGATTCAAGACCAAAATGAGTCAGAATTGAGGGAAACCCCTTGAGTTCCAATGAAAATGTACTTGAATGTAGAAAGTCTTACATAAATATGTACTACCACCTGAAACACCATCACTAAATATAGTATGATGAAACAAAGGTCATGAAAACTACCAGACCGCAACATCTGTGCTTCACTATACCTGACAGGTACCATTACTAAAATGTTTTCTCCATGAATAGTGACATAAAGCCTTATCTGTTTAATTTTTATTTTATCTTGAATCATGCAGAGATCAAGTTGAGACAACCTTAGTGCGTAAGGTAGAAAGTGATTAGAACTTGTCTATCTTCCTGTTTGTGCAGGAGAGAGTGTGTTGTGGTGGTGTATCCGCAGTCTGAGGTTTTACTGAGAAAAGTAGATCAGAATGAGTTTAAGACAAAAATAACATCATGAGCAGGTTTACTTTACCTGATAGTTTGTAGCTGTTCAGAGTTCTCCTCTTAATTGTATTTTCCTTCAGATATGCTCAGTTCTTTGAATCCCCTTTTTTTTCTTCAGTACAGTCAGTGTGCTCTCTTTGTGTATGTGTGTTGGGGTGGGAGGTGGGGGCGGGGGGCTGTGTTAGAACAGGGGGGGTAGTGTAGCCAGAAAGAGGTTGACCTTGTGTCCCTCTTGTTTCTCTGTGAGTGCCAGAGGCCAAGTCGTAGTTTGCTACGAACCTAGCACCCCTGAGTGACAGCATCCTTCCTGTTGTGGTCACCATGGGAACAAGAGAGTGTTTTCCCAAGTAAACTCTGTGGAGCTATGCACCACATCAAACACCGCTGCGATGAGTCAGCCTACAGCTCTACAGGGAACCTAACTATAGCAGAGTTAACTGCTTACAGGGCAGTGTGCAGGAGTTTTAATGGACTGTGGTTTCCTACTTGGTCTAGTTGGCTAAAGCATTTGAAGTCAGTAAAATGGCTTTTGTTTGTCTTTTGTTTAAATAGTTAACCTACATGCATATGCAACATTCACACGCACACACACACATCAAACTCCTGCAAACTGCAAACCACAACTTTGTCGTCTTCAGCATTGTTCAGCAGAGTAACAGTTCTGCCTGCAACAGAGGGATTACAGAGACTGAGGCTGTGCAGCTGGAAAACATTAACTCCACAAATGGTGGCGGCACACTGCCCTATACACCCCAATGATGTCATCCTTTACAGAGGTTCAGATTTGTATGCAGCTTAACCCCGGTCACACACGGAACTACAAGTAAGCATATGTAAGGACACGTGTACTCAGACATAGGTACAAACAATTGCACAAATAGGTTCACATGCACACACAGACACTCACAAATTGTAAAACAGAGAGTAATAGCATACAGTGGCATATTTTGCAGGTCAGCTAAACATGCAAATCTATAGTCTGTCTTCATGTTTTATACTTTACATTTCACCCACGAAATAAGTTATCAGCTTATAAGATATATTGCATTGTTATAGATTAAACTATCGACAGTAAAAAAAAAATCAGCATCACCTTGACTAGCTACAAAATTAAATGCTGCTTACAGGTTAATACGCAAAAGATAATAATAAGTACTTTTTTTTAAAGTAAAACTTGCAGGACTAAAACTTGAATAATATATATAATGTTATGAAATGCATCTTTTCAATTCTAATAATTTAGCAAATTATTGAAAGGAAATTTCTCTTGACGTTAGCAGCTATTTATAAACTCAACTGTGCTCCTCTATTGTCTATTAACTACTATTCAGTTTCCTCATTCTTTCTCCTGAGGTCACAGTTGAAAGCTGTGGGTGCTTTACCAAGTGTATCAGTGAGCTCTTCCTCTATTTCCTCTTATGTTTGTCTTAAATAAATAGCCCCACATTACACTGTACTTTCCAGGTACCTTCCTAAAACAGAAAGAAACAGTGACATATTGGTTACTTTCTGGGAAACTATTTGGAAAGTTAAGTAAAAGTCCTTAAAATGAAGTATTACTAAAGGTACTTTCATTGTGGTTTGTGCATCCAATAGATCAGAAATTTGATACAGATAAAAAATAGTGAATGGGAAAGGAAACAGAAAGAGAGGGACAGAATGAAGAATTACAAGAGCAGATTATTTAGTCTCATCGTACGAGTAGTTGTTCAGCGGTTTGTGGTTTTGTCCAGGGATGTGACATTATCCTTGTATGGTTGGCTTTGTTCTCCCATTTCATTGTGTAATTTATTTATTCTCCTAACCAGCTGTAACTCAAGGACAGGTGTCCTGGGAGCTGCACTGCTGTATCATCTCTGTGTCTGCATTTTCAACCACGATGGTTGTGTTAGTTTCATCGTTCCCTTCCAGGGAAGTGTGAGCTCCTCATCACTAATTCAGCACTCACCACCTCATTCAGTGAAAATTGCCTCGGGTGTTTTGCTTTAAATTCATCTCTCCCCCTCCACTTCTCTTTTGAAAGGAGGAGAAGTGAAACAATTGAAAAAAAAAAAGGGGTACCAAAAAAACAAAATAAATGCAGTGAGGACACTATTGTAGCTTTCCCTAATTTACCCTCTGCACTGGCCCTGCGTTAAGTCTGCAGCTTTTTCTTATGGAAAACGTTTTGATTTAACTGATGAAAGTATGTTTCCATTTGACTAATTTTATGCACATTTTGTATTTGTTCATTAAATGTTAAAACTTGGCTGTGTCACAAAAGTTGGCATATTAATAAAGAGAATGTGCAATAAAGGCTGAAACAGATTTTGAATATAAGCAACAAGGCTTGCTCCTACTTCCTCCTCTTCCTTTGCTAATTCCAACAATGTAGACACAGCATCGGGATATTATTACCACCCATTGTTACTAGGCCTGCAGCTAACCATTATTTTCATTATCGATTAATCTGCTGATTATTTTTTCAATTTATTGATTAGTCATTTGGTCTATAAAATGTCCACAAATGGTGAAAAATGTCAATCACTGTTTCCCAAAAACCAAGGTGCAACCTCAAATGTCTTGTTTTGTCCTGACCAACAGTCAACAACCCAAAGATATTCCGTTTACTATCATAGAGGACCAAAGGAACCAGAAAATACTGTTTTTGAAGCTGGAACCAGAGAATTTTTGTATTTTTTTTCTTTAAAAATGACTTAAAACTATTAAGCAGTTACAATAGTTGGTGATAAATTTTCTGTCGACTAATCGATTAATCGTTGCAGGTCTAATTGTTACATGCACTCCACCAGAAACCGTCCAAAATAAAGGCTTTAAAGGGTGGCACATGAAAATGCCTCATGATGTGTCTGCACAGACATATGACTGTAAGAAAATAACATGAATGCCATCTCAGCATCAATTAAATTCCACAATTTAAGAGTTATTGGTGCTTTTTTCTTTGTGTTATCTTGCCAGTCTGTCTTGAGAATGTTTGCATTGCATCAGTTTTACTGGAAACATGCAGTGATTTGTGTAAATTTTAAAACATTTGGGTAGGAAATGGTGATATACTTTGTGTCTGGAAACAGTTTTACGGCAGGTGGAGTGAATGAGAGCTCAACACCAAACTAGCTGTGTAACATGGGAACTTTGCTGGCAAGCAGAGGGCATGTTTGTGTGGGCATATTTGCATGACTGGACCATTGTGAAATCCTGGCATCCAAACAAATGCCATCTCTGTGACTTCTGTGTGTTTTAGCTGCTGCTATCAGGCATGTCTGACTGAAGAGCCCTTAGTGAGAGGAGGCAGTGGTTTTTGGAAGCAGGGGAGGCATCGGGGACGGGGACGGACATATGAGCACTGGACATATGCACTGTCATCTCCTACTGAGTGGGGCACGTTAATATTTGTGCACTGTGTGGGAGGGAAATTACAATTCTGCATGTGTGCACATGGTTATGTGTATGTCTCTGTGTATTTGTGTTGTGCTGTTTATATTTAGCTATGTAAAACATTATAATAATGAGCATTTATGTGGGTGGTGGGTGGAATTTTCTGTCACAGTAACATGGACTCTAATGACCCTAATCATGACCTAACAACATCACCATGGTTACCTCCTACTCTCTGCAGGGGAGCTCATAGTGAGCAAATGTGTGGACCTATACATTATGTGTCACTTGATTGCAGATCTGCTGACAGTCTCTGAAAACAGTGTATACACACAGCTAAATTATATATTGTAAGTGAAATATCCCCCCAAGTGTGGGTAACTAGTCGTATGTCTTCACATTTCCCAGGCTGCATTGGGAGCTATATTTACATGTTTGAGTGTGATATAATGTACTGGAATATTCATTTATTCATTTGCTTTTTGAAATTCAACTTCAAAAATAAGTAAATAAAAACCCTGGGAAAAAAATGCTTGCAAAGATACATGTGCAGACTTTGAAGATACTTTGAAGTTTCTCTTATAGTTGCTGGATGCTGACTATGAAAAATCAGACTGTATTGAAGTCAATGGAAACATTTTCTAACTTAATTCTCACTTTCTCTACTGTGTAATTTTGAGAATCATTGTTCCACTGAGGAAATATGAAGACTTAAGGGAAACATATGTTTTGGAGAAGGCCCTTGCTGGAAGCTGGCAGTCAGTGAGGGGCTACACGTCATTCACACGCCCACCACCAACAAAGTTTATACGTTGTCTCCCAGCAATGAAATAACTAACAGCAGTGCTCTCTGAGATGCAGACGGTTTTATGGCAGAAGAATTTAATACAACTTAATGTGTTTGCTGGCAATGTGTAATGTTGCTAGTCATCAGTTATTATTTATGTCAACAGTTTTTCCTCAGTCAGCAACTTAGTTTTATTGAGAATACATAAAATGTTAACTAAAGCTAGCCAACAGTGAGACAAGTGAGAAAAAGAGCGGAAGTCAAAGTTGTCTTCAATAAAGGATTACTGCACTGTAAGTATAATTTCTTACTGTGTTGGCCACCCCATATCACACCATCACAGCTTTGGAATGATTATGGACTTCTTGTAGACCAAATCTAAAATCTGTCTTAATGTAAATGTTAAAAAAAGCATAATCATCTGTTACATACATCTGTTGTAGCTAACTGGCACTAGCTTGCTTAGCTGCTGACTAGCTTTAGTTAACATTTTATGTATTCTCAATAAAACTGAGATGCTGATGAATAAAAAATAGTTTAAGTAAATAATGTCAATCTAAACAACTCATGATGAGCAACATTAGATATTGCCAGCAAACACATTAAATTACGAATCTACTGCCTATAGCTGTTTTTTCATTGCTGAGAGACTATTTATAAACTTTTTTGCAAGGGGGGCCGTTCTGTAAAACATGTAGCTCCACCCTAATGTGTACGACATGTAGCCCTGTCCTGACTTCCAACTTGCAGTGAGTGGCGCTTGATGTTTTGGGCAGTCTTTGATTGACTGACAGGCATCTCTGTCACATTCAGTTGGCGATGTCTGTTCACTTCACCTCCTCCCCCTCAACCAAGTAAAAAATTTCTAAAAAGATCCAGGCTGAGTTTTTTGGGTGGCAAAACTAATGTTATGTCCACATTTTTTTACAATCTATGATTTGGACAACATCTGATTCAACAAGTACGACTGGCATAGAAAAAATAAGGGGGATTTTATAATGCGAAGATCTTGAAACATATGAAAACCATTTTGTTCGGAGAATGCACTTTTTTTTCTTTCACTACGGCCACACAGAGTGAAAAATGGAACATGAAGAATAAAACAAGACCAGATGTTTGTGACATGAGAGAAATTAAGAGTGGTGAAAGTGATGTTGTCACTCAAGGGACATCAAAAGTGACGTCATGGAACCGAATACTTCACGTAATTTAGTCCTGTGTCCTTGTCTGTGTGCTGAACTAAACTCAGGGGGAATTTCACATGCCAGCTCTACAGTCCTAAAACTCCACATGCACGCCTCATCTGTAAAGCCGCCCACTCCCCACTTTCCATCCTCTTTCTGTTCAATAGCCTTGCTCACCACTCCCAAACACTCTCCCCAGAGCCTCACACACATACTGCCAGCCTTGACTCCGCAACGTTAAGCTGAATTTATGTAGCAAAGTCATGCATATGCAAAAAACACATCGCAATCTCTAAACTCTCTTTAAAATATGCAACAGTTTATTTTACCAAATCAAGTCTTGAGTGTGGGATAGCGTGAGTGCACAAACCACAAATGCAAAAACACAGCCAGCAAAACTCAAACTTGAAAGGACTGGTATGACTGGGAGAAAAATTGAGAAGGAGAGTGCTGCAGAATGAAAATCAGGAAAAATTATGTAGCTTTATATGTGTGTATGTGTGTGTGTGTGTGCAGCAGCTGGTTCTGGTCAGCTGACAGCTCTTGCAGACTGTGATTTGCTTGGTGAGCTGGGCTGGGCTGAACTGTGCACAGCTGCAGTCAGTGTGTGTGTATTAGAGGAAGAGAGAGAGAGAGAGAGAGTCATGTAAGGCTGCCAGTGTGTATGCTGAGCAACAGCAACATTAGGAGCTGGAGACTGGAGCAGAGCAGCGCAGGAAAGACACAGAAAGCTTGTAAAGCAGGACTGGTAGCAGTGAAGGGGAAGGTGAAATAGGGCAAGGGAGGGTAGGATGGAGCCTCAGTTATCCGACAGGGCTTGAACATAGCACAGCACCACTGGCTGGACCAGGGCGCTGGATTGGACTGAACTTTGTCATTGATCGGCTGGGATAGACAAGAAACCTCACATACTGCTGGACGGGATCAGGCTGGACTGGGAGCCAACAACAGAGGATTATGGGTTGTTCAGCCAGTGTGGTCCTGCTCCTACGCTCAGTGGGCGGAGCGGACTGCGGTCACATGTGTTCACGACAGGACCAAATGTCACTGGATGCTGCCACGCCCACCCTAGAGGGTTATACCACTACCACCTCACCTCTGACCATCATTGTAATGGTAACCAGCACTACTCTCCATTAACTCTGCTTTTCTACCTAATGCATGTGTGGGCAGGTAGAGGGGAGTACAGTACAGTGAGTGGGTGAGGAGTAGTGGTGTGCATCATGTTTGGACGTGCATGTGTGTATGTTATTGTGTGTCAATGATGGAGACACATCTGGAGTCAAAGGATAAAAGTTCTGTTTTAGTTTTCAGTTTCAGTTTTGCTAGACTGAAGCAGAAGATGAACTTACCTCTGGCTTTCTTTGTTTCTGTTCTTTACAGCATCTCTTTAATCCCTTATCAAACATTCTCTTTCTTACTGCCGCTTTCTTTCTCTCTGTTGCTGAGGTTGATGTATGATCAACGATTGGGGCCTGATTGTTTCCCCCTCACAGCTGAGAGGCAGAGGGACGGAAATGGAGGGAGGTGAAAAGAGGGGGATGGTGGGGTCAGACATGAGGAATCTAGTTTCTGTGGGAAAAATCTGCTTTCTCTGCACATGGTCTACAGAGAAGATGATAAAAATAGCTATTCAAACAAAACCACGAATAACATGGTGGGTTTGCAGTGTTTTGTAAAGTGAATAAATGCGTGAAAGAATGAATGAGTGGATAAAGAAATCAATGAATGAATTGCATAAAACTGCGTGTGTGTTTCAACTTACTGACTTTTCAGCACAATGCTGCATGTCAGCCATCTGTTTGGTATCTGTATCCCCTAGTGTTGGCCAGCCAGATTTTTTTTTATTCCCAGGAAGACCCTGGTTTCTGTAAGCCCAGTGGAAAAAATGTTAGAGTTTTGGCAGAGTGCGATCTTTACAGTCATCCTTTCTGTTTCTCCCTCATCTGGTGCCCCTTCTTCTGGTCTCCATAGCAAACTGAGTCAAACTATCATGAGTCATGATAGTTTATGCTGTAAAAACATGTTAACCTGCAGGTTCTTGAAGAGTACAAGGGAACGAGTGGATTTATTCAGACCAGGCTGCGCTAGAAAGTACTGCACTAACTCCTTTTAGCATGAGATATGTTCATGTCAACTGCCTCCAATGTATGCCTGAAATATTCACAGTTGAAAGAATTTATGCCAAAATGCAATCATGTTGGGAAAAAAATCCTAAGTCACCTCTTTAAAAACAAAGATGGGACTTTTCTTAAAGGGCTGGTATTGTGGAAAACAAGAAAATGAGCTTTGGGATAGAGTAGAGTGATGGTGGAGGCCCTGTGCTGGTAAATTACTCAATTCTATCCCCTCAGTTTTTTTTTTAAGTTATTTGAAATTTTGAAATTCGTGGCTCAAGAACTAGTGGTTTTGAGGTGGAACCTGTTACTACTTCACACCAGAAAGTCAAATCAAATATGCTAGAAAGCTTTAGCATGAACCCACCCCTGCTGTAGTTGGAGTTTGCATATCAGCCAGATGACGAGCAAAGCAGGACACTAGTGTTGTGGGTTGTTCAGCAGCTAAAAAGTCTCTACAGCCTTCCATAGGATGGAAATTAACATCAGGAATGGCTGAAATTCATTTTTGGAGACAGTCTTCCCTCTGTTATCGGCAAGTGGTTGTCTGTGTCTTCTGCACATTTTATAGCCAACAGGCTGCTTAATGATACTCAGTAGACCACAGGACTTTCAACTTTTTCATCTGCAATTTTTGGAGTTTTAAAACATTGTTTCTTTCTGTTACTCAGCTAAAGAAATATAACATATGTGCTAAAGCTAAGCTAGTGACCTCCAGCTACGTTTGAACCCTTTCCCATTCATGATCAGACTCTGGTTCATAGAGTGCTATATACTGTCTTATGTCTCCAGCTGCAGATATTACTCCAGGTAAAGATGCAGTGTAAGGGAATTTGCATTATGCATAAGGTTGTATTCTGATTGGCTGGGGGTGAAGATGGGAGCCACGCCTCCAGCCAATTGGAGTAGGTGGTTATTAATAATGCAGACTTTATGTAAATATCTTCTGAAACAGCCTGCTGGAGGACAGAGGGGAATCTGAACTGTAAGAAAAGATGGATTTAGAGAAATCTAAACAACTTTTGGTGAATAAAATGTCACAGACATGTTTAAAGCTGGAGTGCGGGACTTTTGTCTCCCCCCTCTGGCAGTGAGAGTAATTACAAAAACACTGTCGACAAGTGCTTACGTCATAGGCTCCGACATAGCCTAGAAATGACTTATTTCACTATCAGAATTTGATCCATTTGGTCCATTAACATTTGGCAAGTCTAGAACAGGCGCATGATTAAATTATTTTATCCCCCTTCAGGTCAGTAGAGGGCTAACCAGAAGATAGCTGGTTCGGCCGGCAGAAGTCTCTGGGTGCACATTCAAACAGCCAGAGTGGGAAAGCCCTGGCTGACATGATATTTAAAAACTCTATACACTGTGAAGTACAGGCAGTGATAGGCTTTATCAGCATTGTGTGAACTCGTTTGGCAAGGGCTTGAATGTAACTGACGTACGTTTATATGTGAAAGTTACGCACTGCAGGTTTAAAATAGACTCATTTATAAATATGAGTCACAAAAGGCCATAATATCAGATCTTAGATAACAGCTGTATTCAGCAGAGCAGTTTCAGTAAAAGAGACAGTGTTGATCCCCAAAAAGTTTTTGACATCCACTTGTATCATCATTTAGATTGTCATGCTGGGAGTCAAGTTGCTGGATATTAAGTGGGTCAAGAGAAAAGAACAGCTGTGTGTCATCTGCATAAAAACTTTTGATTACCCAAAATGTGACCAAGTGACAGCTTAGAGACAGGGAATTTCCTTAGTATGGAACCTTAGGGAACTCCAAAGGTCAAATGCAGCCTGCACTAAACAGAGGATAACCAGCTGTAAATATTCATTAATAACTTTTAGAGCTGCCCCCATACTGTGGCCAGATTTAAATTTCCCATTAACTTCATTTGTGTTCATAAAACCTTAAAGCTGTTGTTATAAGAAGCTACATTCTTCAAGAACCACGGTCAAATATGTTAAATCAAGAGATGACTTTTGACCCAGACAAAACAAGGCATTTGAAGACATCACCTTTGGCTGTGGGAAATTATAACCGACATTTTTAACTATAATGTGACATTGAATATACAAAACCATTAATTGCTTAATTGAGAAAATAATTGGCACATTAATCGATAATAAAAATAATTGTTAGTTGCAGCCTTAAAGAGATGATAAAAAGGGGTTCAAACTGAAGTTTTAAACTGAGTGAGACCAGTACCATTGACTGGTTTATTCATAAATCACAGGATATAAGGTAAAACACTTTTTAAGACTTCTTTAAGACATTCGGATGTGATCATGGCTTCCATCAAGGACTCTCTAGGATACAGCAGTGTTTGAGGACAAAATTGCAGACTGTGCAAAAAAAATTAAGATATAAACCAAGACAGTTCACTTTGACAGGCTAGGGTCTAACACATGATACATCACTGGTTGTCAGGCATCCCGTAAGTACAGTATGCCAGATAGAAAGTACAGCCTTTCTATCCTTCTGTCACCCTGTCACTGACACTGTGGTCAGGGCAAAAATTTAAATTCTCCAGTCACTCCCTGACCACTGTCACTCCTCCTTGGTGTTGATGTCTTGACTCCTTACTTGAGTGACATTCGATAACGTGTTACTGGTTGGTTAATTAGTCGTCGACATGATGTGTTCATTTGGAAAACATTTGTCCATAGGGGTTGTGTATGGTCTGTATAGTGACCAACACACAGCTGAATGGACAATAGATGTGTGAAGTACAGACGACAACCACCAAAAACTATTTAGGAACAAGGCGAGAAAGTTAGAAAGATTCATGGGCTTTACACCACTAACTCAACTCACATTAAAATTGAGCCTAAAAAAGTTTTTTTCATCAGTGGAGCAACTTCTTTTAAAAGTATGAATCTCCATGAGTCCCACAGTGTCTTCCTCCAGACCCTGTATTGCTCTAATGATATAAAGCAGATGGCTTCTGTCTGGTTTCTTCTGCTGTCTCAGCTGTCTCTGTCCCCCTCTTTCTCTCTCCCTTTCTGTCTCTCTCTTACTCCCTATCAATCTTTCTCACTCCCCCATCCCTCAGTTTTTGTCACACTCTCCTCACATCTTTCCCGTAACGAGATGATAAGCCCTTAAATCTACACTCGAGAATGATGCGGGCCAGCTTGTGTACATGATGTGCGAAGAGGTGAACCTTGTGATTTCTCTCCATCTTTGTCTTTTTTTTGGCTCTCGATCTTAATTGTTTCTCAACTTAGATTTATTCCGCTCTTCTTTATTCTCCCGACTAATTCAGAGTACTCCCCCTCTTCTCCCTCTGTCTCGCTCCCTTGTTCGTGGTTATTCTGGAGGAAAGCCACGCTGTGAGCCACCAGTCTAGTGCTCTATTTGTGCCCTCCTCACAGCTGTAGTTTACCAACATCAACACCCATTCTACCTCACCCCTGCTAAGAGGGAGGGAGCGAGAAACAGGAGCGGGGGCCTGGAGGAGAGATGTTAAAAGGGATGTTTAATAGGGTGAGAACAAGGGAGCGGAGAGGAGACGGAGAGAGAATCAAAGGAAGAAGAAATAAAGGAGTGCGCTGAGGATGTTTGATGAGATGAGGAAGCGATAGAGGAGGGGAAGAGAGAGGAGGGATAGAGCCAACTGAGGCAGCTGGTGCAGAACAGAGGAAGGATGGAGGGAGGAGTGAGTGGAAGAAAAGGGAGGTTGAACTGCTGCATATTGCTGCAGACGTTAACTAGGCTTGAAGGAGCGCAGTGCTGAGAGTTATTATGATTCAATGTTTCAGATGCAAAACATCAAAGACTTATTAGCGGCTATTAAATTAGGACAGCATACAGTAGATTAAGATTAATGCATTACTTGTCCTGGTAGACTTGCAGGGCCATGTTGTTTCACTCTGCTCAGTTAAATCACAAGACATAGTGCTAACTGGAGATCCTTTCTCATTCATGTTTGTTGAATCGTACAATCTCATGAATAGCAAGATGCTAGCACACAATGACTGTATTTCACAACTTTATATTTGACACGGAATTTCTACTACATGTTGCTCCCCATCAGTTTTCTTCACAAATGTGAAATGGTTTTTGCACTCTAACCTCAGATTTGGTTATTATGTCACATTACTTGACCAAAACCAGCTGCCGTTAACTGATGTGATGCACTGCAACATTTAGCAGGACGGTTTTATTTGCTCAGTTTTTTTTTTTTTAGATATTTATCTCTGAGATTCCTGCCTCCACCCCAATACAATGGCAATTAAAGGTCCAGTGTGTAGAATTTAGTGGAATCTTGCGGAACAGGCTTGGCAGAAATGGAATATAATATTCATAAGTATGTTTTAATTAGTTTATAATCACCTGAAAATGAGAATTATTGTGTTTTTATTACCTTAGAATGATCCTTTTATATCTACATAGGGAGTGGGTCCTTTTCCACGGAGTCCGCCATGTTGCACTGCCATGTTTCTACAGTAGCTTAGAAAATCAAATCAAACTCTGGCTGTGGAGAGGACCTTTTCGTAGCAACCATAAGTTCTCCAACATGCTTGGAAGGGGAGGGGGGGAGGAGTTTTCACTTGGTTGCAATCTGCAACCTCACCGCTAGATGCCACTAAATCCTACACACTGCACCTTTAATTTGTGGTGAACACAGCTTTGAAATAACTTTTCTTTTTTTTTTAATTCAATGTTTCAGCAATGTTTCTTTTAAGAAACTGTGTCTCATATACTCTGTACAGTATGGGGATAATCAACAGACAGTGCTCTGCGGATTATTCAAAGATTATTCACCATTTACTTGAGGTGAAGTGGGCACATTTCATTTAAAAATATGGGTGAATAAAAACAAAACCTATCTGTATGGTTATACCACTAGAGGTGAGTGAGACAATATGTTGTTTTTTTATTTGATGAATTGACCCATTCAAATGAAGAACACCATTTATCTTTCCGAGTTCTCCCAAAAAGTCTACTGGTGCTGTTTCATGTAATGTATCAACAACAGGTAAACAGAAGGGCAGTATCAGAAGTTGTTTCCTCTTCTACAGATCTCTGTTCTGCTATGAGGTTTAATCTGGGGGAAGTGAGTGTCTGTGTGTGTATAGCCAAATAAATGTTAATGTTATTCTGCATTCATGTGTTAAATGTATTCATGTATTACGATGAGAACAAACATGTGTGAAGAATTCTCTTACTTTTTATTTTTTGTTGTCATGTACAGTAAGGAGGGCAAACTCACTTTAGAGCAGGAAGTTGATGGTTTGCATGGTGGCTACATGCAAGTATGTGAACATGTGTGGTCTGAGGGTGTGCTATTGATAAATTTTGTGATGTGTGTGAATGCATGATAGTGTTTAACTGTAGAGTGGGGAGTAGCCCCTTACTGTGTCTGTTTGTAATGTAGAGTGTAAGAATAATGGATCTTCTCTCCTTTCGAACCCTTGATTTGTTCAGACAGACAGTAATGCTTTAAATTGCATTCTCACACAATTGTTTTAAAGCAAAAGACACTGAGAGTCATAGAATGTGATGAACAGAAACTGAAGTGTCTGGTTGGTTGATTTCTCTTTTGGGGGATTTTCTCTCTGTCTTCGTTTGTATGTATGTGGTTGTTGTGCATGTGGTTGCGTGTGTTGAACTGTGTTCATGTGTGTTGGACATCACCTTCAACTTCCTCAACATCCACGTGCGCTGACAGACGACTCAAACCCCACTCAGTGCTAGTTCTGCTTCTGATAGAACACATGCCCGCGGTGTGTGTTTTGTTAAGCTCACTTTGAATGTAGACCGTTTTTTTTTTTCTCTTGTTAGTGGAAGTCAGCTGCGTTTTTGTTTAATACTGTAACTTTATTTAAGTCTGCTGGCAATGAGCTTCAGGAGTAAAATCACCTTCAGGAGGAAAGTAAAGAGCAAACGAGTGCGATCGGATTTCAACCGTCTGAGTATTGTATGTATTTGTATGTCTCCCTCTGTCTTTGCTGGTTATTGTCACTGCTGCATCATACTCATCAGCTCTAGTGTTAACCGACTACCACATTTACTATCTGTGCTTTACATATGTCTGCTTGCTATCAACCATAGTTGTAAGTGTGATTTATATACCTTTATCTATGGTCATGCTCTTCAGTCTCTAAACAGTGTTTTATGATGATTATTGTGCGCTTCATTTCCTCTTTTTCAACATTTGTTGGTTACAGTTTGTTGAACAAGGCTCTGTGACAGGAAAAGCCACCTAGAGAAGAATACTTTGAAGTTAACAGATTAAATAATGTATATATCACTAATGTGCACTGAGCAGAACTCACGGTACAATCTCTGAGAGATATCATCTTGTGTTGGGAAAGCCAGCCTATCCCCTGAAACACTGACGTCACATGGGTCAGAGTAGAGTCACTCTATGCGTATGAAAACCTCAAGTTTAATATATCTGCCTGCCTATCACTTTTCTATGTCATTTATATGCTTGTGTTCTAGAAAAGCAAGTTTTTTTAAAAAAAAGATTTACTCACTAATTATTAGGGCTATTACAACTACAGATTATTTCCATTATCAATATTATTAATAATATGTTAAGTATTGTTTCAATGAATTAACTAATTGTTTAGTCTGTAAGATTTTCTTGTTTTGTCCACCCAACAGTCCAATATGCAAATATATTTAATTCACAGTGATATGTTTTTAATTTTTGTCTTATTAGTTTAATTGATTCGAAAGATTAATCAGTTATTTTAATTGTTGACAATTCATTTGGCTAATTGATTAATCAACTAATGGTTAAAGCAGTATTTATTATTGAATTCTGCATGCATGTGTGCAATACTTAGTAAAAGTTGGACTGAATAAATACAAGGAAAAAACAAAATAAAACACATTGTAGATCTGGACAGAATATAAAGCAGCATACATATTTTTCAAACTGCATAAAAGTAAATATAACGGTAAATAATATATGTATTGTACGGGCAGTACAAAGGGAGAGAGCTGTCATAAAACATGCATCACTTTCAGTTGTTCTTGCTTTTGCCCCCTGCCTCCTGCCCCCCACTCCCCTGTGCTGTCTCTTGCTCATGTGCCAAGGCCTGTTCTGTTAAGGTAGCTGATAAAGGCCCCGGTCTGCACTGTATGCGTGTGAACCTAAACAGAGATCATTACTTCCTCTGTCTTCCTGACCACAGCTCTCGTTTTACTGCTGTTGCTGCTCTGCTGCTATTCTCTGAATGACAGAAGTACTTTTCCACCGTCCTAGATCTGTTGAACACATGTTGAAAATGTTGTTTTTTGTGTGACTCATTGAGTAACTTGCATAATGTTTAATTGTAGTTTTTAAATCTCTTTGAGAAAGAGAAATCAAGTCTGCAATGGATTGGTTTGTCAGAGGTACATTATCATTTTACACATTTTACTTTTGTGGTTTATACAGTCAGCGTCTAAAAAGTGGTCAGGGACATAAGCAGGTGGAGCAAGTGTTGGAAAGCTTGTCTTGTGTGCGATGTTTTCATGTTTGTGGTTATAGTGTCAGTAAGTGTTCTTGTACTGAAAGGAAATCCCACCCATATCTGGTTGTAGACCAAGATGAGTGGAAACTTTAGTATTTTTCAAGCAGGACCCTATTTTCCCATCTTTTTGTGTCTAAGTGAATGGGGACAACAAATTTGGAAACTGGTTTAGTATTGAGTGACAGAGCTTTAGCCAGCAGCCATGAAATGGGCTCCAATCAACCAACACCCTGGGGCAATAGCACCCCGTCAATGTACGTCCACTAAAAGTACTTGTTTTTGCCACTGACAGGCTTAGATTGTGACACTAAAGCTGTCTTACTATATCTGTAATATGTCACATAGTGCTTTTTCATTTCAGTTTATTTAAAACAAGTTCACAGTTGTATTGTTCTGTGAGGTGTGTCACAGTTGTTGTAGCTGTTGCTGTTCAGCTACTTCCTCCATGATTTATTTTAGGTCCTAATGATGTCATAGCAAAACGCAGGAAATGTCATGGTCATTATGTTTTTTTTCCAGAATGGTTAGATTGTGTGTTGTCTATTGCTAATTTACTGTGACCATTTCCATCTTTAAGTCCCACATTTTTAGGGGAGTATCTGCCACGGAGACTGCAAGTCATAGCATCAATCTAGTTAAATAAAAGACCACTCCATTCCTCCTCCCTTTCATTCTTGAGGACATTTTTTCAAACGTTTCACACAATACAATTCCTGAAGTTAGATGCAGATGCTACTTTTTTTGATACTCTAGTTTGGAGAATGTGAAAATGTTTTATACAGCAAATTTAACAAAATATGACACTTTTCTGTAATGTCACCGTCTGTGTTCTAATAAAGAACTTGCCTGAATAAAATAAATCTACATTTGATTTTGATTTTAAATCTGACCAAATATTTTAAGCCAACTTTCAATATTTGACACTTTTTAATACTCTATGTATCGTATCGTATCGTAATGTATCGTATCGTAACGTATCGGATTGGATCGTTTAACAGCCAAATGCATGAATACTGATCATTTATCTTTGTGTCTCTATTTGCAGCAAGAGAAGCCTAAGCTGATTGATCCACTTGACTATGAGGCTGTCATCTCTGAACTGGGGGACGAGTTGAAGGAAGACCCTCTGAGAGATCTATTCCTATTCCCTGATAATGATTTCTCGGTAAGTGTGGGCGTGTGTGTGTTTGTGGTCTCATGGTGATTCAGTGGTTAACCCAGTCAGAACAAGAAGGTTCTTGGTTTTAATCTGGGTCCTGGCTCTCTCTGTAGAGTGTATGTGTTTGTCACGTTTTTGTCCCTCAGACACACAGATCAGAGGAATTTCCCTAAATTGCCTATAGACTACAGCTGCAGCTAACAATTATGTTCATCATTGAGTTATATATCAGTTTATTTTAATTAAATGGTTAACAATTAAGTTTGTTGAACACCCATTCCTGCAGATTCCCATCTCAAGTTATCAGAGCCTGATTGGACGTTTTTGCTTTTATTAGATGGCATACCCTTGAGAGCTTATAAAAAATGAGGGAAGGAGAGAGTGAGGATGACATGCAACAAAGATATTGCAGTATATAAAGCATTGCAATTACTTTGTCAGTGTCTAAACCAGGACACAATGTGATGTGATGTCTTAAAATACCATACTTTTCTTGACCAACAGTAAAAATAATTCAAAGATATTCGATTTACAAGAATGTGACAAAGAAAAACAGCAAATTGTCACATTTATGAAGCTGTAAACAGCAATTGTTTGGCGGTTGTACATGATAAATGCATTTAATCGACTATTGATCAACTAGTTGCCTTGGCCGTTGCATGCTGTTTCTTTGTCGTTTTTACACCATTCATGCAGACATGCCCCTTTGACCCTAAATAGGAATAAGACCACTACAGATTGGCAGTCCCTGTCTGTCTTTACAATGTGTTTTATGTTGTATTAAAGTCATAAATGGCAGGTTATATTCAGGATTATTTTACAGTACAGATACAAATTATTCCAAACTCCTGCGGTTATGCTTGTGCTCTCCTAAACTCGGAGAGGCTCCTCCCAACAGTGGCAGTTAGTAGTGACGAGAACTACAGTGCAGGAGAAATCCCAAATTGAGGAAAAAAAGAGGAAAATGAAAAAAAAATCACCTCCAACATGTTTAGCAAATGAGAACATCTGTCTGTGTGTGACAGGAAACACAGAATTTTATGGGAAGTCGTCTTAATTTTCAGAAGCTGCAGCATTAACAATAAAACTGACACGTCCCAGAGTAGGAGTTGACAAATAGTGGCCCATTAAAATGATTTGGCCCCCAATTAAATTTCTGCTAAATATTTTAGGCATGTTTCAGACACATCTTCTATAGACATAGTAATATCTCGATAACAGTATTTCAATGTGTAGAGCAAACAGTTCTGTGCTTTGTTTGTAATATACAAAACTAGAAGGTTTTACTATGGACAGCGCCTAGTGCTGAAATAATGTCTAATAAACTAACCACATGAATAACAGATGAAACATAAAACTTAATTTGTATTAAATAATATGGCATCTTTTAATTTAAATACTGTCTTAGTTCATTTGTATTATTTAATCCCCCCCAAAAAATTGTATCTCTCAAACATGTTTCCAAGATCAACATATATCTTGTGTTCCATTTTTCTCCAAAGTCTTGTTTTCATTATTCATGAGAGACATAAGTGATCAAACAGATGTTTGATTAGCAAGTCTACAGGTCTTAGTTAGCTACTGTACTTGCACTGAAGCTTTGGAAATAATAATAACAAAAAAAGAAAATCAATTTAACACTGTTATAAATCTCAATTTCCCAGCAAATGTAATAATAATATTCAAACACAGGAAAAAATTGTAAACTTTTTTTTTATAAAGATCTTTATTGAAAAACTACAAATACAATATATAAAGTAATGAAGTGCAACCAGTGCCAAAGTGCAAACATTCGCTTTTCCTCCTTTGCTAATAACCAACCCGTCATAGATGCTGCCAAACATTTGCACCGTTTTTAATTTGCTTACAGTAATGATTGCAAGTAGTAAGTTGATAATTGAATAATATATTGATCTTTGCAATGCAACATGTGACACCTTCTCTCCACTCCGCCATGAATTATTCACACTGATCATGCATGTTGAGCATTGCAGTCTTTTCATTACGGTCAACTATTTATTCTGTCCAGTCACTTGTAGCTCTTTGTTCATTAGTACCTTCGTTACTCTACTAATGTGTTTCTGCAGACGCACTGCATGATGATGACCAAATTGGCAGATTATAGTAAAAGGAATCATTTGTTTTGTTGTAGTTTAAATGCACGACTGCTGGTTTCAAGCTCTGTCTGGCTACAAAACACGATATCCTCTATGATTTTCTGTGTCGCTGCAGCCTACAGTCAATTTCCATAATTGTAAGTGAAAGTAGCTTGGAGGAGTACTGCTAATGCACCAAAAGGCATTAACTAGATCTGCTTCTTTGCCAGTTGGTTAGAGAGCTCAGCGTTTCCGCCTGCTGATTGGTCAAAGTGTCACTTTTCACACTTCTTTAGCTCTGACTTGTTTTCTTTCCCTTTTTTAAACAATGACTTGGAAAATGGTTCTGTATTTCGTTCTGAATAAATGAATGTCCACCTGAAAGATTATATGTTTACTTTCTGTTTCATGGAACATGAAGTATGATCTGTAATTAAAGCTCCAGGTTTCAGTTGTAGGTCTAATCAGTACTGAGGAAGGGAACACATTAAAAGACTGGACCTGAATTATTCATCTTCACTGCAATAAAGTGGGCCAGAAACAACTTTGAGAAGAAGGAATTAATGAATATTACATTCATATTCTGATTCTAACTTTTTGTGTTTCCTCCCAAATCATTGCTCAGGAGGTGTTGATATTAGAGCCTGAGCTATACAGCATTTTTTATGCCAATACCAATATTGATATTTGAGGGTTTAAAAAATCATAACATGAATAAACATTTTTGATAAGGTTCCCTTACATTTTTTAAAGTTTTGTTTGCAAGAAATGTTCTAAACAGGAAATAAAGTGGTCACACCTCTCTGGTTGACACTAACTATAGAATGGTGACACTTTAAAAACCTGTCTTTGGCATTTCTGTGCTTCAGTTTCCTGTCTTTCGTTAGCTTACATATACACATATATATCTGCTAGAAGCTAATATATGATACATTAAAACAACTGAAAAGTGGATGAGGTAGAGCCGCATCTCTTTCTTTATATATATTAACTCAACTTTATTTGTATAGCACTTTACACACAACACAGTTGATCCAAAGTGCGTTATAGCATACAAAGCAAAACAAAATAACGGAGATGAAAAGAGAGAAGAGAAAAGTAAGAATAAAAACAGAGTGAAGATTATCATAATAATAAGAACATGGTCATACAAAGCACATAGAGACAACACAGACCTACAAAGACTTAAGCTGGTTATTTATGCACAGTTGAAGCCTAACAAGTACAAGTGAGTTTGAAGTTGTCTCTTGAAATTCTCAATATCAGGACTCCTTGGAGTACAATATTGCACTTACTGTGTAACATGGTTGTTTAGGTAGTGTTGATTTCCTATACCTATCCTATCAGTAATCAGAATATTTCCCATATTGTTAAGCAGTGTTACTGAGCCACCCAGTTCCTGACACATCCTCTTGTAATCAGAAGGTTATTGTTTTATTTCATGCATTATTTTTTTTATGTGGATGCTCTTTGTTTCAGATTAGGTGGCCTATCTCTGCTATAAAACATGTAAAAAGCTTTGTGTGTGTTTTCGCTGTCATATTAACTCTTCTCCTCTATCCCTTTTATCCCTGCAGGTGTCCACGGTGCCTCAGGAGAGACGGACTCTCAAGTCAACTGTTCCTGAGGGGGCAGAGCTACAGGCTGAATGTCTGCTGGTCAGACAGGTGAGGTGTACTGTGTTTGTGTGTGTTTGTGTGTGTGCATGCCCACGTATGAGAGTGTGCACATGACTTAAGAGTGAGATTTGGAGTGAAAAAGATTTCAGTTGGTGGTGGTGGTGGTGGTGGTTGTTAGGTTTGTCAGTTTAGGCAGTTATTAATATAGGACATCCTGATACCGGTGGAGTGGTTTCACCATGCCTCCGTCATACCTCTAAAATAAACCAGATGTGTGTGCATATCTAAATGTGTGTTTGTGTGTAGGCTAGCTCTATCAGGGCTCATTTCAGATCGACCAGCCATAATCTTAAAGGCTCAGTGAAGAAATAATATCCGTGTAGACGGAAACTCCCCAGACAGTACTGTCACAGCTCACTGGAGACTAGTGTGTATGTCTGACTCTGTGTATGTGTGCTGGCCTGTCTCAGGTTGATATTGTAGCTGATAATGTGTTTGGTCTGTTTATACTTTGTGACTTTGTTAACAAAAGATGAAGATCTCTCCAAACAAATGGATGAAACAGAATTGCGACACGCCATTCAACAAGCAGACAGAGGAGAGGATGTGAAACTGCCTTGCTGAGTTTATATCTTCTGTGTGTGTGTGTGTGTGTGTGTGTGTGTGTGTGTGTGTGTGTGTGTGTGTGTGTGTGTGCGTGTGTGTGTGTGTGTATGTGTGTGTGTGTGTGTGTGTGTGTGTAAGAGAGAGAGGGAGAGACAGTTAAAACTTACAGTTCTTGTCCTATAAGAGTACTATTTCAACACATAAGACAAACAAATCTCATGGATTGAAATCCATCTATAAAGATGTAAAGATATCTTTTTTTGCAGATTCCTCGGGGACAGAGTGTTAATTCAGTTCCTTTCATAATTTAAATAATCTAATGATGAATCCCAGCCAGCAGATTAGTAACTAGGCCTCAGGAGATCTGATGTCTGACACTCCCTGTTTCTACTGTAATATAGCTTTCTTCAGTGACTGTAAATATTTCAACTACTTCAGGTCAAGGTTTCCCACAGAGGACATCATTTTAGAAACTTAATATTTAATCATATTCATCTTAAACTCCTCCCGCTCCTCCAGGCCTGCAAGTATTACAACTCTGAACTAAATGTGGTCGAGTTCAAGTATGATGACTACGCTGGAGACTACCGCCTGCTGCCCAGGTAATACACTTTTGACAATCACCCTGTGTACAGTTTCTGATGTTGAATAGGATCTAACCTGAACCAGCTGAAATGTGTCATAAGTTATCTAAAGCTGTCAAAAACCAAAAGTTGGCTTCAAGTTCACTAGTTTGTGATTTCAGTTTTGTCAGTTTTTCTATTTTAAACAGTTTTTGGCTTCTTTTACCCCACAGAAATAGTGTTTTGTAGAAAAATATGTTTATATTTCTAACAGTAAGCTATTGAAAAAGTACCTTTTTGATATGGGTACCAAAAACTTAGTATCGGTATTGCAAATTTTCAAGCAAAAGCCAGCCCTAGGCTCTTATAGGTGTTTCCTTTAACTGCCTTAGAGCATGGTTTTATCCATGTGGAGATGTTTTATTCTCTACATTATTTTTCAATGTATGATGATATGGAAATTTTTTAAAAACGTGGATTCAGAATTGTTTGACTTTCTGACTTGATTAAAGACACGCTGGATTTCTTCCTCATAAACAACCAGACCCAGAAGTAGCAGCTAACATCAAGCATAACCACAATTTGTTACACTGATGTGGGAGGTCATTAACAACAACAAGATGGTTACTGGTGTTGAGTGAAAGACAAGAAGGAGGACATTCCACTCCAACAAATGTCAACTTTCAGAACTCCCTCAATCCCCTTTTTAAATGTCAATCATTTAGTCAGATAATGATCCAGACAGTCAGTCATTCAGTCATCAGGCTGTCAGTCAACTAGGGTTTTGTCAGTCCCAGTGAGACTGACCCAGCACAGCCCTGCTGTTACTGCTCTCAACCACAGGAATGTCCTTCTTCTGTCCCATGGGTTGCCACTGTATTCTTTCAGTCAGTTCACATGACCTATGAACTGACATCCAGGATGTGCTTTAAAGTAAGATGGAACTTAAACAGAAGTTGGAGCACAATTATGCCAAGATATTACTCCATAAAGTTAATTTATCCTCTGACATTTTCAGCATTACATCACTTGTTTATTAAGCTAACAAGCTAACCACACATTAACTATATGCTCACAGATCTGTAGAACATGTTCAAGTGAATTAGACCAGGGAAACCATAGTACAATGAGAATCTGCAGCTTCTTGTTGGTACCGCTATGATTTGAGTGGAGTGATCTTCATCTGTGCAGGCCAATATAAGCATTCCTGGGTCAGTGGCCAGCCCACAATCACTTGAAATCTTCTAAACATAGTCCCCTTAAGAGATTATTTCAGACAGCTTTTACGACTGTGTGACTTTTAGCAATGGGTGGTTCCAGTGTTATCCTGCACAGACTGCAGCCTAGTTGTCTGCAGCTCACAGCACACACATAAAGGCATTTTATCCAATGGCTCACATACAAAGATGGGTCGGACTGTGAAATCAGTGGAGCAGGACTGAGCGAGGGCCACCTATTGTTGACTCTTGACAGAGAATGATGAGGCAGAGTCAGCCACCCACAGTCACTTGCAACACTCAAATAGAGTAGATTAATTAAATTCCTGAAATCATTTTCTCTTTCCATAAGTATATTTCATTTGAAGAGTTCCACGTTTTTCTCAGTATCTTTCTCTCCTTTCCCCATTTCTTTACAGGAAACTATACAAAGCAGAGAAGCTGCCATCCCATTCTTTTGAGATTGACTATGAGGACATGGACAAGGATGAGGTCAGTGATGACCATCTTCTGACAAATGCTTTTTAGAGAATGCATTACATACTGGATACATCCTGGGTCTCATGTTTAAATTGGTTTATGGTAGCCTTAAAGCTGTTAAAATATACTCTGAAAGAGCAGTTAGCTCATTACAGGTCAGTGGGACATTGTTTATGAACATAATTTAACTGACAAACAGTCATTGTTGGATAGAGCGAGTCTAGAAAATCTCCTTTTCTCTATTGATCATCTGCTTCTCTGTGTCAGAGGGCTAAATGGCAAGCTAATGTATCTGTAACTTACCGTATTTATGTTTTTACAGGATACCACCTCCCTGTCCTCATCCAAAGGAGGTGGGGGAGGCGGTGGAGGAGGAGGAGGAGGGGGAGGGATCGGTGTGTTTCGGTCAGGCTGGCTATACAAAGGGAACTTTAACAGCACCGTCAACAATAGTATCACTGTGCGGGTGAGAAAATGTCTGATGCTCTTCCTTTTCATGCACACACACACACACACACACTTTTTCTGTCTTGCCTCTCCACCATTATCATGAGATCTTCCCCTGTTCTCACCTGAAATGTTTTACCTTGCTCTCTGACCTTGTAAACTTAGTTTGACTTGAAATTCAACTCCTGTTGATAACATATTTTGCCCAGAATGATCTTAGTTTCTCCTATTACATTACTGGAAAATATATTTGAAGATCACTTTTTATGTTTTTTTAAAAATTACTTTTTATAAAATAATTAGTCGCCTATGACTTTGTCTCTGAGCCAGACTATTTGAACTTTATTTGAACCTTTCTGGACTTTATTCCTGTCTGCACAGTCATTCAAGAGGAGATACTTTCAGCTAACCCAACTGACAGACAACTCCTACATCATGAACTTCTACAAAGATGAAAAGATATCCAAGGAACCCAAAGGGTGCATTTTCCTTGACTCATGTACTGGTGTGGTGCAGGTAGGTTTTAAAGCACTCATATGAGCAAACAACCACATAACACAAATTTCAAACTTCTTTTTGCCACAGCCTACCTGGTGTAAAAAATTTATATATAAACTGTATTTTAACCATATATAGACTTTATGTTTATATTAGGAGACAGATGCAAAGGTCCAAGTTAGCCATGTTAGCAGACTCTTTATAGACGAATTTCAGTAGCAGGACAAAGTAAAATGAAGAAAAATTGCAATGTAACTGAATATTTCTGATCTTGTACGGGGAGACACTGTAGTATATAATTGTACTGCATGATGACACTACATGCCCAGGTCATGATATTGTTGGGCTGCTGTTAAGGGGTGGTTTGGGTTTGAGCTAATGTAAGTTACCCAGTGACAAACTTATGGATGTCATTCTTACTCTGTCATTCATGCAGTTTATGTCCATATAAGAAGTTTGAAGATACAATTGTCTGGCTTAATTTAATTGCTGATGTAAATGGGATCAAGTTAGGCTCTTCTCAAAGGAACAGCAAGGAACATACATGGTTAAAAGTCCTCCAAACATGGAGGTCACATTTAAAAACAAACAAACAAACAAAAGTTAAATTTAGAAGAAGTGACATTATACCAAACTTCGATACAACTTCCTGTTTACAAGTACCAACAGCCATTTTGTAATAAGTTCCGAACCATAACATTGTTGTTAGGATTATATAAAATAAAATGTATAAAGTGTGTTTTTCCTGTTTTTGAGAGGAGCTTAATTGATCCAATAAACATCCCGAAACCATAATTTCATCCAACCATCCATTCATCCCCCTAAAGAATAACCGTCTAAGGAAGCATGCTTTTGAGCTGAAGATGAACGAGGTTACGTACTTCGTGCTGGCCGCGGAGAGTGAGCAGGACATGGAGGAGTGGATCAGCACGCTAAACCGCATCTTACAGATCAGTCCCCATGACGGGCCCGCTCAGGACCGCAAGAGTCTGGACCTCACCGACCATCGCCAGGGTGAGAATGTTTCTGTTTCTGATGGATATAAAAATAAGAAACTGAAAAATAGCTGGCAAGAGCAAAGTGGATGGATACATAAATGGTAATAAAGAAAAGAAAGGGAAGTTTTAAAAGAGGCAAAGAACATTTTAGCATAATTCCAAAACATGGATAAAACATGTTCTTAAAAGAGACATGATTTCATGCTTAGTTTCAGCAAAATTGTAACCATTTCTTCTCTTTCTGACTTTAACTACTTTAATAAGATAATTACTGCCATCTTGCCATGGGGAATTTCTACTGGGTTGGGCTCGATCCATAACATAACCATCAGGAAATGTGACCTGACACCAACCAGGGACTCCACCTTGGTTTAGTACATCATACCTTGTTATTAACAAAAAACTTTACATGGAAGTAAAATCCATAATAGTCTGTGAGAGCCTGGAACATAACACACACTGACGGAGCTCTGAGAATTGGCCCCAGTGAAATGTGATGGAATGATGTAATAGCCTCAGCTGTCACGGCTCTGTGGTCTGTTAGCATGCCTCTAAATCAGACTGCGAGTGCATGGTGACCTTCCATTAATGAGCCATTTTGTTCAGCGTGGCCTTTGGGAAGAATTGCTCCAGGCACATGAAGGTTTTATTTCTGCAGATGCTTGCCTGCCTTATTATCCATAAATACCACAGATGGAGTCATACTTTATTCTGCTATGGATATATGTCCACTGACTCCAGTTAGTGTGTGTTTAGTGTACTGCTGAACCTATTTTAGAAAATGTTATATGATCTTTAACTTATGGGGAAATTGACTGTATAGATAAACTTTCCCATCCACTCAGTATTGGCAGTCATCATTCATACACAGATGTCAGTCTCTGGAGTCCTGATTGTGCTTGTTCCCCCTCCAGATGTGTTTGACCTGTCGTTGAGTGACTGCTGTTTGCAGGAGAATGAAGATACAACAGAGAAAGGCATCAATCCGGAGTTAGCAAAGGTTTGCTACACTTGTAGTTCTTCTTTTTCAAACAATGATATAACTCTCCTGCTGCTCCCTGCACTTAGCATTTTCATAATTAACTGTACATGCATGTGCAGCACAACTGTCAGTGTCTACTTAAAGGCACGCTGTGGAGGTTTTGGCCACTGGTGTCACTATGGAGCAATGTTTTGATTAGCGCGTCCCAATTTTGTTCACTTTACTGGTACATACATGAGGATGCACATTCCTGACAATTGTTTCACGCTTCCAGTGATCAAAAGTTGGTGGCAGTAATGTGCCAAAAAAATTTGAAATAGTAATATGCCAACGAAAATAGAGGAAGAAGAGGACTGCTGGATGCAAATATGGCTGTAAATAGTGCAAAATACTCAAAATATTCCCCAAAACGGCTTTGTAAATGTTTTATGAAGAAGGAAATGCATCAGAGTGTTTGTTAGGCCTCAAAAATATGCACAATGCATTTTTGCAAAAAAACACAGAACGTTTAATTGAATTGTCTTTGTTTTCAAAAGAACTCCACAGTAAAGCTTAAGTCCAAGTCATCAGTTTAAGACTTATATATACTGATTTGAAAACTCAAACATGTCTCTATTCAAATTCTCTCTTCTAAAAAAAAAACAAAACTGGAAACTGTTCTTACTGTTTTTACTGATATCATAATTTATAATAGGCTATTTTTCTTTCCATCTTTCGTGTCATCTCTCCTTCTACAGTTTATCTCTGAGACAGATGAGGGAATTCGCTCTGCCAGGAGAGAAGAGAGGTTAAATCTGTTCTCACTCGACCCTGACACTCCTGTAAGTATAAAGGGTGTAGCTCTACACTTGTCTGTATAAGTGCATTGATTTTCTGCTTTGTTTTATCTTTTATATGACTTGAATAATGTTTTGACTTCATGCATGGTTCTACTTGCAGTCTTCAGTTTGTGTTTGTCATGAGGCTGTAGTTTTAACCAGATCTCATCAGTAAAATAGATTCTTCTCAATAACCCCGCCTCCCTAAAATAAAATAAAGTAAACAATGCCTCTGAGTAACAAACTGCGTTTCACCAACCACAGGTTCTGAGGAGCCCACGGACGGAACATTTGTCAACTGAAAACACACCAGTGCGTCCATTTGAGGAGAAGCTAGGCAAAAGGGTTATGATAACCTGCCGCTCCCTTAACCTCATGCTGCAGGGCTGCGTCAACGAGACTGAAACTGGACCAGTCACAAATGTGAGGATTAGAAACACCCTGAAAAAACATATACCTTTTACACTTTAAGACAGTTATTCAAACATGCTTCAATGTTAACTTTTGCATTAATACATCTGGGAAATAAGCGGTGATGACTCTCATATCTGCAACACACATCTCTAGCTGCTAAATGTTTTTTTCTGTACACATCCAGTGTGGTATTTCTTAGTGTCACTTCCCTGTGAGATATAAAAATATCCCTTCTACAGTAGGTACACATCAAAGGCAGTAGAGAAAGGAACTCATTCAGTGTTCTGAAAGCATGTCAAATAAGCTTTTTTGCTGAGTGATTGTTTGAGGAACTGCTTCTTGAGTTACTGTAAATGTACAAAGAATGACTGAGTTTAATATGTTCCACCAGATTGAGCCCTTCTTCGTCTCGTTGGCTCTGCTGGATGTTCGAGAGGGGAGAAAGGTATCCGCAGACTTCCATGTAGACCTCAACCACGAGGCAGTGCATCAGATGCTCGGAGGCTGCGGTAACGGGACAGGTGGTCCAGGGACGGGGGTTGGAGGTCAGGAGAATGGCCTGTGCTCTCCTGCAGAGAAGAAGCCGGGAGACTGTTACCTCAGCCTGGACCTGGACCACTGGTTATGCTTTCCCAAACAGGTACAAGACTCCTACAGTATGTTTTCTTGATGTACAATTATTTTGTGATATTTGAACACAGTGTTGGATCAAATCAAAAATAACTCTTAATGTGACTTTCCAACGCTATCCATGCAGGCCATTTTCTCAGTGACCAACCCCCACACAGACATAGTGATGGTGGCCAGAGTGGAAAAGGTGCTGATGGGAAACATTGCTTTTGGGACTGAACCTTATATCAAAAACACAGACTCCAGCAAGGTCAGAGAGTCATTTTTTCATTGCTTTGTCATTCTCACTGTCAGTTTAGCATCAACATTTACACTGCTTAGTATGATTCAATGTCTTGATTTTTTTTTTGTCATTAACCAATAACAGAGCTAAGTCTTTTACTGTATATTGCCTTATTTCTTGTAACAAGCTGGAAATAATGGCTCATGAGACATACTGTTTGGTGTTTTACTGTAAGGGAAATACTTAAATCTATTCTAACAGTTTAATGCATGACATTGACAAAATGGTTTTCCTGTAAGGCCAGGGTTTATCTTCATCACTGAATGCCAGTTGGGTCAGAGAGTTTGGAAATTAGGTTTTTCCTAGATCCTATCCAAGACATTTCCTGGTTTCCCTACTGGCTATGCTCCATGTCGTCCTTGTTTAAATGGCTAAGTGAATCACCAGACATCCAACCTGCTGCCAGAGTTACTGTATTAAACAAACTCTGATTTAGTCTGTCACTGTCTAGGTCATCTAGAATTTAAGGTTGATCACATCCCATTTAATTTAATTTAATAGAATAATGTGGCTATATTCTAACATTTCCTTCTGTCCTCTGTTTCTGTTTTGTACAGACTGTTCAGAAGATTTTGAAATCCAACAAACAGTTCTGTAGTAAACTGGGAAAGTACCGGATGCCGTTTGCCTGGTCCGTCAGGTCAGTGCCACTGATGAGAAGCTCCGGTTTCTACATCTTTCTCTTGATGCTGTTATCCTCATTGGACTTAATGCATAACCAACACCAGTAGCTCATGTCTCTTTCTATCTATTATAGGTCAGTATTTAAGGACAACCATGGGTCACTGGACCGAGAGTCTCGTTTCTCACCCCTCTTCAAACAGGAGAGCAACAAGATTTCCACAGATGACCTGATTAAGCTGGTGACTGAGTACAGAAGGTAAGACGTTGTGAAGGCTTTATCAGTAAAGTAGGTCAGTAGACTTCTCCGAGACAGGATAAAAAGTTCTTAAAATATTTTATTGTAACTTTTTTTTATGCAGGGCTGAGAAGACCAGCAAACTGCAGACTATTCCTGGGACTCTGGACATCTCAGTCGACCCTATTCCACTGGAGCATCCTAGTACGATCTCTTTCTCTCTGTCTGTGTTTGTGCCTCATTCTCCCCTTTTACCTGTATTTCTCATGTGTTTGAAACCCTTTCTTCTCTGTGCTTTTAGACTGTGTGACATCCTCTTATGTACCAGTGAAGCCCTTTGAGGAGCTGAGCAAATACCAGCCTACGGTGGAGGTGGAGGAGTTTGTTCAGGACACCACAAAGTTCACCCAGCCGCACCGTGTCTACAGAAACCACATCTACGTCTACCCTAAACACCTCAAATATGACAGTCAGAAGAGCTTCGCTAAGGTATAGAACAGTAGTTTTACTAAGAAAGCATCATTTAAGAGGAGCATGAGCTAATGTTGTAACAAGGTTGCAACATAACTCTTGTTTTTTGCATACTTCATATATTTTATTGCTCACTGTTTTTGCTATGTGGGCAATTATTAATGTTACAATGGTGCTCTTGTTCGCAGGCTCGTAACCTTGCAGTCTATGTGGAGTTCCGCAGCTCAGACGAAGAAGTTGCCAAACCTTTAAAGGTAGCATGCTATCCAAAAACATGCTGATGCGACATTTATTGGTTTTTATATGATTTAGTGTTCTCTAGTTTAGCCCTTTGTGTCATGGGGAAATGGCTGAACATGATTTTTTATTTTGCTAATTTTCTATTCTCTCTTCTATTGTTATTTTTCTAGTGCATCTATGGCAAGCCAGGAGGCCCAGTCTTCACCTCAACAGCCTGTTCAACAGTCCTGCATCACTCTCAGAACCCCGACTTCTATGATGAGGTGAGGACAATAGACTTGACTTGAGAAACTGACTGTTGATTGACTTTAGCTTCAGCAGCCTTTAGCAAGACCATGTCTTCAGCTAATTTGTGTAATATAACCTATTACATGCTGCTGTGTCCACAGGTGAAGATTGAGCTTCCTACCCAACTTCATGAAAAGCACCATCTTCTTTTCTCCTTTTACCACGTCACCTGTGACATCAATGCTAAGACAAATGCTAAGAGGAAAGAAGCCCTGGAGACCCCAGGTGAGCTGGTGGTAGATCTGGAGCTATAATTTAGTGTAACATTTATTATGTAGAAGGTTATGTTATGATATGTCTTTTCCACTATTCAGTATCCTTAGTTTTGTATGTGTCTGCATCGTTCTTTAGTTGGGTACTCTTGGCTGCCACTCCTCAAAGAAGGTCGTCTGTCATCTCAAGAGTTCAACATCTCTGTCTCCTGTAACCTGCCGCCTGGATACCTGGCCATCAAGGAAGCCAGCAACACCAAGGTGGGAGGGTGTATGAATATTAGAAATACTGATGAATAATAAAAGCATTCATTTTGTGAGAGAAGATGAGTAATAAGAATTACTTCCTGTGATAAATGGACTGCTAGAAGAGATGGGACATGGAACATTGGCTGGTGGCTTTCTTATTGTGCTGTCTGGTGTTGATGTGTCCCCTTTATTTTATAGAATGGAGCAGATGTGAAATGGGTCGATGGGGCAAAAGCCATCTTCAAAGTGTCCACCAATGTTGTCTCCACAGTATACACTCAGGTAAGAACATCTGGCTTTCCCTTCGCTTTCTGTTTTTTGTTTTTACTGGTTTACCGACCCTGTGATGGACTGGGGATGTGTCCAAGATACTGTATGGGATAGGTTAGCCTTAAATGACCCCGACCAGGATAAGTGATATAGAAAATGGAAGGATGGGTGGCTTTCTACATATTGTTTCAGCCACTGAATCCTTGGAAAATGAGCCAGAATGATGACATGCTCTGTTAAGGTTAGCTTTAAATAAACACTTCATCCCAAAATGAAAATGCTGGCCATACGTTATCTGAGCTGTTGTGAGCTTTCTCTAACTGATACTGATACTGTATGGGATAGGTTAGCCTTAAATGACCCCGACCAGGATAAGTGATATAGAAAATGGAAGGATGGGTGGCTTTCTACATATTGTTTCAGCCACTGAATCCTTGGAAAATGAGCCAGAATGATGACATGCTCTGTTAAGGTTAGCTTTAAATAAACACTTCATCCCAAAATGAAAATGCTGGCCATATGTTATCTGAGCTGTTGTGAGCTTTCTCTAACAAAATTAAAATTCATGTGGCATATCTGTGCAAAACTCTAAAGTAGACGTACATTGACCATTATAGATGTACCTAAATTTCGTTTATATTTCGTAGCCAAGCAAATGCAATGTGCACAAAATGCACAATTAGCCTGGGTCTAGATTGTCTAGATAGAAACTTCTTATGTAGAGTGGCACACCAAACAAAGAAATGCACTGAGTCTATGTGCAGTTTTCCGGTAGAGGATGTTTGGAGAGGTGCACAGCAATCTCTTGATTTGCTGGTTAGTTGGATCAGCCTACTGTGTGTTTCAGTATCAGTTGCAGCACCATACAAAGGTCAAGTCAAATCAATATATTTATGTAGGACACTTAAAAACAAAAACTGCTTTTACAGTTAAGTAAAACCAGTGATAAATAAAGACAATAAAAGACCAGCCATGTAGTCATAATAACACAGGAAAATATATTGGTCTCAAGATGGGTTTTTAAATGTCAGAGAATATCGATATTTTATCTTGGTCTTTCTGCTGTAAAAACTTACCTTTTCCACTAAAATAACAGTGCGTACTACAAACCCTAAAACACTTGTTACAATAAGCTTGATGGTTAAATATATACTTTGTGAATCTACAAAAAAAAAAAAATTCAACGGTTGTTTGAGCAAAGATTGAGACTGAACCACTGACTAAAATTTTGACTGACAAAGTGGTGAAATGGAGAAGTTTTCATTTTTGGAATAACTTAAAAATCCACTAAGTATTATTCCAGCTTCTCACATCTAATATCTATGTCCTCTCTGTGCCAGGACCCCCACCTGAACCGATTCTTCCAGCAGTGCCAGAAGAGAGAGCTGGACCTCTCGCTACCTCCTACCTCCAACTTCCTCAACTGCCTGAAGGTCAGATAAAAGGCACTATATCCACCCAAATTTAATATATTGTCACTGAGACAAAAATCAGAGACTTGAAAACTACAAACTGCTACATGTCTAATCAGTGCAGCACTATGTAAAACCTGGTAAAAAAAAAAAAACGTGGTTTATGTGTCTCATTTACTCCCTCTCATTTTCCATCTTGTCCACCCCCTGCTCTTACATCTCTTTTCCACCCTCCTCCAGGGTCTTCTCAGTATGGAGAGAATCCCAGTGATCATCCGATTCCTGCCAGTGCTCTTCAACCAGCTGTTCAAGGTTCTCACTCAGAATGACAACGATGAGGTCACGACTGCCACCACCAGGTAAATAGTGGCACTACAGGCTTCATATTAGTTATGTTGACGTCAAGGTTTTATGGTTGAGTGGACGTGATGAAGCACACAGTGAGGAATGCACCTAGTGTTTAGAAATACAGTTTAAATCACCCTCTCCCCTTTTTTAATTGTTTATTTCTGACTTTTTAAAAAATTATTTTATTAAACCATTATCTGCCAGAAACAACTGAGAATTAACTCTTAAATTAACTCTTTGTTGCTGTTGTTGTGTATTTGCAGAGTGCTGGTCCACATTGTTGCAAAGTGCCATGAAGAAAACCTGGATCACTACCTGCATTCCTATATCAAGGTACGATAATATACAGTATGAGATGGTTTGTATGTGTGCTTAGTAAGATCATATAATTATTATGAAGGCTGTTGTTTTCCATGAAGCAGTGGAATGACTTCACAGACAATTTAATTTGTGGAAAAAAAACAGAAAGGGGGCTTTATGTGTTTGTATGCGAGTATATTTGTGTGTGTGTGTGTGTGTGTGTGTGTGTGTTTGGGGCCAGCAGGAGTGTGGCTAGGGCCGTGTGCCCAGAACACTGTGCAAACACACACACAGAGAAGAAGGGAGGGAAGAGAAGAAGTAGAAGAAGAGAGGGTGATTGAGTAGGAGGCAAACTAGGACATTCAGCCTGCTCAATCAGAAACACAAGGCGTGTTTGTTTAGGGGGGAGAAAATCAGTGAGAGAATTAGAGAAGAGAGCAGGAGAAACCACAAGACCTGTTTGATGTTGGCCACAATGAAGGAAAACTGCAGAGCTTGAAGAGGTTATGGCAGAGACGGATGGTGGGAGGTAAGAGGAGAGGACCGGCAGAGCTAATGGAAGTAGCGTTGCCATGGTAACAGATTGGCATGGTGTTCAGGGCTAGTGGTGCCCAATTTGAACTGCTCTGTGTGTGTGTTTGTGTGTGTGCATGTGCCCGTATGCGTGTTCAGTGGAAAGGGGTGGGTGGGGGGGGTTACTGTAGCACGAATTGAGTAGTGGGCAGCTGTAATCAAACCACACTGATGTTTTCTTTTGTTTTTTTTTAATCCAGTTAGCAATATGGAAAACATTTGATTTGTCTTATTTCATGTTGCTGTATAAATGTAGTGTATTTGTTCATATGCATTTATAGTATTTGAGATTTCATTGTGTGTATTATCTACTGTATACCACTGACATCTTTTTCCTTTTATGTGCATGTGTAGTATGTGTTCAAGTCAGAGGACCACGGCTTTAGGACAGTCCATGAGGAGTTGGCTAAGGGGATGACCTTTGACCTGAAGAGCAATGAACAGGCAGCAGTCAGGAATGTCCTGAAGGTTAGTCTCATACCTTCTCTTCTGTACATTTACGTGATTTTTGCCCAAATTGAAATGTATAATTGTTGTTCATGCCTCTCAGTTCCCAAAGGAAATGGATTTAGTGCAGAATTCTCAGACAAAATCACATGTGCCTTGTCTGTTCTCATGCTGGATCAAATTAGACAGAAAATATTGGAGCGAGAATGACCTTTCTTTGAACCCTGTCTCTTTCAGTTCTCTTGGTTCTTCTTTGAACTGATTGTCAAGTCCATGGCCCAACATTTGGTCAACTGCGACAAAGTAAAGGTAAGGTGGCATACTCTGCTACCTGCTATACCTGGAAACATAAATGGGTCACTATAGATCCTTTGCATATGTATAATATGACTCTGGGCATAGTGTATGGTTTTCTTTTGCTAATTCTGTGTTTGTTTACTGCAGCTTCCCAGGCCCCAGCGTTTCCCCTCATCCTACCTGAGCCGTGTGGAGACTCTGGTGGAAACGGTGTCTGAACACATCTTCTGGAAAAACAAAGAACTGGGAGAAGAGACACGCAGTGCCAACTTAGCTGTGGCGGCTTTTGTAAAGGTTCGGGTAGAATGTTGATGATTTGTTTCTTTATTTCTGTATGAGAGAATGGATATACATTTAAAGTTAAATGAAACATCTGTAAAAAGCGAGTTCATTGTCTCTGTGGGTGGTTTTAAACTGTGAAGGCTACTGTACATACAGCTTATATTGCTCCGAGATGGATCAATGCCAACATATAAAGATAATGCTTCTTTCCATATACTAGTTTATCTATTGATTCCTCCATCGGTGTTAAATGATCTGTCTCTTGCTTTCTCAATACCTAATTTTGTATGTGTGTGTGTGTGTGTGTGTGTGTCTGCAGCGTTGCTTTACCTTGATGGACAGAGGCTTCACCTTCAAACTGATCAGCAACTACATTAACATGATCACTGCTACTGACAGCAAGGTAAAAACTTGATTGGAATTGATTTCAGGGAAACAGTGTTGTTTAGTGAAAATATACAGTATATAATTAATTGAAACATCATTCAACTAATATTTCTTGTGTCTGATAGGTCTTGTGTGAGCTGAAATTTGAGTTCTTGAGAGAGGTGTGTAACCATGAACACTACATTCCTCTCAGCCTGCCCTTGCCGTCCGCTCGCATCACAGGTAAGTGCCCAGTCTATGGGGCCTTTTACCTAGCCTTTATTCAAGAGCGTGTTCTTTCAATTTGAGAGCATGATTTATTGATTTCACATTCAGATTTTGTAATGCTTTCCCTCAAACCCTGCCCTCACACTCAAATAGCCCCTGCTTGCGCTTAGATTTGCTTTACATCTGCTCAAACTGTATGCTTACACTCAGATGTATTGATGCTTGCACAGATTTCCTGCTCCAGCTTCGGCTTGTGAAATGTCTGCTCTCAGGTTTCTGCTCTGCTCTTGGATTTTTTTATGTAACAACCCTGTCAATATTCCCCAACCAAAAGAATACCAGGTGTAGTGTTGACCAATGAAATGATTCCTGCCTCCTTGCGGGCGCGTTCGCTTTACTTCTTCAACCAGGCTCATCCACTCTCACTCTCCAGGGCTTTGTTAAATGTACTTCCCTTGCTTTCTTTACGACTTTTGGAATAAAAGGACAGTTAATATATATACCAGCACCCGTACTTTTTATTATAATAGCTACACTGATATATGTATACTGTATATATACATATATAAACTGTCCTTAAAAAGTAAGAGAAACGCATTTAATAAAGCTGGAGGGTGGGAGTGGATGAACCAGGTTAAAGAGTAACTGCCCGTATGGGACGCTCTAAGAGGTAAAGCGAATCCGCCTGCAAGGAGGCAGCAATCGTTTCATCGGTCAACAATAAAAGTGGTCTTCTATTGTTTGGGGAATTTTGACAGGGTTGTTGCAAAAAAAAAATCCGAGAGCAGAGCAGAAATCTGAGAGCAGACGTTTCACGAGCGCACAGAAGCAGCCTGACTTCAAGGAGAAGGGAGAAGAGCAGGAAAATTGTGTAAGCAACAATACATCTGAGTGTAAGCATACAGTTTGAGCAGATGCAAAGCAAATCTAAGTGCAAGCAGGGGCTATTTGAGTGTGAGGGCAGGGTTTTGAGGGAAAGCATTACAAAATCTGAACGTGAAATCAATATATCATGATCTCAAATTGAAAGACCATGCTTTTGAGTAAAGATCGGCTGAATAACCGTAGTGGAGTGACACTCATGTAGTGTTGATGTGTTAACTCAATCATACATCGAGTCGTCACTCACTCTCATTTGTCTATTAACACTCTGTCTCTCTCTCTTTCTTCTTCTGTCATTTCTTCTCACTTTATTTGTTCATATCAGACCATGCATCCCCAGAGCCACAAAGCACTCATGGTAAATATGTGCATTCATTCCTTTGTAATGTTGTATGTGTATAGTGTTGCTACAGTGTGTGCTACAGTGGTATGATGATAATGAAATTCATGGCAAATTGGCCTGTCACATTATTTGCTCTCTGTAACCACATTTTTATTTAGAAATGGATTAATTAACTCCCTGATGGAAAGCAAATATTGGCATGAGAATTATTTGAATCACATGCTGTTCAGTTAATTTCCATTTTAAATGTGGATTGCTTTTGTTCTTTTTTACTCAGTGTCAGTGCCGGAGTACAACCTGACAGGAGAGTTCTGCAGGAAGCACTTCCTGACCGGCCTGTTACTACGGGAACTGGGTCTGGCGCTCCAGGATGAACAGGACCTGAGACACCTAGCTTTGGCCACCCTGAAGACTCTAATGGCCAAACACTCTCTGGATGCACGTTATGCCACCAAGGTAGACAAAACGCATGTTTACATGGGAGAGAAACTAAAGAACATGAACAATGAATCATGAGCTCACAGTAGAAATTCTTCCAACATGACTCACACAAACATATACAGACTGACATGTGATTGTTCATAGCAGCTGCGGGCGGCAGAGAAGATCTCTTGATGAATGCTGGGAAGTGTCCAGATCACATTGAGTCAGTAATCTGCTCTCTGCTAAACAGTACCAAATACAGCCAACCACAACACAACAACAGAGCTGTAGTCAGGGCCGAGACTGGCTCTAATCGAGTCTGAGTCAAAACCAAATGTGTGCTGAGACTAAATAGAAGCCAGTAGAGAAAAAATCTGGTTTGGTTAAAGACCACAACATTTTCTCGTCAGGATATATGAAATATTATGTAATTGCACTGCTATTTATCTATTATCGACTCCTAAAAGATCATAGAGATGTGAACAGCCAAATAAAGCATCTTAAATACAAAATTAATCAACACTTTTCGTTTGAGAAAAACATCTACATGGAGACTTACTCGTTAAATATATAATTACTAGCTCTCTAGATTAAAGATTATGTTAATTTGTTTGGGGTATTACAAAATAATGTCACTTACTACAAAATACACACAAATCTTTTTATGAGACTTACTGTACATGACGCCCCCTTTAATTGACTGTCTTTTCAGGAGAAGCAGGCAAAAATTGCTTCTCTCTACCTGCCTCTGTATGGCCTGATCCTGGACAACATGCCTCGATTCTTCCTCAGGGACCTCTTCCCCATCTACTTCACCTCTAGCGACCAAGTAAGAGTCAAATTGAAAGATGGAATAATTGACTGATCAGCTGTGTAATGTCTTAAATGTGCAATGAAGAAATTACTTTTCTTTCCAGTCTTGGTTATTCATTGGCTAGTATTGTTGTTAGTTATGTTAACATGTTACTTACCTATAATACTGCATTGCAATGAATTTAGAGATGGAAACTGTGCTCAACACAACTTTAACCAGCATGAGCCAACAAAATAAACATTACTTAATTAGACCATTTACTGTACTTAAAATTCTGTTCTATGTAACTTCATCAGCTGGCCCCAGTTTTGTTCCGTTCTTTGCAGCAGAGTCTCTCCTTCGTAGTTGGTATAGGTTTGCACTGACTGTACAAATATCACCCAAATTATACAGTCTTGCTGGACGCTGTACGTTTTCGTCCCCTTCTATTTGATTTCCACGCCATTAACAAAACTGCATGTACTCATTAATACAGTTACTGTTAACATTTAGTGTAAGATTGTTTAGATCATTTTAAATAAATGTATGCCTTTATTAAGAGGCTTGTGTTGCTTTGTCTAATGAATGCTTGTAAAACTGTCTCGCAAGTAACATGTTGTCATAACTAAAAGAACTGATTGGCTGAACTTTAAAATAATGAGACTCGGTTTGAACAAAAAAAAACCTGTAAATACCATTCTCTCTCATCTGCTCCACTACCAGGGCTCTCGAGATGACCTTAGTGTAGGAGGAGGAATTGCTGGAGCAGTGATTCCCGTCACTCGCCATGGCAACTCTGTGGATGCTTCCTTTTCCAAAGAAGTACTCAACTCCATCACAGGTAGTAGCGTATGTGTAGCTGTCTGTCTATTTCTATGCATAAAGGTGTGAATGAGGGCATTGATGCTGACACCCCTCCCCCCCCATCCTCCACCAGCCTTCTCATCCTTAGCAGTTGCTACGGGTAACCAGACTGACTCTCGGGGTTCTCTGATCAGCGTGGACTCCAACCCTAGCAACAGTGACAGAAACAGTGAAAAGATGGACGGATGTGAGAAGGTGAGAAAAGAAAGGGGTTGCATGTTATTATGACATGTCTCATATGGTTCTTTATTTCTGGTTGTAGCAGAGGAGCAGCAAACAGATCTGTCAAAAGAAGTTAAATCATTTAGACACATTGGCTGTGTACATTTCATATAGGCTGTAATGTACATAGCCAGTCTTTTTCATTGTTGAGTCATTGATACTTACTACACTACATATGGGTTTCTAGAAGAGCAGTATTCATCCTGGTGGGCTACAAATCTAAGATGCTGATCTTGTTATCACAATGTTACCTGTTTGGGTGGGGCTGGGGACCTCTCTCCTCATTTCCTTTCACCTTTCTATTGTGTACTGTGTAATAAAGGCTAAAAAAAACAGCCAAAAATACTTGATAAAAAGAAAATATCAAGAGGACAGCTGCCACCATCACCCGTAGATAATTTTGACCAGACAACAAAAAGAAGTAATTTTTTTATTGATTTCATTTTATTTATTCTGTTAACTGTTCAGTTATATTTTCTGTAAATATTTCCCAACATGAATGTCTAATGCTGTTTCCAGACCTTCTCCAGACTGCCTGGAATAAAAATCTGGTGGGGAATTGCTGAAACGTTTATTGAACCATTTATTTGTTGGCCTAAAAGTAGTGAAATTCAAATAGATTTAGTCTACAAAAGTATTGCATCCGCTCATAAAATACCCATTATTTGTACGTTTTTAATTGTTAACCACCTTGCTAAAACCCACAAATTCACATAAAAAAAATACAGACGACATGACCTCAGTTTCCTCAATGGCTGCTTCCATCCTGATACAAACTGTATATGTTTTGAATGTTTGTCCTCAGTTTGCTCGGCCCCAGTCCCTGATAGGCTACGGTTCTCGCTGTGACAAGCTGGACCAGGCAGAAACCCGAAGCCTCCTCATGTGCTTCTTGCACATCATGAAAACCATATCTGAGGGTAAGAAATTACATTTTTACAAACATTCATACACAGGATTTACACAATCCAGTCCGGACCCTTGTCCAAGAGATGTTTTTTTTGAGTTTCCCACTTACAGTGGATCAACAGAGGTCAAGAACTTAAAAAATAATACTTATTATATTGTAGATATTGACTGAATTGTACTAATAAAGTGACTCTTGTCCATGTGTCCTTTACACAGGTTAAAACACTAATTATTGGTAACTGTTTGTCTTTTACGGTCATTCCAATAGTTAGTATAAAAGCTGCAATGCCAATTGGCTGCCACTCTAGAAATCTTCTACGATGTAACATATTTTCTTCTGTTGCTTGTTTCCAGATGTGCTGGTGTCCTACTGGCACCGGGCCATTCATCAGGAGATCTCAGACTTCTTTAACATCCTGGAGTAAGTGCTCTTCTTTCTTCCTCGCAGAGTGTTACCACAGCTCCTTTTAGGCTGACTAGTGATACTGCGAACACAGACGAAAAAAAAAAACACTGAGACAGGCTGAGTTGGGGACAGACGCATGAGAAGAGAAAAAAGGGGACTGCAGCCAAAAGGGAACAGATGAAAGTAATGACACAGTGAGAGAGAGAAAGAGCGAGAGAGAGCGAGAGAGAAGAAAAACAGACTGCAATTCCAATGAGAGCTCCCTCTCCACTGAACAGTGCAGTAAATTAACTTTCTGTTTCCTGTTTGTGTCAGCATCTAAAGTGTACTGTTACAACTCAGTTCTATCACATGTGCTCCATTTATCCTGTGTTCCTAACTCACAAAACACACAGAAACACAAGCATTTTTTGCATTTTATTTTTCTTCAGGCTGTGTCTTCAGCACTTCAGGTTTCTGGGAAAACGCCACATAGCCAGGTAAGTGTGCGCTGTACATCGCCTTCTCCGACATAGAGGTGGACCAGGTCTCGTTTAAATGCACTTATAATAACGCTGAATATATGGAAACAGCTTATTAACTCGACATACATGCTACAGCAAAAGGTTGTAACACCCCCACTCACTGATACATAATTCATATAATCATGCGCACACATGAATGCACACATGTGCAAATGAAGCCACACACACATGTGCAAACACACACAAACAAATGAATGAGACACAGTCAGGCAGAAATACTAATATGTGTTCTGTATGCGTGTGCACACCCAGGGATGAGCTTCAAGAGGGGAAGAGGTAAAGGAGGGAAGAAAAGGAGAGAGGGGGGAGGTGAAACTCCTGGATCTTGCTGTTGAGAGCAAAGCACTGCTGGATATTGTACTGTAGTAGTTGGCAAGCACAGGATGGGGGTTGCTATCGTGTGTGTATGTGTGCGCACGCCTGTGCTCTTACTGGAGCTGAGCCATTGGCACTGTTAGACTCATCCATCTACTGGTTCCTCCCAGCTAATTAAATTAGCCCTCTTTTTCCTTTCAGCAATAAGATGCTGAGATGTAAGCCAACAAAAGGCTGGGAGAACACACTGCTTTACTGTGCGTGGAAGCATTAACAGAATAAAGATAGCTGGAAGCCTAGCTTGCACTCTCAGACATAGCTGAGCCTGTCTGGAGCTGCTAGCTACTTAACATTCGTCTGTAATACCAGGCCATGGGGGATTCACAGTCTTACGCCTGTGTCTGTCTCAGTCTCTCTCTCTGTTAGCTCTTTGATGCCTGGCTGAATCAGTGTGGGCACCCATTGAAGTTCAGGGGCGATGAATTACAAGCTAGGGAGACTAGTCAGACAACCTATCAGACAACAAATCAGTCATTAAGTTAGGCGGTGATACTACAGTTTAATCCTAAACATTCCTCTGACATATCCTGTTTCTGTTAGATCAGGGAGCCTCATTTCCTTAACTTTTGCCGTATTTAACACTCAAGATCACATACACACACCTATAGGCACATCCACATGCACATGCACAATATACAGTAGAAGTAACAGACAAATAACACAAAACTGTAATATTTTCTCCATGTTCGACCTTGCTGTTGTAGTCTCCACTGCATTGCATGCCTCATACTGTACCCTCCCCCTCTGTGCATGCTGCTGATAATGGATTGTTAGTGTGACTGCACATTTATTGATGTCCTGTTGCATCAAGTAACCCTTTCTGTATTGACATACAAGATAAATAAACATTTATGCTGATACTGTATAGTAGTTTTGTTTGCTCTTGACATCCTTTACCACGTTTGCCTCATTGATGTTGCATGTCGACCTTGTAGCCCTCTGTTTCCATATCCTGCCTCAGCCTGCCTAGCTGCACTCCACCTGCTGCTTGGCTTGTCTCACTTTCTTTAATCGGGCTTTGAGGCAGTTGTGTTGATTGGCCTATACAATAGTTGTCTTCTTTCTTTGCCTGGCAAAGGCGCCATTTGTTTTATGGCAGTAGTTTCTGATCTAGCTTCATTTAGGCATCAAAAGATGACATATTTAAACATCTGTTTGTCGAGATCCAGTTACTAAGCTGATTTGTGCTGCAGCTTAACTGGCATTTGGTGTCATCACATCTATACATCTAAATCTCCATGCTGTCCAGTGTTATACATTAATGCTGACCTCAAGCCTCTACTCATCAATAACACTCTAACAAGAGTTGATATAACTTTTACACAGTATTATACTAATGGAAAACTAAAACCATCGACTCTGCTATACCACTAACCTTTCCATCTGGCTGTGCGTTTGCGTGTCAGCTCATATTGCCTTTCTATATGAGCTGTTTGATCCTTCTTTCTGACCCCATCCACACGCATCACACCAAGGTCAAATTGGACTTTTCCTGTTTACTTTCAGCATTTCATTCAGCCTTGCTGGAATACAATGTGGCCTAGTTGCTATAAACATGTAACAAGTTCACAAAAGTGCGAAAAGAATTGCTGCATTGCAAAGTGTTTACATTTACACTTAAGTGTTTAAGTGGCTAAGTTTTATTGACTGCAGGCATGCTCAAGCAAATGCTGCCATGCCACACACAGTGAATATAACTGACTAATGATGTTGGACACAATAACACTAAAACAATGATGGTCTTAACTAAACTAACTAATGTTAGCTTTGATGTGATTGGCTCGTGAACAGGAAGCTAGCAGCGGCACTAAAGCTGGCCCAGGCTACGCAGGCCAATGGCACCCTGAAGGGCTCTAACCACCCCTCCCACTCCACTCAACCCTCAAGCCTCTTCCCACAATGGTAATCACCCTCCTCCAGGAAAACTGACCTCACCTCAGCCATGATGACAGAGTTAAGCTGTTTAAAGATACTGAGTCTCTGGTTACTGAAATCATCCTTACAGCTAAAGATTCAAAATGTAAAGCTTTTATTTATTGCAAGAAACTCCAGATTACTGAAGCACAGGTTTTACCTAAATGAGCAATGTTAACACTTTTAGATAAATACATACTTGTCCTGTGTATATCCATCATTGATGTGATCACTGCGTGTTTTCATGTTATATACTGTAACTGTGTTCTCAGCATGTCCCTCCTCATACCTGCAGTGTTTTGTGTGATTATGCCAGTCGTTGTCTCTGTACTCTCATGTGTTCATAGGCTTCCAATAACAGCAAATCCTTGGGACATGGATGCCTTATATATTTACCTGCCTACTCGAATAAACAAAATTAGTTTCCACATATAAATCCAGGCATTTTGTAGTATATTTGCTGCAAGTTAATTTAAACAAGTATTTAAAAAAAACGTGTGAGTACTGTGATTGATACTAGCCGCTGATCACTGCTGTTACCACTAGGATGGCATCATCTGGAGGTGAAGGTCACAGACATGCTCGCTCCCAAACCATGCCCATCATCAGGGGCAAGAACGCTCTCACCAACCCCAAGCTGCTGCAGATGATAGACACAGGTAAAACACACACATTCATTCTAAATCAGGCTAAAGAGTTCATGTGATGGATTGAGTTATTAATATTTGACTCTGTTTCCAGATGGAAATATTCAGGATGGGGATACATTAAGTCCTACAGATATTGAGGCGAACTTGTCCACTGAGGTGTCCCTCACTGTTCTGGATGTACTAGAGCTCTTTGTTCACCATCACAAGGTCTGTGGTCCTTTTACAATTTACAACCTGAAACTACATTCCACACCATACACATACTGTATCTCTTTTGTACTTTTTTAAGGAGAATTTATTTCTATTCATGTTATATGCTATACATACAGTACATACTGTATACCTGTAATATGTCAAGCCTCTGAATTGGACATGACATGCAAATAAATCATTTAAATGTATTTACTTTGGCTTTACCAGATATTTCTGGTAGATATTCTACCCTTTAAAATCAAATAATAAAATTTCATTTTGGTGTTGTAACTATAAAACAAACAGAAATTTCAAATCATATTTTTATTCCAGCATCTTGATAAAACAAAAAAAACAGTGTTTATTCTCATATCTACTACCATCATTTTAAGTACATGGACCAACTGTTTACAGTATATACTCTACAGTACAACATATTATTTTAGTGCAAATGAAATGTTTGTGGTTGTGGTGGCTCCAGCCTGAAATGTAATGTAATGTATGCCATTCACACCTCCCATTATACATGTCAAGTCAATGATACTCTACTGCCATCTGGTGGCAGGAAGAATTTCTGTGTTCATTGAACTTAAAGCAGTCTTTGCTTTTCACTTTACTTCACTTAACTTAAGAAAAAAGTTGCTGAAGTTGAAAATGTTATAGTTAAATATATGTTCTGTTTTTCTTTACCATGCCTGCAGAAGCAGCTGTTGCAGGATGAAGGACAGAATGCATTGATGAAGAAGGTGCTGGACACCTACTTGCTCTTCTTTCAGATCAACCAGTCAACCGCCACTCTACGGCATGTCTTTGCTTCGCTCAGGCTCTTCGTACAAAAGGTCCTCTATATAAGCATACACACACGCGTGCACATCACATCAAATACACAAATATTTGTTGTTAACAAGCAACAAATAACATCTGCGTTTCTCCTCTGTGCTTCATCTTTTTCTCTTTCTGTAGTTCCCCAATGCATTCTTCCAGGGTAAAGCAGACCTGTGTGGCTGTCTGTGCTATGAGATCCTCAAGTGCTGTAACCATCGATCAAGCTCCACCCAGACGGAGGCTGCTGCCCTGCTGTATTTTTTCATGAGAAAAAACTTTGAGTTTACTAAGGGCAAGTCTATAGTCCGCTCACATCTCCAGGTCAGTGACAAGTATATAATTTCTATATTGTGTGCTTTGTGAATAGTGTTTTCAGAGCAACATTTACCTCATCCCCTACTCCTCTCTCCACTCAGGTTATCAAAGCAGTGAGCCAGTTGATAGCAGATGCAGGCATTGGAGGCTCAAGATTTCAGCAGTCTCTGGCCATCATCAATAACTTTGCCAACGGAGATGCACCACTCAAGGTAGAGCGGGTCAAAGTTACTGTCATATTACAGCTGTCTACACGTAGTCATGGTACTTAACAAAATACTTTTCCACAGAGCACTCCATTCCCAGCCGAGGTGAAAGACCTGACAAAGCGGATCAGGACAGTTCTGATGGCCACAGCCCAAATGAAGGAGCATGAGAAGGATCCAGAGATGCTGGTGGATCTGCAGTACAGTCTGGCCAACTCCTACGCCAGCACCCCCGAGCTTCGCCGCACCTGGCTGGAGAGCATGGCTAAGGTCCATGTGCGCAACGGTGATCTCTCTGAGGTAAAAAAATGTTAAATTTTTTAGAGTGCACTTACAATAGGTTTCAGGATGGGGTCAGAAAGTGTCACAAATGGCTTTTAGAGTGAAGCATTAATTTAATTTGATGGTGTCTTTCCTCCAGGCTGCCATGTGCTACATCCACATCTCAGCCCTGATCGCTGAATCACTGAAGAGGAGAGGTTAGTGCACATGTGCTGCTGCTTTCACTTTGCAAGCTGTATATCAGCATGGTGTGTGTGTGTGTGTGTGTGTATGTGTATGCACAAATACCTGTGCGTATGCAGTGCTATAGTGTGTGCATCTTTGCAGACTTGGTAACATCTAACGAGAAAGTCCGATCACATCCATCTTTTATCAATTAACCAACCTTTCTATCTTTGTTAACATGGGCATCGCAACTTTCGGGCATCATTCCTTCATATCACCATTGGGGGTTAATTTGTATGTTTGAAAGTGACTTGAGTGCGTCTTTGAATGGTGAACATAAGGAAGAAACCCATGGGGAAGGAAGATTGAATCTCTGTCTGTCAACTAATAGTATAGACCTGTCTTTGCATCCAAATACCTTTCCCATGTATTACTGACTTCCACACGTTTTGCTGTGCCGTATGTCTATCAACAAATCTGATTGCTCTTATGTGTGCATGCTTCCTCATTTAGACCACATCATGTGTCTATCTATTGCTACGTGTGCCTGACATCTTTCTGCATGCACTGTACGCACTGAGCCTGCGTGTTGATAGCTAGCGTAGCATGCCAGCTGCTTGGCTGTTTGGTGAATCTCTCAACAGCCTTGTCCTTGAGAATAAAAGGCAAAAGCAAGTGGACGTCAACTTTGTAAACCTCCTCCTCCTCCTCCTCCCCTCCTACCAAACAGGCTACTGGAGAGCTGACAAGGCCAGGATGTCCAGTGTGTCCCCTGAAGAAAGCCCCGTCTTTAACTGTAGCTCCTTACTAACTACCTCCCGAGATCAAGACAGTGAGTGTGTGCGCCTGGGGCCTGCTGGGTGGTGGGGGTTGGGAGTTCGTAACATCGGGATGGAGAGACAAGGGACTGTGGGAGGAAGAGGGTGTGTACTGACATGTTGAAACCTCTTGCAATTGGGTGGATAGTGTTGATATTGAGAGGTGGACATGTTTTGGATTGAGGAGACATCGGGATGTCAGGTGCCATTTCAAATCTTAACCACTCCATTGTTGGGTAATGTTTTCAGGACCACTGTTCTTGCCTTAATGATATGAGATTGTATCAAGATGTCACTGATTACCTTCACTGGTTGAGCTTCACTGTTCACTCAAGTCTCACTGGATAAGATGTTCAGTGTCACTGGGATCTGATATGAAGCACGCTCACGTTTGATGTTTTTAATTTTGTTTGAGTCTGCAAAAATGGTTTGAGTTACATTGAATGCTTGACTGGGAAAAACTATAACATTTCTTGTATTTTAATACAAGAATCTTTGTGTTGTGTATGCTTATAAGCTGAACATAACACCTTGTAATAATGTGTGACTGGGTATCTTTGGAATTACTTGCTAACTTTACCTGATGTCACTTTCACTTTGAAACCCCAGCGTCGTTCTCTATGGGCTGGGCAGCATTTATGTGCATTAGTCCTAATGTCAAGGAGGAGGGTGCCATGAAGGAAGACACTGGTACACAAGACACACCCTATACTGAGGTCAGTGTTAGCCTTTAATCTTGAACAAAATTTCACGAATGACCTCCATTTTGCTCTGTGAAGTAGCATTTTATTATCATAATCATTGATGGAAATTTGAAAGGATTTGGTGTGATGTGATTGTGGCATGGCAGTAAATGGGATTGCTTTCTCTTTAATTCTGTATCCTTCCTGATTTTACTGTGTAGGACACCCTGGTAGAGCAGCTGGAGCTGTGTGTGGACTACCTGTGGAAATCTGAGAGACACGAGCTCATCGCTGACATCAACAAACCTGTGATTGTTGTCTTTGAAAAGAGGAGAGATTTTAAGGTAAATTTTGCTCTACACTTTTGTGTGTATGTGTGTGTGTGTGTGTGTGTGTGTGTGTGTGTGTGTGTGTGTGTGTGTGTACTGTATGTGCATGAGGAGCAGAATTTAATCTTCTGTGTTTGTACCCACAGAGGCTGTCAGAGCTGTACTATGACATCCATCGCTCTTATCTGAAGGTGACTGAGGTGGTGAACTCAGAAAAGCGTCTCTTCGGTCGCTACTACCGTGTAGCTTTCTATGGACAGGTGAGGGACACTACTTTAGTTATTGTTGAAAGTACACATTTACATGGACACACTTATACACACCTCTACACATATAAAAACCACATTTACGAACTCTTGTTAATGCTACAGCAGAACACCTTAATCCTAAAGATGGTACATGAATTTACTCAGTTACTCATTATGCGTCGCACTGTGCTATACAATTGAATGTACTGGTTCATGCAAGTATGAAGAACAAAACATAAACTTGTAGGTTCTAAAAGTAAAATACTGTGTGCCGTAGGAAGCCACAACATATGTCATGCTCCTCAACTCGCAATGTTGTTTTTTGTGACTTTAAAATCAACAGGAACATTTCTTTCCATAAACAACGTCCCTGTCTGGATAAGACTGGACACAGTTTCTGTAAAGAGACTTTGCTGTTTAGTGTTTCCATAGTAATTTTGGTGTTTGCAGGGCCATAAGTCAAATACCCTTCATCACTATCATAACTATCAGATAGATGAGTACAGCTGCAGCTGCATATTATGGGTAAATTGTGTCCTGGTTTATCTTTGAATCCCTGGCTTTATCTGTCAGGAAGCATTGTGTGGTTTGGTCTTGCTCTGTATCCTTGACACAGTTTCCTGTTTGTTAATGAGGAGATCGTATTTCTATGCAGGTATTAGAGAGCTCTGAAGTGAAGAAAGAGCATAAAAAGCTGATAATAAGGATATGAAATTCTCTGATGACAAAAAGAGGAGAAAGATAGAATCTTGTGCTAGTAAAGCATGTAGATAGAAAGTTAATGAGACCGGATTTTTTTTTTTTTACTGAGTCAGTGTCCTTAATTTCTCTGTCTGCTCTTTTCTTCCTTTTTATTATATTCTATTTCAAGATTGCGGTAAGTTTTGTGTGTCTTTGATTTTCCATTTTCCTCTGTGCTAACCGCTCTTACCTCTCCTTTCCTTCTACCACTATTAACATGTGCTGCTCTTACCCTTTGAAAGGTTTGTTTCAAGCTTGCCGTGGTCTTGACTTCCTTTAATCTCCAATTATGAAGTTGTTTCCTCCTCAAACATTAAGAAGTGTCAAACAGCTGCCGCAGACAGGAAGATATTATCTAATAAACCTCATTCACCTTTGACCTCTGACTCCAGTGGTGCTTTGAAAATTTACCTCTGATATATCCCATTCAGCACTTAACACTGACACCTTGTTAGTGCTGAGTTGCTCTAACAAAATGGCAAAATGTCTTGTGGCCTTTATGTTGTACAACCAGTGTCTCAAGAAACCACTAGGGGGCAACATAACTGTTATGACAGCAAAAGAAGCATCATTTAAATATTAAACGTGCATTGCTTACACACAAACATCTACCCATGCATTTGCTAATTAGTATGTGTTTGTGTCTGTGTTCTGGAAGGGTTTCTTTGAGGAAGAGGAGAGCAAGGAGTTCATCTATAAAGAGCCGAAGCTGACGGGGTTGTCGGAAATCTCCCAGAGATTACTTAAACTCTACTCAGACAAGTTTGGAGCCGATAACGTCAAGATGATTCAGGACTCCAATAAGGTAACTAATATTAGAGAATTCTGTCTTGTTTCAAAGAGTTTTGGTCTTTGTCTAGCAGTTGCTAACTTCACATTTTATTCCTTGCTTAACATTTTGTGACAAAAGGTAAATCCCAAAGACCTGGATCCCAAGTTTGCCTACATTCAGGTGACATACGTGGTGCCCTATTTTGACGAGAAGGAGCAACAGGAAAAAAGGACAGATTTTGAGAGACATCACAACATCAACCGCTTTGTGTTTGAGACGCCGTTCACTCTGTCAGGGAAGAAACACGGAGATGTGGAGGAGCAGTGCAAGAGACGCACCATATTGACAAGTGAGTATTTGTTTATTTGCTTCTGTGACTGGATAACTGTCACACTGTATGTCCCGGGTATACAGTATGGAAACACTTCCCCCTATAAACAAACAAGATGTACACCGTCTGCTAATACAATTTCAGTTTATACAGCAGACTGTCATTTCTCTCTCCTCAGCGAGTTCCAGCTTCCCCTACCTGAAGAAGCGCATCCAGGTGGTGGAGCAGCAGAGCACAGAAATGAACCCCATTGAGGTAGCCATAGATGAGATGTCACGTAAAGTCTCTGAGCTCAACCAGCTCTGCAACATGGAGGAGGTGGACATGATCCGGCTGCAGCTGAAACTGCAGGGCAGTGTCAGCGTCAAGGTGTGGATTCCTTTGGCATTAAGACACACTTATTTGAATTTTGGTGCTTTGTTTTGTCTCACCTGATCTTCCTCCTTCCAGGTGAATGCAGGGCCTATGGCTTATGCCAGGGCATTTTTAGAAGAGAAGAATGCCAAGAAATACCCAGACAACCAGGTCAAACTGCTCAAGGAGATCTTCAGGTAGGATTTTACTATATAGTACCTTTAAGTGTGGCAATTTTTATTCCTAGCATAAAAAGTCTGAAATGTGAGCATTTAATATCAAAGCCAATCACTCAGTCTGTATGGAGCTTAATTAGGGCAAATGTTTGATACAAGGGAATCCCATACATTACTGTATAATGAGACTAAATAAATAGTATGCCTATGCTATGTCATACAGGTATACATGCAGTTTGTAGTTCCCAAGTTCTACAAATAGGAAATTGTATGCATATGGTACAATATTTTACAAAATGTGAACATAGATCATTACAAAAAAAACAACCAAAATATCAAAAATATAAATCCATACCGAAAATATGCTGCACTTACAGTTTTTGATGACAAACTAGTCTCATTTTTATGGCACTTGAACACTTATTTTTAAGTCACTTTGGACAAAAGCATTAAATATGTGTAAATAAAAGGATAGGAAATATTTTAAAAAAAAACCCAAAAAACAATTTTTGGTCTTCTTTTACCTTAGTATTTGGTTATAAATGCAACAATGAAAAAGTAACACTGTGACAGTGTTTAATGCTCACACCCATCAGGCAATCATGTTTATGTTTAATCACTGGCAAGATGTGTTAGAGCGTAATAGTTTTTTACAATATTACTTTTTGAAAGAAAATCCTAATTACTCCTAGTGAATAAAGGTCAAGTTGAATGGTGTAATTCGCAGCACCGATAATCAATCAAGCAACTTCATTTGCCCCATGCAGGCAGTTTGCAGAAGCCTGTGGTCAGGCACTGGATGTCAATGAACGTCTGATCAAGGAGGACCAGCTGGAGTACCAGGAGGAGATGAGAGCTCACTACCGGGACATGCTGACTGAGCTGTCTGGCATCATGAATGAACAGGTCTCACAAAGCAATGACCAATGAGTGTTGAGACTCACGTTTTTTCCCACACTGTTGCCATTTTTCACTGTTTCTTTACATGGCATAATAAGCATCATCTCATGTGCATTTTGCATTTTCTTACATATTAGTTTCAGTTATGAATTATTTTACTTCTTCACCTCTTTTCCAACTTGTCCTTTAATTGCAGCTGCAAAAAAGTGTTCTTGCCTCCAGTACCTCCTCTCTCTCTAACAGCTCTCTTTCTGCTCTTTCGAAAACTGGTATGTCATGTCATCAAATTCCCTCATGAAAGACATTATCTGTCACCTTGCTGCCTGCTTTCCCTGCTTCACCTTTCTGCCTATACATAAGCCTAACCCAGTCAATCCAAGAGCCAAACTGTTAGTCTTGATACTGTTCAGCATCTGAATTTTCCTATTCCAATGCCAGCTTTTTTATTCTTGCTCTTGTCCAGATTCCTCACACAAGACAACCAGGAACGGAACGGCACAGCGCCTACTGAATGGCCAGTAGACTCACAGGAAATTCTTTCTTGCCAGGGAGGACATTTTTTTTCTCCCATAAATGGCTTTGGAGCGCCAGTTTGAGCCTCAAAGCAGCTCTTTTGCTTGTTTCTGACTGTAGTTGCTTCCTGCTGCAGCTAGCAGCAGACTAGTGGAACTGTGACTGATGGCAAGTGTAGAGAAAACAAGGGAAGAAGTGTGTAGACTGTGGTCGTGGTAGTCTGTAGTCCTGTCGTTGAACGTTGACTATCTGCAGTAGAGGCCAGGCTGCTGGACTGTTAGCTACTGTTTGTTTTGGTTTTAGAGACTCGATCCATGTGTAGTATGGATTCCCCTGCCCTGCCAACTGATTCATCAGCTTACATACTGACACATACACACTCACAAACAAAAACATACGGTGCATATGTTCATACAACCCAGCACACAAACACACAACATGCGCCTTCTCTCCACAACCCCGTCCCTTTAGAGAACAGTGACCTTACTGAGCTTGAGGTGCGTTCAGCTCTACGTGTAATTCTATATCTGCGTCTTTCTGGTGCATTTTGACGACAATTTTTAAACTTTTTTTCTGTGGAATATCATTGTACTTCAAACTATCGGAAGAGATCTTGTAAGCTAGACTAATGTGAAAAGAAAAAAAAAGATTTGGGTTACAGATCTTAACGAACCAAGCATTTGAAGAGTTGAATGCACCTCTAGTTCCTGTTTGAATGTAGAGCAGCTCCACATTGCTACTTTGTATCCTTGCTAACATTCTGGAAATATCAGCTTGCCGATTTTCAAATGGAAACAAAAAAAAGATATGTTTTGTAACATTTTTATGATTGAAATTGCATTGTTACTGTTATTATTTCATGTACTGTTTTGAATTGTAAATAAGAAATATTAATATTTAAAATGTTTGAAATGTTTCTTTTTATAAAATATACAATATATAAATATTTGTTTAGCTGAATTAAAAAAAGAACAAAAACTAAAGTTTTATGTATAACATTGAAATAAAAATTTGTTAATGTCCAAAACTCATGACTGTATTTCATTAATAATTCCCTCTGTGCTGTACTACTCCAGACTGTTCCTTGACATTTCTTCACCTGCAACATCGGTGTTGGACTTTGCGCCTTATCTTCAGATCACATATCCTCTTACTATAGCTATAAGGAGACTACACTAGTTCATTGACACTTTCCTTTCTATATCTGTATCAGCCCAGGTTTCCAATCATGTTGAAGGAGTAAAATAGCTTTTTGAAATTAAACTGTGCTTTTGCTGCAGCTGTGTTCTCCAGCCCCTCATATCCTGTCTATTGACCAGGCCTGAAACCAGGCAGCAGCTAATTATGGGTAATTGTGAGGTCCTTCGCCTGCACAATAGATGGAAATGTATGAAACAGAAATGTGTAATGAGCAAGCTCAGACTCAAACAATGAAAAAGAAAATCACTTTTTGCTTTGGTTCATGGTGAAGAAGATAATATACAATGGCTGTGTGAATTTTAAATTCATCAGCTTCTAATATAAACTGTATTGTTTCTCCCTCTAAACCACCATTTGTCACGTATGGAGCCATACCAGTGCAGTACAAGTAAATCCTCACCTCTTAGTTGTGCTCTTTATTGTCTGCGATCATATTTTCTTCGAGAAGTAAATGTCCCTCGATTTACTTAATATATTCAGAGATATTTTCCTTAAAAAAGGCCAGTCCAGAAGATGAAAAGACTCTGCTACTTCAAAGCAGCCACATGAAAGAGGTCAATGCTGTTTCTGAGCAGAAGAAAGCTGCCTGGCTGTAGGTCAACCTGCCATGTTATCTCTCCACCATATGTCACAAGCACAGTGCTGCTATGTTTCTACCTTGAAATGTAAACATGTCAAACAGTCATTTTATAACTCAGGCACTGACTACTGTTGGAAATGGCCGACTCTGAAAGCAATAGTGCTTTGTTTTGGATCATTGATTTCTTTTTCATTCAGGGGAGGTTAGAAGAAAGTCAGTAGCCAAATGACTCTAAATCCGAGCAGTTCAGTTTAGATGTGATGGAGCCCAGAGGCTCTCATGCTGACTTCTCTGTCTGTCTGTTTCTGATTGTTTGTTGTGTTTGCCCTGCAGCTTTGTTTTCTTTGGTGCTTTGTGTTTTCATTTTGAGTCAGTGTTGCACTATAAGGACAATGGAAGAATGAACTTCCACTATTTTGCTCGTGTGTAGGCATCTAAGATATTATCTTCGAGTAGAAATTAGTGAAGAGGATAATTCTGTTTTAATTGATAACTGGTAGACAATTGGATGAGTTTTTGCATCAACATCTGTACTCTCAATAAAAACCGATTTGCTGTTTGTTAAAGATCCCCTCCACACAGGTTTTAATAAGTATAAAAAGACTCTGGACTGGATAATAATTAGTGTCTAATATGGTTTTTCCACAAAATTCCCTTGTTAGAAATTCTTAAAATTTAATCTTACTCTTTACCTCATTGAAAACTTCTGGCTCTATGAATATGCAAATATTGCTCATTTCAAAATTTGAATTTGTTTTTTTGAAATTGAAATTTTTTCTCAAGTTTTCCTGGTCACTTCTGTGATTCGCATATTGGACCACGAATGGCTTCCAAACAAGTAGCAATGTCACAAATCATGCTAATACATTTGCTCCTTAAACTCAGATTTAAGGTGAACTCAGAGAAACTTTCTCCCTTCAGCAGATGAATGTGAAAACATCCTTCTAGTGTCAAACTCTGCACATACTGTAAGTCATTCTGCACAGTGAAGCTCAGATATCCATGTGAAATAAAAATAAGCAACACTGTTGAGTGAAGGGGGACTTATAGTATTTTTTTGTGTAACTGCTATACCTAAAATGACTCTTGGTTGTATGTTGTTTTGTCTGGAGTATCAAAGTTCATGCTCTGTTTGCCTTTCTGTTACTGCAAATGTTGGTCCATTAGGTAAAGTAACTTTATTATTGTAGTTTTCTTCAAGTGCCTCCATAAGTGCTTCAGCATGAAAAATTTCTAAACTGAATATTGAGGCTTCTTACCGGTCTGTGTTCTTTTTGCGAAAAGAAACTCAAAAAGTGCGCTTATAATGACCAATGGCAAATGAAATCATTCATATAAACATTCGTTCATAATAAAAAATGAGAATACCTTAATTAACTGAAAGTGAAATGACACATTAAAATGTAGCATGTGCTCTGACATACAACGATTTTCCGTGGGATCCGGTGTCAGTATTTTCCCATAGTTAAGTATAATTAAAGGCCATGCAGAGAGAGAGCGACAGAGTGGTTGTTTACTTATTGATGCTAAGCCTGAAGTTGGGACGCTGCACATAAAAGCAGGTTAAGTGGCACTGAACACACAGCTGGTGGTAAAAGACAGCATGCAGTCCTCTGTCTCTCTGACTTGTCTGACTTCGTCTCGGCCTGACAAGACAGCTCGACACATTTATATCTCTGTCTCTTCACTCTCCCTCTGTGGTTGCACACCTGAGGCGCAGATTGAGTTTCACTGACCTCCTATCTCTTCCATAATAAACTCCTTTCCTTTCAGCCCACCAGTATTTCTCTCCATGTCAGTCTCATCTCTCTCACCCCCCCCCCCCCCCACCCCCCCACCCCCTCCTCCCTCTCTGTAGCCTATTTTGTGAACCAGAAAGAGGGGGCTGATTGGGTTTCTCTCCTCTACAGACTGGCTTATGTGCACCTGTCTCCCTCACAGTGGCCTAGACTTTAGGAGGGTCAGGTTGCTTTGAGCCAGCAGCATTCAGTCCAGGTCACAGACGACAAGACCTGGTTACACCGTAGCTACAATATCTCAACTGTACAATATTTATTACTTTCTTCTATATTAGTGCACAGTATGAATTCAGTGTGAGTCACGTCAGCTAAGCTACAGGTGCGCTCAATGATTGTTTGGTCTATTCATAACGGGTTACAACCTGTGGCCACATGAACTCCATCGCAGCACCTGACCATACAGTCCCGACTGTGGAAGCCCCATTGAGTGTAATTATCTGTAATTTTCTCCTTTGTGTGCCCTCCGCCTGCATTTGATGTCCTTTGCAGTGATTCCTTCTCTTATTATTTATCAAACGCCTGCTTTGTTTTCATGTGTTTTCTTTTCCAAGGCTGTCTGTCATCATTGGGCTGACCTCCTGACCCCTTTCTTGATGAAGCAACATGCATATTTAGATCTTTAATAGGCTGAAAATAGAGGCCAACCAACCCACATGTCTCTCCGTCTCCATCTTATGAATGAAATGGATGAAACCTCATTGTGCATGGGCTCCTGTTGTATACATGAACACATTTTATACAAATGTACCTTCTTTTTAATGATCTGCCCTATAAAAAAGATATCTTATCACATCTAGAACAGAGATAAATACTGAAAGGTAGCCTTTTTTATGTTCTGTCCTAGATTTATCTTCGCTGACAGATTTAATTAATATTTTAGAGGGAGGATATTGTAATCCCAAAAGAGACATGTGCATTACAAGAGGGAGTATGAGGTGCCAAAACAAATCTGATCACTCCCATCTTTTCTTGGGCTAAAACATGAAGTTGTTACACTTGTTGTGGGGCAAGAAAGCTGTCAAAACCTCATAGCTATTTCTGATCATGCAGGTTTAGTAGGTCTCTTGCCATTCAAGCTCTGGCGCAGTGCACATTTCATTTCCGGCCCCTGCTTAGTTTTCCTGAAACTGGACGCCGGGGCTGATTAATAAAACATCCTTTGTGTGCTGCTGGCTGATCACCGGAGCCCTTTCAGCTGTATAAGTGGTGAAAGGCGACATAATCTCCCCAGAACAAGATCTGGACTGAGATTGAGAGCCACAAACAACACAGACAGACACACGGCAGAGGGACCTCAAAAAGACCCTGGACCAACATGTTAAAACCCGAGCAGCACGGTGAGCTCCTGCTACACGACTCCCCGCCAGTCTTCGGGAAGCCGTGGTACTGGCAGCGCAGCAGCAGCACCATGGAGAGCACCCGCAGCCTGGCGCAGGTCATCATGGAGATGCGCGACGAAATCAAGAAGCTGGAGGCGGAGAACCGCGAGCTGCGGGGAGACTACGGTCGGCGGTCATTTGGGGCCATGCCAGGGGAAGCAAGCACGGTGTCTTCAGGACCAGAGCAGCGAGCGGGAATGGAGGAAAACCCTTATGTGAACCTGAGACGAAATGCGTCTGCGCCGGTCCTGGAGCTGGAGGGACAATATAAGGGTAAGAGGAAAGGTGGTTGCGTTCAAGTCTGTGGTTTTACTACTTCGTTGGACATCTAAAGTTATAAGACACATAAATACAGCACCTGAAAAAGAGATTTAATGCACAATGTCTGCTGTAAAGTAAGATGGTTGTAAAAAAGTAGACATATTTAACCAAACTCATGTATTCTTCATTTCATTTCATTTCCCACTACACTAAAACCATGAGTAAACGAATGGAGAATTTCATGAAGTTATAGGGAGGCACACAAGAGATACTTAAAAAAAGATACTTTGACTTTTAGTGTCTAGTGTAGATTAAGCTCAAAAACCACTGGATCCTGTATTTCCCATAATGCAACACAATAGATTATTTTGTTAGACCACTCCCTGCCAGGTGAATGTCCACTCTTTTAAATTTCTTTAACCTACTCAGTTTGTAACGCAGGCATTCTGTTCAAAATTTGAAGTCTCAAGCCTGTTTTCACAGGTAAAGTTAACTGAGCTTCATATGTAAAATTAGTGGAGTGACCCTTTAATTGACCCTTTTGACATTGTATTTTGATAGAAATTCACTTCTTATTCACAGAAATGAGTTTTCTCTCTGTTTCTATTCAATAATCCATCACAATGTGTCATGTTACTGTCATTTCACAGAGAACACTGTCATGACTGTCCGAAGGTACTCCATAAGCTCCAACCTGTCTGGGGTGACCATGAGAGAGGGAATGACTGACAGGGTGCGGCAGAGTGACTCTGGATGGGGAAGACTACAAGAGGAAATCCAGCATGGGAATGGCATCTTTGCTAACTCCGCCAGAGGAGAAGTGGGAAAAGTTACCAACAGGCATTCCCTGCAGGAATACGTACACAAAAACAGGTACAGACAGGCCTATCACGTACTTTTGATATATAAACATTGTTAATGTTAGGCTTGACCTTTGAGCTTTGAGGTTATAATGCTCTTCTGGTTTATTTGACCCTCCAGGGCCAAGGTAAAAACTGTCACATTCCTTCTACCTGTGGATGACATTTACACCAACCGGCCAGTTCTCACCAAGCCCCAGGAGGAGCCTAAAATCACTGAGTTGGCTTCCATCACTGAAACTGATTCTTGAGAGAAGCAGCGGAAGGACTTTTAAAGACTTTGGATGTGGCCACGGGACAAAATGTAGACACGAATTGAGCCTCTTGTGACCTGAAACAGGTTAGCCTCTTCATCTAGGTCAATGTAGATTGGTGCTCTTACTGAGTGAGCCAGCAGACCGATTTTATCACACCTGACCACACAAACAGAAGACTCTGGTTACAGGTGTTGTTTTCATCTAGCCATGGCAATCCAGGCCCCTGGTCAACGGTGATGAGACACGGGCCCCTCTGCAGCGAGGATCAGATGTCTGGACTCCTCTCTCAACCCAGGCTGTTGTTTTGGAGTGAGACACACACCTGCAGGTGACGGCCCTTTTACGGACCATTGTGGTCACTGATTCTGGCCTCGTGAGCAACACCAGACTCATTATTTATTCATCCTTGTTCATTTTCTCATTGTAAACTGAAATGCGGCCTGCGTGTGTGTTTAAACACATGACCTGTTTCTTGACAGTATTCCCAAAGAGTGTATTTTTTTAATCTGAATCATTTGCTTTCATGTATGGAAGGCTCCTTATAAATAAACCAGTGTTTGAATATTAAAGTAAAGCACCTTTAACAGTCATTGTAAGGTATTACCTGTGACATATGCAGTGTTTATGAACTGTTTTGACAAATCTTAAGATCCTCATTTATTTTTATCATTATATTGTACTGTTGTCCTCATTGTGGGGAGGTTTTCATAAAATAAAAAAAAAAAAACAAGAATAATACAGTGGTATGACATTAAAGTGTTGATAATACAGCTGCATTTTCCAACTAGTAAAAAGCAGCACTAATAAAAAGTTGTCTTTTGAAGTTCACATTTGCTGAATTAATGCATTTCCCAGTGTTTTTGTATTAGCTTGCACACCAAGGAAGGCATCAGCCAAATTGTTGCTTATGCTAGCAAATTAACTTCAAAAGACTGCTTTTTACCCTGAGTGCAAACCAGTTTACCTTTAACTGGATGTTGCAGATTTTTCTGGTTTAAATGGAACAGGTACACAAGGGTGAGTATTGTGATCCTTCACTTCTTAACTGAATCAGATTACATTGCTAGTTAGTAAACTCATAGGATTTATTTGTAGCAAATCACTGACACATTTATTATTTAGTAACAGATACAAGCTAAACATATACTGTCAACTTTATAACATAACATTTGATCTGTGACATTGAAAGTATCACACATCAACACAAAGGAGACATTTAGTCTGCACTATACTCACAATGCAGAGAATGCTGCTGGCTAATCTAACACAGTTTTTTCAATGGATGTTGTTCAGCAGCAAAGCCACTTAAATACATGGCACCTTGGTTGATAAATCATTTATCTATCCTATTCCCAGCTCACAAGACAACACAGAACCTGGTTCGGGTGTGTTTGTTATGATAGTTGGTTTCCATAGCAGCAGTAATTGAGTGTTGTTCCTCAGTGTCCACGTGGCTGTCGATGTGTATTCTATTGACATTTTTCTTTCTGTTTTTGACCTCAGTTTGGCCAAATTCATCGGTATCTTTTAACTGGTCCAGAGATCCATCCTCTAACTGATCATCTGTGTGCAGGCTTCCGTAGCTCTCTGAGTCCCGGGGCTTGATAGCTGGGCAGGTCTGGGGATCAGACATATGTGATGTCGGTGGGGGTTCACTCAGGCTGTCTCCATATTTCATAGGGATCAAGCAAAGGTCATCCCTGTGCTGCCGCTGAACAGCTACGTCAGAGTAAGAGAGGGAAAGAGAACAATCATGTAGTGCTGATAAAAACCGCACAACATTGCCAATTGAATGTCCATGTTCTCAAGTTTAAGGACAAAGAGTAAGTCATTAGAAACAGAATTAGAGGGATTTGTCAGACAGCAAACACACCTGGTCTTTGGATTCCAGCCTCTAAATCTGAGAGACCCATGATCTGCTGCTCGCTGACCCCCAGGTTCCTTTCAAGAAAGTAAGTGGTCATCCTGCCCTTCCCCTTCACCTCGATCTCACCTCGCTTCTGGATAACAAAGCCTTTATTCTTCAGAGCACTGAGAAACATGGACAACAGAGGATGTGGAGATAAAAGGGGTTAACAAGTAAGACAGCATCACAGGGTTCACAGGATATGTCCGAATGTGTGTGTGAATTCATTTGTTTTCATGCATAAATGTGTCTGTCCTCACTCATAGACGGTTGGGCTCAGATGGATCTTGTCGGGGAGGCCGTGACTCTCCATACGAGAGGCAGTGTTGACGGTGTCTCCAAACAGACAGTAGCGAGGCATCTTCTCTCCAACTACACCTGCCAGTACGGGACCACTGTGGAGACCCACACGGATCTAAATGCAATATAACAGATGCTGTATAAGAAAGAAATCCATGTAAATAAACTTATAAAAACATGTATTAAATTTGCCTCAGTCTTTTACACCGCAAAATATCAACACACACACTACCGGTCCAAAGTTGTTGTTTTTTCCAGTTTTTATTGAAATTTAAATGGTACAAAAGTGAGAGCTAAACTATCAGAGGTAAAAAAAAAAAAAAACCTTCAGAGTTTAAAAAAGGTGTCCAGCTCTTTTGCTGGATCCAGAGTTGGCAACTTGCACACTCCACAGCATTTTACAGAGCCATGCAATACCCTGTGGTCTACGCCTAGTTGGTCAGGGGTTCATCCTACAGCAAGATAATGATCCACAACATACTTCCAGACTGTGTCTGAACTAACTGAGGATGAACTGGACAGACGGGTGAAAGCAAAGCAACCTGAAAATGCAGTACATTTGTGGGAACTTCTGCAACAGTGTTGGGAAGAACTTTCCGAACAATATTTGACTTCATTTGTACAAACTGTGTGTTTGGCTGTTATATCTACAAAAAGTAGCTACTTTGATGAGTTAAAAATTTGGATTATATTTTGCTAAACAAAGACATTCCATAATTTCTTTTTTTTTTAATCTACAATTGTTTATTTGTGCTATGCTTTAATTTCAATATTGAGACATTAAACTACGTAAATTTAAAAAATTTAGGTGTTTTAAAATTTTTTGACTGGAAGTATATATTTCAGCAATGTAGTGAAAGCACTCCTGTACCTGAATGGGCCCTCCTGTCACAGGGTTAATCACCTCTCTGGCAGCCAAAATCATACCGAGGGCAAAGTTGGCGACCCTCTCAGCATGGCTAGAGACAGGTATGGGAACCCCACCTACCACCATGTAGGCATCCCCTATGGTCTCAACCTGGGAAACAAATACATTTGAGGTCTCCCATTATACCGGGGATTGCCAAGTTTAGTCAGATCAAATGATTCAAAAAATAATTTTTTTCCATCTGTAACTGAGATAAAAAACAAATTTACAAATATTTGTTCCTGTAACATGAAAAGGGTCAAATCTGTTGTGTGTACCTTGTAAACATTATGCACAGTTGTGAGTCGGTCAAATCGGAGGTACATGGAGTTAAGCATGAGGACGATTTGGATGGGTTCACACATGGAACAGATATTAGTGAAGGTCACCACATCACTGAACAGTATGGTGCACTCTTTGAATTCTCCTATAGGATACACAAACACATAGACACACAGAAGTTGTATTAGATAGAGTTATAAACATGAACACTCTGATTATTCAATATTAAGGCTTTGCATTCCATTAACCTGCTTCTACTGTCTTGCCCTCTTTCAGCTGATTGGCTACATGCTTGGGCAACATGGCGTACAGCAAGTTCTCTGTCTTTCTCCTCTCCTCCTCCAGGTGTTGAGACAGGAGGCGGAGCTCCTCCTTCTTCCTCTCCAACTGATTGGACAACTCGATTTCAGCCAGTCGCTGCTGATTAAGCAGGATGAGGTCGCGGGTGACGTCATGGGGGGCGATGTCAGAAATGTGCATGTCTCGCTCCTCCAGCTCCTGAAGGCTTCTTAGCAGAGGAGATGCTTGATAGAGCATACAGTCGAGAGAGGGCATCCAGATCATCTGACCTATGAGGAGAAAACATGAATAATGTTTCCATCTGGTTAAGGTAGACAGTATATAGAGTCAGATTTTTTTGTCCTCTACCTCTTAACTGCAGCATGGGTCTGTTGTTCCACACCTCAGGCATCATGTCCCTGATTGTCTGCAGCACAAAGTGGCTGTTGATGAACTTCCTGATGCTTGAGATGGTGAAGGTGACCTCAGGATGCACGATGCTGAAGTACTGGTTCAGGTGGATGCTCATATTCTGGAGCCCAGGGACGATCCTCTGGAGATTTACTCCGGCCTGGTGCACCACCAGCTGCCTCAGACACCACCAGGATCACTCCAGTTAATTTGACTGAATTGTTTTCCAGACATGTAAAACCCTGCTAATACATTGTATTTTTAAGTTAAATTTGGTCTTTTGTACCTGCTCATCGAAGACTATATGGAATGGGAAAGCTTGGCAGAAAGTCTTCAGATCAATGTTAAGGGTCATAGGATACACTGGCTCAAAACCCCTCAACAGTTTTCCTGGGTGGTGAAACAAACAGTGGAAAGACACACACGTAAAGGTTTTTTTTTTTTTTTTTTTTGCTTTTGGCTGTCATGGGTACAAAGCACAAAACATTCCAGTTATGGTGTGTGATGTAGCATCTGACTACTGCCTGAGCCTGTTGCTCCAAGGGTTGTGTGTGTGTGTCTGAACTGTACCTTTCCCAAGGCGGACCAGCCCTCTAATTGTCTCCCAGTGATTCCTGTAGATGGAGAAACTGACACTGGATCTCTTTTGATGGAGGGGCTGAGGACATGGAGAGGACAGAGTCAGAATTTGTTTACTGGCATGGTTTATTTTTCCCCACAGATTGCTCACAGAGAAAGAAGACACTACAATCAAGTACACATATAGCCTTTATAGAGTAGCTTTACAGGATAATGTTTGCTTTTTTACATCAACACCCTGTCTCACAGATTATCAATCTAACCTCTTTAATCCAAATCATAGCATTGTGTCTGTTAGCCAAAGTTTGGATGGATTGGGTCCTTGGAAAAGCCCCAGTTTTACTGCTGGACTTGGCTTCAGTAGCTGGCCACTGTGTTACCAAGAAAACCACATGCTCTTTCTTCCCAGTTCTTTCCAGTTCCTCCAGCTGGTTGACAATTTCCATTGATATCTCACTGTTGAAAAAGTCTTTAGCAACAGCTCCAATAATACCTGCAGGAGACAGTGTGTGTTACTTGACTCAGTTGGCGTATGTATGATAATAGTGCAAGAACAGATGTTTTACTAGATGTTTGTAGTACCGGGAACAATGTGGCAGAGCCCTCTGCGGTCTGAGTAATAGTGGAGAAGCATTGTACCATCAGGGTTCCTCTCCACCCGAAATGATGGCGCATTCATTTCCTGCAGGAATCAAACAATCAGCACTACAGATTTTTCTACTCGTTGCAGCAACAATACATTCAAAACAAGAGACATATAGACAGAAAGCAGACATGGGAGCAGGCACCTTGTAGGAGAGGGCGAGGTAGCTGTGAAGTGCATCTAAATTCTCAGTGAATTCAAATAAATTTCCTCCAAGAGTCCGGAGCATGTGGTCATAGCCTGAGCGTTTGCAAAACTCGAAAAAATATTCTCCGAACTGCCTCAAGACAACTTCTGGCTTCACTCCTGCCAAAAAACAAGAGCATAACCACCGAATATACAGACATGAATTCATTTGGAAAATTGTTATTTTTATATTGGTTTCCAATTTTAAAAAGTACATTTTGAAATAGTATTCAAATAGGTCAGGATTTACCCAGCAGCTTGCAGGCTTCTGCTACTAACTGCATGGTGATTTCATCTTTATAGCTTTCATATGTCAAGAACGTGTCCTGGACCCCAGCTTCATCCCTGTACATGACGATGATGATTATTATTTTGGGAAAAGAGGTGTTCTAAGCAGAAAAACAGCAAAACTGGCGTAGAAATGCTGTTTTGTTGATTTAGATGTTTAATTATTTACCAATTCTTACTCAAAGTAACCCGCAGTGATTTTTTTTTGATCAAGTCTAAAAAAAAAACAGTCGTTAAAAGAAATTTCTCTTACCTGAGCTTGAGCCACGTCTCCTCGCCAAACTTTTCAACTACCAGCGATTTCAAACAGGTGTTAATAAATCCATACTGTCAGGAAATAAAAGGGAAGCTTTCAAACAGGGTGGTGTTGAATTCTGGTGAAATGTTACTATTTATAATACAAACAAAAATTCTGTAAAAGCAGCATACCATATCTCCCAGTATCTCCACCAGACACTTTTCCCGTCAGGGCATCTCCGTCATATCGCTCTTTCTGCGCAGCAAATAAACCCTCACTGACTGTAAGAAAAGTATGAAAGCTTCACAGAACAGTCACAGTCTCTGGGACCAACACAACCTGGGACACATGGAGACAAACAGTCCAGAGCTGACGGAGCTGTCCAGTCCAGTCTGGTGCTGAAATCAATGATTTGCCCTGCAGTGTTGGCGGGAGACGCGCTCATTTCATCTGCAGCTCATGGTGCTGTATAAGGACAGGCCTGACAAATACTGTGCCGCTTGAGTACAGTGTGATATACAGAAAAGTCACGGTTAACTTCTTCCTCAGTAGCAGCTTCACTAGAGCATTTTTAAAAATTTTTTTACTTGACTGTTAGGCCTGTAGTGTTTTTTATTTGCATAATTTAAAATATTACTTCACTGACGCATATTCTCGCCGTGCATATGGACTGAAAGGAATCTATAATGTTTTATTAATGTATTGTTTATTTATATTTATGTGAAATCAGAATTTTTAACCCTCATCCTACCAACATATTTAACATACAAGGACTAACGACTGGGGACCCCAAGAATAAACTACTGTAAGTAACAATCGTCATAGCAAAATGTTAACTTATTTCTTCTCAAGACATTATTAGTTATGCAATTAATGTCACCTGGAAAAAAATGATTATTGTTTCAGGAAAGTTACAGTTAATTTGCATATTGTGTAAAAGGAAAATATAAACTTTTCTTTAATACATATTGCAGCTTTTATCCCAAGTACAATCTTTCCACAAAGCCTTCAAAATGACTGACAGAGAGCCCCTTCCCACCCAAAGTCTGTGATACTTTAAATTAGGAGCCATGGCAAACATGAAATCAGTAAATAGTTTCATCTATTTAAACTGCAGAGGCAGAATTGGGTGCTTTTGACTTTTGTCCCCCAGGACCTCAAAACACTGTTTTTTTTTGTTTTTTTTTTAAAAAGCACCAATAAAAACAGAAACAGAAAACAATGATATGAAGTCATTATGAACAAATTGATTGACAAAGTCATGAAAAATTGGAATGATAGAGTAAAGAACCTGTGACATAGGACAAGTATAGCTCTGGGGTCTGCAGGTACCCAAGTCAGTAGGATTAACAAGACCGTTAGGACAGGCTTAGGACAAATAAGATAAACAGGGTTGTTAGGATAATACTAAGATAGATAAATCATTAAGATAAATCTGACACTCAACATTTAACAAAGAAAAAGTATAGTATACTTTACATTAATAACAATTCATCAAATATGTCATAAGAACAAGTAAAAAAGTAACATATCAGAGGAATCAAAAAAGATCAGACATGATTAAAAGCAGAGTAAACAGTTAAAGTTATTCCTTTGATTTGGTTCAAAGTATTGACTTGGATTACTGTTTACTTGCATGTAAATACTTTTTTGTTTAAAATGATGTGATAAGGCCAAATACAGTCTGAAGATTTGAGTGGTTACACAGTTATTGAGAATTTATTTTCAGGTCGTTGTAATCTTATTGAAGTCTGATGTCTGCTGATGTCATGGCGGTGGTCCGTGGCTCCAGCATCAAAAGCAGATAAGACACGTATGACAAAGAAGAGCAGCTCAAACACAACCCAGCAGGGTACAGGTAGAAGGGAACACTGGATCATGGGAATATCTTCAAAAATGAAACCCACTACTGTGTTTTAAGGCTGGTTGCCAGTGCAATATATGATCCATTTATTCAGAAACACGGGAATACTGTAGTAATATGCAAACATACATTTTTTTTATTCTGAGAAAAATACACCCAAAAATATCATGATTGTCAAAAAGTAACAAAATCGTCCTAGAAATAATTGTAAACTTCTAAAAATATCATGATCATAACACTCCACGTGTGCACACACGTATTAACAGTCTGCAACATCAGGGGGGATTCAGTTGTTTTATCCAAATGCAGTAGAATATATATATATATATATATATATTTTTAGGTCCTTCAGCATATCATTAGGTTAATCAAACTGCAGAAATATGTATCAAACTACTTCATTGCCGTCATTTTTCTTTACACTACAATGCCTTATAGAAGATGAGAATCTGTACATATCACCAAACAGCCCATTAATGGTTTTGCACCATTAATGCGTTTTTTCTCCCGAGAAAACCACAAATTTTGTTTAATTTTCTGGTATTTATCTTTGTGCAATACAATTTTTTTACATGCCTGGAAAACTACATGAAAAACTAAAATATCTGGCTTTCCCAGTGCTCTTCAGTTACACAGACTTTTACGCCCTCTGCTGGTAGAAAATGTAAACATCAGTAAAAAACAAAACAAAACAACAACAAAAAACATGCACCATGAACAAAAAGTAAAGTTACTTTTGTATATCAAGCCTCCTCTTTCTTTGAACCATTCTGAATATTCATCTGACATGAAGGTGACAGGGAGCAAAGAGATCAGATAATTTACTTTGTTTTGATAAAATGCACTTAAGTGACTGGTAGATAGGAAATTATTTTTGTTTCAAAATGTACAATCTTACGAGATGTGTTAGAGTGTTCCTGATACAATAAAAAAAACTGAAGGAACTCAAGGTGTCAAAAGTCATAGTAGTCTGCCAAGTTCCTGCAGTGTTTATCAGTCAGTGGCTGTGCTGATGTTGAAATGATGGCCATAGGTAGGTAGTAGGCAGCAACAAGCTTAATGTTACTTGCTGTGTGAGTTTCAGGTCCGTAATGAAGTCTGCAGAGCTTTCATGTCCCTCAGCAGCCTCAGATTCCTCTTGCTTCTTTCTCCTGGTTTAAGTTTGAGTGCTCCAGAAGCGCGACCTCTAGTGGACACTGTTGTAGTCACTCTCACCTCATTCCTACTGCCCCGCCTTGTACTTGCTTCCTTTCTTAACTTCTTTATCTAGAAGAGAGACAGGAAAACGTAAAGAACAGGAGTCACAAAAGCAAATATTTATCCTTTTGGACTTTGTTTGCTTTGTGTGTGAACTGAATTGTTTTTGTGTAAATACCAACCTGTGTTTTGTGTTTGTAGAGCTTACTGATCTGCTCTCCTTTCCTCTCCATTTTCAGAAGCAGCCCCTCTTGCTCCCTCTGAAGCTCTTCTCTTTCCTGTTCAGTCACACTGTACTCCAACTGCCTCATCAGCTCATCCTGCTCTCTGCAACACACACACATACATACACGCAATAACTTTTCACACCATTTGTAAAATCTGTAACAAATCACTCCTAATCGAGCTCATATGATAACTGCACTCACATGCTCATAAGACGGAGCTCCTCCTGTAGTGCCTGCAGAAGCTCTGATAGCTCCTCCCCACTGGTGGAGGAGGAAGAAGAGGAGCTGTCTGAATGTCTGCGGCTGCCTGTCTCAGAGCTGTTTGGGTTGTTTGAGAGGACACGGTTGTTGCAAAGGTGCGGCTGGTGTCGCTTCAGGAGAGACAGAACTGACTGGACGTTTGCTCTGACAGAGTGGCTGCAGCCTACTGACTGAAAGTCAGGAAGGAAAAGAGAAAGAGAGTCAAAAAGGCAGCCAGTGTGAGGAAAGTGCAGCATTAAAAACTACAATACATAATGAATTTGCAAAGGCATGTATGTTCATACTACCGTTCCAGTAACAAAAGGTACATCTCTGAGGCTCAATCTGTAGTGTGGCTGTGTGTAGGACGACTGCTGGGGTGAAGATTTCTGGGAAGGTCAACATGAAAACTCATAAGATCTTCAAGAAAGTGCCATGTTTTTATTTCTGATTAATCTATTATACGTTTTGATTCAATGATTGATCATTTACTCTATAAACTGTTTAAAAACTATGATAAACGCCCATCATAAGTTACCAAAGCTTAAAATGATGGATTCCAATTGACTATTTGTTCTGAACAACAACTATTAAACCAAAGTATTTACTATATAGTGAGAGAGAATACCACGTAAGATTTGCATTCTAGTTGAATCCATTTAACTTCCTGCTTTTCTATTTTGTGTTCAAACTTTAACTTATAAAGAGGGAAAGGAACATTGCTAGTGTGCTTAAACAGAAGTAAAACCTCAAACATGTGAAGGTCTTTACCTTTGAATTACACTTCCTGTCTTTGGACTGTGTGCTGGACAGGCAGGGTGACACTGATCGCAGCAGGATCCGGTTGGCCTCCAAACCTGTCTGTAACTGAGGAACGCCGAGTGCACACACATTTCAATATATACATTTATTCATTTAGTATACAGTATGTAAAACAATAGACTATAGTTTCTTTTAAATACTGTAAGCAACATTGCAAGCTGACAATAGTGAGTACATGGATAAAATGGTAGCTAAAAACAAAATACACAATTCTGTTTACCTGGTTAGCTTTATCCTGGACCAGTTTTCTCTGGTACTCCTCCTCCTGTAGTTTCATCTCTAGCTCCTGAATCTTAACCTAACACATTCACACACAGATTTATCATATGGAGACTGACTTTATGCTGTCTTTTGACAATATGCTCTTCCTTATGACAGAGAGAAGAGCATGGGTCAGAGGCAGCTCAGTAGTTAAGGTTATTATGGGTTTTTACACTATTTCTCTACCTGACATTTGACCGTGTTCTTATGTGTACCTCAGCTTGGTTCTGTGTACGTGTCAGCCTGAGATACTCCTGCTCCAGTCGCTCCAGCTTCTCCAACTGGGCATGCTCTGACACTGTGCCAGGTTGTTGATCAGCTGACCTGACTGTCTCCATGGAAACCTTAAAGTGTGGGGAACAATTAATACAAATTTACTCACGCACATAGAGCTGCAACGATAAGTTGATTGATGGATTAGTCAGTTGTCAGAAATGAATCAGCAACTATTTTGATAATCGAACAATCGTTTTAGTCATTAAAAAAAAAAAAAAATCAAGCAAAAATGACAAATATTTGCTGATTGCAGCTTCTCAAATGTGAGGATTTGATGCTTTTCTGTGTCATACATGACAGTAATCTGAATATCTTTAGATTTTGTTGCTCAGACAAAACAAGACATTTTCAAGATGTCAGTCTGAGCTCTAAGAAACTGGCTTTTTTCACTCTTTTCTGAAATTTTATAGATGAAACGATTAATAATCATTACAGTAATTGTTAGAAAATATTCAGCAATAGAAATAATCATTAGTTGCTGCCCCACATGCACATTAACAAGCCCTTTCCTCAACAACATTGCATTTATGCATGGGTATTTATGTGTATTTTATAGAAAGACCGAACACTGGGTTAACCTGCTGTTTGAGCAGACTCGTCCTGTCTGCCTTAGCATTGCGCAACATCCTCCTCATGTGATCCAACTGTCGCTCCAACTTCACACAGCGAGACTCTGCAGCCGCAAGGTGGGTGATCAACACTGTGGAGGAAAATAAAGGGACACCAACATGTAGGATAAAGATACAGAGAAAAAAATAACATGATGAAAGAAAATTGGAAAATATAACAATATAAGCTAAAAAGTTATGACATTATGTATCATTATATCCTATTCATATACTCACCTTGGTTGCAGTTGGACCCATCACTTGTCTCTCTCCTTGTGTCTGTCTGATTATTTAAGACTCTCTGTGTCATTTTATCACTCTGTAAATGTGTGTGTGATGCATCTTTCCCCATACTGCGCAGACTGAGCTCTTCGCGTCCTTTCTCCAACTCCAACCTCCTAATCTTCTCCTGGAGGTTCCTCAAAGCAGATAAGATTGCTACACATGCACACACACAAGCATTATGAGTGAGAACTTAGTTAGACAAATGCAATAGATATGAGGATATACTGATAGATTTCAAACATATTTAGGGCAGGGTTATAGTCGCAGTGTAATAAGATATGATTTAAAGGTCTGGATGGAAGAGTAAGTCAGTAGGATGAGAGCTTAGAGAGAATGATGTGGAAGAATGAATAGATGTCAATGCAGCTGGGACATTCAAGTAGTGTGGCATCATGTTGCACATGCTGTAACCATGGAGCGCTGAAACACCACAATACCTCAATGGAAACCACACACACACACACACACACACACACACACACACACAGACAGAAAGAGATACACAAATTGAAGTTACCTGCACTACTGGTCTCTGGAAAGGCCTTGCTGGGTGATGATGGGCGACATGAGTTATGTGTGCGTGTTTGGGGTGTGTGAAGCACAAGTGTGTTGATGAGAGGACGGTGTGCAGGGTATTCCTTATAAGATGGCAATGACAGGCTGTCAGATACAACTCCACTGGGTGGTGGATGGAGCTCCTGCAGAGGACCACAGTTAAATGTTGAACAGCACTCACAATATCTGACATTGTACGCATCAATATCTGCAATATTGATATCTAAATATCTATAATGTATCAGTATTGGAGATCTTGTAGTATAGAGAGCCACCTCACTACGAGCAATAACCAGGAAATGTAGTACAGAGAGTGGGATAAATATAAAATAAAACCTTAAATGCTGTAATTTAATCTAACAGAATGAATAGTTGTCCTGCTCCACTCAAACATAACATATTATGGTGAAAATTCAGTACAACTGTCTATCTGTGCAACATCAGCTGTTCTGAGTTTTAGCAACTGCTGCTAAGTAGCTCTCTGTGCAACCTCTGTGGCCAATATAAACAGCTTTTATTCTTCTTTTCAATTTAAATTTGGCAAAAATCTAGTAAATTACAGCTACCTTCTCCAGCGTAGCATCAACAGCAGATGTTTTTGACAGACTCTCCATTGAAATGCAGCCAATCCAGTCTATGTCGCTGGTGCTGAACCAGGGAGTAAAATATGCAAAGTGCGCTAATGTTAGCTTAAAGTAAAATTACAGCCAAGCCCTTTATTATTACGATTGACAGCTTGCTAGCTCCGCGCCGTTTCTACAGCTCCGACTGTGAAAAGAAAACATCACTTGACAAACCACACAATCCAGGGTTTCTACAGGGTTGGAATGATATTTATTTCAGCTTGTCCCAGGAAACGCAGCGCCGTGTGCGCACGTAGACATTAGCAGTACCGGTGACCCTCTATGACTAAAACAAACGCATCGCATTTGCTTACCGGAAATGTAGTTCTCTCTCCGCGGAGGTTCTATAGTGAAGAACGGCAATGATTCAGAATAAAACTACAATAACTCTGAGCCACCTGTGAGGGGCGGGGAGAGGGTTTGCAAGACTTGCCGGGGTTTTTATGGTAAACACGCCAGTGCTGGGACTTCAATGCAAGTAATTAATGTTCCTTTCGCGTTGTTGCCTATATTAGCACACACAACAAATATGTATCTAACGTTTAATAGACGTATTAACTGAATCAGACCCATCCAATATGTAAACATAACTTAGTTCGTGTTAGCTAGCGCATGAATAACTTGCATACTCAACTCATGGGTTTCTAGCATAACGTAAAGTGAAAGCTAACTGTTAACTCACCATCCACGCAGTAGCTCAGCTAACTTACATGTTGCAGTTAACTTAGCTACTACCTTACGAACGTATTATTAGTTAGCTAACGCTGGCTATCACACAATATAACACAGTGAATTGTAACGTTACGTGAAGTGTAATGTGCTGAGACCCTGATGTTATAAACATAAATTGTTAGCTCTCTGTCAGAAGCTTTAAAAAATTACAATAGTGCTTCAATAATGAGACATTTTTCATGTTCTCAAGTTAACTTTATTGTGCTTTCTGCAGCGGAGGCTTCTTGCTGACCACTTGTTAGGTGTCAACTGATCTCTCATTTACCTCCACCATCATGTCCTCGGAGAGCACCTTGTGAGTCTGTTTAAGTCATGACTGCTTGAAGAAATCTCAAACCAAATATTTTGTGATTGTGCTGGTTAGTTACAGTAGAGTCCTTGAAGTTTCCCAATGAATGAATAGTGTTGATATAGCCTATAGGTAATGTTTCAGGTTCAGAATAATTTAATGTATGAGTTGTATTTGATATGACAGTCATGTGTGCTGTTTCTGTTTCTAGGGATGATGAGGATACCTTTAAAATCCTGATTGCTACAGATGTTCACCTGGGTTACCTCGAGAAGGATGCCATCCGTGGCAATGACTCCTATAATACATTAGATGAGATCCTGAAATGTGCTAAGAAGAATCAGGTACATGCAAGTTTATAAATGTGTGAAAGTCACAGGGACGACTCCACATCAAATCTGATTCATGTGTATCTCTTTCTGCTCGAACAGACATCCCTAAATCTACCTGTCTTAAATGTCCTCTGTTATCTTTTTGCTTATTTGTCTGCTTACAGGTTGATTTCATCCTGCTGGGAGGTGATTTGTTCCACGAGAACAAACCAACACGGCGATGCCTCCACAACTGCATCACTATGCTAAGAAAATACTGCATGGGAGACGCGCCCATACACTTCAATATACTCAGTGACCAGACTGTTAACTTCAACACCACCCAGTCAGTCCCTCTCTGTCTATGTGGTCATTCTTTCCAAACACTGTTGCTGAATGAAGGTTTTACTAATGTTGTCATATATGTGTTGATGTGTTTAGGTTCCCATGGGTCAACTATCAGGATGAAAACCTGAACATCTCTATTCCTGTATTCAGCATTCATGGTAACCATGATGACCCAACTGGGGTGAGTTCCTTCCTAAATAAAATGAATTGTCAGACACGACACAAGATCTATACGTGCAAGTATGTGCATTTGTGTCAGTTTTGTTATTACTGCATATTTGTTTGTTTCTATGTCATGATTACTTTCTTTTCCTCAAGGCTGAAGGTTTGTGTGCGTTGGATCTGCTAAGTGCCTCCGGTCTTGTCAATCACTTTGGTCACTCCCAGTCAGTGGAGAAGATAGAGATTAGCCCTATCCTCATGCAGAAAGGCAACACTAAACTGGCCTTATATGGTCTTGGTAAGTGTGTGTTTTGTTTGACATGGCATTTGTTTTTCAGTCTAAGTTGTTTATGGATGGTTTGCTATATAGTATGTGTGCTGGTGCTTGTGTGTAGGTTCTATCCCTGATGAGCGTCTGTACAGGATGTTTGTCAATAACCAAGTGACCATGCTCCGTCCCAAAGAAGACCAAGATGAGTGGTTTAACCTCTTCACCATCCACCAGAACAGGTTAGTGCATCCATGCGTATATTTTTGGATATCCTAATCCATTAGGAAGACAGAGATTTACAGTTTAGTCATATAGTAACAAATATCAAAGCATCCATACTGTATGTCTCTGTATCCCCGATAAAGTCTTTAGTCAGAATGCAAGATGTCTGTGTTGAGGGAAGTAATGGCAGTGTGTTTTAAGATAAATAGGTTGTCTGGCCATGCTTGTTCATAGTTTGACATGTTCTCCATACCTTTGATTTAGTAAACCTTTACCGTATTACTTCACAAAGTCAGCCCCAGTTAGTTATTTTAGGATATAAACAGCTAAATTTTTGTCACAATACATCCTTTTTTTTTTTTTTTATTGTTCTATGTTTTCTGTCTGTGGATTTTTTCCAGGAGTAAGCACGGTCCCACCAACTACATTCCTGAGCAGTTCCTGGATGAATTTCTTGACTTGGTGGTGTGGGGTCACGAGCATGAGTGTTTGATAGGACCAACCAGAAATGAACAGCGACTCTTCTACGTGACACAGCCAGGCAGCTCTGTAGCCACATCCCTGTCCCCTGGAGAGGCTACCAAGAAGTACAGATACACACAATGGATGATGGACTAAACATTCTGATTGTGTTTTGAAGGGCTACAGTAGTCAAACCACTCTGTTTATGTGTTTCTAGGCACATTGGGCTGCTCAGGGTGAAGGGTCGTAAGATGAACATGCAAAAGATCCCCCTAAAGACGGTGCGTCAGTTCTTCATCCAAGATGTGGTGCTAGCTGACTATCAAGACCTCTTCACACCAGATACACCTCAGGTCACAAAGAAAGTGGAGAATTTATGCTATGCCAAGGTACTGTAATACCTGAATTAACCGACAAATGACCAATGCCAATCTTATATCTATAATTCTTAAACTCATGTTCACACATCTGCAATCTTTCTCTTGCTCTCTTGCTCTATAGGTCACTGAAATGCTAGAAGATGCTGAGAGAGAAAGACTGGGATGTCCACTCACCCCAGAGAAACCTCTAATTCGCATAAGGGTAAGGTGGACTCAAAGCATGTGCACAAACACATTTTCACACCGGATTTTAAATCCATCATCATTTCATTACCCAGGTGGACTACAGTGGTGGTTTTGACGCATTCAACACTTCTCGCTTCAGTCAGAAGTTTGTGGACCGCGTGGCCAACCCAAAAGACATCGTTCACTTTGTCCGACGCCGAGAGCAAAAGGAGGACATAAAAGGTCTGACACAGACTAAATACACTGCTATGGACCCAAAGACCCAAAGACCAGCCTACTAATGTCTTGTAACAATTAATAGTTATATTTTCACTTAATGTTTTGATGTGTGTCATTCATTTTTAAAAAATTTTTTTTAGACGAAGTCAATGTCGACTACAGCAAGCTGTTAAAACCCGCTGCAGCTGAGGGGCTGAGAGTGGAGGACTTGGTTAAACAGTACTTTGAGGCAGCCGAAAAGGTACTGTACACACACAAACTCACCTACTCACAAGATATTGTGGTATATTTGTTTTCATCCATTGTGATACTACTCATTCATTTGATTAAGTGTGTATACACGTGCATGTCTTCACAGACAGTGCAGCTGTCCCTGCTGACCGAGCAGGGGATGGGGAAGGCCATTCAGGAGTTTGTAGACAAAGATGAGAAAGATGCCATTGAGGAGCTGATCACTTATCAGCTAGAGAAGACGCAGCGTCACCTCCAGGCCAGAGGAGTGACCACAGAGCAAGATATAGATACAGAGGTGAGGGGATGGGGCGTGCATGGAAAGTGAGGCAGATGATGATGATGTCCTATGTCAATGTAAGAGTGCGTATTTTATTATTTTCAGGTCAGGCTATTCAGAGACTCCAAAAAGAACACAACAGAGGAAGAGAATGAAATTAAAGAAGTAAGTAAGATGGATGCACACAGGCCTGGAATGTTTTTTGTCTGTTTAGCGTCTGACTGTGTGCGCTTCCTCTCTCACACAGGCATTCAACAGAGCCAAAGCTCATCGGCTGGAGCGTGGGGATGACCAGGACATATCTGATGAGCTTGCTGATGTTGCTATGGACTCTGACGAAGACTCAGTAATGTTCCCTCCACCCACGAGAGGCAGAGGGCGAGGAGGCAGGGGGCGGGGTGGCCGAGGAAGGGGGAGAGGTGGGTTATCATTTAATATTTCACAAAAGTGGAGTGAGGACAGAAGCACAGAGGTACACAGCAGTGAATACATGTTCCAATGGTTTATTCAAGTATGTAAGCTGTGACTTTGAACCTATACACCACTGAGTGCTTGAGTGGAAGATTATACTATGTGTAAGGGCTAAACAGCCCCCATCACATTGAAAGTGCATTTGAAATGGATCTTGTAATAGCCAGTATGAACAGGAGGAATGATTACAGCGAGGAAAGCCTCTTTCAGTGTTCATGTGGGCACCTGACTGTTGTTTTAAGACAGACTTGAAAAATTGTTACTCTATCCTTTAATGTGCTAGGCCTATAAGAGGTTAATCAATGGGTCGTCTAATAAATCTCTGATAGGAATTGGTTTTCTGTAACATTTACCAAAACAGGCATGGTAAGACTATAATATGGAATTCACAACCAATAGTGATAAATTTGGAGCTTCACTTGAAGCCAACAACATTGACACAGTCCAGTCGCTCTCTGCTTAAATTCCAACAGAGGGCAGTCATGACATTCCAGCCCTTGCTGCACACTCTGTTTTATCTGAGGCTTATCTGTGTTTAAAAAAGCAAACCTAAATCTATAATTTGTTATTTTTTGTGCCTTTTTTGGTGGATGAATTTTACCCAGGTAAAATGGCTACACAAAGATTTGCAGTTGCTTATTGCGGTTTGTGTGATCCTCAAACTGTCAAAACACCTAACTGAGGCTTTTTAAAAACAGCATAGACACCAGTAGGCCTGTCTAAAAGAAATTGATTTTGATCAATTATTAGCTAATTTAGTTGGACAGTAGATCAGACTAGAACTGGTTTAAAATCTTCCATTTCCGGGTCTGGCAGGGTTTGGCCTGATTATGCCAATTAGATATGTTCTAATTTTGATACTGCATATCAGGTTAATTTGTGTGGTATTTAATGAAATTAAAATGAGCTTTGATGTGTGATCATATTGCTGACATTACATACAGGAGAACAAGGAGAATGTGTATATAAAGCTGGTTTGTTCTCGCTGCATCATAAATCTCTCTTGTAAGTTGTCCCACGATTATTCAACTGTTATCAACTTTTCACCATCCAGGTGCAGCCGCCTCTGAACCAAAGCAATCTGGTCGGGGCCGCTCCCAGAAATCCTCAGCAACAACCCAAAGCAGGAGCATTATGCAAGGTAGGAGAGTGTGAGATATGTGTGTGAGTAAAGATCAGTAGACACACACTATGCTTCACAGAGAATACACAGACATTTTATTGTGATTTATTAGTGTATGACTATGTCTCATACTTCATCTTTCATACTTCTTCAATCATTCCTTCATACTTCCTCTCAATCTTCTTTTTTCAGCATTTCAAGCGTCATCCCAGAGATCTTCTCGGACTGGAGCGACCACATCCTACGCAGCAGATGAGGTAATGCAAGCGACCACAGACTCACTTCCTTTTTTTAGTCTGTATGTGAGCTGTACTGTACCTTTCCCAATCTGGCTTTGTATCTTCATCCATCTTCAGATAACCATTGATGACTCAGATGAAGATATACCTGTAATGAAAGCTACTCGAGCCCCTCCAAGGTATGTTTGCCTCTGTCTACTGTCGGGCAGTCCAGTCTTTTAAGAGAGCACACAATCATCCCTCCCCGTCCATAGCTTCAGATTTTAAAATTGTATGTATTATTTTACCCTGTTCTTTAAACTGTCTCCTACGCTTGCTTACCTCAGAACAGCGTCATCGTCTTCATCCTTCTCTAAGCACAGCTCTCAGAACCAGAGCCAGTCATCTAAAGGAGTTGCATTTGATGACAGTGATGATGATGATGATGAGGTAAAAAGAGATAAGAGAAAATTATATTGCATGTATATAGAGTGCTGGGGTGCATAGTGTGTGATTTCTTATTTTTTTTCCATTGATGAAAAACTTGTTAAGTAGATTTACTATTTAACCATATGGTTCCCTGAGGAATTCAAACTGATCTGAATTCCTGACCTCTTTTAGCTATTACATCTGTAACAGAAATGTATACCCCTAAACTTAATTTCACATAATCTACTTGATTTTTGTCAGAACTAAACTGAGCTACACTCTACTAATATCTGATTTTGACATATTTTCTCATGGTCAGTGTCTTAATCTCTTTTCCATCTCTATCTTCTTTCTGTGATCCAGGATAATCCGTTCAAAGGCCCCAGCCATCGTGCACGGAGATAACTATAACTGCATCCTTTCTGTAACACTTGTTCATTGTGTTGATTTTCTAAAAATAACTGTAAATGCTAATTGGCAAGTGAGCTGCAGTGGTGTTGTTCTGAAGGACTCCAAAATTTTCTCAGCACTCAGCTTTCATAACGTTGACATTAAATCTTTACAATGGTCAGCTTCTGTAGCTTTGGGTAAAATCAGTCAGATCAATCTGTTTCTGTGCAAGAGCAAGGTTAAAAGATATGGGGCGTGGGGGCAAGGTGGTCGTTGCTTTCAGACAGGATTTACTGTACTGTTTGTTGTTTATAGTTTTCACAGCTAGCTGATACTGGAATTAAAAATGTTTTTTTCATATATACACAACTGTCTCTCTGTCTCTGAATTATGATCTGTATCCCTCTCAAAGGCGGGGGCTGCAAAGTCAGTAGTCAGAGCCTTGTGTATCACATAACTCACTGAACAGCTAATTTGCCTGTTATAGCAATTGCACAAAATCTTATCAGTTGATGCACCAGTGGAGCTGGATACTATGTGTTTAGACTTTCTATGCATCTGTGACGGGGACAGCCGTGGCCGGAGGCAGTATGTTTTGTTTGTCCATCCTATTCTCATCAATGGGAAAATCAACACAAGGAATATCTCAGGAACACCTTGAGAGAATTTCCTCAAGTTTGGCACAAACATCCACTTGGAATCAAGGATTAACTGATTAGATTTTGGTGGTCAAAAGTCAAGGTTGCTGTGGCCTCACGTCCATCCTGATCTTGTGAACACAATATCTCAGGAACTCCTGGAGGGAATTTCATTACATCTTGCACAAATGTCCACTTGGACTCAAGGATGAACTTGAAATTTGAAGATGAAACTGAAATTTGGTGGTCAAAGTCATTTTGACCCCACAAAACATGTATTTCCGAAATTCAAGAATCCATACGCTAATTATGACAAAGTTTCTCAGTCTCTAAGTGAAGACAGCATATTTCTCACTGGAAATTATTCACTGAAATCTTACATGTCAATATAGTGATAACTTCCATTTTGCCAAAAAATACACTTAATACCTTTTATTAAATTCCTTCAAAGCCTTCACTACAAATATTATGAGTCTGGGCAGACATGGATGTAAGCTGCAACTTGACTGATTGGCGGAGGCATACAAACGCAAGGCAGTATTTGTAGTTTTTTTGACGCTGTGGTGCTGCTCCACTGGTCTTGCAGCAAGAACCTGTCAAGATAGGAATGTGAAACATGTAAGGTGTGTGTTAAAGGTGGAAAATGATTCACACACAGAAAGTTACATAATAAACTTAAAAGTATATTACAGTGATCAAAATTAGGATCTTTTCAAGAATCAGCATAGTAAAGCAGATACTCAAGACAACTTTTGTCCAAACCTTTCTGCTGATCTTGGAAAAAATAAAGTTATTTCTTATTCATCAGATGATTTAATTTAACATGTTGCTCAAGGTGTTGACATTTTAATGTACAGTACGTTTCAGGTTTCTAATGATTCAGTAAGAAATTTGAGCTGATAATTGTAATTTGGAACATCTTTTGTCCACAACTGATATAATGATTTACTCAACCCCCGTTGTACCTTTTGTTAACTTTGGGTCAGAGGGTGTGTGCTTGGGAAGATGAAGACACTGAATGGAACAAGGAAAGATCCAGTTTCCAACACATACATACACTGGCATATTATATCAAGTTAATTGTATGACCATTTTACTGTTGTCTGGCAAACTTTCTATAGTACTTTTTGTCAAAAAAACCCCTCTGTTCTGTAGTCAGGTTAAAGAACAATGCCTTTATTATATTTACAACCTTTTACAGAAATATAAAACATTAGGAAAATGTACCATATATACAGACAAATATTATCAGCCACCTGGCAGTTGTCATACTCTATGCAAACCTAGACAGAAATACTATTTATATCCAGCTATTATACAATATATTAGTGTTAACTATGTTGAAAAAGTGAAATGAAGAAATAATGATAGCACTTTGTGCACAAATTCTACAAATTAAATTAACACACTATACTCCCTGTAACTAACTTTTACATTTCAAGAAATGGCAGGTATATCCTTTAGAGTAGAGAAGGGAGAAAACACCACGAATAGCCTGGCCATGGCGCAAGTTTTCTTAAGGCACACTGAATTCCTGATCGGATATCTCAGTGTGAAGGAACCATGAACACATACAGAGTGATTAGAGTTTCAGTGCATTATAAGACTTATAACTACTTGAATCATCTGTATATACAGTAAGATCAAGTAATTCTCACTTTCCACTTAAAGTGCACATGTAAATTATTCTGTGGTAGGACACAAGCACATCATCTGTGCCGTAAAAAAGGTGCATTTGCCCTTCAGGACATCAGGACACACATCAGATCAACTGAATCAGCACCGTAAATGCATTTATCCTCTGGACTTCTACAGTATTGGTAATTATTAACCTGAGGCTTCACAATGACTCCTGCTGGCATTACTATAACACAGGTTTGTTGCCTTTCTTTGCATAGCAGTTTTCCATATGAAACCTCATAACACATTGCACACCCACAGTACATATTATAGCACATAGTAATCAAATAAATTATGCCTGATGTCTGCCAGACAGGTAAGATCCAACTTCTTCACAGAATATTAAAAATAGTTTCAGAGTTGAAACATGTAGGTTTATCCATGATTTAATAAAGGATTTTTAACTTAAAATCATCAGAGTGCCTCTGATGTTTTTTGACTGCCAACCAATATCATGGACTTTCATTATAAGTAAGCTGGACAGTCATTATTTTTTTTATTCTTATTAAAAATAGTTTGTATGTTTGTGGCTATGTCCTCATGTCAGCACCAGTGATCAAATATTTAAATTACTCTCGAAACGTAATGACATAGTGAATTGAGTCTGTGAAATTAGTTATTTTAAACAGTATCAATAGCTCAAGACAATGTTTGTTTTGAGTTACAAATATAGCAGCATTCTGCCATGAAGATCCCAGACTATCCAGTGACAGATAGCAACATAAATATATTTTTCCCCTGAGTTAAGAACTTGAAATGGCACAAACAACACCTGAAAGTTTGAATGAAATGTGTGTTTGTGTGTGTGTGTGTGTGTGTGTGTATATGTGTAATGTTTATGGCTGTGTTTAACAGTTCATCTATATTGTTGCAGATGCATCTTCAACTTCCCCTTTCTCTCCTACTGTCTCCCATCTGCAGTCTACCACGTTGAAACATAAAGCTTTCTTTTAGTTTCACAGTCTCTGCAACGTAGTCTGGACTGGAGTCATGTGGTGGTTGCTCATTGTGACAGATGACCTCAGGGGTTTTTCTGCTTGGACAAATGTAAAAAAAAAAATCAGAGCTGAATTTATGCATAGTTCTTGTCATTGTCTCATTGAATTTATTGTGTTGACTTCAAGTGGAAATATTTCTATTGTGATGCACTTTCCCTCCAAAACTGCTTTACAATGCTATACTGTAATTTTTTACCAGGGCTTTTCCAATCATCATGAATCATTTTATTCAAACTCTACCTCAATGACTGTATTAATCCAGTTGAGCATCTCCTCCACTTTGCTGTAGACGCCCGGCCTTCTCTCCCTGGCACAGCCAACGCCCCAGCTCACCACTCCGACCAGATGCCAACGAGAGGAGGTGAAGTGCACCAATGGGCCCCCGCTGTCCCCCTGGGTTTCAAAACAGCACAATAACATTTTGAGTTTTTGATATCCAAACCACTTGCAAGAAAAGAACTTTAATATTGGATACATTTACAAACTACAGCTAATACAAAACTACAGGCCTGTAGCAGTATCACTTGCAATGGATCCAAATTGAAAGGTACAATTGACAAATTGATTTAAATATCAGTCCTACTATCATTTTTATACACTAGATTTTATGTGGAATCAGTGGTTCATTACCTGGCAGGCATCCACTTTGCCCTCCAGGAATCCAGCACAGATCATCCTTTGGGTTATGGCACTACCATACACTGTGGGGCTGGAACACTTCGCCTGCCCTATCAGAGGGATGTGGGCCTTTTGAAGTGAAGGAGAAACCGTTCCTGAAGGCAGAACAGAGATGCAATATGTGAGTGATGGTAGCAACCTCAAAGACAAGAAGAAGTGTTTTTTTCATGTTCACAAGGTGGCAGTTGATAATGATGAGAGGCAGTGTGTTAGTTAGTCACCTTGTTCACTCAGGTATCCCCAGCCAGTCACCACCATCGAGGCATCAGCGGCAAGGTCAAAGGCTTTAGGGGGTAGACAAACTGGCTTACGGCTCACTAGAAAACAGGGACAGTGCATTCATTATGAAAATTTAGCCTATTATTTGTTTTTAGGATAGCTTTGACTGTTTGAAGCCATATGTGAAAGTTACCAAGTGATTACACAGGGTGACCTACAGTTAAAGAGTTTTCTGTTTGATATATCTTTACCACTAGAGGGCAGTAGAGTAAAGCCTTTATGACTATAATATCCCTGCCTATGATGAAACTTGATTCTCCTTTTTTTGTGGGAAAAAAGGCAATTTGTTAAGAGTTGGTGTGAATGTGTTTTCTGTGAATTTGCCTTATTGAGTAATAAATTGAACTCTAACCTCCCACTCCGATCGGGCTGCTGAGTCTCATCAGCGCTATGTCGTAGTCGTTTCGTGATGGATCATAGTCACCATTCACTACGATCCTGTCCACATAGGAACCTCCCAGGGAGGCCATGTAGGTCTTGCCTGACACCACCCTCCAGCGAGTCAGCTCCTTTTTACTGCTGCAAGGCCCAGGAGGAGAGGAGGAGGTATGAGTATGAGTAGGTATCAGTTACAAAGGAAATTCAGTCGAAATTAGTATATTAAAAATATACTGACCCAGTGAAGCAGTGGGCGGCAGTGACTACCCAGCGAAGTGATACCAGCGAGCCTCCACACGTATGCTGGCCGCCCTGCTGCAGGCTGACCTGCCATGGCCAGTCCTCAATGAAAGCATCTGTACCCCCAACAATACGGTCCTGAGAGCCCACCTGTCCACAGTCTGACAAGAATTTTTTTTTTTTTTTGTTATTTTCAGACATAATTTTCTTCCCTTTTGTAAACTGACTTTTATAATGAAATATGTTGTTTGTTGATGCTGATCCATCTATACAAACAGTAGAGGCCAGGTTAGACCAGTTCCTTTTCACCCCTAAGCTAATTTTTGATTCGTTATAAAGAGTGAAGGAAACTACTCGATCATATGTTACTAGGAAAGAGTTTTGCTGCTAACTGTAGGTAAGTATGGGCCTGTCACACAACCATGTCATCTTCTACCTACCACTCATGAGCCCCAGTCTGTCTGTTAAAAGCATGTAAACAATGTTTGAGCCACAGTGGCTGCTTTTCTAAAGATAAAACCCACCTGAGCAGGACAAAGACACCACAGATCCGGATCTGCATACATGGCTATTGGAGAAAAAAAGACATGTATCAAATATTTTCTGTTACAGTAATTTGTTGTTATAAGTAAGCCACAGATGTTCACACATTTGGTCAAACTGACAAACACGGTCAAATGTTGACCTAACTTCACCTAACCCCTCTCCCGATGAACTTTATCTTTGTTCCTGTTCTGCTTTGTTTAAATAAAATACCTGCCAGTTCTGTTCACTTTCTTGGGGGATATAACAGAGAGGGAACAAAAACTATGGATGTTTTTTTGGCCTTTTAGGAACAGAAACTGTGAGAACAGACAGTGTCTCATGTGTACAAGAGACATGAAGGGGAAGCCAGCAGAGAGCAAAAGTTAAAAGCCGAAAGAGAAAGAGAGAACAAAATTGAAGATTCAACCAGCAAATGTTGATTTGAAATAAAGAAATAGAAAGGAATGTTAGGAGGGGGAAGAAGAGAGAAGTGTATGCAGTGGCGTTGTTCTCATTCAACTTGAGGGGGCACGTGCCTCAAACTGTCAAAAAGTCTTTTTAATTAGCCATAACATTATAGTATGTAAACAAAAGTTGCTTTTGTTCATGTTTTTATGCAGATTTAAAGCTGGAGTGTGGGACTTTTACATATAAATGAACATCTGTTACATTCAAGCCCTTGCCAAATGACATCTCACAATGTTGATTAAGCCTATCACTGCCAGGTAAATCTCTCTGTATTTGACAGTATACCAGAGTTTTTAATGTGGTGTCTATGGCAACATTCCCACACCGGCACACCGGTAGTGATGCATTTTATGTCAAACAGCAATGATTGGTTTGCCAGAGCTGAAGGGCGTCTATAGAGCATACACATCAGACACCTCCACTGGCCAAGCCGACTAACTTCCGGTTTAGCCCTCTGCTAACTTGAGGGATAAAATAATTTAATCATGTGGCTCTTCCAGACTTTCCAAGTGTTATCGGACCGAATGGATCAAATTCTGATCTCAATTTATCCACTGTTTTAGTAGCAACGGGAACCAGCTTATGCATGCACTCAAAGAACTGGAATTACATCCAGATAACTACTATCTACTCTCACCAGAGACAAAGGTTCCGCACTGCAGGTTTAACTCTGCCTGTTACACACAGTCCTCTCCCTTAAGGCAACTTGGTTCCTTCCAGCTAGAAAGCAGTACATAGTAGCAGCAGAGCTTGCAAATTGTGGTTTGAGGCATGAATAACTAGTCTCAGCTCAGCTCAGCCACCATGAAAACAGCAGCACTTGAATAAAGTTGTGAATTACTTAGAGCTTCACAATTTTAGCTTCAGTGGTTTTAGCTACAACCTACAAGTAATTAACATTAGTGTTAGCTTGTTGTCTTTTGCTATTATTAATTATTGTTTTTGTCAAAACAAATTTGAAGCATTGAAATGCATCCTATAAAACAGATGGTGGACTTAAGGAGATGAAGGAGAGTTAAATAGAGTAAGTAAAAACAGTAGCTACATGTTTGTGAGCTTTCTTTATTACTTAACAGTGCTGGCTAGCTAACCAGCTAATGTCACCCCTGAGTTTAAAGCCTTCACTAACATTGTCTTGTTCAATATTGCTATTAAATGTAATATAGTGTTATAGGATCATTCAACTATATTTTTAGGTAGTTTCCCATAGGGTGTGGTTTGATCATAAACATAGACTAATTATGCATTCATGTTACTGGTAACAGCTTGGTTTAGTGTTAACGTTAACATGCAGTGCGAAACTGTGCCCCCTCAACAGAAATGACTGCATGATGCCCTAAGTGTATGATAAGTAGTCTTTTTCAGTTCAACAGCTATGCCTCTATTGGTCTGAGACTGACTAATTCAAGAATACACCATAGTCACACAGCAAATCTGACATAAAGATAATGTTAAAAGCAACTGCACACTAAACAGCAGTGATTTTTCAGATCACTTAAGATTGAATTAGACTGAACAACTATCCGTATAGCTATGACAAATTACACAGTCATGAATGGCGAAGTAAAAAGCATTAGATTTTCCCATTTAATGACAGATGTGTTGCCTTTCTCACCGGTCAATGGTAGCCTGATGTATGGGTGTAGTTGTAGTCGCAGGCTTGACAGCTGTGAATGGTCCTGTTTTCATGGTAACTTTTAGAGTGTTCACTGGGACACTGGTGCTGCGAGGTTTACTGTTAAGACAGAGAGGGGGCAATGTTTCAGGTCATTTGTCATTTTACAGTCCAGTCATTAAATTGGCAACAGAATCTATGTGATTCATCCTCGGAGAATGTAAACTCACTATGTGTATCCCAGTTGTTTACATGCTGTCTGTGTGTGCTTCTCAGTCCAGTTGTCACTACACACACTCCGCCATCCTGAGCCGGGACTGTACACTTGCAGGACACTCTTACCTGACATGAGACGCACTGGAGGGAGGAATGGTGACGAGGGAAAGAAAAGAGGAGTCATTCATCAAGCTTTGTTTTTAGTGTCTTTGATTACGCAAAGTGAGTCAGATGTTTGTTTTACCTGGAAAAGTAGTGTTGACCTTAAAACTTGACACACAAGTAATTTCATCTTCTCCTCCAGTACAGTCATCTTTCCCATCACAGGCTTTGTCTAATGGGATGAACTTTACTGAACGCTTGCAGAAGAAGTATTTGCTGTCAATCAGCTGCTTAACTGGAGGGCAAAGGAATGGCACATTGAAAAAGAAGGACAGAGCACAGAGTCATGTTAGAATAGCATTTTGCTCGAAAGATGAGATATGCAGTGAATGAATTTTACACCTCTGACAAAACTTCTTTCTGTGGTGTGTGCGTGATGTGCGTATGTTCTTGGAAGAAAAAAACTACTGGAATTGTGACTCACTGAAGTATCCCGCCGTGGCCAATACACCTAACAACACTACAACTGCTAGGACAGTCAGCAACACTTTCTTCCTCTTAGACGCCTTGTCTTTCTGAGTCTTTGGAGCCGTCATGGGCCTTCTGTGGCGGCCTGGCTGTGGAACTACTAGGAAGAAGAGGGAGAATAATAATAATTTAGGGAGGAAATAATAGGAAAGGAAGATGAGAGAGCAGAAATCACAAAGCAAATGAAGAGAGAAAAAGAATGGTTGTTTGAAGGTAGAGATGTCAAGAGGAAAAGAGAAGTACACTAAATGGGCTGCAAATTCTTAGTACACAAAACCAATAACATAACACAGCTTACCAGCTGGCCTAGGATTCAATGGTCTGGTGCTTTCCTCCGGCAGCTGAGCGATCTGAGGAAACAATAACAGAAATACATAAGACAAGGTGAACACAGGTGTTGGAACAACAGTGTGCATCGCATGGCTTGAGAGAAAAGGAAGTGTGTTTGTGTATCTAGCAGCGGTGTAGCTGGGTGATTGTGTAATTTTGTGTGTAAGTTTCCATATGCATGTAATTATCTGAGCTTATATGATTTCTCTGTTTAGGTAATTGTTTGAAGATACTGTATATTACAACAAATGGCATCTTTAATTCCAAAAATGCCACAAAAACTACAATACTTGAGCCATATGTAAAACAGATGCGTAATACAATGAATATCCAGGGGTGGAGCCACGAAGGATTATCAATTGTGCACACATGGAACATAGTGTGCAGCTTTAGGTTGTCATGTTACATCCATGTGCCTCCCTGAATATGTCAGTCCCTTTACATGCTGCAGGCAGTTCCCATATGCTGTTATCACCATCTCTTATCCCTGAACCTGCCATGAAAGTGATAGACTCTGAGTGTACAGTAGAGGGGGGTGTATTGTGGCAGGGTCTATTGGGACCTGGTGAATCTCCCATTCAAGTGCAACTGATATTGTGGAGACAGAACATACTGTAATGTTGCGAGGTGGTATGGTGAGAGGGGCTCCTGTAACCACAGGAGCCAGGTTAAAGCTGCTCATGTACCCTTGAACAAGATATCGCGTGTGTCCCAGTTGCATAACTGCATACAGTGCATTTCAGTTTGTATTGTGTAGGTAGTAGAAGAAATACAGAATGAGTGACAGTAGTTATGTCTCAACACAGGGTCAAGATCTCCTAAAGCAGTGGTTCCCAACCACTTTTTGTTCTGACAGCTTCAAATGAAGCTGTGTACACAGGTTTTACATATCTGTGAGCACTGGAGTGATTCTCCATTCTCAGATTCTTTTCATTTGAAAAACTGAAGAGAGTAAGGGAGGTAAAACTATGCAATATATAATGAGAATAATGTAACAAAGATTTGAGAAAAGTCTGAGAAAACTAAATTGAATTCTGTGTAGCAGAAACATGTCTTTTATTAATCATCTTGCAACCTTCCCAGATGAAACGGTCTAGTCTCACACAGACTATAACTGAATTGTGACACTAATCGTCAATCATTAAGTCAAACATTTCCAAGTTCATCATGAGGAACTTTCCTGCAGAGTGTAAGTTTATATGTAAACACCAGTGGTAACCATGGCTGGTTATTTGAGTTGTACAGTATAAGCTGTGACTTCTCACCTGTGTTGACGGTTAATGCTAAACAGCAGTGCACTGGCCTTTTCATTGTCTAGTTCAAGGTATATATTTACCATTTACTAATGACCACCTGAGCACAAACACCTGGTAAATACAATGTGGTCACATGATATGTCTTGGCTCTCCAATCTCCAATCAAATTAGATGAAGATCAATACCACTCCCATGTTTGTACAGTGAATATGAAGCTACTGTGAGCAGCCGGTTGGTTTAGGTTAAAAAAAACAAAGAAAACCTTGAACAAGTTTTTGTACGGATTAAGAACAGAAACAAGCTTAGCACTTATAAATCGAGGCTTTTCAAAAAATGCCATCAGGTGTGTATGGCCAAAAACAACAGTCCAATTTCATTCTTTTGCATCCTGGGAGCCTTTTCTATTTTTCGTCAGTGTGCAGGCAATCTCGTTATGAAATGGGACTTTTTGTATGGATTAAACTAGCAAGATATAAGATATAAGTTATTTATTGTGCTGGTAGACAGATTTTGTGACCTTTGGACATAGCCAGGCTACAGTAGTTGTCTCCACTCTTTGTGCTAAGTGTATTTTCTATATCGTTGAACTATTCCTTTAAAAAAAAAAACCCTTTGGAGATCATTACTCACTGTAGAGTCAAACTATTACTATTACTAAGACTTCATGACTCAAATACTTCTTTTTCGTTCAAAAGACAAAACAAAGAAATTTCATACTTTCCAAGAAATACAATTTTCTTTTCAGAAAGAAACTTTAAATTATGAATCATCAGTATCTCAATACTGGATTTATCTAATTACATTTTAAAACATTGAACTTATTCAAATCTAAACCAACCTCCTCAGGCACAAACAGAGGTCATCAGTGGCCTCTTTGGAGGATTTCAGCAGATGGTATATTGTTACAGACTGACAGTTTGAAGAGCGTCTACCAGCTGTTCTTCCTTTGTCTCATCCTCACAACTTTTCATTCACTGTTTGAACTACAAACATATTTACAGTATATACACTAGTTGATACTAGTGTATATACTGTAAATATAAAATATACAGGTATAAACAGTATGGTGCAAATTTTTTTATGACTAAACAAGGAATTGCCAGAACCATAGCTGCATAAAACAGCCAACTGAGAACATTGTTATATACTGTTCTCTAATTTTCATTTCTGCTTTAATGTGTTAGATAAATTCCCCTTCATTTGCATGTTTCTGTACCAGCAGGTTCACTCTGCTGCAGTTACTTCAATCAAAGGAAGTGCTCAAATCAACTTTGAAGTAAAAGAGGTATGAAAGCTCATCTCACTGATGCAGCCATTTCATGTCTACAGTTTGCACTTGTCAGTCAAACACAAGGATAAAGTAAAGTGTACACCCTCCATAAAGAGAGAGGAGCAAAGAATGTCGTTGGGCAGGTTTTCTTTTTTTGGGACGGGAGCTCACTTAATCCTGCTGTGAGTCAGCTGACACTGTTTTTCTGAGAAACTTCCTTATATAAGACAATGTTTCAAATGGCCACATCCACGTTTAACTATAAAAGACTGCGTGCGTCAGACAGCATGTTCTTCATTTTAAATGTCATGTCATCAAATATCTCTCAGATTTCTTTTTACATTGAAACATGGAGTGCTTACTTCGTGTTCATTCAGCCTTGCAGCACTTGTATGTAACATGAGAGTTGATTCATATGATCAGTTTATAGCCATATACTTTTACCTTTATGTAACAGGATGTAAATTGATTCTGAGACACCCTATCTTGTCAATTTTCAAAAAAGATTGAAAGCTTACTCTAATTTTTGACATTAGATATTCATTGTACATCAAATGCAGTATTTTAATATCACATGACGTACAGTGTCGGGAGTCAAGGAGAACCTTAGAGGGAAAAAAAACCTGCATGATAGTGAGCCCCCTACATAAACTAAATAATTGGATTTTAACATATTCCGATGTGTACACACCCTCAAAAGCATCACACACACTCGTCAGTGAAACCAAATGGCAAAAATCTTGGTGGAAAAAAAAAACAGGTCATCCGCACCTGACAGTATATGAGAGTGATAAGCGAGAGAGTAATAAAGGTGGCATGACACAGCACAGAAAAAGTGGGAGGTCCAAGTAACTTGGGAAACCAGAAAGTCATGTTGCCGAGAGTGAAAATACTTGAAAACACAATTACTGTTTTGATATAACATGACAACAAGTAGACACTACTGGAACAAATAAACATCATTGGTACCATGACTAATGCAAATAGTCTCATCAGCCAGACTAAACACAAAAAATAAGCATTAGCCAAGTGTAAACATTTCATGTCTTACTTGTGCAGTAACTATATGAGTCATACTGACCCGTATGGTGAAACTCAGCCAGTCAATCCAGTTTTGGTGGGTTTCCAGCAGAAAAAAGCATAACTGGGTCAGCTAGAGACTGCCTCAACAGATAAAAGCCTTGACACGGTAAACCTTTTGTTCACGCAAGGTGTTCCCCTTGCTGCTTCTCAGCTTTGTTGGATTGTGTTTCTTTGACTGAAACATTCACAAAAGGCCTTTTGGCCTACATGTGACATGTTGGATGAGCTTTAATCAAAGGCAGAGATCTAGACCATTGCAGTCTTCACATGTTAAGATATTTAGAGGCACAAACAAGCACATATACATTTATATGGGCAGTGCCCACTTAGGTTAGTGTTGAGCTACTGTGGGCAGCACTCAAACACAAACAGGTGCATACACATACGCTCATTCATGTAATGAAATAGGCAGTGCACACATACATGCTGACCAAATGTTACAACAGCATCATCTAGTTTGACCTACAGGTAAGATAAACCCAAATCTGTTATTCCACATGAACCAAATAAAACTAGTGAGTATCGACAGAAACATGAACCTAAAATACACCTACATGCATAAGAAGCTGCCCACACCTTTACAAAGATTCCATATGTGGAGCAGAAAGTAATCAACTACAGACTACTGTATGTACTCCCATTTAGTTGCAGATAGTGTTTCCAACATGCAAAACACAGCCGCTGTTATGAGTCTGTACACTACATAAACTGGTCGAGCACAAGTAAGCCAACTCAGACTAACTTCAGTATGATAATGTGTCTTTGGACCATACTGTGAGCAAACTGGTCACTGGGAAATATAGTGATGATGCTTTACAAATGGCCCCTCCAACGCAAACCAGTGTTGATTCCACTTCCAGTTTCACTCACCCACATGATGCAGTTGTTCCTCTCGATAAGGCCCAGACACAGCTCATCAGAAGCGGAGCACAGAGCACACACAGCCCTCCCTCCTTGGAGGTGGAACTCCCCGAAAACTCACTGTCCCCTGTGTGTCCTTCGTCCTCTACCTCTCACTCTCCTGCTCCACTGGCTTAAACTACAAAACACGATTTGATTTTGTTTCTCTCTTCCCCTCTTCCTTTCTCCCTCCCTCACCTTTTTTTTCTATGGCAGTGTAACTGAATCCGGCTTGAAGGGTGCCTGACTTGCCCCTCTTTGAAAGTAAAGAGTGCTGGTGTGTAGCGATGTGTTTCGACACTCCACAGATTTAGAGGGAGCTGTTTTTGAATGACCAAGCCCTGCTGACAAAACATAAAAAAACCAAAACAAAACTATTCCAGGTAACCTGACACTTCAACCGTCCTCTCTCACTCTGTCTTTCCCTACCTGTGTGCCTTCCTCATTTTTGTCCCTCCTCTCCTCCCACTACAAACCCTCAGGACATAAGCACACCATGTTTTTTTCTTTTGTCCTACTTTGTTTCCTTCGCTTATTAGCCTCTTTGCAGTTCAAATTTTACCCAGACATACACCCACACAGTCAAGCACACAAATGCAAAAATGCAGATATAACACAGTGTGCACAAACACACACCACGCCACTGTTAACTTTATGTTATGCTGTGTGTATGTGCGTGTGTGTGTGTGTGTTTATGCTGTAACCTGACCTGAGGTTGACGCGTGTTTCTGCGTGTGTTGTTTTGATAGTCTAATGAGAAGTCAGTTGGTATTAATCAGGAGTTTCTATCTGACATCAAATTATGAGTCATAGCACGTCTCATAGCAAAAGCATAACAACAATGTGACAGCTGCCCTTATGGAAGATCTACTGAAAACAATAATATTTGCACACTCAAATTCTATCCAGAATTAAGTGTTAATTCTGTTAATTGTTAATGGAATTACACAGGTGAGAGGACTGCATTGTTTGTGTTAAAACGCAACATGCCACAGTTGTAGGCAGACCTACTGTAAGTTAGTGATGTCACTGGCTCTGATTAAAAAAAACTCCTTGGATTGTGGCCAGAAGTCCAACATACATGAATGTATTAACCACCAGAGATCAATACAGCTGCACATTTCCGTCCTAAATGTCATTCAACCGTTAAATTACTCCTTAAGGATGCATTCAATGACCACTCTGGTCACTAGGTCAGTGCTTCTAGAAATTAAACCACTGTGGATGTTACGGGACACTGAGCATAGACAACTGAGAGAAAAAGGCTTGATTGAGAGTGTGAGAAAAAGACTGATAAGGCTGGCTGAAGAGAAAGAGCCATTGTCATAAACAGCAGCTGATTGTGTCACCTGACCTGGACTATTAAATACAATGAACCTTAATGCTCACTGGGAAATAGATATATAAATGTAAGTAGGTAGGTAGGATCTTTGGACATTTTACAAACAAGGTTGCTTTCAACCAATAACCTCTGTTAACCATGCTGAAATCCAGGTTGCCAAGACATTTAGAGGCTGGTATGAAATATTGTGCGTGACCTTTTTTTTGTGAGCTTGCCTGACAGAGCTTAGCTAAAGACACAGTACAAAGAATGGCAACACATTCATTTAGATGTCAGTTTCTATAGTGATGAGTTACAAAATCTATATTGTGTATTAAATATGTATGTAGATTAAATCACCCATTTTATATACCCTCTAATTCAGCACACTTCCCCACAAAGATCACACTGTAAATCACATGTGCAGTCACAATGTTTATCCTGTCTGACAGCCTGACATGGTTGAACAATGCCTGACAAAATGTTTGCACATGCTATAAAAAAGAAGATGAGAGCAATTCAGAGATCTCATAAATCTATTGTATGCCCTCATTTGACTCTGAGCTTTTATTGTTATGCTGACTCAAACTGATTCATTTTTCTCTTAATCCATCAGCTACTACACACAGTCCGTATCAGACCAATGAAATGCATTTATTCGCTATTCTGCCTGTTGCTGCTAAAACGTGGGTGTTTTTTTAAAAAGAGAACTGGGAGTATGTAGAGTTCAAGGACAGCCAAACACACTGCTGACTTCCTGAACAACACATTCAGTAGTCTAAATGGGTTACATATTAACAGATTAATTGAGAGCAATTGTTCAAATTTTTGTATTCACAATGCAGTTTAGACTTTGTTAGCTACTAAGACAATTGGAGCCATTTTCAAACATTTGTTTCATTAATTTTCTTATAAACATCTTTGGAAAATGTTGTAACTAGTTTATCTCTGTTTGACTACAGGAAACAATGCAGAAACACCTTTGAATTCTGAGAAAACCACTGAGAAACCTTTATCTTATATTGTGATTTTTGATCACATTGACGCATTTGTCCCGTTTTTAACGTTAATAAAAGACCAATTTTACCCAAAACAAAATGAACATGAAAATGGAACACAACTGTAGACCTTTTAGAACACAAATCTGATCTCCTACTTTCTAAACAGGTATTAGGTTTGGCTTAATTTGTTTAATCTATCTCAATTTAACTTCCCTTTAAGCCTCATGCACCAACCTCATATCAGACATGATAAGGAAGGTTTACTTAAGTTTAGTGGGAAACTTGATTAGAGATGGATCAAAGTTCTTTTCTGAGTTGGCCTTATATAAAAATCATCTACCACTTGTAGCACAAAGATTTTGTTGCTGGAAAATTATCAAGGTGCCATGACAGTTAAGGTTTGAAAAAACACAGGAGTAATAAAAAAAAACAGATCATAAGTACATACATGTAGACATTATTCTTTATACCACTGTACTCTTCCTCACCTGAGATGTAGCTGTCACTCTGTCAGTCCTTGTCCGAAGAGCATCTGAGGGCTGGTGAGTCAGTTAGTAGAGAAAAGTAAATGGTGCCTGAAAATTCTGCATCTTTCTTTGAAGAGTTTCTCAGCGGTCCTTTATCCGTTTAACAGGTGACACCTTTTGAAGTTCCTTCAGCTCTCCACTTCCATGGCAGACAATTTATCTATCTGTCTATCTGTCTCTCTCTCTCTCTCACACACACACACACACTCACACACATACACACAACACAAATGGACATTACCTCAATCTACCATCAAAGTCATCTCCCCACCATTCCAAGCACCCTCCTTTGTCCACACAGGTTTTTTGTGAAACCTGATTCTTTGCTGGAGAAACAGTACAGGGAAGTACGGCTCGGTTTAAGCTTGAAAAATAACAGGTTAATGATTAACACTCACATTTCATGTTCCTTGAACTCTAATGAATGCCCCATGCAGCCCCATATATTGCAGGTGTTCATACAAATTCGTTTGGTTTTTAAAATGGAAATATTGAAAATTGTTAAAATTTAGTAGAAAACTGACCTAAAAAAGCCTAATTGTTTTGACAAAAGAAAGAAGGAAAAAAAAACAGATAGTCAAAAACAGATACACAAAGGAGACATTCAAGCTCCACCAACAGTTAAAACAAGTAGTTTTGTTCAAAAATCGTATATTTATTCGAAATAAGTGTTTTACGGCATTCAAATTATATTATGAGGTTAAATCGTGAGCAGATTCAAGAAACAATCAACAGAATCCTGTGATCTTAGTCTTGCTTCCTTAATAGTGTTATTGTGTAAGTTGCTGACCACTAACTGACAGACAATATATAAAAGGATGGATTTATGGTAATAGGAAGTGCTTCTACTGCCTGCTAGTACTCATTATGCAACGTAAGTAGGCTACATGTAACCATTGTTTCCAATGCCATGTCCTGTCATAACAGTAATACAGTAGACAAGGTCATCATAGATAGAGGGCTTTGTAGGCTGAAAGTTCATATTGCGTTAATTGCTGTAATGAAGATCGGTGCCCTGTTTACACCTGGCATTAACATCCGTCACAAGTGGACAGCTCTAAATACAGATGTGAACGCACCCAAGACGCATTGAGGACGGATTGAGATCCGATCACTCAGACCACATTCAGAGGTGGTCTGGGCCGCATGTGGCCACACATTCTTTTGGTAGTGTAAACGCAAATGAGTCCTGGACCACATCAAAACACAGCCTACTCAACTGACGTCCTCTGTTTTCCAGCAGATTAAACATAGGACCTTCTGTCCAAGGCTGTTCAACTTGTTTGATAACAGGATAAACAAATTATTTTGTCTGTCATGTGAATTAAAACGTAATCCACTTCCCGTTTTTTCCTGTTTTTCTCGTTACCCTAACCGGTTTCCCCTCTTCAAATCGACAGTAAGAATAGAAATTAAACCACTAATTTTTCGCATGTCTGTCTAAAAAAATATTTTAGAAGCTAGTTTCCGATAGTTAGTTTCCTCTTTCCTGACAAATTGATGACGACACTTTTTTGTTTTGCTGCGCTGCTTGACATGATGAGCTCAGGATTTATCAGGAGGACGACTGCTTTACTCCACACAGTTTCACTGTATGAACCTGCACTGTATGCAACAGCTGGCCTTTTGGATGTGTAGAGGAACACAGAGCATTAATTAACATTAGATCCTGACCGACCCTGTCGGCGTGTCGGAGGTTTAAATAATCAATGAAGTTATGCTGCTGAATATATTTATTTATATCCTGAAAATTTATCCTGTTATCAAACAAGTTGAACACAGCTTTGGACGAATTTGATCTTTGATAACGGGAATGATGCCCGTGTTTATTTGCATATAGAGCGGGGAAGTGAGATCCGATCACATGTGGTCACTCAGGACGCATGTAGAGAGGCATGTTAATGCCAGGTGTGAACAGACGCACTTAAAGCTGTCCACTTGTGATCAGATCACCGAGACGCATGTTAATACCAGGTGTGAACAGGGCCAGTGACACTTCTCTGTGTGATGTGATGGTAATATGAAATTCTTTCCTGCACATTCGCTGCTAGGAAAATAAAAATAAATCACAAAAAGATTTCCTGAAAATATATTTTTCACTGTTTATGGTCACCGCTCACAGGGTGCACCTACATAGTAGGGATGTGCAGGGAGCCCAGTATTTGTATTTGTATCTATATTTGTTGAGGCAGCAAAATTATTTATATTTGTATTTGTGTTTGAATAGTGGAAATATGTGTAAAAATCCAGTTTTTGTTTTTATTACGCTTTTAATTTTAGGATATTAAAGTGTTTATGAGTAAACTATCTTATGAAGGAGGTCCCCTCCCAGATCATAGACGACTGCGCTGACTACTGGGCTAAAACTAAGTGCATTGCACATGCACAGACAAACCTCTACATATTTATACATGTAATGCTTTGCACTTTTCATTTATTGCCTACTTTTTACAACCTAACTTTGTGGAGAGGAGAGGGGGACAACATGTTATGGAGAGTCCCTTGAAAGCACTTGTGTCAGTAGCTCATCTTCATCTCTGGGGAACACCTCCAATTCCTGGAGTGATGTCAAATAAGGAAATGTGCGTCATGAAGCAGGTAGATGTGCTGATAAATGTAACAGCAAAGCAGAGAGAGACTGAGATAGCGATGAAACCGACATGCGCGCTGGTATTTGAAATGTTTTTTGTTCTTTCAAAAACAAATAATTTAAAAAATATTTGTGCAAAATAAATGTTTGTAAAAAAAACCCCACTATTTGTGCTTTGCCGAATAACATATTTGGATTCGGACACACCCGTACTACACAGACACAAAGACATACATTTGAGGTCAAACAAGGTGTTACAGAATGAAATGGGATATAATTTATGTATTTTATCATTTCAGTTTTTATTGAGATAGCCTGTTTATGTGTGTAGGTATGTATGTGTGTATGTATTTCACAGGATAAATGAAAACACTGATCTGCTGGTGGCTCTAAATATAAAGTCCGGGGATCACCAAAGTCATTAGCATTCAGTGGGCAACATGGATATCTGTGCTAAATATTATTAAAATCCATCCAATATTCATCAAGACACTTAACTAAATCCCGAAAATGTCAACCTGCTGGTGGCACTATACAAGTAAGGGAATCACTAAAGTCAGTAGGCTTCACCTTCTGGGAACCATGAATGTTTGTACAAATTTTTTTGGCAATTCATCTGATCGTTGTTTTGATATTTCATTCTGGACCAAAGTGGTGGACCGACCAATGTTGCCATCTCCGAAAATCTGCCATTTTCGGAGATGCCAGATATAAGAATAGAGAACAGAGGACTGAGGAAATAAGAATGTTTAAACTAATAATTGACAAGAGCCCCCCCTAAATTCCTTTGCACTCTTTTGCTCAGTCTTCATATTATCAGGGGTATGTGAGATTTCTTCTAGTATCCATACCAACATTAGAATATCATTTGGCAAATAGGGTGAGATAGGGTCAAATCCACATCTGGAATCTGGATAACCAGTCCCAGTATTGGACTATCAGTAGATTTATGAATGAATAAATACATAAAAGAATATGACAAATGGCTGAGGGAATCTGATTTCAGCTCATGTTCATCAGTGTAAGGTAATGCAGTCACTCATCCACATCATGTGATACATGTGAGTAAATGGCAGGCGGTGATGGTAACTCACTATGTAGCTGCAAGCACATTTTGTCGCTTATTCTCTTGTTCTGTGGTTGGACTTGTGATGTCAAATTGTGAATCACCCACGCAGGTTTAATAACAGGAAACTCTGCACCACTCAGAACTGATAACATCTTGTGGATCAGTGGTAACAACGTTTGTAAGCCTGTAGCTTATCAGGCTGTTGTGCAGCTTACTTGGAAACATTAGTTTTGTACATTAAAAATTTAAACTGTGGTAAGTTTGTAATGAGTCTTTCATCATTGCTTGACTATACTATAGACAATACCAGTGCTATGTACTATTGACAATACTATTGTCTAAGTGTACTTTCATGTATTTTTTCTTTTTTTAAAGAGTACAAGGCCATTATTATATATTAGATCAACTACAATTTTAATACACTAATTACATGTCCATCCAACAATCATAACAATCTGTGAAAGAGGTTTCAAAATGAATCTCAAGACTTTAATTTTTGAGAAACTACTTTTCTACTTTAGCATAAAACTAAATACAGGGGTTAATTCAGCCCTGGAATCACAGAGATCTACTGATACCCTTATTTACAGTAAGTAAATGACTAGAGTACTGTAACCCTAGAGTATAATGACTGATTGTTGACATTTCTGAGAACTGTGCAAACGGGCGTGCATGAAAAAAACCCAGCAGCCCTAAAAATACGACAGCAAGATGGCATTACTGCTTGCAATAGAAACTGTTTTTAAATCCATGGAAAATATCAGATTTGTAACTCAAAAACCTTTACCTTCCATACATTTTCAGTGAATATTAGTGGATTTTTATGACCCAGTTTAAAATTTCAGTACTTTTTGAGTCAGATGTTGTGGTACTCTTTCCAACCCAGGTTGGTTCAAGGTTTCATCAAGTGTTTGCCCCATTATTTTCCAACATTTAGAAGTGTAATACCAGAGTCATCCAACATGTGTCCCCATGCACCACCTGGATCAGGTGTTAATACCTGGCTGTCTGTTAATGATTTGTTATGAAAAAAAGGCTACTATTCAGGCTATGATGGGAATATAAGGGACAAAAGGAGGGCATTTCATGTTGTAGCCTTAAAGTAGTTGTCCTGGGGCTTGAAAAGACCAAAATGTGTAGAGTTTCTCTTTGTGTTTCCTGTTAATTTAAGTGAAACAGTCACACAAAGCGTGAAATGTTTTTTAAACTGTACAGTATCAAAGTCCTTCAGAGTGAATTTTAATGTGAGGGCTGCAAAGCATGACTGTCCATGTAAGAACGATGGCTTGTCAGTTCCAGATGTTCTAACTTTAGCTAATGAAAGGAGGGTAGAAGACAGGCGGGGCAAAGAGAGAAGATGGACCGGTTTTAAAGAATGCCTGCTATGGGGACATGGACAGGCAGACGTAGGCAATGAAGGAAGAAGAGAGAGTATTCTGTTTTGGTTCTTCACAGTCAAGACAAATCATTTAATGAAGACTGATATACTGTAAAGTCAAGTGAGTGAGTGACAGAACTCAACGCCAAACGCACAGGGAGGAGAGGAGAAGACAGACAAGGGATAACATCGGTCATCCTGTCTTGTCAGCAATGGGGAATGGTGGTAAGAGTTAGCTGAGATGCTTAATTTCAATTCTCTTTACAGTGCTTGTTACACATGCAATTTCCAAACAGTTGGTCTGTGTAGTGATTGAGACTCACTTTTCTTGCTACATTCATTTTAATTTTACAACGTTGCTGTTCCTGACAAATTTTGAATACATTTAATTTTCTTTTTTTGGATCCATTATCTCTTAATGTTTTGTTTGGATCCTGATTGTACATTTGACACAGTCACTGAGCTTTGCAGGTTTCTTTTAACTGTAAACTACAAGCGGCTTTGGCTGGTAACTGCTCTAATATTCAAGTCTTTTGAATCTGCATGGCCAGAATATTGGATTGTCATTACTGAATAAGATAAAGTATACAGCATACTTTAGCTGCTGCTTGGAAGGTGCTCTGGTAAAACTGTGAATAAAGCTTAAAAAGTGTGGTAGTTTAGAATTCTTTTGGTTCTGCTGCCGATGCTTATGCAGTTAAAAGATGCATAAGCATAGATATCTCACCTGTTCAAGTTATGTGCCAGCTGTATTTTTGTCTCTTAATCTTCCTCTGCACTCGTCATTCTACTGCCTCTCCAAAGACTGCTTATGAAGCCAGGGAGATTGATTCTCCACTCTCATTTCAACAGAGTGAATATTCATTATAATGAACAGATACATATTGATCCAATTAGGCTCAGACAGTTAGACAGACAACTATTTCAGTTGATAATCATTTATGTCTGGCCCTGAAATATACAAATCTACGGCAATGATCTAATTATGTCCCTGTCTTTGCATTTTCAGGGAGCAGGGTAAACTCTACGGCAGTTGGGGTTGCTGTGGGTTTTGGCATTCTGGCGATCCTCTTCACCATTGGCATTGTGCAGTTCTGCTGCAAGTACAAATGCAAAAAGTGCTGCAAGAAAAAGGGTAAGTGAATCTCTCTTACGTCTAGTGGTATTGAGATGTGCAGATAGGTTTGGTTTTATCTGATCAGGGTTTGAGATGTATGTCTCTGCTGTTGCCACATTACAGTAATGGTGAATAGATACGTGGTGGACACTGTTTAGAGGAAATGACATTTAAAAAGTCCAACAGCAATATCTCAGTGACCTGACTAATCTGAGTAATCCGATAAAAGGTTACTTTTAAAAACTCTTGGCAGTGAGGTCTCATTTACGCAAAGTAAAGGACATTGACTGAGTTAAAAAAACAAAGTGTTTATAAACACTTTGTGCACCACAATTTACATTCCCCTCCATGGGGTGGAGGCACAAATCTCCGAGACAGATGTCTCAAAGCCCGGAAAAATACAACCAGAACTATTAGTATGGCTGAGAAAATGTATTTTTATTGCTACTTTGGGTGAACTGACTTTTTTAAAGGGGACATAACATACATTTTGTGATTTTCTGTTATTTTTACACTACTATGATTTCTGATGTCTATGTTAAGCATGGCCAAAGGTCCAAAACTTGAGGTGAACATAGGTGAAAATGCTCCCTTCACCCTGCTCTGAACGCTGTGTTTGCAAAGTTACCTCTACTTACTCCTTGTGATAACATCAGATTGTTCGCATATGCCCACAAGTGGCTGTGTGTTCTGTAAGTCTTTGTTAATAAGGTTGTTCGATCACTTGTTTGCATTTTCTACTTGCTATTTTGGACGGGAGTCAGGCCTTAAAGAGAAAGGAGCTAAAAGCCTGAGGGGCTGCATAAAGACCCTAACCCTAACCCTTTAAAATACTTAAACTTTGTAAAACTGGCATGAACATGCTTACACTGGAAAACATCACGCAACATTAAGATTACAATATGATGAATCTGCCATGCTATTGTCATATAAAAATGTATATTCTTTTTCTCTCCTTGTCTGTAGAACCGTCACTGAAAGAAAAAGTGCTTACGTAAGTTGCATTTTCTGCACATGCCTTTAAAATGCAAAACTTTATTTCCTCATATACAATTGCTATATGGTTGTAAGGGTAAGATTGGTGCATTCATCTCTGTCTTTCTCTACAGCAAAGTTGGCTTAAAGAAGTCTCCACCACCCTTCTCCATCAGCAGCAGCTTAAAATGACAGCCAACTTGGTGGTAGTGGCTTTTGCTAACGGCCATAATGGAAAGCACGCCTCTTGTCTGACACTCTCCTACGCATCACATATCTTGTTTTCAGCATGTATGCCATCTGTCCCTGTTTGTATTTTGCTGCTATAATTGATACTGATGTGTTAACCTGAATATCAAGGATGGAAGTACCATGTTATTTTCAGGTTACTTCTGACTTTTTTGTGATGTCATGTTTCCGACCCATGTCACTACCTCTTTGTTTTTAGTTGAGTCTCAAAATCAAAAATAAAAACCCCTTGCAAACCACTTACAAAAAAATATTCACTTGGAGGAAATGCATACTATGTGCATGCAGAATTGTATTTTTATGTAATTTGAATGTAATTTTAAAAAATCTGTTTGAAATGAAATGCAGAATATTCATTTAAATATATATTTTCTTGCAATTTAACTTGGTCAGTTTAGCTATTTGTCATACAGAACTGACTCAGGTTGTCATGCTGTGGCTTCTTCTTGTTCAAATTTGAGTAAGCACACACAGATACACACCACACTGAGAAACAAATACATTGTGCTGCTGAGAAGTACTTGTGAGGCAGAGGCAGAGGCAGAATATGAGCAGCTAAACCACAGCAATGAGACAGATCAGTTTTCTTGTAAGCTGCGGGTGACTTCCCTCTAGATTCATATATCATGGTACTTTCTATTGTTGGTGAAACTTGTCTCATAGGTTTCCTTTAATAAAACTAAAACATACTAATCTGTATTTGGTGTTTATTTAATATGAGCTCGGAGTTTTGTTTCACAGCTGTGACTGAAATTATTTCAGATATTTTCAGGTTCCCCTCTCTGTGTTGATACGATATTTCATAGGACAGAAACATAAATGGCAGATGATCATGGAGTTGGTAACTTTTCTCTGCAATTTTTCTTTGAGATCAAAGGTAGACTTTTTATGCAGCTGCAATTTGAAAACTTGAGTCTGTTGTCATGATAACACAAATTAAAGCCAGTCAGTCAAAGGTAAGAAACTTCACCTTTCTATAACTGGGTCCCATAAAACACTGCCTGCAAATGTTGATCACTTGTGAATCTACACAAAACTTCCACACACCAACACAACCTTTTAATTCAGGAGAAACATTTATCAACACATGATTAGCCCTGTCTGACATATTTTCATATTGGTGATGTGATAAGAATCCATTTTTAGTTTTTACCCGATGCAGCTGTGCTAATTTTCACACCTCCAAACATGTCACGTGACTGAATCTGCATCCTGAGCTACAAACAGTTACTGAACATTTGATATGCATGTATTATAGCACTGTGCTACAGAGTGAACTGAGTTACAGTATCATGCCCAGTGTTTTTTTGTAGAGCAACACTGTTTTAATATCTAGTTTTAAGAGCTTCACTGTTTTATTTTATATTTTGCTCACACTATACTTACTCCCAACAAGTTTAATTTAGTTAGTAATGTATCGAATAACAACAAACTAGCAAAAATGAAGTATTATTCCAGCATAGGAATACTGATTGCACTTGATGCTGCAGATCAGCTGTTTGGGTAGTGTGCCGGTGTAATACAGTGCATGGCATGCGTAGGAATACGGAAGTTTTACGTTGGGAAAATGTAATGCCAAAGGAAAAGGCTGTCTGATGGCAAGGTAATGTGGTGAAAATATTCTAAATATAGCGTACACTTAAACTAATATTGACTTTTTTAGGTGGGCCTTTATTTGGGTGGCTAAAATATGTTTTGCTGCTGGCCCCGTCCACAGCAGTACATTGCTTAGCTTCTGTGCTGGTACTCTTGCCTGCTTCTCCAAACTGGAAGCATGCCGACCCAAATTTACTGCAGGTTATACACAGACTATGGATAACAACCTCATACAACCCCATTTAAAAAAATATGAACTATCCCATTAAAGGATAAGGCTGGTGATTTTCTATATTTTTCTTATTGTCAACAAATCTCATATGCAGAGCCAAATCAAGAGTGAACTCATCCTACTTACAAGTATTGTGTGTAAATCCAAAGCCTTACATATTGTAATCCTCTGTGCGGTAGACCTCCGTTGTTGTCCAAAAACTATTTAAAACACATCAGTGAGCCACACTGTTGCACTGGTCGACATGTTCCTTCACCCCGAAGATTACGGTCACGTTAGTTTGTTAGTTTACATTTACAGTACTTATGCTAGCTTGTTGTACTACATATCACAATCACTTGACTTTGTACTGAAGTTCTTTTGGACATTTACAGTGTAGCACAAAGTCAAGAGGTTGTAATATATAGCTTAACAAGCTAGCGAAGCTCCGTAAATGGAGCCCCATTCCTGCATATGTGCAGTGGCGTCTGCTGTACAAGAGAGTTCTTTCCTGAGACTCCTGAGAAAATGTGATTGCTCTTATTAGTTTTCAGAGCCGTTCCTAAACAGACTACAGAAGCCATTGCCTTTGGGATGAGGGAACTTGTCATCCAATGCAAAGGTGTGACTCATTGACGTGTTTTTAATAGTTTTTGGACAACAACAGTCTAGGACACAGAGGAATACACACAATACTTGTAAGTAGGATCAATTCATTGTTGGTTTGACCCTGAACATAATATTTGTTTACAATAAGAAAAATATAGAAAATCACTCACCTTATCCTTTACTTGGAACTTGGAGGCGACAGGGCAGATACACATTGCCTAGAAGTCGGTGGGTGGAGGATCAGTAGGGGCCTAAAACCTTTTTTATTTTATCCCAGGGCTTCCTAACAGGTTAATCCAGCAATGCATGGAGTGATAAAAAAGGGATTATCTATGCTTTTCATTTGGGGATGCACAGAGAACATGCAGGGCAAAACCAGTAACGTGATACTTTGCAGTTTCAGATTTTTTTTCTCACCCTTTAGGATTAACCAAATGTTGTCTCACTTCCCTGTACTTTATGCTGCACATAGAGAAATACAGTAGGTCACATGATTTTTCTACCACTGTTATGGATCTGGTTTCTGGTTCTCAATAACGAACTGCATTTACCCACAAATAGTGTGAAGATATAGTTTCACTGAGGTAAATGTTGAATACCTGAAAATTCAGTCCTGGCCGCATTTGTTTTCTCTGCTGTTAATACAATGAGGGACTTTTTTAAAACTGATTAGAAGCCTAAAAGAGGAAGTATCTTAGTTTAGACGCTTCGAAACTACTGCTCTGGTTCTTGTACAGAATTTGCATATGGGGATCCCATATATAGCTAAGTGATATATAACGTTTCATTTCCAGTAGGTATCACGTTACAGGGTTTTCCTTGTGTGTGCTTGTTTTGTTGAGTCATGGTTTCTGAAATCCACATCAGTTGTTTACCCATTGCTTTTTTTATTTTTCTTATAAATGTACAACATTTACAGAATATTCCACTGAAACAATTTCTTTTAATCACTTGTAGAAGAGCACCGTCATATGTTTAAAACAATAGACAGTATATAAACAGCTTTTTTCATGACACATAATAAATAATTTAAACAGGCATGTAGCTAAAAGAAAGGTCAGAAGTGTAGGCCTCAGACATATCAAACTCACTTGCTGAGTCAGAGAGAAGTAAAAGAATCTGTAACAAAATGTCCGGCACATGATTCAATGATTGAAATGTTTGTTCCTTAATTTTGCTTTTTGCTTGACACAATTTATATGGCACAAGCTTGTTGAGTGATATTTTAAGAAGCTAGTCTAACAATATTTCTGATTGAATAGAAATCTATTTCAAAGTGCCTCTCAAGTAATTTATTTAATGATTGAATAGTGGCAGTGGCAAGCAAGCAAAAACACATTTCAGAAACTTAAAGAGTTGGTTACTGACATAGGGAATTCAATTGCCGGCAGATGTGGGAGGTTGGGAGAACTCGCAAAATGTCCAAAAGCACGTAACTGTTAAACTGTAGCTCTGCATTGCTCCCCACACCAGTTTCACTTCCGGCATATTGCATTTTTTTCAGCTGTCAATATAGTCAGTAAAACGGGTAGAATGACGTCCTTGACATTACAGACTCTGCACAGACAGACTCTTGAGACACCAACCAAGCTGAGACACCAAACCACAGCCAGCAGCTGTGTGGTCTTACCCCTATTTCCATCCAATGTTCAACAACAGCCTCCCCAAATACAGACTAATGCTTCATTTTCATGATTCACAGGATGTCTAATGAAGCAAAAGGGAGTGTATTGCTCCAATATAGCTCTCAGACAAGTCATGTAATCACGTTTCTATGAATAGCGTTTTTGCATTCCAGTGTATCAGTCAGTTGTCAGCTGTACATCACAGAGAGAGAGGGGAACATTGTTCATATTGATGTCCTGTCCTCCCTCCACTAGGGTCTGTGGTGACAGAGCTGATAGCAGAGGGAAAGTCTCCCCCAGATGTATAAAAGTTGTTTCGAAGTCACTCATCATGACCGTGTCCATTTGTGTTCTAGGATAACTTGAAATTGTGAGCTCCTCTTTGTAAGAGTCAATAATGTCACATTTGCCGCTCAATAGTCCATTTTCAATACACACAGCTCTGTATTGTTTGATCATATCTGTTTCATTGAGGCCTTGTTTATGGCACCAAGTGCACTGACCTGCTCCTGAGCAGATACACAATTGAGGCCCAGCCCTGTAACCTGTGACCACTTCGGCCAAAACTGGATCAGGAATTGTCTGTTTAAGCACTTCCTCATCATCATAGACACGAATCTGCACAGTTGAGCGGCTCTGGCTGTGGTAATTACCACCAGCAACAAACTCTTTCAGAGGTTCGCTGTCCAGTGCATCCAGATTCAAGGATGAAGAATCAAGCTGGTTGCCCAGCCCCACCCCACTATCCTCCCTCTTCCTAACTGTGTCAGTGTTAGTCCTCTTATCCTGCAGGGGGTAATCTGTCTGACTGCTCTCTGGTCCTCCCATGCTCCCACAGCCACTGTCCTCTTGTCTCATTGGAGGACTTCGTCCTCTTTTGGTAGCAGAGGTAGACTTCACGCTGACCCCGCTGTCTGTGCTTGTTCTCCTGTTCTCCTCTCCATTGTTCTCTGTCATGGTAACATGGAGTGTCACTGGGTCTTTGGCAATACAATTTTTCACTTCTGTTCTGTAACTGGAGAGGAACCAGCCTTTGTCTGTGACGACTTCCATCGTCCCATCTCCAGGAGTGAGTGGGTGCCAGTCACATAGAGGGGCTTTCTAGTGTGAGAGGAGAGAGGATGTACTTGTCACTTTTAGGAACAAGATTAGTTATGACCTTGGCTAATATCAAGTTTGTGATGTCAGGGGTTTTTTATGACCCAAGTTGTGATCTCCTTTTGCTTTTCCTCTTCATGACAAATGTTGGTTCCCTTTTTCTATTTATTTAATAGTACAAGGCTACATGACTGTGTTTCTTCGTGATTTTCTGTAATTACAATGTACTTACCAATGCAACAGGTGTTTTCTCTGGATGTTTCAGGTAACACAGTAGGATGGTTGCTATAATAGCAATGATGGCCAACACACCCATAATGGACAAGGATGAAACAGCAATCATGAACCACTCTGGAGGGAGCAAAAACACAAAGTTTAGTAGGTGTTTTGGGTGTAAATACAATTACAGCTCTAGATGTGAATCTGTATCATATCATATCATATCATATCATATCATATCATATCATATCATATCATATCAAAACAATCTTCCTCTCATAAACCTTAAATTAACACATTAAGGAATAGTCATTTTGGGAAATACACTTATTCGCATTCTCGACGAGATTTCGATGGGAATATGATGCCACTCTGTGTCTATGTGATCAATCTTCTTATCAAATTCTTTGCCAAAAAATCAAATAAGCATATATTTCAAAATATTAAACTTATCATTTTAGACTTATTTGACTTATATATATATGTATATATGTATATATGTATATATATTTACAGTTGTGTGCCTCATCTCATGTTTATTTTATTTCTGGCATTTTCTTCTGTTTGTTGTGCTAATTTTCTATTGTTGTCATCTTTTCCTCAGTATGTTTTGCTCACCTTGCTCTGGTAGCAGCAGACACTGTGTAGGGGACCAATTGCTGGGATTTTGAGCTCCTTCACCTATTACCTTGATACTGACACAGTACTCTCTCCCCCAATGGAGAGAATTGAAAATCTTGGTCTCCTGATCCTCTCCCCCATCATATTTCATGATTGCAGTGGTATTCTGTAATGTCAGTGTAAATGTCAATTCAGGCAGCTAGCTATGATATGATATGTTGAAATACAGTATTATTTTAGGTACTGATTGTTATACTGCATCATAAACCAAACCAAAACTATAAATGGCATAGTCACATTAACAAGAAAACATTAACAACTTAGATTTAGCTATTGTCTCATTTTTTTAAATCTGTTTTAAAAGACCTGTCAATCAGTTTCAGAGTGATACAGTAAGTCTCAGTCTTTCTTCACAGGTTTTGCCTTTAAACCCTATCCTTAGGCTCACCTTAGGATGGGGTCCTCTTTCCTCCAGTTGGATAGTGTAGATAAGCCCATAGGGAAAGAGCTTATTCAGAATAGTTTTTTTGTGAACGTAAACTGCTAGAGTGCTGGATGTAGCCCACAAAGTGAAGGAGGGAGGCTGCGGTGTAGCTATAGGAACAGAGAAAGGTAAGAAAACGTGTAAAGAATTACCTTATTGTGTGCCTAAATTAAAATACACAATATTTTAATCATGCTACACTGGCATTACACCAAACTGACACACAACTGTGCTTACCGTCGGTTGGGAGAAATCTCTTGAACTTCCATGCAGACTCATCATCTCCGGCCACCAGCTGAACTCTGACCTTGTAGGCAGCACGATGGTCCTCTATAAAGCCGCTCAAGTCACAGTAGGTCTCTGTGATCCCTGTACAGATGGGCTTCATTGCATCTTTCTCATTATACCTGAGGACAGAAAAAAACACCAGTCACTAACTGGAGAGAGTTGAGCCATTGCATAATACATGGTGAAATAAAACCTAAAATTTTAATAAAAGTCATCTTTAACAATTAGCCATTCTTCTTCATTAATGAATCAGTGGACAAATATAACAAAGCCAAGAGGAAAACAAATCTAAGCTGCTCAGAGGAAAAGAAAAAAATAGAGAATGGTGGAAAATTTGAATTGCAAAACAGGATGCTGTAACTCTGAAGTAAAAGTGTCATTATTGGCATTGTGAAGTAAAACATACTTTGACATTTGTACATTGTACTTGGTGTTTGAAGGGGCATCTGCAGAATGGTTCCAATACACTATTACCTCCCCATCAAAAATATCCAACCACAGTTTATCAGGCTTAGGGATGTCCAGTCCTGCCACAGAAAAAAAAGGAAGATTATGATGTGCATTCATTATTCATTATTAAAAAAATGTCTACAAATAAAGTACAGTTCTCATCTGGCCGAGAGAGGAGACATTTGTATCATATCAAACGAATGCTGTGTGGAAGATGTGGTTAGGAGGAGAAAAGGAAGTCTGGCTGCCAAAAAGACGCACAAATCTTGCAAATAATTTATGGGATCTCTGATCATAATGAGATTGTGGTTTTTCTGTAAAGGAAACAGAGTTGTATCTATTTCCACTCTAACTGAGTGTTTCTGAGAGAAAAAGAACAATGTGTGATAAATTTTTCCCCGTCCCGACACTTTCCTGATGGAAACCCTGTTTAAAAAAACATATTTTATCATAAAAAATAAACATTTTTCAGAATGTTTTAATTTAACATACAGAATTTCACATAAATTGATTGAACTGAACAATTCTATAATGATAAACAAACACGGTTGTCAGGATAACCATAGTAAGAATATATTTGTTTCATTTAAATACAAAGCAAAATTTAAATAGACACATAAAACATTCAGATATATTGAGACTTCAGATATAGTGTAATAAAAGTTGTTAATTACCTGATACACTGCTTATTGAAATAATCAGTAAGACAAGAATTGGTGTCTTGTTCCTCATATCCATTTTTGGTATTTGGAGAGATATCACCATTCACTCATAAATCGTCATGATCCATATAGTAGCCGCCAATAAAGTCTCGTATTCCAAGCGTTATCCAGAAAAATTCTATGTAACTGTGCAGAATAACATTCAATTGTTGATAACTGTTGACTGAAGGGACGCAGCTGTTCTCTCACTGATACTGTGCCGACTGTTCATCTGTGGAAGAAATGAAAAGAGGTAGCTTCTTTTTCCCTGATGGCATTATCTACATAACCCTCCCCAGATACCTTCCTCTATTGCTTAAGCCCCCTCCCACTCACATGATGCGTTTCCTGTTATGACTATAGTGACGCTGTGCAGTTTCATCTCTCTGTCCTCTCCCAGCAAACTTTTTCCTTCTCTTTTTTCTTTTTCTTTTCCTCTTTCTTGACTTTCATGATGTTCCATACGCTGCTATCAAGGGCTTTCAGAAAAAAAAAACTGTGAGGCTCAGATACAAGAAAAGGGAAGAGTTCAGAAATTCCCTTTCCTTTTTTTTTCTTTTTTAAAAAAAAAAACAAAAAACAAACCCTATATGGTAGCTATAGATAAAAGAGACATTCTGATGCTTTCAAATATAATTAGTATCCTTTAATTTCTTAGTTTCCCTAATGGCAAACACATCTATGTCTAAAGTTGCCTGTGTTTAGTTTGCATGTGCATGTGCGTGCCTGTTTCGTTACAATAACTATCTTTTCCTGTGCTAGTCTCTAAAACCTCAGTTGTGGTTAGCTGCATTGTAAATATGTTATACAAAGACCACAGGCAGAGATAGCTGTGAGGAGAACCACTCAAAACACACATTCATACTAGCTAGAATTTGAATGTATGTTTATTTTTTAAGTGCAATAAAAGCAAAACAACCTTGACTGAGAGGTAGGATATCACTTGTTTTGTTGGTAAAACATATGTCATGATTGTTGATTTTTCTTCTGAAATGTGTAGCCAGGGGAGGGAATACATATTAGTGTTTAAAAATGACCTATAACCACTTGTTTATGACTCTTAAGTGATATTTGTATGACCTTTTAAAATACTAATCAAGAAAGTGGAATATCTGTTGACATCTACAGTTTCAACAAAACACGGTGACTGTGGGACCATATTTCCTCATCTTACCCACACAATGAACTTTTCACCATTTTGTTGTTATCACTTTTCTGTAGATTTTAAAAGGAAATGTTTGATAAAAGGTTATTGTGGGTGGATATGAGTTATGGGTTTCTTTCATCATATTAGCCTGACGTTGGCAAATTACTCAAGACAATGTATGCACTGGTCACCAGTTAATAATCATTTAACCAAAGATTATTATCTAGTAAATGCACTTTCTCATACTGACTTGTCAGTATTTCCATGAAACAATGTAGACTTAGTGTACAAACAAGATGTAAAACTTTCACCTATATGTCTGAATTTTCCTTTCACCTTAAGATACTAGATAATAAATCTGTAATCACAGGATGGATTTATAGTACAACTGCTCTAAAACTAATGAGATGTTTATTGTTCAACCAACCAAACTATCTTGCTTTTCTCCTCCCTTTGCTCAGGTTTTTCTCATGACCTTATTTAGTGACTAAATACAATGTTTGTCTCATTCACAGGACACACTTTTTAAAATTCTTTTAAAGTGCTTTCAATTCTGAGAAAGTGCTTTGCCATTAAATGTAGCCAAATATATCATCTTGGTTTCCCCTTGTGTTTCTCATGTCCTTTGGTGTTTCTGCCTCACATGTGTGTGAGTTTTACTTCCTAGTAAATGCAAAAACATTAAACCACATAACTAGGTATTAGTGTTCTTTTTAGTTTCTGTCTTGCAGATGGACAGAGAACTGGGAGGTGTGGGGGTCATGATCTGTGACACCTAAATGTCACAGATCATGTGTTGTTCAGAAGAGGAATTTTCCACACAAGTCACTGGTACATGAAATGTATATATTATATCACCCTCTAGTGGTCTTAAAAGGTGCACAGATCTTCACATTGAATATTTTTTGGGGCTTCCCATCATCATCGTTCAGTATGCCAGTATTGATATGATTTAGACTGATACAAAGACTGAACATCAACGGTCTTCTGTTTTTCAGCACTCTGAAATGATATATTAATATAGTGAGCTCATCTGCTTAAGATTTGTATATTTTGTGGGGAATTTTGCCATAACCTAATAATACCAAGTTGAATCAAAGAGGAAACGTGGGAGGAGAGAGAGAGAGTGATGATGTACCACAAAGTTCCTTTGGCAGCTTCAAATTGGGTGGTTATGTGGTATGTGTCTAAAACCACAAGACTACTGTGCCCTATATTCATAACTATGTTCTGTATATTGCTAAAACACAACACCAGATGTTTAGAGTAGAGCTTTAATGTCCCCAAGAGGCAGTTTAGGCAGTTTTTTTTAATACAGCAATGAATAAAAGCAAGAATCAGTACAAAACATAAATGAATAAATACACAGGTTCACCACAAGGTAACTAATTGTCATAATCTACAGAAAGCAGGGTACACCCTGCCGCATCTATAGTTGGAAACAGTCCAAAGCTCATTTGTTTAAAAAGCCAATAGCTGAAGCAATAAAAGACCTCATATATCTGGTGTCCTGATGGCAGCAAATTAAACAGCATTTAAATTTTCACCAGGTTTATAGAGGCAGGGCTCCACCTCATCACACTTCACTGGTGAGCTGAGATGTCTCAGGGACAGTCCAGTGTGTCAGGGTGAAAGATGCAGGAACAGCATACACTGAGAAGCAAAACTGAATTGGTGGAAGTGTGCAAAGGGAGACGCAGCAAAGGACAGCCCTTGAGGGAATTCCACAGAGACAGATCGTTCACACATTTTGTTATTGGTCAAGGAACAGACAACAACAGCAGTGATATTTGCAAGAGGGAGCAGTGGTGAGACACAAGGGACTGAAAGAGGAACTAGAGATCATTTGGAAAGTAAATGTAAAAGTGACCCCAGTGGTGGCTCCAAAAGTTTCCAAAACATCTGAGATCAGAAAGATCACATTTTTGGAAGAGCAAAGATGTTGTGTTGAAGCCTGAAATTCAAAGACAGCAAGTGTTCAAGAGGTTAATGAAAACTCACATACAGTACCACCAATATGAGTGAGGGAACCTTTCAAAAAATAGAGTTACATTTACAAATTTGCACACATGTTAGTCATTAACTTAATTTCCTCACAGAATTCTTTTCTTTCTTGAACATTTCCTTGAACTGTCTATCAGCGTATGTGTGCATAATACAACTTTTACAGATAAAACATCCTGCATTAAAATGAAATAAGGGAGCTTTTCATTGTGTGTGAAAAACATTCAGTCTCAGCCTTTTCTTCTTTTTTTCTTGGAGTCTGTGGAGAGGAAGCCATTTTGGTTCAGGGCCCTGACAGCTCAGCTGGAGTCATTTGAGCTGTAATGCAGCTTCATACTGTCAAACAAGCTTTGACCGTCTCAGGCTTCCACGAAACCGGTCTGGCAGGTGGGAAACTGGTGCACTGGACACGCCCGTCACTGTGAGAAGAAGAATAAAGGATTGAGAGAATGAGGCTGGAGGTGGGAGGTGTTAGGAGGGAGGGGGAAGGCAGACCTACCTGAGAATGCTCAAATGAAGGTCAGTAACAAATGCACAGCAGAGTTTAAGGAGAAGAAAAGAAAAGAGAGAGGATAGGAGAGGTGTTTAATGTGGCACCACCATGCTCTAACCACTGCTGTGTGACTGAGGAAACACCTGGATGTGAAAAAGCTCCACCTGCTCTCACCTCCACTCTCCACTCTGTGCTGCCCTAAGTACGATGGCAAAGTATGACCCGGTAAGTTCTCCATTTATCCTTTTCCTGCTTTGTTATAGGGTAAAACCCCTTCTTGTTGCAACAGTGTGCCCTCTGCTTCTACTTTCCTCTTTCCTCCAAAAAATACTCAAACTGTACCTGTCACTCTGACTCTGAATGATGGTTCCTGTTGAGTTTGTCTGCTCCCTGTTCGCTCTGTACGAGTTTCAGTGTGTTGTGTTATCTGTAAAACCTGTGTGTCCAGAAGGCTGAAGAGTGCTGTTGATTACAGGCCATTGGTTTACATAAGACGTTTCAATTTACCTGCCAAACAGCAGGTAGGAAGGGAGTTATAGGTTTTCCCTAAGTAAACTGTTGTTATTAAGGGTTTCTGTCATTACTTTCTATAGGGTATCACTTTTACACTTTGCTTGAAACTCTTTATAACACTTTATCAAACATTGTATCTCTGTTTTTCTGTAGTGTATACATCCCTGTACAAAAAGCCCAGTTTTTAACTTTGTGACAATGAGTTTTTCAGGCAATTCAATGGGTTTTTAAAGTGTTTATTAAATTGTTTATTTAGCTGAAAAGGTAGGAGAACCCATAAAAGAACACTTTCTCCCTCAGTTTATCTGAAAAATTGTAAATTAGCACTGTTGCCTCTATCTATTCTGTACTTATATCACCAATTGTAACATATACACATGAGAGTATAAGGATAAAATGTATTGTATATTGTACAGATATTAAACATACAAACTTATGATTTTAGCAAAGCCCACATAACAGCTGCACAGCACTATAAAAATGTAGCAAATGTGTTAGCTCAATTTTACACAGAACTGACTGACTCCTTGACTTTTCCTATCAATCTATCTTGTGACAACATCACAGTCACAACTTGACCTGACTAATGACAAGCAGATAATGTATTAAATACACAGCAAATAATTTGATATTCAAATTTTTGAATGTCTCTGTATTCTGTATACTACAAGAGTTAAAATGGGATTTGGTTGCAAATAAGTTCAGATCATCACATGTCCGACAGAAATGCAGCGGCCTGATTTGTGTCTACTTTGATTTATTTTCACCCCGACAGTTTGGGAAAAACATAAGAGGACACTTCTGTTTCCCATTTTATGTCACACATCTTTGTAACTTCATATGATTATAGTTGTTGTTTGAGTGAAAAATTGACCTTTCAAAAGTCATGTGAACCCCTAATCTTTTAATTTTACAGTATTTTTCCATGATAATGGCCGACAGGCAAACTATGCAAGATGATCCATGTGTACTCTTTTGGGAAATATGATGAACCTAGTCCTCCACCTATTTCGGCTCAGTCATTTCACTTCAGTTAAGTAGGGTGCCTATAGGCGAATTTTGAAACTTGACCGGCATGCAATAGAACTGGTCTTATGAAACACTTTTGTCAGCAGGTCTCCCCGCAAACCACTCAGCGCCACCACCACAGATTAATTCCTTTCTTTTTTCGACTAAGGATTCTCCTAGTTTATGAAGGTGTGACCCCAGTGATGAATGAAGAAGAGTCACAACAGCTATGGAGAAGCCATGGTTACTGGCTGTTGGGAACTAAATCTTAGCTTTCTCTGCACTACAGACAGATTCATAAAGCCTAATTGAACTCCCTAATTTACCTACCTAGTTTACCCTAATTCTGTCAGTACATTTCACTGTAACACCATCAAAACTTGCAATAGAGCTTCTGATTGTATTAATTCTGGCCTATAACAAAACTTGATCACAAAAAAAATCTGGCTCCTGTGCATTAAATCTGAACCTAATGACAGTATTGGATCACTTTCTGTAAATGCAGAGGTGACACTACAAATAAGTGATCAGGTCACATTGAGCTCAAACAAGTTTAGTCAGATAACATGCTGCATTCGGGAACATTTATATCTCTGCTTTAATCTTTCCGAGTTGCATTGCACAGATCAAAAAACTTAGCAAAACCCACATAGCAGCTGCATAGTGCTATAAAAAATTAGCAAATGTGTTAACTCAATATTACTCAGTCACTGACTGAATCTTTTACCTTTCCTATTAATCTATCTTATGACAACAACACAGTTTACAGTAGCTAAACTTAAATCTCATTCCAGGAAGCAGGAAGTGAAAATCATTTAAACCATGAAACATGGAATACACTTTGAAAAGTTGCAATCATTGTGGTAGAAAAACAGATATACACAGAGGCAGATATGAATCACAAGCAAACTTAGAAGTTATTGTTTTAACAGGGGAAAAGTCTGACTAACCTATGTGACCTACAGTATCTGTTTACCATGAGCCATCCACATTAAACTGATGGTAGAGCTTCAGCCAGTGGGTTAAAAGCACTGTTACCTCATTGTTTCAGTCACCTTCGTTCTCCCTGTTACTTCTCATTTGTTAGTGGATGTTAACCTACCTATCCCCCAAAAATTCAAGTACTGATAAAATCCTTTGTCTGAAATCCTGGCTACTGGGAGCTGTGAATCAAAAAGGGCAGAGGAGATAGCATGAATAGAAAAATGAGGAAATGAACAGCAGAAAACCTGATCTTTTAGTCACAGTTGCCAGGATACATCACTTGAGTCTTTGTGCATAAGGTTGTTACCTGGGTGTGGACTTAAACATAGACTTGATAATAATGTGAGGGTCACATGGAGGACAATGCGTTACGTGCTTTGTCTTGGCAACCACAAACATGCAAGGTATTTGCCTAACTATTGTCTGTTTATCTACTTGTTTTATTCTTATTAGATATAGGATGGTGTGTTGTTTCCAAGGGTAATTGATGAAACAGTAAAGAATTATACACTTAGAAATGTCTGTGTATTTAACAACCTCTTGCTTTCTGTTATTTACTTTTCCTCTATCTTTTCCTCAGAACGAGCCCCCTCCTCCTTACTACTCTGTTGCCGTGCACACACTGCCCCCCCTCAAGTCCTATGAGGAAGTGGTGTATGGTCCAGGCCTGACACCCCCCACACAGCCGCATTACATTCCCCAGTACCCGCCACCTGTGGTAGTTCCCCAAGTCCCACGTTCAATACGTGAGTGTAGTTGCAGCATGAATCCATATTATCCTGAAACTACAATGAATACAAGGTGTACAGACAGAACAAATGGAGTCACTTCAAGAATATTTAATGTGTTTGTTTTCTGTGTCTCTGTACAGCCCCCAAGAGGAAGAGATGCTGTGAGAATAATGCACAGTGTTACGGAGGATCAGGGGGAATCTTACTGGTGCTTGGTTTGCTGGCTCTGGCCATCTGGCTTGGAGGTATACAGATCATACAGATTACCAAACATTGTCATTAATATTCATTTGCTGCTCTAATTTATTCAAGACTATTGTAAGTGCATGCAAAGTATATGTTAGTCACAGTGTTTCTATTGCCCTTGTGCTTCTCATGAGCTATAGTCAATTTGCATGCATTTTGGTAACATGTTGTAATAAGGCATACCTTTAAAAAAGGTTTGTAAGTTGGAACAAATGGCTTTATTACCTAATCATTTTATGCTTTATTGAGCAGTAATAAGCAATTCAGAACTACATTTGACATTTTGGGAAATGGCAACCAATCTCTTCTAGCATTCTCTTCCACATTTAGCATTGCTTTATCTTTTTAACCTATTGTATTTATATATAAAAAAGAACTTAATACATATAATTTTAAAAAGCACTCCATTGATCAATGTAATAAGTATACATAGTAAATGCAATTAATAAACATAATAAAAAACATAATATTTTATATCAATATAAAATTGTTCTATATGATTACAACTATTATATTGTTAGAGAAATGTCACTATCTGTTTACAACTACATTATAGTTTATTCATTCATTTATTTATTTATATACTACTAAATCAGGGAAATAAAGGGTCACCAGATTTTTTATTTTTATTTATATTACAAAGTAGGAGAAAATACAATAACCACAAATTACAGAAATACTGTACAAGATATTGTCTGGGATTGTGCAAAATGTTCACAGTATAATTAGTATAAACGGTGCATGTAATGTGCACATGTCAGTAATTTTACTGTAGTTTTAATTTAGTTTGAGCTGTTGCATTTGTTCAGTGCTAGAATAGAAAAGAAAATGTATGGGAATTGGATCACCTTGGGATGTGAATGAGTTAAAAGAGTATGTAATTATTGAAATATGTTGTCAAATCATTTAAAATAGTGGATTTTCATCAAGTGAGTGAGGAAGAGGTGATGTATTCATGCAAGTAGGTTTTTATTGTTTTTATTTTATTGTTTAGATTTAGTTTTGACTAACTATAATAACCATGGTTCGCTATATCATTCCTGCCACTCATTACTATCCACTCTTCCCCAAATGGCAGTGCGTTATGGCACAAGGGCGGCAACGGCAGTGATCCTCTATGGTAACGAGGACAATGATCACAGAAATGAAAATCAGCCTTTGCCAAAGTATGACACCTGCCCCAACAACACTGTCCAATGTGATGGGATCAGAGACTGCCAACTGGGCTCTGACGAAACAAAGTGTGGTGAGTAAGCACACACACACACACACACACACACACACACACACACACACACCCTAACCTTAACCACTGACTCAAAAATCAGCGTTTTACCAATTGGGGAAACGGCTTTTGTCCCAAATTGCACAAGCCCCGAAAGTAACTTAAGTCATACACACACACACACACACACACACACACACACACACACACACACACAAACACATACACACACAAACCTTAATCAGACTAACAGAAGGACAGATGGTGTGGAAGGATGGGTGGACACTTGACAGCTCAAAGGATGTAACCCTCACAACAGAAAACAGGCTGAGTTCTCATACATAGGTTTGGTAATGGGGATAATAGGTAGTGTAGATTAACAAGAAAATTTCTACTGCTAATTAAACTAGTAAAAATAACAACAATTTTATTCATATAATAATTTTAAAACACAAAGTGCTTCCATGACAGCATGCTTGAATTTGCTTTCTAAGTGAAGCTTTAATTTATTTTTAGTGTTTGATTTTTGGTTTACATTAATTGTTTGTAGCTGCACACAGGTTGAAGACAAGCATATTATGTAAAATATCTTACTGAACCCACTAAAAACATGCAAACTAAGCCTTCTTCTCTTGCTCTCTGTTCCCCAGTGAGGTTCAGCGGTGGCGGCGGTCTGCAAGTCAGGACAGCTGAAGATGGACGATTTCTACCAGTGTGCTACAAGGGCTGGGACCGGAGCTATGCCGACCAGACCTGCGCACAGCTAGGTTTCAGGAGGTAAAGAATCACCAGCTTAAGTTATTTTATTTTATTTACACAGTTAACAACAGACATAAATGCTGTCAGAGCAGAAAACCCTTTTGAAGACATGTATTACCACTCCCCATCATCATTCTGGCTTCATAAAGGAATGATTTAGCTAGTCATTTTGCCAGAGCCAGTTTCAACAGCAGCTAAAGAACATGTGGGCTTCTGTCTCCAACTCACAATTTACCCACTGAGATCCATCTAATTTCTCCTCACCTGCTGCTGTGTGTTAGAGGTGGAATTGATTCTCCATGGGTCTCTCTGAGGTGTCTCAGTGTGACAGAACCAGAATGAATTTCCAGACCCAGTCAAGCATGGTTTTCGACAAAATGGTCTCTATATGTGCAAGTGTGTCTCTTCTGCTTCCTGAGCGGCCTTTCTCTCTATCTCCAGGTCCTATGTCACCAAAGCGATTAAATCTCAGGAGTCTATTGGTCTAACATTGACCAGCAGACTATCTTCATCTATCCAGAGTGTGGTCAAAGTCAGGTAAATATTTTAATCCCTTATTCCCCCTGTTAATACAGAGCTCAGTCACACATAATCTATGATCTTTTTAATCTCAGTGTATTAGAAAAATATAACTCACAACATGAAATACTGTTCAACTTAACCTCTTCTTTTTATATGCTTAGAATACTACAAAAACAGTGGTAAGGTGCACACTGATGTATGTACTCATGTTGGCTGACATGTTTTTCTCACTGTGGCACTACGTAGTTCTTCCTGTCCAGACCAGGAGACCGTGTCCCTGCAGTGTGTGGGTAAGGAGCCTCCATCTGTTACTACACTCATGTGCCACACACAGTTACATATGAGCTCCCTCTTCCTTCTCTTTTTATGTCACAAACACAAATATCCATGACTGCACACCCACAACAACAAAACATGAGGATTTGAACAATGTCATTTGATGCTGATCACTGAAATTAGCTGAAATCAGTACTTACCGTCTTTGAATCTTGATTCTGGTTGAATTTTTCAAACAATGATATATACCACAATATGTCAAACATGGAAGCTAGTTCAGTCAACTTTGTTGCTACACTTACATAATACTTCGGGTACTGCAACATATATCCAATGCACCCTTTCAATCTTGGTAGTTTACCTAAGCTGTCAGTGCTCTGCTCACTCTTTTGCCCACTCCATGCTTGTTGCCTCAACATTTACCTGTAAGCTATGCTGACATGTTACTACTGCTGCTGCTTTTCATATTGTTGCATTTCATTACCCCAAGCATCCACCTGTTGGCTCTGATTCAGTTATTATCATTGCTCCCTAATGTGTTGGGCTTGGTGTTTCTTTGTGGGGTGTACATACACACTTTATATATTCTACATCCATATAACGATCAATTATACTATATACTATGACCGAATTATGTAAAACTCCTCACATGTACAAAACAGTCATTAACTCATTTTGTTTGATTTGGAAAACAGTTTTGTATAAGCAATAACACAATATGATCATTCTAACACCATCTGATTTCACTGAAAATCAATAAACGATTATATTGTATATTTGCCCTGTTCTGTACAAAAGATGTTTTCACTGTTTCTTTTGTATTGCACAGTATCTCACAATGTCTCTCATTCCCAGACTGCGGTCGGCAGCAGTCTACATCCCGGATCATAGGGGGCAGCGTAGCTAAGTTGGGTCAGTGGCCTTGGCAATTGTCGCTCCACTTCAGAGGATCCCATGTCTGCGGAGGAGTCCTGATCTCCCCTGATTTTGTGCTGACTGCTGCCCACTGCTTCCCAAGGTGAATGTCTAACATCGGAAATGTGTCTTGGCATATTTTTTCACACTTGAGGATTCATGTTTTTTGTTCATTCGTGGCACAGTATTCATACACTGTATTAGTAGAAATTCACATTGTTCAGCTTGTACTGCATTCTACAATGCTGAACTGATGTGTTTCTAAGTTACAATGTGAAGAGAGTCTTCTGTGCTGGAAATATAAGCACCGATTTCAATTCAATGAGTCCATGCTTTCCGCTGAGTAGTCTCTTTCTGTGTTGCAGAAGCAACACCTTTACCCTCTCAGCAGAGTACTGGAAAGTTTATGCTGGAGCGGTATCTCTGGACAGACTACCTCAGCCCTACATGGTTAAGAGGATCATACTCAATGAGAACTACAACACTAAGACTAATGACCAAGATGTTGCTCTGCTCAAACTTACATCTCCAGTTCTTTTTAATGGTAGGTCACACCTTCACTTTGTTAAAATAATGTTGATGTTTATCCTACTTTCATAACAGAGGATGCAGTCATAATTTGGTCAAATGGTGCAACAAAAGCTATACATGTGTAAGTAGTGAATAGAGTGGCTATTTTATATTAATCTACATAACTCAAAAGTCATATTATTCATTTTTAATACCTGAATCTAAGAGCTGAATTTGGTCATCGCACAGTGACAGTCTGTACATTCATGCATGATTTTTTAATAACACACTAACAAAAACGTAACATGGTGTCTACAGGGTAAATGCATACTAGCAGGACAGTGACTGTCATAGTAATACGTTTCTTGTTGAGGAGTCTGAGCTTTTAAAGTCTGTGCTGACTCTACGTTCATTCTCATAATCTGATTTGCCCAGCCCAGTGTGTGTGTGTGTGTGTGTGTGTGTGTGTGTGTGCATCTGCCTACAGTACCATCCCTTTGAGAACATAAAATTGTTGTTTTGGTTGCAAAAGTCTATATGTTTTTGTGTTTTATCCAGATAAAGTTCAACCAGCTTGTCTGCCAGCTTTTGACCAGCGATTTTCCCATGGCACCAAATGCTGGACCTCAGGCTTTGGCACCACTGAGGCAGGATCAGGTAAGCTTGAATGAGGAGCAACCCAGTACACTATGAGTGTCACAATACATATAGAGAGGATAGGTGAGATCTGCATCAGGGTGTCATTTACAAGGTCAAAAGCCAGAGTAAACCAAAATAATAATTTAATTTAAAGAAACTTATCTGGAACATTTGAAAGAAAGAACTAAAAGCCAAAGTAGATTAGAGTATTATCTGGCCCTAAAAAGAGATTACGAATTGGAAGAATATCTTTCCACTGTCAGAGACAGAAGGCAGAGACAGATCCTAACCAAGTACAGGCTCAGTGACCACAAATTGGCAATCGAAAAAGGACGACACAAAAAAATCATGGCAATCAATAGAAAACAGAATATGTGGTCACTGTTTGACAGATGAGGCTGAGACAGAGATGCTATGGCAGTCAAGCAGGAGTCAACAGGAGGTGGCTGCCCCACCTCTTTGTAAATTCAGACTTAGCCTAGTTATAATGTAAGTGGGCATTTACATATCACTTAATTAAACTGGATGCACCACACAGAAGTTACATAGAGATTAGTTATAAAATATTTTGTTATTTAACTAGTGACTGCCAGGTGTAACTGTTGTGAAGCTAATTGAACCAACTAACAAAACAGTTGTTTGCTACAAGCTGCTTAAAGTGAAGAGTAAATGCAGTAATATAGAATATGGTTGACATATCTGACCTGACACTTGATGAAATGCTGTTTGATAATAATGTAAAAAATGGGGAGATGTTGAATTACATTTCACAAAAATAACATTAAATTACCTTAAATTACAAAATATTATTCGAATAACATTAGACTAGATGACCAAATAATGTCAGCTAGTCAGACATTTCCCACTCATCCTAAAGTGCATGAATATATAAATGCTAAAAATACACATTTCTCCTGGCATGCAACTAAATCATACCCCCATTTAACCCCCAATTAAGTTCAATTTATCATTCACCCCTCTAAAACCCTCTAAAAGTATCTGTGATGCTACAGTGACTTCCTATTTACCTAGATGATTCTTTTGTTTCGGCTGCTTTACTGATTTCACATTATTAAAGTCTTCAAGCTAATACATTTCTTATGTTTTAATGATGCAACCTGATTTAGTAAATCACTAGTTTGAAACTAGCTACATGCCTTCTGGTAAAGCAGCATGGATGATGTCAGACATTGACTGATGTCTGTCCTGTATATATTGAGGCTGATAGTGAATGAGGAAGATGCATGTAACTCAATATTGATGGCTGGTTGACAGGTCTTGAACTGCAGGGGAAATAAGAACGCACAACACCAAGATTAATCAAATAAGTCAGAGATTAAAGAAAGGAGAAATGACAGTGGACCAGCTGTTGCCATAGCTGTGCATATATAAATCAATAGCTAATCTAATTTTTAAGCTCTCTCTAAAGTTTATTTTTGTCAAGGCAATATTTTATCACAATTTAGATCTTTGTTCGAAAAATAAATGAGCCTATTGTTTTTCTCCAATGCAGGCACTGTCTCCAAGGATCTGATGGAGGTGGTTGTGGACATCATTGATACACAAGTGTGTAACAGCCCCCGTGTGTATGGAGGCCTTGTGACCAAGAACATGCTCTGTGCTGGGGACCTGAATGGAGGCAAAGATTCCTGTCAGGTGAGCAGTCAGTATTAGGGCAGCTGCCCAGTAATCAGATTACATTCATCACACAGATTTCATGCTTTTGAGTGCACTTTGTGCTTTAGTGAACTTTGGAGGAAAACGTCTGTTAACTAAGTATAAACTGTGTTTCCCAGGGTGACAGTGGTGGACCTTTGGTTTGTCAGACAGAGAACCGTTGGTTCGTGGCAGGGATCACCAGCTGGGGAACTGGCTGTGGTGAAAAAAACAAGCCAGGTGTTTACACCAAAGTCAGTAGCGTCTTGCCCTGGATCTATAGCAATATGCAGGTAAGAATGGATCTATGGTAAAAACTGAATGACTAGTAGAAGGGCAATTACAGTATTAGGATGCATTTAGATTTGAGCCACAGGATTTCACCATTTTTACTCCTCCTGTGCCTCCTGCAGCAAGAGAGGCCATGATGTCACTTTGTCTCCTGCTGGTGGTCTGCTTTCCCCCTTCCCCAATGAACCCTGCACTATGAAGTCGTCTTTGAGAGATGGATGGATTCACACATGCAGTAGAAGAATGAATTAGTGAGGAGATACTGTAGACAGAAAAAACAGAGGGATAAAAGGTTGTATGCTGGCTTGGAGATGAAGTATCATGCCACATTTTTAACACATGATTTCTGTCTTGGTGTTCTGCATTATCTATACTCATCCATGTTTGCAACCTTTGTTACATGGCTGTTTAAGTGTTTTACCTGAACCTGATTATTGATACACATTAATTGATGCACTGATTTCAGTCTTGCATTCTTGATTTTATTCCTCTGTCTCTTGTTGTCTCAGTAATACAGTATATTTATGTTTACTTTCATGTAAAGTGAGTTTTAAAGATGGCTGGCCCTTCTCTCATGTGGTCTGTGCAAATGCAACATAGTCCACTCTGCTGTGATCTCCTTAATATTCTTATAGAAGTGGTTGGAGAGTGAAGCTCCTTAAAGATGATCTATGATTGTAGAGGTGTGTTTTTTTTCCTCAGGGACACATCTCAGGCTTTCCCATGTTGACTATATTAGAATAAAAAAGGACACTTTACTAGCAGTGTGGCCCCAGACACCCTGATTGAGCTGGCACTCTGTATTTGCACCCAAGGCAGGATTACCCACTCTTTACAAGAAATTTGCACCACTTAAGTACAATATCAGCTATGACAGGTTGTCCATCCTGTGGCCCTGGTCTTAAGGGAAATGTGCCAAAATCTAGTTTTAAGACGTTCATTGTTTTAGTTCATATTGTGCTCATTTGTTGTATCAAATTGCACACAGAAAATCTAGAGCAAAGTAGTATTATTCCATCGTAAGGCTGCAAGCAACAGTTATTTTCATTATTAATAGGTCTGACACTGATTTTCTTTAATAATCATTTGGTTGTTCAGTGTATAAAATGTCAGAAAATAGTGAAAAATGCCCATCATTATTCCCTTAAATGCAAGTCAACATATTCAAATTACTTGTTTTGTCTGGCCAACATTCAAAAACCTAAAGATCATGACTTCACAATCATGAAAACCTGGGAAAACTATTTTACATCCACTACATTTGAGACACTGGTATGAGTGAATTCTTTGGCATTTTTGCTTAAAGAGTAATGACTTCAATTATTAATCAACTGTCAAAATTGTTGCCAATTGATTTTATGTCAATGGACTAATCGATAAATCACCTAATCAATTCAGCTAGTGGGGGGCAATAGGGGCCCAACAACAAACTCTTTCCCTAGGGTCCCATAGGAGGTTAATCCGGCCATGTGTGCACCTAAACCTCTCCTTGTACTCACACTGTGAATTTTTTTCTGAATGTGTTCTTCTCAAATTGTATGGCAATTATGTTCTCTGTGGGTCATATTTATGTGCAATGGTTATGTTGTCTAAGAGATTTTTTTATATTTGTCTAATGTGTGGGAATCACTGGATAAGTCAAATAAATGTGAAGGAAAATAATTGGTCCAGGCTCTCATTATGAAGTGAATTAAACATATGATGAAGCCTGACCACAAGACCTTCACAAGGTGTCAATCACACATGAGGCTGGCACACATAACGCTGGAGGGTCAATGATGGGCGTGCGTGTGTGTGTGTGTGTGTGTGTGTGTGTGTGTGTGTGTGTGTGTGTGTGAAAGAGAGAGAGGGAGAGAGAGACAGAGATAGGGTTCATCGCACTGAATAAGGCAGTCACTCCAGGAGCCACATTGTTATCCATCACATCTCTTTTTTTTTCCAGGACAAATAGATGTGAGCAGTGCACATATTGACAGATGAGAATATTTGGAACAAAAGCCTTGTGAGACAAGCTGATTGATTTTTTTTGTGGGTGGATAACAGTTTGTTGGCCAACGGTCAGCTGGAGGAACAAGAGGTAAGTTGATAAGCAGCATTTTTGTGTGTATCAGATATTATTATCATTATCATCATTATTATTATTATTATTATTGTTATTATTATTATTATTATTATTATTATTATTATTATTATTATTATTATTATTATTATTATTATTATTATTATTATGCCAGAAAATTAGAGTCAATTTTTGGTCTTACTGAGCATAAAAGATGGATAGGAAGACTTGGATTTTCTCATAATTTATTTTTGGTTGTTTATTCTGATTCTGTCATCAGTCCAGTGTAAATAAATCATTTAATTCGCAGTATTGTCAGTGAAACACTCAAAGTTTTAATATTAGCTACATCTTACTAACCAGTAGAAATAGCATTAACAACGCTATTTGTTTGGTGTAATATACCATGAGGGTGTGTCTACCAGCACTGATCACTATAACCTTCACTGGAAAAAAAAATGCAAATACGGATCTTCAGCCTTTGAGAAACGTGACCAATTCACTGTGTCTGACACGATTAGTCATTATAAGCCCTGCCACAGTTAGTTGAAAATCAAACATCAAATGTCGTGTATGATGTCACTGCTGTTATTATAAACGCTTATTTGCCTTCACTGAGAGAGGGGAAAAAATCACAAAACGGGTGATGGCTCGCTTTTCTGCTCCGTCTGATGATCCACAGGTTGAGAGACGCAAAAGTGGATGAATGCGCAGACGTCACACATCGGGTGTTGAATTATATAGTGCCAATTGTTTATTCTGAGGCTGTTGTTGAGAGTTGGCAATGCGTGATACCTGAAAGCAGTGCCATGTATGCTGTGGGTTTACATCATAATGGAGAGGTTGGTCAGTGCGTTAGTGAGTGTCGATCTTTGTTGTCGGGGCGCAACATATACAGGTAACAAAAGCCATTGAATTATCGACAATTTTCACCCGAAGCTGACGTATTTGTTTATAAATGGATGCGTGACGACGTGTCTGGGAGACCGCCTGAATTCCAAGCGAGTAATTCTGACTTTAAAGCTGCGTGCCACACCCCTTCTCTCTGTTAATGAGTGGACTCGAGTTGTCCTTGTGGTTTTTTGTTTTTTTTTTATGAGTCCGTCATCTTAACCCATTTTTCGTTCGGCGCCAGAATTTTCAGCTGGAGACAGTTACCATGGAGATAACTGGACACTATGGAAAGACGCACATTGTTGTCATGGCGATGTAACATCATTATGATGGCAGATATAGGGGGCCAGGTTGTTTTTTTTCTTTTATGAAGGGTTATGAAGAACTGTTGTGTGAGCTATTTTACAGTTATCTTTTTAATTGGCACCAGAACTTTTGTATTTAGCTTGTTTGGTCATTGGTAAGACACATGTACAACCACTAAAGGGGAGAATGAAAAACACAAAATTCACACAAATATCCATATAGTACCATTTAGGTACATTTTCACTCACTGAATGAAGTTCTGCCTCGTAGAGTGATAGTGATCAGACAATGAAACATGTAGGCACACCGGGGAGAATGACCTCTATCATACAATATAATTTAAAACACCATTTAATCTGTGTCATTGTGCACAAATAGGATCCTGAAATACACACTCAGGACACAGAACAGTTGGTGGGGTGCGGTCTTGTGTAAAAACACATACAGTAGGCACTGAATATAGTTTTTGATGTATGACCTTGTCTGCCTCGTCCATAATTCACCAGTTAAATCTTACATTGTAATTTTAGACATTAGTTGGTACTGCTTTTGCACATTTGCAGAATGACATGATGTCAAAGGATAGATCATTATTTTTTTCATGTATCAGTGGCTTTTGGGCACTGTCTATTTTATCGTCTTACTGCTCCCATTACTTTGATTCATTGTTGTCTCTTTGATTGCTCTCCTGTTTCTTCCTCTCCCTCGTCACATTTGCCTCACCACATTTCCTGACCTTTCTTTTAATGCTCTGTGTATTTTATACTGGAAATGTCACTATCATACAACAGACTGCCCTTCCCTTGTCCTCTCCGCTCAGACAGTGTCTCCTCTGCATGCCCTTCGCCTGTACTCTCCTACCAGACGATGTCCTTGTCTGCTTGTCTCTCATTCTCACTGTCTTCCTGCCTGCCCTTTCCTTGTCCCCAAATTGCAGAAAACGACCTCCTTGCCTACCATTTCCTTGTCCGCCACAAACAGATACACTCTCCTTGTCTGCCCTTTTCTTGCCCTCTCCTCTGAGACAAAACAGAGCCTGACTCTGGAACTTGATATAGCTCAACAATAGCAGAGATAAGGGAGGTTAAAGAAAAATAGAGCAGCAACTGCTCAGGTGCCATGTAGCATACCTATGGAGAGAAAGGCTGGCACTGAATAGCTGCTTGATATATTACATTGGGCAGTGACATGCTGTCAAACACCCTAAAGGATTCTCACGGGACAAACGTGTGACTGACCTACTAATGGATAAAAAGGCTCCAATCAACAGAGATTCATATTGCAACCTAACAAAAGTTTCATAGCTGTGATCTCATCATTTCATTATTTATGTCGGGGTCAAAAATATCAGTCAGAAAAGTTTGTTTCATCAGATATAAAATAGAGCAAGACCAATAAATTGACTGGGCAGGCATATAGGTGTATATGTCAAGAAATTGCAGTACATAATTAAAAAAGATATGTTTAATGGCATTTAGAAACAGTGTCTTTTTGCATACTGTAATGTGTCAAGTAGAGAACTGACAACTTTATTTTTCAACTGTAAAATTCCCAGCTTGGTACACATCGTACACACACATAGAAACAAATTTAAGGGATTCTTAACAAAAAATATTGTTTAGGTCATGTGTTTATTGTAAAGAAATCATCTTTATCAGCCAACTCTCAAATATTGATATAAGCATTAGCTTCAAAAATCCAGTATTGGTTGGGCTATAACATAAAATCAAGGTAGTTTGTCAATTAGATTTTGTAAACTGAAGTATCACAAGATATTATTGTCAATACAATTCTTTCTAATGCTCTATTACAGATAATAGAATAAGTTCATGGTATTGTTCTTCTGGTCTTCTGGATATTTGGTGTTGATGTCCATACAGTATGTGCCAACCTCCAGTCAATCAGCTTTTGTTCATTATCCATGTTTTGGACCACTAACCAGACCACAGGGGTGCAATTGTGATAACATGCTCTATCTAGAAAGCTGCAACAATTACTGTCAATAATCAATGCAGAACTTCTTTCAAATAGAGATTTGTACCACACAAAGGTCTTTTCCCCTTGTGCCTGAAAAGAGTGACAAGCGCTGTGGTGGCCAACCACACCAACCAATGGCCAACCAGTACTGAGAGTCTGACTAATTGCTCGGCCTTTAAACTCAGACTATGTTTGGTTCCTCCAGAATCAGTGGAGGTTGTCCAATGGGCCACTTAACCCTGCACACTTGCTGTCATATCTATGCCATTAACAAGTGCTCTAGTGTGAAGAGACACAAGGGCATCAGACCTTGTATATTACACCCCCCTCATTCCCTCCATCCACCAACTAACCCTCCATCTTTCCCACCAACATTTTGCCCTTTCATTAGCCTCACTTTGACAGACCTACAGTATCTCCCCATGGCCAGTGTAGGAGAGCTATTCCATATTACCCTTGATAAATATAGTGCCAGTGCCATATAGTGCATATGGCAAATTACCTTCATCTTGTACACTTCACATTTTTATAGCTTTCTTTAATTAGCATGTGGCTGTCAGTCAACTATTTGTAGTTGTTTCTGATTGAAAACATTGATGGAAGAGAGAGAGAGTATCAGCCAATGGATGGCTTATCCCAGTGGTCCACATCTGTAGAGTTAGATTGTGTTTTTATCTCTCCAACCACCTTTCTCTATTCATCCCATATCCTCTCAGATATATATAGGTTTTCACACCAGTTGGTCAGCATGTGATGATTGAAAGATGAGGAGGAGGGTTAAAAGGAAAAAGAACAGGGTTAAGGCAGTTAACATCAACAAAACTCATGGTCAATGTAACTGTATCTCATCATGGTAAACAGCTCTTCAGTGGTGTGAGATTTGAGCCACAGTTGAGCATTTATCACCGTAAAAAATTTTTTTAGTGAGTGTCTGAACTGCATGACAAATGCCAACCCCGATTCTAAGAAGTGATAGAAAGGGGAAACAAAATGCGAAAACTGGAAGTTGTACAAGACAGGAAAGACACCATAAATGGTGGAAATGTCATTAATTATATTACAGGAAACATATTTCTACAGAGATAGAGGAATGACTATTCACAAGGTGCTTGTGTTGACAGTTGTGTTGAGTGGAGGCTGAAAGTATAAAGTGTTTGTGTGAGCTGTTCAAGGTGTTCCTCTTGCTGCAGAGCTCAGGGAGCCAGTGTGCATACACTTTAGTAATTTATTAAAGGCCGTTGGACTGCAAGAAAAATATTGTGTCTCTGGTATTTAATTACCTTTATCACCTAACTAGACAAGCTTATATTTCAGCTGCAACAACAACACCTCTGCCCTAATCTGAATTATTTGCCCGCATGCTGCTGCACTTGAGTCGGATCAGTGTCTATTAATGTGCATGGACTGAATGTAAGTGATGTACAGTTCAGGGCCAGCCATCAATCCTCACCTCTGATGTGAAAAAAGATCTCATTCAAGATGTGTAGCTGTGACAGACATGCCTACAAAGATTATTTTGTCATAGCTCATCATTCATCTCTTTTTTTGGCTTTAACTAGACTGTAAAAGTACCTTAACACATACATCAAAAGACATTGAGGAAAGACTTCAAACATTTCCATCTTGACTTTATAGTCCAAATTGAAATGAAAATCCTCCCTAGAAGAAGAAATTCTCTTCTGTCTAGACTTAAGTCTTTTAGTACTTATGGACAAGACTACTGCAAACCTTGAGACAAGAAGTCCTTATTGTTACCGGTATTTATTAGCAGTAGAAAGCTGTAACCTCTCAATGACTGTGCTGTTTAATTTATGATCCTGTATAACAGCCTCCCAAAAGAATGTCAGTGTAGAAAAACAAATAGTGTCAAAGATCTGTGCCCGACTGACCTTTAATTGAAAACATCCATTTACTCAAATACATCAAGACAAACATACATTAAAATTATACATTATAGTGCACTATTCTTGAAAAATACAGTCTATGAAATGTTTGTTTTTTAATCCAAGGGTACATAGCATCATTCATTTTCTTTTTAAGTGGAGATGCCATTTAGTATAATGGATGCTATGGGCCCTCTGTTCTTCAGTTGTCATCTTGTGTCAAATTATTTCAGAAATGTCCTAGTTAACAGTGTGTTGCTCAGATCTGTATTAGGGCTCACAAATCAAATAAGCACCAATGCACAAATAGCAACTGAGCAGGAATGTTATAATGACTATAATGGACTCATTATGTTCATTTAAGTGCATTATGTCCTGTACCGCTGATACAGTTACGGACACACAAACAAATGGACCCAGTCAGTCAGCAAGCGAGTCAGCTGGATGGACAGATTAAGGCATGTAGGCAGACAGGTAGTACTCTCAAACTTAAAAACAAGACAGATAAAGCCTGAGTGATACAGTATGATACATTTGGATTTCATTACTTGTGTAGAGAGTATGCATGTTACTGTTGCATGTTATTTCAGTGTGGAGCTTTGACATGCTTCATCAAATACATCACCATTAAATCCTGTCTCTCCAGACAGCCTCCTCCTTCCAAATACATCCAGACTGATTAGAAGCTGAAACCCAACTCTATTTGTCTATACCATTGAACCACTTCTCTCAATTCTCCTGCAGTTAGTTTCTTTGATGGTGCCTGATCCTTGATGTATAATACATTACCTGACACTTTGTTTGCACTGGAGAGTTTGATGAGGGAATTAGACCACTCATAGATATTGATTTATGAGTTGTTCCCACCAGGTCTGCGTCTGTACAATCATAAGTGCCTGGGTCATTATTTTATTGAAATATCAGAAAGAGAAAGCAGTAGATTACCTGACCTTTTAAAGTCGTCTTTGTGGGAGTTTTATAAATGTGAGGACCTAGACATGTACTCATTCTGCCTATTAAAAGTAAAAAGGAAGGAATGGCAAAGTTTAAGTCAAATAGAGTGTTGCTTTAAAATGGATTTTCAGACATAATTGGTACAAAGTGCATGTCATTTATCAAGTGCTTTCATTTGACAAAACAAAACTATAAACCTTAAGGGACATTTTGCACATTTCCAGGTCTATATTTTTAATCTGGGGCTCTACTGGAATATCTTTGCATGATTTACAGTTAAAAAAAAAAAAAAAAAAAACTCCTTATCTTATACTGACCCTTTACACAGCCCCTCAATTCAGTCTCTGTCTGAAACAGGCAGTTTTAGCTCCTGTCTCTTTAAGGCCCCCCCCCACTGTTCTGTTTGGTTAGTAGTGATGGGAATTACGGTTCTTTGAAGAAAGCCAGATGTTATGGCTCCATTCCTGTCGAAGAGACGGTCAAAAGAACAGCTCATCTTTTCTTTAGGGGGCAGGGGTTACTAGGTTTATCTGCAAAATAGTCACTAGAATAATGATAGGGTAAGATTTGGATCAGATTCACAATTGCACACTTGAGGGTTACTGGCATAACATACAAAAGTCTCACCATGCTTGGCTCTTAATATCAGACCCAGACTGGCCATCAGGAGCACTGGGAGAATTCCCGGCGACCTGGCGAGCTGATTGACCTGGTGTGTCAGGCCAGTGTTAAAAAATTCTAAATGAAATGGGTAAATCAAAGAGAAAACACAGGGCAGCTAGAGTCCCTCAGAACTGTAGACTGTCAACCCCCCGCCTGTAACGAATCACAAATGACACCAGTATATATTTTAGTCTTTATTCCACACAATGTCAAGACAATAGTAGCGGTCAGAGAAACACAGTTCTGATGAGTATGGCTCCACCGGGAATCGAATCCCGAACTTCCACTCCCAAGGCAGACAAACCACAGCACTGGCAACAGTTCTTAGGCAGGCATGATCGGTGACGAAGAGGGAAAGACGCAACACTGCACAAGAGTAGTCTCTAGTCCAGAGCTCCGGGGGAAGCAGCAGTGTGTGGTGGAGTGGGGAGTACTCACTGCTGGAAGGCAGTAGATAGGGCATTGTGGACTGGGCTGCTTCAGCAGCAGGTAAACAGGCAGCAGAGCAGATTTAACCAGAGAAGATGGCAGAGCAGGAATCGGAATGACTCAACCACAAGCAGATAAAGACCAGGGGACAGGCAGGCAGAACTCAGATTCAAGGACAGAAGGCTGGTGGGTTTACCGGGGCAGAGACAACGGGCAATGGTCAGAGATGAGCCGATCAGGAACCAGGAAGGCAGTCCAGAGATGAAGGTGAGACAACTTAGCATAGACAATGTGACAAAGAGGAAGTGGGCCGAGGCAGCTTATATACTGACTTGATTGGAGATGATGAGCAGGTGGGAGCACCAGGTGAAAGTGGTTGAACTAATGAGGGATGTGGCAGAGCAGAGAGTGAGACTGAATGATTGGACAATTCCCACAGCAACAGGTGAGGGGGAGAGCAGACTCTGACACCTGCCTGCTTTTAACCTGATGGTACGATCTCTGTTTGTGATCACATTGATTGGTTGCATGCACATACACATCAACACAACATTTAGTCAGTGTGGCAAAAAGATCATCTTCTTCTTCTCAGCTGGCTCCAATCATTCATTTCAAGGAGCTGGCTTATAGAGCCAACTAGTTCACGACCGACACATCACTATTGGTTAGCTTACGGAGGCTGTGTCAGGGCAGACTTCCGGCCATCAACAAACCATGAAACAAACTGTAATAGTAGGATTTCACAACTTTTTCTTGTTCTTTACTTGAGATGTCAACGTCTTAGATACATCTGTATGCATTCGAGTGTAAGGGTTTCTGCCTTCAGATAACCAATACCCACTCCCGATGTGGATAAGGCACCAGCTGATGGCTGTCCTCTACCTCTGACCTAGGTATCGAACAGGTTCCCAAAATCTACATGGGAGACCATCTTAGCCTTGCTTAGGGAACCAGAGTTCAGCCTGGCCGCTATAATCACCAGCTGTCACTGAACCTCTCTAAATGGGCCTATTTAGTCAGGAGTGCCTGACAGCTGGGTCGCAATGAATTGTATTGGTGCAAATAGGTGTTGGAGGTTTGAAATTACTTCAAGAAGGCCTTCTAACAGGTCATCACTGGAGGAGGCCCAATCTGATGGTCGAGGGTACTCGCCTAGTTTTATAGGGCGGCTTCGATGCCCTGGCCCCAACAGTTTAGCCAATTAAACAAATATAATAAACCTTTCAATCTGATACTGTACTGAAATTATACCTCTATTACATGTGCAGCAGGTTGATCTCAATCATTATATCTTAACCTTTACAATTCTGTTAATTAATAAACATTGCAAGTTTATCCTTAGCAAATTACATTATACACTTGTAATCTAAATACATTTAAATCTCATGTCAGCCATATCCCAGGGAGGCGTCCTATTACCTGGAAGGAGATACTAGAAGACCTCAGAGATGAGCACAAGTCAGGAACTTTGGTTGGAGTGTATAAACATACAATCCAATTTTATTTGTTTTTTTTTTTTCAAAAATGAGTAATGTAAAATGCAAAAAGTAAAATACTAAAACTTGAGTAAAAAAATTGAAGATGCAAAAAAGGCAAGCTGGCAAAAGGACCTCAAGTGATGACCCAAAAAAGGAAGCCCCCAAAAAAGAAAACAAAAAAAGAAGAACCCTGTCTCTCTTGGCTTTTATCAATCAATACATCTCCACCTTCTTACAGTCCTACATCCATATGTGGTCTTCCACCAGGACTTTTACCAGCTACATGCTAATGTTTTATGACTTTGCACAAATCAGTGACCTTTCTTTGACTGTCACCTACAACACATTCCATGGAACATTTTAAACTTCTGCTTTTTTATGCTTTGTCTATGTCATAGGTGATTGTTTGTGCTTGTTTAATCTTGCTTGAAAATTCAGATGTATTTCAGTAAAAATTGTTCAAGTTCCGCACAAATGGTGTAGACTTTTGACCATGTTTTGACTAAAATTAATATAATATAATTAAATAATTTAGTCAGAGGTAGGTTTGAGTAGAGTTTGTCTCGGCTACTTATAGTGGAACTGTCAACATGAGACAAAAGTCAATCCGAAATATGAGAGTGGAAAACATAGGGAAAAACCTTAGCAACAAACATAGCAACCAAAGCTATGGAACGGACGGCTGTTTTTGGACACTAGCAGCGGCAAGGTAGAAAAAAACATTGCAAACAAAGTGTGCAGAGCAGGTTGAAGCCTGGGCTTTTAACTTGCAGGGAGCATTTCTACACACATTAAGCTCAAGTTTTGGAACTTTGACAATGTTTAACATGGATATCCAACATCATAACAGTCTAATAAAAGAAAACTAGAAAAAGTATGATATGTCCCCTTTAATCACACTATAGGAGCAGATATTGTTGGAGAATAATTAATGTAAATTTAACATTTTGCCTTGGCTGGGAACATATACTCTATACATTGGTTTGATTTCTGTAAAAGAAAAGCATTATGTTTCCTCCAAAATGTATTAGTATCAATCCAAATTAGTAGAGTATTTCATAGGAGACACAATTGGTGTGTGTGCATGTAGCCTACAAGAAAATAGGCCAAGGTTGTGTGATGTCCATGGGGAGGAAGGAGTAATCTCTGCCAGGAAAAGAGAACATGTTTGCAGGCTCTCAACATGGATCATTACGCAAGATAAAAAGACTAAATCCTCAGGCCTTTTACGATTGTTAAACTCCTGGGATTTATAGAACTGGTGCTATTGTGACACACTTACTGTATGTATGCTTATGTATTCATGCTGTGTGTGTACATGTACTGTGTAGGTGTGTGTATTCATTGTCAAACACATTGTTTACGTCCTAAATTGTAGGGGTGTACGTATATATGCAGGAGTATTGTAGCTTTATTAAAACAGACCTGTCTCACTGTATTTTTTTCTGTCTTTCTTTCATTCCCTCTCACCCTCCCTCTTTATTACTCTATGTCAACAGTTGCCATGGAAACTATTTTGCTCTTCCTCTCTTCACTCCTGGTGTGTGTGGCTGGTAAGTGCCCCCCTACTCGCAAAACACACATGCATGCACACACACTGATTGCCCATGGGGAGGCAGTGTAGAGGCAGGTAGTGATGTTACATGAAAAGGCACTCACTGGGTGTGGGGTCATAGCTAAACATCAATTACCTCTTGAGGGCTTTATGTGTGGGATTCACACTGGCTGACGGAGTGTGTGAGGTCTGTTTATGGTGTATGATTAAATGTAAGACACATAAACACATGCTTCCACAGTCACACACCACAAATAGATGATTTTTTTTTGTGACACATGGAACTTGTGTTGGGGGAAACAGATACCGTAGATAGGTGATTTCCCGTGTTTCACCTCTCTTCTTTTCCTTTCTCTTCTGACTGATCTGAATCACGCCCCCTCTTCGCTGTCTCAGCTGTAGCAGATCCCAGTGCACAGGGTGAGTACACTTGATGTAAGGTTGGGGTCCCACTTCAGTCAAAACAGCCAAATAGATTTGTGTATTGGTTTCCAGATCAGATCAGATGCTTATGGATTGCCTCACTTCAGTTAACAGTGACAGATGTATGGATTAAGTCCAAGAATTACCAGATCCAACAACACTTGATCGAAATTGGCTTTGTACTGAGTGAAAGCAGTTGTTGGGTAGGGAAGAAAGAATATATTGTGTCTGTATGACTACAAAACAAAATGCATGAAATGCTGATAGCTAACAATAATGAATGAAATAATTAATAAAATAATAAATGAAAAAAATAATAATTCTGCAAAACTCTGGATTATGTCCAGTGCCAACATTTTTTTTTTCAAATTCTCACCTTCTACAATATCTATGCATGGAAACTACAGTATGGTGAAGGTTAGGGAAATTCACAAAAAGTTACATAAAAATATAAAATGGCAAGAGTGTCATGATATGACACAGCCAAATATTAAATATTCATACGTGGTTATGGGTGAGGAAATATTGTGGTTACAGTTGATAAGCGCACACAGGTCACATAAAGGTCTGTGACGGTAGGAAAATCCACTACCCCAACCTCCACATGCTTATTTTCCTACACAACGGGCAGACAACATTTTCACTGAACGTTGGCATGAGCCTTAACCATGAGGTGCAAATTTGTCCAAAGTAGACATAATTCCCAGGGATACTGGGCTGAGTTTTTTTGCTCGGATTTGGTTAGTGTCTCAATGCTACTATTTAAAGAATTTAACAATTTCTGACTATGGGGCCCCCAATTGGAAATATCAAAAAATATAGGCAGCAATACATGCTGCTACTCCACACATAATGATTTTAATTATGTTTTAAACAGAACAGATAAAATGGAAACATGTGGTTTAATATGTGTACTGTCTATTATATTTTTATAGATGGCAAGGAGAAAGTTGAAAATCCATTCGTCTATGGTAAGTCTAGAAAAATCTCATTTTCTGTAAAGAATGCATTGTCAGATCGTTGAGACACTGTCTACACACACAGAAACTAAAACATCTTTCTCTTGTGTCTCCTCTCTGGCATTCTGTCATCAACAAATTGCTCTGAAGACTATGAGAGCCTGAGGATTTGTGGATTGGCATTAGCTGTGGTGCTGTTCACACTGGGCATTCTTCTCATCCTCAGTAAGTTATCCTCTGTGTGTGTGTGTGTGTATTCTTGTCCATCATTATATTATGTGTACATGCATGAAATTGAATCAAGTGTTACAATCAATTAAAAAATAATCAATAACAATTTAGTATCTCAGTATTCAGTATCTTTGTTATCAGTTAACAGTGAACCACTATTAATATTGATAACACAGAATGATTTCTAATGTTTCCAGGTCGGCGATGCCGTTGCAGTCTCAGCCAGAAGCCCAGGTATGTCAGTGTCCCCCTCTTATTGGGCAAAAAAGTTGGTTTGTATTGAGGCTTTTTTTTGGTCATACTACATGATTTGGTTACTATGACAACCTGTGGATCCTCTCTTCAGGGCCCCCGGAGATGAGGAGGCACAGGAGGAGAACCTGATTGTCTCTAAGGGTAAGATGCATATTTTAACTTTCTGTCAGCCCCTCTCACCTCTGGCTCACCCCTGACATACATCCATAATTGAATTTCCCTTTGGGAGTGCCCATAGCATGGGGAAAGGGGGTATATCTGGTTGTATCATCTGATATAACTGGCTGGAGGGCTGATGCCTGATCAAAAAAAATGTTTTAACAGTCCCCAAAAGTTGGTGAAGCAATTACATTGACAACTGTACTCATTTATACAGTGCTTTCAAATCAGTCCGAGGATGCTGTGACATCCTTGAATGCACCAGCAACATAAAGCTGAAATGTTTAGAGTGTTCTATTACCAATCTCAATTAAGTTTCAAGTCTCTGCAGTCTTGGCAAGTTGATTTTCATAATGTGGTCTTCATAATGCAGTGAAGGCAGTGATGGAGGATGTATTCAGATCTTACATAACAGTAACAATACCACAGTGTAAAAATACTCCACTACATGTAAACTTGTAACTCTGCTACATTTTTTTTTTTACATAAAAGTAAAAAATGTATTATCAGCAAAATACACATTTAAATAAAAAGATATTTGTTAGAAAAAATGTAAAATTGTGGTAGCCAGCATTTTAATGTTGGTTAAGGTGCAGCTGTTGGAAAATGTATTCTATAACAATGCAGCATTTAAAAAAGATAATACATATTTTGCAAGTAAATTTTAAATCTGCAAGGTAATTAATAACGGTGGCTGTTAAATGGCAGTGGTGGAGTAAAATGTACAATATTGCCCTCTGAAATGCAGTGGAGGAGCATTAAATGAAAAAACTCAAAACTGTACTTATATAAATTTCTTGAGAGAGTGAAAATAAATCTCCTGAAATCATTTGGAAAATGGTCAGCAACAATCTCAGGACTTGAGCTTCAACTAAATCACTTGTCTTTGACCTCTTTTAGCTGCAGTGGCCGCCAAAGAGGCTCCAGCAGAGAACTGAGGCAACTCCACTGGACCAGACTGCCTTCTGAAATGAGGATCAGTTTTATTTGATATTGATCCACTATAACGGAGAAGCAGCGGATGATTATTATAACTGGTTATATGACAGGGTATAAGTGGGGAGGTATATGTTTAGAGTTGTAATATGTACATAACCTTTAGCCTGTTGTGCTGTTGTGCCAGTCCCTCAGTGCTCTTGTCTGTTCCTGTGCCTTTCTGTGACAGTCTCTCACTACAGTTCTTTGTTTTAGCCAGTAGCACCTTCAACACAAAATTGTCTTTAAAGCCCTAAAAGAATTTTTAATGTTGTGTGGTCCGCTGTACTTTGTTTTGTACTAATAACTATATATGGCCTTTAGGTTTAGGATTTGTCTATTTGTTGTTAATTTTGTCAGTTGTCCTTGAAAATGTTTGTCACAATTTGGATTATAACACATATACATATTATATATATAAAAGAACAGATAGTTACAGATAATATATATAGTTAAATAATCTTCATTTAGGTCTACTGTATGTCTGAATGGTTGCGCTGTTTGCGTGCACATGTGGATATATGAATGTGAATACATGTATGAATGTTTGTACCATCATGTGTGCGTGTGTCTCTTTACATGTAAATGTGATTAGCCTTATATAAGACAATCTGAACTGCCACAGCTCTCTAACTGAGCACACGGATGGTTTGCAGGTATCTGCATGAGCTCCTCCACCGCAGTACTTTAACAACTTTAGTGGAGGGAGCTCCTGCATCAGCTGTCTCACTGCCTTCTTCTCCACACCTCCATTCCACTGCTCCGTCACTGGCTCCGCTGGGATTAACTGGTCTCTGGCAGACTATAATTAGTTTTTTCCATAGACATTCACTATAGTGCAGCAAAACTGTGAAGTCCTGGTCTTTCCTCTTTCCTGTTCATTTATTAAAGTAGCCAATTGCTCACTTAGTCTCTCTAATGTCATGTTGCTTTGAATGAACCATACATGTAGTACATTTCTAATAAAGAGAGAAGAGTTTGGGTGCTGAGTTTGAGAGAAGTGAAACCTAAAATTGATATTTATGTGCCAGACTACATTAATAGTAGCCTAATGTAAGCCAAATCATAGCAAGAGAACAGATGAACAGTCCTTGTTGTGAATCTCATGTCAGGTCAGGCTTTCACCAATCTGAAGTGTGAGTATTTGTTTTAAATAAGACTGCTGTAGAAGTAAATGCTAAGTTCATTCTGCGCATGAGGCCTTGTTGTGTAGCAACCTGTTGTGCTTTTGGCATAAATAAACAAAATATGTCTGAAAACTAATGTCTACAAACTCAAAATAACGTGTGTTTTTGTGTTCATTTAAATGAATACCATATTTTAGTGTGTATCTCATGCAAAGTTTTCTAGAAGGGTCTTTATGTTTAAATATGTTAGCCAAGAACATCAGATTTCACAAGCAACCCTCCAATAGCAAATGAAATCATTCAAAGTTCCTATGAATGTCAATCAAGGTTATACGCTGCTACTTGGGGCTATAAAACTAAGTCAGGGAATGGGTTCCTCATCAGCAGAGCCAATAATAATGCTGCTTTTTCTGCTATGATTCCAAAGGTTGGCAGATCCACTGTTTATTGGCATCAGAGTACAAACTTTATAAGACTGTAAATATGTAACTGAGTGGACTGATATATGGCTGTAGGCGTGGAGAAGTGGTTTGTGTGGGTGTGCTAGAGGTGGATCTGTGGGGTAGGATTTGTACCTGCCCCTGACGCAGATAGGGCCACACACAAACACGCACACACACACACCTGGACAGAGGTGATACAGGGTCTTCAGCAGCTCAGGTGAGTAGCAGCTTGCTTTCCTAAAACAATGTTTATAGAAAATACAGGTCATAAAAATCAATTGGTTGTGTACCCCTGAGATACTTAAAAGTTGGTACAAAGTCTGAGGGATGTTAGAGACGGGTTGCTTGTTATGAATAATTCTTTTAATTAATGTCTAGAAAGTGCCCTTCTGTGTAAAAGAGAAGTTATTCCTATGAAAAGTTTTCCTTGCTCCACTATTTAATGAGGCAAAATATAAAAGCACACATGGTCCAATTAATATGCAATGTAAAAGAGAGTTTAGAGGACAGACAATGTTGTCAGTGTTTATGTTAATTGCCCCCTATTGAAGAAATCTAATAGCAGTGATGCATTACTGCACTTCAGGGGTGTTCGACAAAATCATTGGTTATCAATTCTGCATTATTAGGCCGGCGTCAACCACAGCTCTTTGCTTCATCTATAACCTCTATCAGATTGTGCAAGGTTCAAGGTTAATGAATATTGGAGCTGTAATATATTAATGAGTAACTGTCTGCTTTGCCCTCAAGCTCAGTGGTGCATTGAAAAGGCAAAGACGTATAATGAATGAAAGCACTGAAGTCCACAACTCACAGTGGCATGCTTGAACAAAATGGAAAAAGCAAGGGAAATTTTTAGTCTCTTAATCTGTACAAGTTAATGATTACAGGTCAGGAGATCAAATGAGAATCTTGTGAATGTGTGTGTGTGTGTGTAAAGGATGGAGAGAGGAGGGTGGGGGAAAGGGGATCAATATCAATATCATTAGCTTCTTAAAGTTCTCAGTGAAGATCAAGGCAATCACTTTGCTATTAAGACTCAGAGAGGCAATTTGTCAGGACATATAGAGTTTCTGAGTCTTTCAACTAACTCTCATCTAAACTGGGTAAGCTGATTCAAACAAGCCTCTACAGGTCTCCGACTTTATTAAAATGGAGACCAGTGAAACCAAATCCACACAAATCTTTTACCCCGCAAACAATGATTTTCAGACACCAGACCTGTTATTACTATGCTACAAAAACATGATGTTTCATGAATGAATGTCAGATTAAGTTATTTAAAACAGCAGACAAGTATGGCTCACCAGCTGGCGTCTGCTGTTATCGCCGGCCTTTTGTTCATTGTTTGCATTATGTCCCTCCAGTTTTGTCAACTGAACACACAAACAGACGAGGCAACATGTCTTCTCCTAAAGGTAAGTTACGCAGCAGGTGAACTGCTGATCATCCAAATACAGGAGTGTATGAAAGAGCTACCGTAACATGACAATTTGCATGTCATAATATTTTCAAGGGCAATGTAATTCTCACTTTCTGGTTCTGAGTCAGAACCACTAACAACAACGTGTAAATCATGTACCTGGGTAATGCAAGGTTGACTTATTAACTGCTTATTTAGAGTAACGTAAGTGAACATATGGCTTGAGCGTGACCCAAAAACCAAGGGGAGTCCTGCATTTGTGCAGTGCAGGCTCACCTCCACATTTTTCAGCTTTCTGCCATAGCAAATCATGTTCACCAAATTTGTACTGCCAGCAGTAGCGGGTTCAATATACTATGGAACTGTTTGATAATGTGGGTGACCTAGGAGGAGACTATACTGCACCAGAAAATTGAAGACAATGGATACAGGTGCCCTTGTAGCTGGAGCAAAACAACAACAGTTACAATATTTTGGTGTCAATGTATAGGAGCACTTGTAGTTCTAAATCTGACTCCCAACCCATCCCAAACTCCCCCAAAATAGCGTGCTGTCTGTGTGAAAAACACCTTCAGGGAATGGACTGCCACTGACTATGACCTATTTTCTTAATTTCCACATGGAATCTTCAGTCAGTAAGGTCCTGATTATGAAAACCCTTAATAAATCAATAAATATAAGAGTATAAGTGTCTAAATCAGTACACAGTAGAATATTATTTCAACATTTCTGCAATAAAGTCTGACTCATGAATGGGTCTAATTAAATGCATTCAATAAAAAGTCAAACAAACAAGTTTACAGCAGTCATGTCTCAGTAGAAATACATTTCCACTTCTGTCTGTTTCCGTCTCTTCCCAGGCGCAGAAATTGACCTTGACGCAGACTTTGTATATGGTAAGTGAGTGCAACTATAACTGCTTGGAAGGGAGCGTTTAAATATTAAACCTCTGCAAGTGTTCAGAAAGACAGAGAATGTAGAGAGCATGCACAAGATAAAGAGAGTTTCTTCAGCACAGGTAGAGGTTATATCGGTAAATAATGTGGGCAGGTAAGACAGAAGGAGAGAAAATCAGAGGGGCAGAGGGTGAAAATGTATGAAGGAAAGTGAAGTAGAAAGAGAAAGACTGAGGGTAAAATGAATGATAGATGGGGGCTACAGTAGCAGCTGCCATGAATGACAGTGATAGTGTGGTGACAATGTCCTTTGTGAATTTGCAGACTATCATACACTACGTGTTGGAGGTCTGGTCTTCGCTGGAGTCATTGTGTTCCTTTCCTTCTTTCTGTTGGCAGGTAACTCAACAGCTACATTGTGTATGTGTCTGTTTGTGTGTGTTTAGGTGTGTGTACAGGCTGTCATGTGTGATTCAGCTGACAAGAAAAATAAAGAGGAGTGAAAAGGGAGTGAAAATAGAGAAAAAGACACCGAGAAGCAAAGCTGCTAAGGTGTGATGATTGTCTGATGTTTGCGAGTGTGGCTGAACTTCTGCAAAAGTGCCTCTGAACATTGAAAGTAATGATAAAAGCATTTGCAAAGATAAAAATATTAAGCGGGCTGAAATGTATCTCTGGCTCCAAGCTTGTAGCTCAACTTCCATCACTGTTGTAATCTATGTCACCAGCTTTATTGAAATAAAGCACTTCTGCATTTTGAGAGGAACTAATGACTCAATCTCATTTTTCTCTTAAGGCAACAAGATCCGCAACTGTGGCAAATCCAAGGTAAGAGATTAATTAAATATGGCTATATAGTGACATCTATTGGTCATTATGAGACAATACAAATACTTTAAAAGCTGAAAATGATAATTCCTCTCTGTTTTAATATCTACAGCCAAGAGATGTAGAGGAGGACTAAACTGAGCAGAACCAGCGAGCCAGAGTGCAACAATGTGCCACAATGCTGTTGACTATTATGTGTGTGAGAATTTAAAGATTTTGTATTAATAAAGTATATGTAACCTTGCTGTGTTTATGTTTTAATTTGATGTCACTGCTGCTGCTCTGGACCACCTGACCTGCAACATCTGCGAATCAATAAACAGTAAATAGATTTAAAAAAAAAAAAAAAAAAGAAGCTTTGTCGGCCCTCTTCCTGTCGTATTAAATAAAAATCTGAAATTGTTTTTCTGTGCTTTTCAAGGTTGAGAAGAACTTTATTTTTTAGACATCTCTTGGCCATTATGAGACAATACAAAGAGTTAATAGGATAAAAAAAGGTCAAAGTTTTAACTCCATCTCCACCGCATCTCCAATCAGGTGCCAAGTCATTCAGAGATATGAAAATAACATAACATAACATAACATAACATAACATAACATAACATAACATAACATAACATAACCAAAAGTACGGTATGAAGTAGTATAAAAATACCAAAATATACAACATCAAATAACAATATAAATGTTCCTAATATACAATGTAGAATAACAAATTTAACATGTAAGGAAATAAGGAAAATACTAAAAAATAAGGAAATACAATTAAGTAAGTAATTAAGTAAGTAACTAATTATAAGAATATATAAAAATACTGCATTCGGAAATACACTGAGTTGTATACTAAAAGTATGTAAGTCATATATGTGTAAGTGTGGGATAATGTAAACTTCATGTACTTCTCTATTACTCTATTTTCTCTGTATATATGCATGTTTGTTTAAATGTAAAATTCTTTTCTGGTACCATATAAGATTTTCCTATTATCTATGAGTTAGTCAGCGTATTTAATTGAGTTACTTTCATACATTGCTGTAGTCTGCTCCAGTAAAGAATGATTTTTGTTGTTGTTGTTGTTGTTATACTCACAATTTTCTTATAAACAACAACAACAACAAAACAAACAAAAAAACATACTTCCCAAAAAACAAGGACTAGAATTAAAAACATGCTCTAAAAAAGGATGTTCCTCGGATGTGCGGTAAAAAAAACGATCACAAGGTGGCATCACAGGACCAGGGTGACCGCAGGAAGAAGCCCTTGAGCGGCCACAACTTCCCGCTACAGTCCTGCTGAATGAAGAGAGGAAAAACAAATGAGCCCAAACACTGTGGGGAACGAACAAGAAGGTGAAAAATAGCTCCATTAAACATGCAACGAACGTTTTAAAGGATAGTAACAAATACTATCACGAACTATGAATTAGACAGTTGGCCTGAGAAATTTTAATGCTGTCGTAGATAAAATTTAGACAATATAAATACTAATTGTTGCAGGAGAGGAATGAGAAATATAGTAAACTTATCAGTAGGGCAGAAATACTAATACAGAATTATAGCCATAGTTGCTGTTTTTGGTTGCAGAGGGGGTCTCTTCATCATGCATCATTAGTTACTTTCACACCCCGTCACTATTTTACCACAGGACGTCCTGTTTTGCCGTTACTCCATAGCCAGCTGAAGCTGAGCAGTGGCATCCCAAGCTACTGTATTTTCAGCGCTGCAGTACAGATGACAAAGCGCATTAATCATACCGCCAGAAAACTGCGCCTGATTAATTATCCCTGAATAAATAAGTCGTTACAGGGAGAGACAGGAGCTGTCAACTGGGTGAGTCCCAAGGACCCCCTGCTCTCTCTCTCTCTCTCTCTCTCTCTCTCTTTCTCTCTCTCTCTTTCTCTCTCTCTCCTTTCTCTTCCCATTCAGCCTCTTGAATCAGTGGAAAAATGAAGTACTGAGCTGTAAAAGTTAACACAGTCTACTGCCAAGCGGTGAGGCAGGCGGTTTTACCGGTTTGCTCCCTCAGGGCTCAGATCAGCTGCTTTCCATAAGGGCTTCAGTTGAGGTAAGCATGAGAAGTCATTTATCACACAGTTCACTAGAGCTGATAACATCACAGCTCCAGGAGGAGGTTTGGAGAACACACACATTGAAAAATGAAGCACAATATGCTGGACAGGTGTGAGATTGCTGATCAGTTCCTATTCCCATCAGCATTTAAGGTGGCATTACTGGAAACTGCTGCAGCAAAAAGCATCAGGGTAACTAAGGGACACAAGTGGGTGGAGACTGGGTGATGTTTTCCTTGTGTGGATGGATTTGACACAACATTTTTAAGGGCGAGGTGTGGATAAAGTAAAGTTTTCTATGCTGGCTGTTACAAACTTGTGACTGCTGCTCTTCTAGTTGGCTGCAAGAAATTTAGCAATTTTAATAATGCACCTGTATTTTGGGTTGAGATGATCTCTGCACTTCTCTTAAGTCATCCCATGTTCTGTGAAATCTCACAAAGTGCTGACGAACAGACCTGTTTTATTGCTGACAAAATGCTGCTAACTGTCCTTCAACCTTAAATGACTAACCTTTGTGTTTACATTCATTTTAACCATGTTCTTTAACAAGTACATTTGGCTGTATCAGGTACCCATGAATTTTTTTTAGTCACAGGACAAGGCCGGCAATATTCTAAATTTTTGTTATTGTCAACAAATCTCATGAAAAGACCTGAATATAGTCTTTATTTAAATGGGTCAGGAATATGTAGCGTCATATTGTCTGGCTACTGTAGTTTTTAGCAAACATTACTCAGGATAAAATAATGCATCTGTTGGGGACTGTTTACAGCTGCAGACTGTGTATGTGGGATTTCCTCAAACTTCATTGTCATGAAGGAACACAGTGTGGCTCATTGACGTGTTGTAGGGCAACAATGAAGCTCTATGTAGAGCTTCAGTGATTAGTTGATTGACAGAAAATTCATCAACGACAATTTTGATAATTGGACAATTATTTTAGTCATTTTCTATGCAAAAATATCAAATATTCACTGGTTGCAGTTTCTCAAATTTGAGGATTTGAAACTTTTCCGTGTCATACATGATAGTAAATTTAATATCTTTAGATTTGGACTATCAAATTGTTGATCAGACAAGACATTTGAAGAAGGCTGTAATAAGCTATAATGGGCATTTCCCACTATTTTCTGACATTTTATTGACAAAGTGATTGATCGATTAATCAAAGGAATAATCAGCAGATTGATTAATACTGAAAATAGCAGTGTTCGCTCTATGGCACAGCTTTTTTTTACTACACAGACAATGCTTGTTCATATGAGCAAATCATTGTGAGTTTTGGTCTTTCAATTGGATTTTTGCTGATAGTAACAAAAATACAGAATATGACTAGACTTGTCCTTTAAATGAATGAGAGTGGCCCCTTCTACGTCAGTTTAATAAATCAGTTGTCATAGTCAGAACAACAAATCACTCAGTGTGTGCATCTCCTGAGTTCAGTTTGAGATTGTTGTAGTTGTAGAAATAGGGGAGTGTGAGGCATAAATAATCTCAACTCTGTTGTGCAGCAACAACAACATTTTCCCTTTATCATCATGGTCATTAAATTTGTTGTCAGAGTGCATTTTATGTGTGTGTGTGTGTTTGTGTGTGTGAGACAGAGGAGTGTTAAAGCGTGGGAAAGTGATAAGATCAAAGCACAGGGGGTCAAGATGGAAAGTCTGCCCTCAGCTAAGCTCTACAACGTCCTCTCACACCTGCCATCTCTCTCTCCCGCTCTGCCTCTCTCTCTCTCTTGCCTCAGTTTATTGTTGACTTTTATGTAACGGACCAGAACTGTGCGGATTTGAGTGTAAACAGTAGTTTCTTTCAGTTTGTTATTTGTCATACATGTTATTCTTTTAAATGCCCTGGAGATGGCTACAGCTTGATGTTTGACATGTGAGTTACTTTGAATGACTAAAGGTTAAAGGTCATCCAGTTTTTGTGAGTATCAGTATGTTTTATTTGTTTGATAACCAGATTCATATCCAAAAGAATAAAAGAAAAGAAAGGAAAATGGAAGGCTTAAGTTGATTATCTTGTTAATCAATTACTTTTTTTAAATGCTAAAAGCCTTTTCATCTTTTACCCAGCCCTTTTTACCACCATTAGCCATGCTACTGTTTCGTATCACAACAAAACTTTGCAACAAGTTCACACTCTTATTACCTCTCTGATGTGTGTATAGAGTGAACACACCCGTTGATGTCATGGTAATTTAAAGATAGTTGAGTTTTGTCCCTCTTTTGAACCTCTTTTGGTTAATTTATTTTAATAGAATATTATACAAATACCAGAAGTTTTACATTATGCAATGTTTTTAACAATTTGGGTAACTGAATTTCTTCAAAGAGAAGAAGATTTGATCAACAGGCCAGACTTGGACCATTATTAATCTCAACCTTGAATGGGAGTCACCAATTAGTTTGCCCTACTGAAAACTTAGCATAGATCAGCTGATACAGGTCATACAGCAGTATATGATCTCCTAATGATAACATCTTTAATTGTGACCACTGGGTGTCACTAGATATCTCTGATCAATATCTCTGTACAAGTCACAACCATATTCCTCTGACTCACTCTTTAATATATTCAAATTCAAAGGATAAATGTTAATCCTTTACTGAGCTGTTCAAATTTCATTCTCCTCATTATGCTTGAGGGACACAGTTGAAGTCAGAAAGTGTGTTTGTATGTCACCCACTATGGAGTGAGAGCAGCGGGTCTCTAGGTTGGTGCCACAGAGGATGCCTCCAGCGGCAGCCATCTTGGAAGTGGTGGTATCGCCCTGGCACGGTATGTTTTTGTCTGCCGGCGTTCTGTCTGCCTCAGATTCACATTGTTCCCCATCTCCAATTTTTTCTTTTTTCTTTTTCAATCTCATCGTCTTTTTCTCCCCCCCATCTCCCATGCCTCCCTCCATCTCAGCCATGTAAATAGTCTAATTTGCAAATGTGAGAAAACAAGTGGGGGGGGGGGGAGGTGGAGAAAGAGAGAAATGGAGAGATGAACCTCCAGCTGAAGAAGGTGCCCCCCTACACACACCTCCACCGCCCCTCACCCCTTCCTCTCGTTATCTTCCCCAGCTCATTTGAATAAATTAACACCCCTTGATGTCTCGTGTGCACTTGAATGCAAAGACACACACACGCAAGCACATGCAAACTCATATATGTGTGTACACGTGCACGCACACCCGGCTGTAGGGAGCCAGAGCAGCCAGAAATATATGTCCTGCGCTTTGCTGCCATGTAGGCGCATGCTCACACACGCACACATCCTCTGATGTGCTGATACACTCTCACACATCTGCCACAACAATCACGCATGCTTGGTTAAAGGCAAACACTCTCCATTGGTCGGCGCCTGCTTGTTAATGTACTGTAGCACCATGGTGTATGATTCATATTAGCCTAATGCAGAGACTCGTTCATACACAGCAGCCTGCACGGCTAGCTAGGCGGCCTCACAGATAAAAAGGGGCTCTGCAGCACCTCGCTTGGCTTTGACCATGTTTAGGACTGACAGTGAACACAAACTGCAGTTTATGGTGCTATGATGTGGTTTTAAAGGATCCGTTTGACCCGTTATCAAGTGATTTGCCTTTTTCCCGTGACCCTCCACCTCCTCCAACCACAACCACCATCACTCCTATTCCTGCAGCTCTCTCCCCATTTTCATTTCAGTCCCTGTGACCTTGCATACAGCTAAGCAGTAGTGCCCTCTCTGTCTCCTAATTCTGACCTTGTTGGGGTTTCAGTGGGCTGGGGGCTGCGCATTAATACTGGATACATTAGCGCTAATATGATCCTAGCATGTAGTCAGGGCCTGAGGGGAGCTCTGATTGTCTGAGCATTAACATTAACATCCACATTAACTTATCCGCCTCATCACTCTCTCTGTCTGCCCCTCACCCCTCCCTCTGCTTTCTCTGATTCTCTCCTGCCCATGCTCACCCGTTTTCTTCCTCAGTCAACAAACTCGCCTCCACTCACTCTCCTCCTCCCCTCGCTTCCTATCTCCTTCCCTATCTCCAGGCAACGACGGCGAAGAGTGATGGGGAGAGTGATGGAGATGAGTCACATGGTGCTATGGTTTTTAGTGGCGTGGTGGCAACATGTCCTGGGTCCTGTCCTCGGTGACAGTCACTGGAGCTGTCTGGGAGCTGCTTGCCTTTTCTCTGGCCTGGCTGGCCCAGCTCAGCCTGTCAGCCCCCATGATGATCACTGGCTGATATACAGTACAACCTGCTTGGTGCTGTCAGGCCGACTCACATCAGCCCCTTAACTAGCTTGCCATGCTGCCTTTTGCAGTTCTGACAGAGACTTCATGTGTTACTGTACAGGGCTGCTGGGTGGAGCTTCGGTCTATGAGGAACTCGGTTTGAGTGTGCAGGTGCTGGGTCCTGTTATATGACCAGTTTGTCATTGGGAGAGGACAAAGGAGTATTGAGGTGCAGAATACGTGATGCTGAGACAGATTATGTTCCCTCAGGGCTGTCAGATTTCTAAACAAGAGTGCCCATCTCACTCACCATGCACTGCAGGTGCACTTTTTAAAATCTGTTAATGCATTTCAGAACTGTGAACCAAGAGTCGTGGCAGAAAGCTGAACATGTGTTCATCTATAAAAAGAATTTTAAAGTACATGTACATAAAGTATTATGAAAGTGCTCCTGTGCACGCTCTATATGTGTCCCCATCGTTGTGTGGTGTTTGTGGGTGTGCATGTTTGTGGGTCTGTTTGAGAGAGAGACGGAGAAGGTGCGTGGGTGTGTGTGTTTCCACCTGTTACATAATAGAGAGTGGAGGCAGAGTGTGCTGCCTTTCCTGCCACACTACAGCGGCTCTTCAGTGGGAGTGAGAGAGGCCACAGCTTGCCTCAGCTCTATTCTACAACCAGGACTACTTTCGGTTTCAACACTCAAACATCACATTTTATCACTGAGAGATACGCAGAGGAAGTGATAGTGGGGGTTAGAAAGGGGTTCGTGTCAAGTAGGTGTTTGATGTCAGATGAATATTGTGACTGAATGGACAATGAGTAGAGTGCGGTTGGTCTGAAATGGATCAGCAACAATCAGCAATGCTTTGGTATTTATTTTATTGTGAGTTCATGAACTAAATGTCAGGGGAGAGGAGAGGATTGAATGAGACACGCTTTGAACACATGCAGTGCGGAAATCTCCACATGCAGTGGAGGACTCAGGCTGTCTGAGGGGCAGGGGTGAAAAAATATAAAGGGCACCTGATACATTCAGTGGGCCCCCATCAGAGAACAATGATGCATGGTTGGTAAAAAGGCTACATCCCCGTTTAAGATGGACATTTTATAGGGTGACTCACAATATAAGGAAAACAATATTACCTGTATATTATATATTAATTTTTCCAACATTTCCTGCAATAAAATACAGGATGACATCTTAAATGTTTATTTCTCAGACACATCTATAGTAAAAACATGGAACTATTAATATTTTGAGAATCAGCTGTTTTGAGTGGTCTTGTCAGGGAAGTGAGAATCTTGGCAAAATCACAGAAATCTTTTGGCCGTGAGTTTGTAAATGTTAATGACCTTATTATGGTCAAGTGTGATGTCCCTCTCAATGGATAACAGAAGAAGATCTGAGAGCCTTCCTTCTCCACATCTGTTTCTAAGCTGGGTCTTGTCCTCTTTTTTGGAGATCACCTTCAGCCCACTGATCATTGGCAATGTAGCATATATTTTGAGTTTTGTCTGTTAGCAGGGCTACTCAAAAGGTTCTATTCCAGATTTCATAACAGGATGTATATATATATATTTTTTTTAACATGCCTAGGCATAGATTTAACTTCTACAGGGCATCCCGTCTAATTATAATTAATGGCTAACGCAAACGTATCTTTATCTCTCTCATCTCCTCCCTTGCTGCCTCCAGCTGCATTTTGCAGATCCCTTTGTATTCTCTTCAATTTTCTCTCTTCTTGGCATTCTGTAATCATAGGGTAACCCAATGCTAATCTCCTTCTCTACAAGTGTAAGTTAATCCAAGCTAAAGGCATTTTGAAGAATACTCTGATTTCCTTAAAGGTTTTACTATAGTACAAGGTTGATTTCCAATTTGCACCAAGTACTTAGTATAGAGATGGCTAAGTATGTATCTAGCTAGCTAGCTACTATCCATCTAGCATATTGTTTAGCATGTTATAGAGTTTGGACAGGCCTACATGTAAAGCCAACTTAAAAAATACAGTCTACATACATTAGTAATGCATCCTTAATAAAAAATTTAATCCATACACGTTTTAATTGCAGAAAGACTTGCTATGTGACCTCCCTCACAAATTGTAATAGGGTCAAGGTTACAGATAAGACTGCACTGACCCAAACAATCTAAGGGGGGTGTGACTGAGCAAATTAGTGAGTAGTATTATACCAAAATCAGCTGAATGGAAAAATGTCAGCTACAATAACTACATCATGTTTTAAGGGTCCTATTTTCCTAATGGTCAGCCTACACAAAGGATACATTAATTTCTACCATAATTGCCAGTTTACGCCATCGTATGAGCACCTTATAGGCACTGGAAGGGCACTTCACAATGTTTTCTCCCACTGAAAACCCACCCAGTTCTGCACTTTAGGGAACAACAAATGGCACTTTTTCTTTACTTTTTTTCACTAGAAAGGCACCCATACAGAACCTCCAGCTCACCCCATGGCAACTCATAGGGCATTACATCTTGTGGGGGTACTTTACAGGGCACCATCACACTTTCTTCTACTGAAAGGGCACCCATGAGTGCATATCATTCTAGATTGTCACATATAGAGGAACTGTACAGGGCACTTCATCCTGATTTACCCATCACTAATACAGATATTACAGAACAGTATGGTTTCTCCTTTGAGCAGGCACTTTAGAGGGCATTTTATCATGTTTGGTCTACTTTGGGGACACCTCTATGGTCTAAGTAGTAGTAGTATTTTTTTGTCCCTGTGTCCTGAGCACTGAGTGTCTGTGCAAATACATGCAAAACAGCTTTTTATGATTGCAGAACTTGCAAGTCGGTTGGAAAACTCACGTCTGTGAGTCTGCGTCACCCAAAGTTAACTTAAATTTTAATAATAAGTTCTGCGGCTTTTTTGTTATATTTTTAATAGTTTGGATAGAGGGAAGTTATGTTCAGAGATCACTGTGACACAAGTTTCTCGTGTCAGTGATCGTGTCTCCTGTCAGTATTTTCTGTTGCGCAACACAAAGATGGACTGTGCGTCATTGAGCGCACACTTTCTTTCTGTTTATGTGTGTGTGTGTGTGTGTGTGTGTGTGTGTGTGTGTGTGTGTGTGTGTGTGTGTGTGTGTGTGTGAGAGAGAGAGAGAGAGAGAGAGAGAGAGAGTCAAAGGGCGAGATTCACAGATCGAATAAAATATATCGATGAATTGAGAGTGAGACGATTTGAAGGCAATGAGTGTTGGTGTCACGCAGGTGCGGAGCGCAGGACACATCCCCACTTTACCACTGAATTAAACGGAGACTGCAGCTTCTTCGCAAAATTCCTATTCAAAAAACTGATTTATGGAAATTCGTATGTTGATTTACATGGGAAATACGCGCATGTGTTTTCCTCCAGCGGCCGTTTTCTGAACTTCCTTGAATAAAAACAAGATCTAATTGACTTTTATGACGGGGGATTTTGAACTTTGCCATTGGAACTCCGTCAGTCTGCCGGATTAAAGCATCTATCCAGTGCGCGTAGTACAGGGCTCCCAGTGGTTTCCGTTTCGTCCCGTTAGTGCGTATAGCTCACCTCTCCATCACGGCGCATCATTAGGATACCGGGGGTGGGGCAACAGCAGCCTGTCCCGGTAAGGGGAGGAGAGAACAGGGAACAGAGGCGGTACTTTCTCCGCGGCTCGTTTCTCGGCGCTGGAGAGTGTGGGACCAGGGCTGGAGAGACCGCCGGGGAGCATCAGCAGAACCAGTCCAGCACGGAGCCTCGCCTGGCCGACCGCTGCGCCGTGCACTCTTCTTGGGGACTGCACAACATTCCTGTGAAATATAACTGCTTTTAATGGCATGTGGCTTGTAACTTTACTTCTGCTGTATTCTTTGCAAGAAGGTAGGTTGGAAATGTGTCTCTTCAAGTGTTGCTTATCTGCATGCTGTCTCCTCTCCAGTGTAACGCTGAAGTTGGTTGTGCGTGTTTATTAGCTTGTCAATTTGATAAATGTTGTTGGATTGAATTGATACAGTTGACAGAAGAGGGGCAGATGTGCCAAAGCAAACTCTAAATCATCTTTAGCGGAAGACTGATAACTTTTTCTTGATGTGTTTGAGAGGATGCTTTCCAGATCAGCCTTCGTCTTCCTCCTGGATGGGTGCTTGGATTCACCTTCCGTTCTCAGTGTATCATAATGATCAGCTGATGATATGATTTAAAATGATCAGGGGAGCTAATTATGATCATGAAATCAATATGCACTTCATTTGGATGACCACTGAGAAAACCCACAAAGATCTCCAAAGTGCACACTGTGTTCGTTAAGCCGAAAAAAGACAACGGCATTTGCATTTTGCATGATGAATATGTGGAGGTGTCGTGAATATGGAGGCTGTTGAATAGGAGGAGAGGCTGATAAGAATCTGCAGGCGCGCGCACGGATAGACGGGCGACCTCGAGCGCTGCTGGCCACAGCTGTAGGGTGTTTACTCGCAAAAGTCCAAAGGGCCAATGACTTTAATGTATTTGCTGACTTTTCTGCCCCGTCCCAACACAAATAAGATGCTATAGTGTGTGTGTGTGAGAGAGAGAGAGAGAGAAAGAGAGAGAGGGAGGGAGAGAGGGAGGTCCCTAGGGGTTAAAGCATCCTTTTATCAGTTATTTTTTTTGGGAAGGAACACTAAAATAGCGCATAAACGCCACTTTGTATGTGCGTGTGTGTGTGTTGGAGAGTGTGTGCGGCTGTATGGCAATACATTTTACGAGAGACGTGTGAACTGATGCTGGGAGTATTGAGCGCTGGCCTTTAATTTGCAGATAATGTGCCCCAGTTGTATATTTAAAAGACGAGGCCGTGTATTACAGTTTATTTTCTTTGATAAAATGTAGGAGTGTCAGTGTATGCAGACTCAGTTGTTATCTACCCTGGACTAATTATTCATCCACCATTTTCTGTGGCTCCAGATTCTACTGATTGGCTTTGCTCTAAATACTGCAGATGGGAGAGACTGACTCAGTTTGTCTTTAAATATAACATGTTTTGTTAGGTGTGAATTTCTATCACTTCGTAACAAGCACACAATGAATAAAATAACCAAGATTTTATACTTCACTTTTATTTTTACGCACGGGTCTTTAGCTGAAGATACCTGAATTAAAACCTTATTAGATAACAATTTTGAAACAATCTTTACAATTTGTTTATAATTGTGGGTAGAATGTGCATTTTAAGGTCTATGGTCTCCATCGTTGGCCTTGGCAGTGCCCTCTGCTAGGTTGCAGCTGCGGCGAGGACTTCTGTGCTGTTTTTGTTGTTTGTAATTGGATTACAGGGTCTATTTCGATTCTACACACTGTACATCGCCCTGTCCCGTGACTGAACGAGATGCACTGTGTGTGTGTGTGTGTGTGTGTGTGTGTGTGTGTGTGTGTGTGTGTGTGTGTGGTGAAGGGGAGGAGGGTTGGGGGCTGCAAATAGCCACTGGAGCGGAAAGAGTGCTTGAGATGGGAGAGATGTAGATAACGCAGTGGAAAACAAACTTCCATTTTCCGTTGCTTTTCAACGCCATGTTCCGCTCATTTTGCACGAGTCAACTGTGATGTGTTGTTTTATGTGGCTGCTGTGTATTTTAGGTGTGTGTAATTTTTAATAAACTTTATTTTAAGGGGGAAAGGTAGGTCTATTATCATACATGCATATGCATTAGTACTGCGTATTTTCCTGGCTCGGCCGCGCCTCCTAGAATAGCACACAAGTCTGTGCTTATTTTTTTTTCATTATTATGATGTTTCAGGTTGTACGGGTACATTTTTAAAGAGAATTTAGTTTTTTAAAAATATGTTTTTCTGTCATTAATTCCACATGCATGTAGTTATTACTGACCGTTTGTTGCTTTGGTTTGGCTGCATATCAGCACACCTGCACCATGAGTGCGGAGAGGAGGGGGAGAGGAGAGGGGGAAGAACACACTCATTCTTCTTTGTCATGATTTGGGAGGCTGCTTGTCATTTTATGGAAATAAAATTGAGACAAACTCAGCTGAGGACTGTGTGGGAATCCGCGTTTGGGGCCTCATAGGCCAGAAAGAGGGCCTGAAAATTTTGAAGAGGTTGAAATGATTATTACAGTTAATGTGTTTTTAATTTAATTAGAGAAAGGACGTTCGTTTTAGTGTGGAATTAGGGGAGAGTAGATCAGTAATTGTACAAATGTCAAAGAAAAACGCCATGGAGCGATCGAGATGGAGTGAGAGCTCTTGCTATAATTATTTCATCAATTAATGGGATTCCGGTTTTATCCAGTTTCGGTCGAAAGGGCCTCCTGCAACACATATTCGACATTAAACTGAATATTGACTGTATTGTGTTTGTAAGGATGTAAAACTCTTTGGCTTTTGCTTCGTGCTTGCATTTTATTTTTATTTGGGGATTTGGTGGACTAAGCAACGTGTTTCCCCCTTATTTCATTTATTTAGACTCGTAATGCATGTGTGTCTGTCTGTGATCATATCAGATCAAATTATGTCACTCATGCCATTTAATGTATGCACCTTTATTCCCTGATTTTACTTAAGAATACACAACATTTCTCCACCGTTACACATGAGTACATTTGTGTAGTATGAAAGGTAGTTTGGTTCTATCACACCTGCTGTAAGATCACCTGTATGTCGTAGTTCAGTGTATTTTCTCATTCCTTTACAAGTGACTCTTGTGTATTCTTCAGACCGACCTGATCTGCGGTGTTGCAGACCACGGGCTGTGTGTAAATTTGGAATCAAAACAGATACCGACTAGAGGAGAAGTGCTCGGAGGGGGGAGCCCAGTAATTGCGGTATGAGTCAGACTCTGGAGGCTACTAGGCTACACCCGCAAGATGCACTCAGAGATGTTGCGTCTGGATTGGACAACTGAGGTCTTTTTACTGGCTGATTGAAGTAGTATGACAATAACTCCGGAGTTTTTCTCTCGCTCTGTCTTTCTCTCTTTGAAAATCATGTAATGGTGTGGGAAGAAGCTGTTTATATTTGAGGCACTGGAAGGTGTGTTTTTTTTATTCCACGTATTCAATAAAGTCTCTTGGCGTTATTTAACTAAAAATAATCGTGCCACTCAAGGACAGTAAAAGGTGAGACCCCCCCTCCTCTCTCGATCGACCTCTCTAGTTTTCTCTAGTTTTACTCACTACCAACATCAACCTATATATAAAGATTTGTTTGTAACCACTTCACATAGTCAAACCGAACTGAGATTAATACTCTGGATGGAATTCATCTAGTCACATCAGATCAAAACATCAAAAGGCCACTGTATGTCTTATTTCTCCGGCTCTGAGTCCCACAGCGCCTGCACAACCTGTCAGTTTTCTTGGAGAGAGACAGCTCCACAGTATAATAGCTACATGTCACTCTCAGGTTAACTTGCCTCCCTCGTTGTGCTCGGGCGAGCAAAGCCTGTTTTCATTGTCAAGTGTTGGCGCTCTGCGTTTGGCAGTTGAATGGTGCAGCACGAACGCGTCCATCTGAGCGAGTCATTCGGTTTCATTCAGACTGAACATTTTGTTAGTCTTAAAACAAACGAGCACGTCGGCCAATTGGTATGACATGAAAATTGCAGTGCATTGAAGGCGCATTAAGGCAGATCTCTGCACTTTTATCAAATCAGGAAAGTCTTTGTACAAATGGATTTGGCTGATTTTGTTGGAGGAGAATTAGATTTTACAAGTGATCAATAGTGCACGAAAGAACTTGGTAAGGGGGGATAATCTTATCGCAAATGTCTCAAAAACAGCAACACCCTTATTGCACTTATTTGTCACACGGATAAGTTGTTTTTGAACGCTCACTCAACAGGTTTTACGCACAGTAGTGTCCGGTCCTTTCCGTTACGCACTGAAAGAGATGGTTATATCTTCATCGACAATCCTTCCCCAAAACTTTAGTATCACAAAATCAACTCTCTTCCTTTCACTCCGCCTCTCTCTCTCTCTCTCTCTCTCTCTCTCTCTCTCTCTCTCTCTCGCTCTCTCTCTCTCGCTCTCTTTTTCTCTCTCTATCTCTCTCTCTCGTTTTCTGCTTACTATCAAACAATTTATGGCCCTGTCTCTGAGGGAGAGTAGGAAAAAAAAACACATCTCTACAAATCTGACATTCACTCCAACAGTGGAAATCATCCTTTTGAAGTGGGAGATGTGAATTTTCAAATGCTGAAATGGCTGCCTAATATTTTACTGACACTGCATAAAATGTGTATAAGGGTTGTTTACCACCCTGCCAACCCCCTCCCCCTGTATGTGTGTGCCTGTGTGTGTGCATAGATAGTGTATTCCCGTCCCTAATATCATGCCATGCAGTGAACTGACACCGTGTTAGAAATTATTTCCTTTCCGACTGCACACAAAAGCAGAGAGACACATTGTCATGCAGCCCTAATGCATATCTCAATCTAGAGTCATTGTATAGTAAATGAGCTGCACCCTCTATCAAACATGATCATATCCTTCGCCTTTTATGTTCTACCATTTTTCTGTAGCATCACTGCAAAGTCTGTATTGCCATGGACTTCAGTGCTTCAGCTGTTATTTGGCCTGAATGTGTTTTGTGTGCTGTTATCTGTAGTGCTACATGGCTCACCACATAGGAAATCTACTTGCTATTATGAACCTATTTGTGCAATCTGAAATGTATTTATGTGACTTTGTGTGTGTGTGTTTGAAGGTGAGAAAGAGTGAGAGCGAGAGGGAGATGGAGAGGGATTTATAGCCCTGTTTTTCTATGCACGTGATGGTATGAATCTCAGTGTGTGTATGTGTGTGTGTGTGTGTGTGTGTCTGAATGAATGTAGATGAGACAGAAAAAGCTGCATTATGCATAGCGGTTCACCATAGGCAATATCCTTGCTCCTCCAGCATACATATTCATACTCCATTTTCATATCCACTGCAAAAACAGGAAGAAAAAGTGCAAATGTATTTGACTGTACAGCAAAGAAAGATTTGAGTCAAAAGGAACACAGGAGAGGAAACAGAAGCCAAAAGAAAACTGAAGTTTTAAAAAAAGAGAAATAAAGGGACAAAAAGATTGCGAGGGGATCAACTGACAGGAATGACGTGTCACCCAAAATCACTTTAAACTTGTTTATTGTAATCAATGCATCCACGCTTGAAGAAGGCAATCAAAATACAGTTCATGAACGGATGAGTGCTGCTCCTTTGCTCCTTCTTTCTCTGCTGGGGAATGGGTGAAATGGAAGCCTGGGGCTATGAAAGGACTCTGATAACCATCTGAGGTTAGATGTTGTCGAAATAAAGAGGACAAACTAGGTTATTGTGCTCCATGTTGCTGTGCATGGAATGCTTATAGTGGATTATGATCTTTGTTGTTAGTTTCTTTAGCTTCCCTTTGGTCATTTATAAATTTTACACCAATTTCATGAAAGATCTGGCTTCAGCAAACTGTTTGTGTCCTTAATTCTGCTACTTCATGCATTTTACAATATTTTCAAATGAAAATAATGGTCATGATTGCTGTCCCATTTGTGCACCTCAACTGTCAGATGTCGTAAAGAGGTCAAGGCTCCAGGGAAAATAAGATAAAAAGATAAGTACTACATTATTGTCCAACAACAAATTACAAGTCTTCTATATCTGCATCATATCAGACATGACACACAGCTGCAGCCTGGAGACCCTTTATGCCAGCTGAGAAAAGTTTTAGGAAAACGTTCAGCTTCTTAACCTCTCTTTCACTCTCTTTCCCCATTCTTATTTGAATATTTGTCAAACTCTAAACCATCACTGCGATGAGACACGTGGTCAGCATTGTCACAACGGTCTTTTCTGCTGGGGGCCATAATCTGTGTAGTGTAGACCGGGGCTCGCCTCCCTGTGTTTGTTTGTACACATGTGTCTTTGCATGCATGAGTGTATGTATGTGAACTCAGTGACCTGAATTCATACCGTAGGACAAAGCGATTAGCCATCGCATCATGAGCTGTTGCTTTTCAGAGGCTTGAGTTGTCATTTGAGCTATTTTGAATTAGTTTGAGGCTATTTTTGATGACATCACAGTATGGTTTAAGGTTTGTTTATTTATGAATTTACAGTTTTAGAGCATATTGTGTATTAGCAGTGCTTCGCAACCCATAAGGGTTCACAGAAAAAAATCTGAGGTCTTGCAAGATGAAAACATATTTCTGCCTCACAAAATTATGTTTATTTATTCAGACTTTCTTCCAATCTTTTCTTTAAAAAATGAATTATAGGATAATTTGACCTCTTTTGGCCTTTAAAATTATTCATCTAAAACAAGTAAAAAATTACTCTTTTATCAAATGGGTCACAAATGGAAGACAAGGGGTCACAAGAAGATGTTGCTTCATTTTAAAAGGGCAGCATACAAGCCCAAAAGATTTGGAACCAGGGTCTAAAGGATTACATTATTTTGTTACTATGTGAAAAGATAATATTCTGAACGCAAACATGGTGATGTTGTGTCTTCTGTGTGGGTTTTCATAGCTAGAATAAGTTGTTTTTGTCATGAATATATTCTGCCTCTAAAAATAGCATTTGCCATCAGAGAGAAGCAGGTCACTGTCACTGGTATCATCTGCTAATAGTTTCCTCCATATTTGCTCGATGTGCCAACACTTCCATGTGTGTTCCTCACCCAGCAGTACATTGCGGTGCTCTCCGTGGTGCTGAAAGTGCAGATCAGTCAGCCTAGAAGCCTGTGAGAGTGATTGACATGGATTCGAATGGTAGGATGGATTGAACTTGACCTGAATTTGGATTTTTGAACACAGAGGATCTGCTCCAATTTTAGCTGGTAGGCAAGAGAACAATGACTTTCTACCTCCTCAGCATCTCCCCTGTGCCACACTCATACACACACTTACAGTCTCATGCTCTGCACATGCTCCCGAGCAGCTATCACAGCTTTTATCCTGCACACCTCAGCCTCTGCTGTTGGCTGAGTTTGACATCAAGAGCTGAGGCAGTCATTTAACATTAACCTCTCTATCCCTTTGACCTTACCACACACATACACACGCTCACTCAGTTGCATCCAAACACCTTTGGACCTCAGCACCTTACCCCAACCAGCCACCCATGTCCTGTCTACAATATTGAACTCCTGCTTGGCTCCCCGATCTCTCCTTCCGCTCCAAACCCACACATGCATGAGAACCAGGGAAGTCGGACACTGGCCTCCCACAGCAGTGCGATTACAGAGTGGATAGACTGTGTGTGTGTTAAATGTGAAAGGAGATTATGTGGGTTTAACTCTCTGCGTCTGGCATACAAATTCCAATCATATAACTTTGCCTATCTCTATAGTGTGGCAGGGGAAGATGAGAGAAAGTGGATTTGTGTGTGTGTGTGTGTGTGTGTGTGTGTGTGTGTGTGTGTGTGTGTGTGTCTGTGTCTTGAAGGGATATCTGTGAAGTGCGAAAGAATAATGGCAGATGGGAAACAAGAAGAAAAAGAAGAGAAAAGATAAAAAAAATAGAGGGATGGAGATAGATGCACAAAGTGGCAGACAACAGACAATGGATGACAGAGTGAAAATCACCTTATGTCAGTTTGAGTTTTATCCCTAATCCCTGCATTTTACTTTTGAGCTTTTCTTCATGTGATTCATCCTATTCATGCCATTTTATTAATGTCATTATGTCATTGCATGTTACTATATATACTGGACAGAATAGATATAAAAAATGGACTTTTGTATCAACTATTCATCCATGTTCTTGCTGTGTATTAAGAGCTTAAAAGCCCAGCCAGTGGGCTTCTGTCTTTCATTTTATAGCTGGTTACTAATGATATCAATTGATGTAGAGGATCTGTAGAAATTAGAGCCTAAATGACATCTGATAGTGCCTTTATATCTCCATTGATGTGTCTTAGCCAACACCCTATTTTCTCCCAGTGCAGTGAGAATTAAAGAGATAGGGCTAATCCAGGCATTGTTGACACAATCCAGGAAAAGGGATTAATTAAGTATCATTGTCTGAGAAGAAAATTCTCTGGCTCGGGGCACAGCGTCTTCCCCTGGCCTCCAGCCAAGCTGAGCTCAGCACTTCTTTGCACTCCTCTACACCCCCACCCCCTGCTTAACCCCCTCGTCCCCCGATCCCAGCAAACACACACAGAAACACACAGATCATAAAAGACACCTCGCCATCCACTTTAGCCTGGAAGAGGGCGTTTTGAGTGAGAGAATATATGGTGGTAGCTCGTCATCTGTGCCACAACAGCGTTATTTTATAGCAAACATCTGTGGTATCTCGCCAACTCCAGCTCCGCAGGCTTGTATAGCTACAGATAGAGGCCTTCCCAGAGATGACAGCATGTGGCAGTAAGCTATCATGCCTGTGTGAATACTTTGTTTTTGTGGATGACTGAGGATATCAACAGAAAAGATGAAGGTGTTGTGGGGGTGGGAGTGGGGGGGTGTGTGACCCATTTTCCTTGCTATTGAGAGGCAGATTTCCAAAGGGCTCCCTGGACACATATATTAGATTAGAGATATTAGGATAATGCATATGGGATGAGATGAATGGCTGCAGTTTGGCACACAGGGAGGAAGTTGTTTGGGTTGAGGTGACCTGGATGCCTGTAGATCCAGTTTGTGTATGTGGGTGTCTGTGTAAGTTTTGCTTAGATCAGGTAGTGTGTTTAGTAATATTGTAAAGTGAGTAATTCTTGCTTTACAATAGTCTTATTCCAGTGAACCTGTGAATTGGCTTATGGAGGATATTGTGAATACATCTGTGGAACACAGACAAATCAAATATTGAAAATTGAGTAATTGTAGAATGTTGTTCTTCATTTCTTCAATATTTTTCAATTACCTGTTGATATTTAGATCTTGTGATTTAATGTGTCATGGTACCATGATAATGAAGACTTTAATATTCATTTCTGAATAAACTTTTTATTTTATTTTATTTCAATTGAACCTTTTTAGATCAATAGTTGTTTTTTTTGTAAAGGTAAATGATTCCAGGTTCATGTTGCAATGTCAAGAAAAATCACTTGAAATGTCAGTAAAAACTTTAGTAAAACTATTTGGCAACCAGTTGGCAAATCTGCAGAACCAAGTGATATTATGATCCTGTATCTTACAACCTTTCAAACCATATCAATTTTTAAGCACATCTTGAATGAACATTTAAGTGATTACTAAGCATTCCTTTTGATTGTGCATATGCTCCCTCTCTTCATACCTGACATGAATGTTTTCTGTATGTCTGACTCATACCAACCTACTAATGAACTACGTGTTCCTTTCTCTCATCCTAACAGTCAACAGTGAGGATGTTGTCTCTACGCGGCTGTACTTTGTGAACGCCTCCCTGCAGCGGGTGACCTTCTCCAGCTCGGTGGGGGTGTCCCTGCCCTGCCCTGCGGGCGGCGCCCCCCATGCCGTCCTGCGCTGGTACCTGGCCGCCGGAGACGACATTTACGACGTGCCCCATATCCGCCACGTGCATGCCAACGGCACCCTCCAGCTCTACCCATTCTCTCCCTCCGCCTATAACAGCATTATCCACGACAACGAGTACTTCTGCACTGCTGAGAACCAGGCAGGCAAGATTCGAAGCCCCAGCATCCACATCAAAGCAGGTGAGGGTGGGCACACAAGATGCAAACTAAGCCAACAGTCAAAGGGATAGGTTAGTTTCAGAGGAACTTTACAGATTTCTCCTAGGTACAACATAAACTTTTCAGTGCTTTTTTATGTCTCTGCTTGCATTTTCAAGGTGTTTTGAATGGTGAAATTACCTTAGTTTAGCTCAGTTTTTGAATGTTTGTTGAATCAAATACAAGTTCTGTCGAACTGCACACAGAGACATGAACTTTGAACTATTCCTTGAAATAGTGATGAAACACTGCCTTCCAAGCCAGAGCCCTCCTACATATATTTTAAAATCAACCAAAGTTGGATGGAGGTCTGTGAAGGAACTTGGCCCTGTACTAGGCTAGCTCAATAGCACACCCATTTGGCTTTTTAACACTATACAGAGTGACATAGACAGACAATCCCACCTTCCACAAGTTATGGGTATGAACATTTTTTACACATTTAGGTCAGACTATCTTCAAATCTTTGGTATGATATCATCTAATGAGGCAGTGTCAGCTTTGTAGCAGCAGGTAAAAATTAAAATAGGAGGGCAACTAATTTAAAATTTAACACACCAAAATGGCTTTTTGGAATTTTTAACCTGTATTGCTGACAACATTTATACTATTGAGACAATGTCTCATATGCAGTGTTTATGTGTTGTGTTAAAAGTAATCTCTGGGGTTTCCTTGTAAACAAACAAAAACTCGGTTTATATTCAGTATTTCTTACTAAAATGCACTGTGTGTATCCTTTAGGTCTAAGAAATGTATTGAATGCACTTCCTTTCTCATAAAAAACTACATTGTTTACATGCATGTTTAGCAGCTTGTAATCTTTGTCTTCCCTGCCTTTGTTGGTGCATTGATACTCTTCTTTGTATGTTACTGCCACCAATGGTCAATCAGAGGCTGTCAATTGAGTGAAACCATTGGCACAAATGTGCATAAAGTCGCCTGCATGCAGGTGCATGTGCCTCTTTGTGTTTATGCACACAAAACTGGGACTTACAGCACTCATAAAAACAATGCTCCATAGCACTCCTAGTGGTCAAAAACTCCACAAGGTACCTTGGAAAACTCAAAAAACATGAATGGAAGCACTTACGAACATATTCTTAGAGTGGCACATCAAAAAACAAAAACAGAAACAACAACAACAACAACAACAACAACAAAAACAAAAACAGTCAGAATACCCTGCTGGGAACCCACTGAAGTGGTTGCAACAGCATTACGTAGCTACAACCCAGCATCTGTAAATCTGGTCACCCAAACGGCAGTCATATTGGCAATGTGAGACCAACAACTTCTCTCAGTGGGGGTGAAGTGTCACAAAATGCTGCGTCTTGACCCTGTGTATTAAAAATCCTCCAGAAGACAGACACAAAGCCACACAGACAGTTGGTCTGGTGACCTGTCCGTGCTCTATGCCAAGGTCAAAGCTGGAGAGCGGCGCTGAACACACTGAGGGAAGGTGTTATTGCTCTTTCTCACACACACAAACACACACACATGAACAACACACACACACACACACACACATACACACACACATACACACACACACACACACACACGCACACACACTTGCATTCACACCAGCCTGTGTGTAGCTCATGCCAGCAAGCCTCCTGTCTCCCAGTCTCTCCATCTGTCCATGGACTGGAAAGTCCCCTAACTACACACACACATGCACACATACATACACACACTAAAGCACACACACAGAGCCATTTTCGTCAAGCTGGCTCATGGTGTTTAGTTGCCAGCTCTTTGTCAGGGTGTTTGGCAGGAAAGATTTTGGAGAGTCAGCCACAGACATGGAAAGATGTGAACAGAATCATGAAAAAAATTGGATTTTCAGGTCATGGTAATAGCCAGGCAGACATTTTGACTGTGTTGATCCATCCTACATGAAGAGACAGTCAGCAGTTCCCTTTCACACCCATGTATACGAATATAATCATTCTCCAAAATGCTGTCGAATTCTCTTCCATACCACCATGCACACACTTATATAAACACACATATGGCCTCTGTGGTCCCTAGAGGAGGACAGTCCCTCCAGCGTGAGAGTGACCTTCTAGCTAGCCTCAGTGTTGGGATGACCTTCCCTCCCAAATAATTACAACAATTAATCAATTAAATGCTGAGGCAACCACAACTCCACAGCTCCATAACCAGGGCTCATGTGCATGTGTGTGCACCTCATTACCTCCAGAGTCCTACACAACACACACACACACGTGCTCCCTTACAAGCTCGCACACATGCACAACCCTGCAGTTGCCATGGGCGACAGAGGCGTGAGTGCTAGGGTGTGGCACGCCCTGTCTCAGGTGGCGCAGGAGAATGATGACAGCTGACAGCTCACAGTGTGACACCCCCCCAAAAAAATCTGCCCCACCCCCACTCCCCCTCGCCATCCGTCTCTCTCTCTCTCTCTCTCTCTCTCTCCCTTCTCTTCACATCTTCACATCTCTCTCTATCCCTCCCCCTCTTTCTCACCCTCCCCCATGCATGCTGATTGTGGTCCAATAATAGCACGAGCACCTGTCTGGATAGCTCTACATTTATGAAAATCACTATGTGGGCTGCTTGTTTTCCTGTATATGTTTTTATTTGGCTCTGCCACTAATCTAGTTTTCTGATTTCATTTTTACTCAAGCTTCTCTCATAGTGGCTTTCTAAATCCCCATCTTTTGCACACATTTAGTTTTTGGTCAAAAAATTTAAAAAAAAAGGTTTGATAGATTTCAGAATCTGGTTCCACAGACAGTGAACTACTAACATATTCTAATTATATTTTTTTAGGAATTGTAAACAGAAAGAACCACCATAAACTGGGGTGTATATGGCACTCCAACTTCAGGTGCATCTTCAATTTGGTCTTTATCCTGGACTGGTCAATTCTCTGACTGAGGTTCTTAAAAGACTATTCCAGTGTCTATTTTAGCATACATCTATTTACTATACTATCATGTGTACTTTATATATACAGTATATATTGACCATCTTCAAATGTTGTAGAATTTCAGTTTAAAAAATTGTCTTTTCTTAATTTTCAGGCAGTCATTGCTTTCTATTCATTTACATGTAATACAAAGAACTAGCAAACTATTGAAACTTGCTTGTGTTGTGCCGTATGATTCATCATCATGTCTGCATTTATTTTTCCTTAGAGTTCAATTGTTACATGGTAATGCAGTTTAAATCCAGATTGGTTTGCAAAGTGCATCACAAGTATATTCACAAAACTTAATGCAGACTTGACATTCAAGGGGAAGCAGGCGCAAATGAAGTTTCAAGAGTCAACATATGTATTATATATTCTATATTCTATATTCTTTATTTTTTTTAATACTTTATTTTCTATATTCTTTTAATACATTGATTTTTTTTCCCAACAGCAATTCTTACTAAAGCTGTTCTGTGTTTTCTTTTCAACCTGATTTTCATCAGTTCTTTCAAAGCCTTTCAAAGTTCTCTGCCCTCATTATCTGAAGATGTCATGCTAACTGTCCTGCAGCGAAAGTCCTTACAGTATGTCAACACCAAATTACTTGTCCAAAAATAAACATGATTCTGCCAAGAAAAATGCAACAATGAGTTTCCTAACATGCAAAAATATGAAATGCTAATAATTTTCAGTAGATTTTTTCTCCCAAAATAGTATCCTTTTAACATAGTTCCTATTTAATGTTCTAGTTACCTGGTTAGCTGAACTTTGACCTTTTAGGCAAGTGGCGCTGAAGCTCTCGTTTTCAAATACTGTACACTTACAGTAGCCTCAAACCAAATGTTAATAGGAACAATTAACAGAAAGTTTAAGTGTGTTGTTTCACTCTGTTTTGAAGCTGAATTGTGTTTAAGTTAACACATCTTTCCACCTATTCTCCCTCTCAGAAAGATAAGGAAAGGAATCAGTTGAGTTTCCTAAAAAGACTGTCAGTTGTCAAAGCCAGTATTATCATAGATAGAAGGCAGAGAAAATCAATTTCACATCGACAAAAAGATTCAGTACTAAGCCATTTTTGTGAATTGGACCTCAATCCCTGAAGCAAAGTTTTTTTGTGGGTATGTAACATATCTAACAGTTTGGCAGCTGTCTAGCCTCAGGAGGAAGACCTTCTCCTCTCCTCTCCTCTCCTCTCCTCTCCTGTCCTCTCCTCTCTTCTCCTCTCCTCTCCTCTGCTCTCCTCTTCTCTTCTCTCCTCTCCTTTCCTCTCCCCACCTTTTTCTTCACTTTCTTTTCTTTAGGCTACACAAATCATTTTCACTTTTGGTGACAAGTAAAGGGACATATGTGTGAGTTTACTCTAAGAATGGAAGCGCACCTTTAGCAAGTACAGTTAGTCATTGCAGTTACTTTGTGCTAGAAAACTGTTTTCTCTGGGTTTCATGTTTTGTGCACCCAACACCTCCTTACACAGACTTAATAGAGTGAGACACCTGTTCAATGAACTCACCTCATCTCCCTTTTGTCCCGACTAAAGCACACAAACCTATGCAGGCCAGGGCCAAGACAGCAGGTGTTTAGATCCATCTGCCCTCCTCATCTCTTCCCTGGCTGACATTTCCTTACTACAATAATACCATAAGTAGGGCCCTTGAACCTGATACACAAGGACTGTTTTTCTCATTCTATCCATTCAGTAACAAAACCTGTGTCCATTAATTTCTCCTGTATTTCATTATTTTTCTCCTTCTCTATCTTTCTCCTCCTCTGTGTTTTTCTCTGCTCGCTTTATGAATAAGTAAATGCAGTATTTGGTTTCCCCGTCGTTAATTATTGAAGCGACAGTGATACAGGACTTGCCTCCCAGTGCGCCCAGTGCACCAGACCCATGTTTTAGCTCGTTCCTAGGCAACCAGGCTGCATATATTCAGGCATCAGTAACATCCTAATGATTCTGCTGCGCATGCGATGAGGGGGAGTGCAATTTACACACAAATCAGTTGGGCTACCATTTGCATCTTGTCACAAAGCTTAAAAGAATGAATATGTAATGTTTTTTTCTCCTCTGTCTTTCATATCTTGGAATAGGAACGTGTGTTAAATGACAATGCTATCACAACAGTTGCGTATTGGAGCTGGTTACATGGCTGTGTACAAGGGCATGTTGCCATACAAGGCTTATTTGACTGATTTTAATAGGGAGGGGATTGGTTGAAAAACAATTTCTTAGATGTTAGCGAGTGTAGGACAAGGTGGGGTCAAAGCACTGGAAGTACAAACCTGGGGCGACCTTGACTGGATTTGAACACCCACTGAATTGACATGTGGTGACGGTCATCATTGCACCAAACATTTACAAGCTGTCAAGCAGATTTTAAACACTCTATGAGAGGCTCAGTGGGCACTGGGGATTTTCCCTGCTATTGACAAGAGGCAGCAGGGTCAATCAGAGAGTAAATAAATGATTGAAAGAATTGGCTTGGCCACAACAGCCGAGGCTACTCAGTCGATCCTTGCTATTGATCTGCAGGTAGATGGCATCATTGAGAGGCAGGGGCTGTTTAAATGAAGAATTGAAATGAAGACTTGATTGGAATTATTTGTCCTTTAGCTTTGATTTGTTTACAAATGAGACTTCAGCTCACATTAGTGGCCTGTGTGTCAGGTGACCAAAGTGGAAAGTGATCTGCTCTCTAGAGGATGCCTTACTGCTACCATTAATTGTGCTGGAACACAAAGTAGCATGGTAGCACCACAGCCATCCGCTAATGGTTTGGTAATTCAAGCGCCCAAAACACCTCATCTATTTGGTCACATGTATGGTGCAAGGTTACATTTCAACCATTTTGACAAAATACTCTAATGTTAGCTCCTCCACAAGCGAGGACAGAAGAAAAAAGAGGTCCAAGGTTCAGCCAATTATGAAAAAGTAGAACAGGGTAAAAGCAATGAATGGAATCAGACAAAGACTTGGGAGATTAAACCTCGGACTTTAAGGTGAAAGACTCCCCACCATTTGGACAAGGACATTGGTTTTGGTTCCACTGGGTTCCAGTGACAGTGGCGGCTGGCATAAAGCATTATTAATGACCAAGGAAACTGGCCTTCAGGCTAGGCGTTAATTATATCACTGGAGAGCTGGGGGAGAGAGCGAACACACCAGAGGGCGGGGCCTCCCCCTGTGTTGTGTGTGTGTATGTGCGTTTTACATTGTTAAGCCATTACTGTCCTCATTTCTAAGGGAAGCCTGCTTGAATAGCAGTGATAGATTGTGTTAGATTGTGATGCCAGAAACACTCCCCAGCATCAGCCTTTCTGGGGCCCCATCTGATCCTGTAATTGTGTTTTCCTCATCTTATGCATATCAAATAGCCTAATTTTTGTCTCATGTAAAAGTTACTGGAGAAAAATTTGGCAATGCCCCTTTATACAAATGAGATCAGAATGGAGGGTAAGCCCACACAGTTGAGCTCAGTTCAGCTCAGTGTTCATTCAGTCAAGCTAGTGTGCCCTTGAACTACCTGTCTCTCCTCCTCACCAAAATAATCCATTAATTTAATTTCACTTTATGTAATTTATTTAATGAAAATGTATGCTCTGATTCAGCATTTCACATTCCTCACTAATCTAAATGTGACAGAGTTAACTGGAGAGATAATTTGGTTAGCTACAGGCTACTGTTTTCATCATTAAGCCTGTCTTAATCACCACCATCCTTTCTGTACACTGGCACAGATTCACAGCCTAGTGCTCTGCAAACCATGTGCAGGGGGTGTGTTTTTGATGCCTGGCGCCTGCATGTGACAGTTCCATTGGCCGTGAGCAACCCTCCACTCCTCGCCGTCTCATAGCATTTGTGGCGTTGTTCTTTAAAAGGCCAAGGGTCGCTCACTGTGTATCCCCCTCAACACAGCTCCAAGTCAGCCCTCCTTACAATCATAGTGTGACTTCAAAACTGGCGCTAAAGAGAAAAACACTGGCCTAATGTTGTTGAACAGAAAACCAGACAAATTTGTTTACTACAGCTGCAGGTGTTTTCCTATGGGTTAAACAGGACAGATGTCAACTGTGTAAAAATGTATGTATGTATAATTATTAAATGTATATTTATTATATCAATCAATTGCTGTAATTGATTGACAGAAAATATATAGCTATATATTTAGATAACTGATTGTTTAAGTGATTCACTAAAGCAAAAATGCCAAATATTCACAGGTTCCTACAACCATGACCATTTGATGCTTTTCTCTTTTTTTATCATGACAAATTGAATATCTTTAGACAGTTGGTCCAACAAAGCAAGCTACATAAAGATGTCAACTTGTGCATTTATTTTGCTGAAATGCATAATTGCATGGTAATATCTTAACCATCCACAAATGGTTTGGTATCTAAAGGTCCAAAATGTCAAAGTTGCTGGTTCCAGCTTTGCAAACATGACAATATGAAGGTTTACTTTCTGTTATATCATTATAAACTTTATAGCTTTGGTTGTATAAAAAAAGGAATTTGAAGATGTCATCTTGGCCTCTGGGAAACAGTGATGGACATTTTTAACTATTCTCTGACATTCTCTGAAAACTTATTACTTAAAAAAGTAACTGACAGATTAATTAACACTTCCAGCCCTACTTTTAATCACGAAACAACATTTTCTCTCAGAAATCTCACTCTAGTGACATTGTCATAGGTCAAAACGAGGTAAGATCAAGATAAAGTTGGTTAAGTTTGGTGAGCCTTACTTTCCCTTCCTGAGACAGCCACTTTTACCACCAACCAACATATAACCAAACCAACCAAATATTGACTAACTTTAGCTCTTTTCTCTCTACACACCAGTGTTCAGGGAGCCCTACACAGTTCGTGTGGCTGACCAGCGCTCCATGCGGGGTAATGTCGCCGTGTTCAAGTGCCTCATCCCCTCAGCCGTCCAGGAGTACGTCAGCGTCGTGTCCTGGGAGAAAGACACTGTCTCCATCGTCCCAGGTAAGAAATTCAACCATGGCCTCCTTGAGACCCATTACAAATGAACAAAAACACAAACTTAGTCAATCTGCAGACAAAAAACCAGCCCCACATCCACCTTTTGCTATACTGCCTCTTCTGCTGAAATATACTGTCACTGCATGGTCCATTCTTATGACCATGGCCGAACTTTGGCTCAATGCATGCTCGCTGTGTTTGATCAGTTGGTCAATAATAATGGAAAGCAAATGATCTAATGTCATCCGTAGAGAAATGTTATTTTTAGACTGAATGAATCCAGAACCACAAATCCTGAGTGTGTTTAAAAAATGGGAATTTCCATCAAATCACCTCACTGTAATGCAGATTTCCTCCTGCTTTGCCGTGTTTGTGATTGCTCACACCCCTCAATTGATACTTATCACTGACTGTGTCACTGGCATCTCCTATTTTGCCATCGAGAGAAGATGGAGGAAGGTTTAAAAAATGGTGTAATCATTCAAAAAGAAGTCTGATGAAATGGCCTTTGCCTGGCACATCGCTGGGTCCTCACTCACTAACTGACACCGCTGTGGTTAATAGCTGTGTTACAGGGATAAATCAGGCATTAGTAGACATGTGCTCTGTGTGTGTGTGTGTGTGTGTGTGTGTGTGTGTGTGTGTGTGTGTGTGTGTGTGTGTGAAGGACAGAGGGGTGTGTGGGCTGGGGGGGGGGATCTAATTTGATGAGTGATAGATCTGTTTAGCTGCTCATCACAGTCACCCAAAAGAGAGCAGCCACACCTCTAGGGCTCTGCTGTGTCTGAAGCTGTTCTCTCTTCTGTATCACAAGGTTTCATCTGATCCACTATTTAAATCATTCGATGTTAAATGAAGAATAATGATATTAGTTTGAAAGTAAGCCTCCTACACACTGCTGTATGTTTTTGCATTTGTGCTTACATGTGTTCTGTGTGTGTGTGTGTGTGTGTGTGTGTGTGTATGTCTGTGTGTAGGCTTGTGTGGTGCAGTGTTAACATTTGCTCCATGGACCAATGGCAAATTGCAGGGTGTCAGATGAGACTGTTTAGGTCAGAGGATACGTATTGCTCCCTCTGCCCCTTATCTCGCTCTCTGATACCGAGCACCCCTTTCATCTCTCTCAATAGTGTGTGTGAGCGTGTGTGTATAGAGGTGTGTTTGTGTGCCTCTTTGTATGGCTCTGTCCTTCACACGGGAGCACTCATTGATCCAGCACAGCTGTAGTGTGTGTGTGTGTGTGTGTGTGTGTTTGTGTGTGTGTGTGTGGCCTGAGGGGGGTTTCCAGTCTGGATCGATAAAGCTTGCTGTTGGATTCCCCTCTCTCTTGTCACGGATCCCTCAGTGTGAGAGTGGTGAGACCAGGCCAGTCTGTTTGACTGATCGCTCTGTGTGTGTGTGTGTGTGTGTGTGTGTGTGTGTTTGTAAAAGCCACTGTATCATGGCTGTGTGGTAAGAGCTCAGAGGGAGTATGTTATTGATCAACTGATGGACGTATTCGCTAAAACATGCACATATGAACAAGCGCGTGAGCATGTGTGTGAAGATGCTCACACAATCACAGTGAACAGCTCTCTGTAGGTAAGATGATCAGGGCAAGTCATCCCTAATCTTTCTTAAAAAAAGCTGCAATATATTTTGCATATGAACATAATACATTACAGTATATTCACAGAATATCATCGTCAATAATTTCATGGGAGACCAAGTTAATTTAAAGTTGAGTACTTCTTGAATTTTGATCATGTCCAGATCTTCAAGAATAGAAAAAATATGATGGATGATATTAATTTCTTTATTATCAATTTACAAAAATATCGTGTAAATACACTGTATATTTTAAGTGGTAAAGAATATGAGACACTATTTGAATTTGCATTTGAAAAGGCTTGAGAGCTTTTTTGTTTTCCATCTTTTCTCCCTCTCTCTTTCTCTCTCCACGCCTGATGAATAGGTCTTATTAGTAACACAGTGCTCCTCTTCTTCTTCCCGTCCATCTTTGGCTCTAAGCCTCCTCTCATCTCTTTCCCTCCCTGGTACAGGCTGGTGGCCTGTGTCAGCATTGTGGCCCTCACACACAGAATGCACGTGTAGCCCCCCTCCACACCTCATCCATCCATCCATCCACTCCATCTATCAGCTCCTGGTGGCATGTACAGCTTTCTCTCTTTCGATAGCACTCGAGATGCTCTAGTGGTTTGCCATTTACTAGGGACAGCGTATGCCAAGGTATTGGCTTGACAGGATGACACATGTCACACAGACGGCTGTGTTGGTCAATAAAGCTGAGTTTGAATGGGCTTTGATGAAGAGGCAGGAGGGTGTTTGCTGACAGCTGGCCTCACTGCGAGACGACCCTGCCTGGGTGTCGTGTCACTATTTGACAGCCAAATCTGTTTGCGTTGAGGCCCGTTCATGAAGCAATGAGGTGGGGGTGGTGGTGGTGGTGGTGGTGGTGGTGGTTTGGGCGCAGATAGACAGGCAGACAGTCAAACAGAGGAGCGCTTTGTGTGTTGACTGGCTATCCTGGCTTTTACTCCCTTGTCATACCTCCCCTTCTCCTGCTATCTCTCTATCTAGCCATGTCTCTCCCTCTAATTGATGGTTTGCTGGTGTTGCCGTCGGTTAGAAAATTAGCATTTGTTTGCTTGTCAGTTAGGGAACTGAAAGAGGATGCTCTGTTGACGGATGTGTATGAAGGAACTTCATCTGTGTATGTGTGTGTATGTGTGTCACTTTGTTAGTATCCATCTCCTCCTCCAGTTGGAGCTTAAAACAGTGTGAGTTTTATCTGGTCACCATGGAAACGGGTGCGAACCGACGGGCGGAATAAGGAAGGTGTGAGGATGCATCGCTGCCTAATTTTTATTAGTGCATCACCACGGCTCAGCTCCACCACACTCATGCACACACGCGCAGGCAGACAGGCACAAGGGCTCACACACAGATGCCATAGCTGCATATTTATGTACACTTCAGTGGCAGGTAGCATAGATATACATATTGTCAAAGACATTTAGCCTTTCTTTCTTTCTTTCTTTCTTTCTTTTTTCTTTCTTTCTTTTGATACAGGGTATATCTTTTTGTGTTGTGTAAATGTTATTTCTGATGTTAAATGAATGAAGAAATTGGACAAATAATGAAAAGTTTCTCTGTCACATTAGCTTTTCTTTTAAATTCATTATTATAGTATGTGACTCACATTACATACATACATGTACCATGTTTGATTATATAAAACACATGAATATATGCCTTTCCCAACCTGATTTAGCTGTTATTAGCTGTTATATTTAAAACATGTTTTCATTTTAAGAAAAAAAAAAAAAAAATAATAATGTTCAAAAGTTCCATGTGGATTCATACACTATGGCTAAGATTGTACATTACTCCTAGTCTTCTGCTGTAATATTTGGAAAGAATGACAGAATACCAGTAGTGAAGGACACAAAGTGACATAGATAGATTGATTTATTAATTTATATACTTTTACTTTTATATTTATATACTACTGAGGTATTGATAGGTTGATATAATGAGATTGGAGGGTGAAGAGTGTGTGGAAAAGTGTGACGTCTGTGTTTTTGCATTCATTGATTGAGGTTGTTTAATCCCCTTTCTCGTTCACACACACACGCGCACGCACGCACACACACACACACACACACACACACACACACACACACACACACACACACACACATCACACATTGCCTCTCTCCCTCTCTCTTTGTGAAGTGTAGCGTCACCACAGCTGCTGCTGCTTCTGTCCCATGTCCCAGTCTCCATTTTGTGGCCACTCTGCAGAGGCCTACACTCTCTCTATCCACTCTTCTTAACTTTATCCCCCTCTCACCCCTCCTTTCTAGAGGCACTTATTAGGAGGTGGTGAAGTGACAAAGCATCGTCTTTTCCTTCCACTCCGCTAAACCTAAAAGTTAACAACAGATAGGCAAAAAAGGCAGAATAGGCAGAAAAAGAAAGACAAAGTGGCACAAAAGCATGACATGCTAAATTATGCAGATGGCAAAGTGGACATAAGATGGATGGATGATGGAATGAGCTGGGTAGGTATATGAGGACGAGAGGATGGGCAGATGGACTAAGAGAGAGGTGTGTGTGTCCCCAGCACCCCAGGGAGGAAGAGGAGGCCATGGGCTTTAAAGCCGTTGTGTCCTGCCATTAAAGATGCATCTGACAAGTGCTTAATGTACCCCCAACCCACCTTCTCTCCTCCATCTCTCTTTCTCCTTTAGACTTTTTTTTTTATTTATCCCTGTTAGTATCTTGACCATTAACCATTACATACATGATGTGCATCTATGTGTGTTTGTCTTTAGGATATTTGCAGTTTGTAGATAGTGTGGTGGTGGGTGAAAGAGGGCAGTCAGGGTTTCTGTGGAGGGGAAATGGGTGGTGTTTACTTATTGATGTGTGTTTATGGGCTGTGGTGTGTGTGTGTGTGTATGAACCTGGCAGTGATGCGTTTTAGGTTGGGTTATTTATTCAGCACTCGTGTTTGGATGTTTTACAGAGAGAACAGGTGCAGAGCGACTCTGAGCGCGCTCTGTTTGAGCGGACTGTGTGTGTGTGTGTGTGTTAGTCAGACAGACAGAGAGAGAGAGAGAGAGAGAGAGAGAGACGCACACACACACACACACACACAGGGGCATTCACTGCTGTCCAGGCACTGTTAGGGCCGCAGTGTGTATCTGTGTGGATGGCATGATTTAAGTGTTGAAAGGAAATGATGATTTGTAGTTTTCAAGATCCACTGAGACATAAACGTCCAGTTATTTTTTGTAGAGTGACAGACACAGATAGAAAGATAGATATAGATAGATCAACACTGCAGAGGAACATAGATGTTCTGTGTAGAGATTGAAATGGCGGGAGAGATGGAGGGAGATTGAAGGAGGGAGGGAGAAAGTGAGAGAGGGCTGTGCACGAGGAGAATTTCAATGGCACTCCAATCATGCAGGCAGTCTCGTTAGCCCAGGGAACATTTGCATAGCGCTTCGGCGAATTCATTTGGCCTTACTCAGAGAAGATGGCTCCCTTTCCTCTCTGCTAGTTAGTTATTCATTAACTGCACACAGCCAAGGTGTGTGCGAGTGTATGAATGTGAATTTGTCTGTGCGTTTCTGTTTGTTTCTGACCTGCCGGCCGACATGCTTTTAATTTTGTACTGTATAGTCCTTGTCGTTTGTGCATGAGATCATTATTTGCTGTTTTTGCAGCGTGGTGGTACATCTGCAGCTTTCTGACTGAATGGAGGCGTGCCTCGTCATATCCTCCTGCATATATACCTACAATAGTAGTGTAAGTACATGCTAGCAGACAGAATCGCTATCAGGTATTTTGCCAAATGCAGAACCGACGTCAGAGCATTACTCATCACCCACGAAGATCTGCTCGCCAACACCCTCTTCCTCAAACAGTGATGCTGTGCCTCAACTTCGTGTATCACTGCTGCATTACTCCCCCTCCTCCTCTTCCAGCCCTAGGAACTAATTAGAGAAAAAAAAATACATGATGGGGGTTCAGAAAATCAGATCTATACTTGAGGCCATCACTAATGGGGATCATGACTTGCCTAAAACAGCACGTCACTTGTAGGGTGGGGTGAGTGTGTGTCAGGGGTTGGAGGAGGGGTTGTGGTGTCAGTGAGGAAGCGCAGCCAGTAAGTGAAGATGACACACATAATGAAGAATACAGTGGATGTGTTATTCTAATTATCCCACTGACACCACCACGCAATCTAATGTTGTTTGACAGTGCACAACAACCGTGGTGGAAGTGTGTGTGGATGTTCATTTGTATGTGCGTCCATGGGTTTGTGTGTGTGTGTGTGTGTGAATTTGCCAGCAAGCGTTTGCTGGAGTCTGACAGTGTTTGCCACATCTGCTTGGATTTGAGATGTGCATTTGGGTTGTGTGACCTTTCTAAAGACGAGCCCGTCTGTTGGTCAGTGTAAGCAGACGCATGCATGCCAACATCTAATGCTCTATGCTTACAATTCTGTTTAATATTGTGTAAGGTAGATTTATCTAAAAAGAAAGGAAATTAGACCATATATTAGCTTTAAATGGTAAGTACCCTAACATGACATTTTGTTGGAGAATATTTGGAAAATGTGATACGGGACTCTTCACAGATAAACATCTCAGTGCCTGAAATATTACCTGAAAATAAAGTGGTCTGTATCAGCTTTATTGACTTAAAGAGATTTCTCATCATTTGTTCATCTACAAGCAATAAAATACAAATATGTTGAGGCCTTTAATGCTAGTATACTGTTGTCACTGAACATTGCAGGGTTTTTAGGCATTTCTGGCCCATGACCTACCAAAAATCTCACAGACCTCAATAATTACAGAGTTGTCAAGTTGTCATATCAATGTGACAATGTGAGTATGGCATAGTTTTGTGTTCTATTTTCAGCAGCATGAGAGGAAGCTCCTGGGCTAGCCTAGAAATTGTTAAGAAAATCAGAATCAGGTTTATTGCCGAGTAGGTCAGCACATAGAAGGAATTTTCCTTGGTGTTGTGGTGCATAACAATCAAAAATACAAGGTAAGAGAAAATACCCAAAAGTACCTATATAAATTAGGGGAAACACAACTACCACAAAAAAAACAAGTGATCATAAATAACATTTTACAATTAAAAAAGTAAAAAAAATATTCTAAGTGAAAAGAGTTGTTAGAGTTTAAAGTTTAAAAAATATTGTACAAGATATTGACTGGGAATGTGCAACTGTCCACAATATAAACAGTACATGTAAAATGCAAATGTGATAATAAAAATAATTGTGTTAAAGTAATGCGCCATGTTGGATGTAAATTGTGATATAGTCCAGAAAAAAGCCATAATGTCCACCATATTGTTTAGTAAGGTACATGTTGTTTTTTTGTTTTTTTGTTTTTTTTACAACCCCACATGGGTTCTTAACCCAAAACTTGAAGTGTTACCACTGTTAGGAGTCAAGCAAATGATGAATTTGTGGACTTTAATGAGTTTAAGTGGTTAGTTGACCAATAGGCCAGAAGCTTGTCTACTCTTTCACTGTTTGTGTTTTAAAGAGGCAGAGACCAATAAACAGAGAAAAAGAGAAAGAATAAAGCGTTTGTCTGTGTGTGTGTGTGTGGTTATCGTCGTGCATGTGTTTGTGCGTATTTGTGTTTCAATAGCGAGGTGGGGGCAGGGCAATATGAGAGATATCCTGTTCCAACACATCCCCTCTGGAGCTGACTTAATGACCCGTGACCTGAAGATGTACATGCTAGGGAAGGAGAGAGGGAGGAGGGCGGGTAGTTGAGGAGGGACAGAAAGGGAGGTGGAAGGCAGTAGGGTGAGGAACCAGGAACAAAATGGATGAAAACTGCAGTAAATAAAGCAGAATGGGAGATGCAAATGTGTCCTACCTGACACGGTAGACTGTCTCTCTCTCTCACTGGGATGTGTCCTGACCTGACCACAGTCATATCCATCAGCTGGAACTGGCTCCTCATTTTACCTACATCTCCCCTTCTGTCATTCCTGCTTTAACTCACTTTTCCTTATTCATTTCTTTCATCGGGGCTTCATAGATCACAGCTAATCAAAGACAGGATGGAGACAGCCAACAGAGCTCTGACATGCAGCCCACAATGGACACAGGCAGAGGCAGAGAGAGAAAGATAGAGAGTGTCAAAGTGAAAGAAGGACAGGGAGATAGAGAGGAAGAATAACTCTGTAGGGAAGTAGGCAGAAGGCAGGTGAAATAGTTTTTTTCTTTTTCCTTTTTGACACTCCATTTTTTTTATATTCTACTTTTGCCAAGTCCTCCTCCTTCACCACTACCTAACCTCTGCAATAACTGTTAATTTAAACTCTGGAGCTGCCTGTGTGTGTGTGTGTGTGTGTGTGTGTGTGTGTGTGTGTGTGAGAGAGCCCTCACTGACCTCCCCTGTGAGCAATGGCATATCTATGCTTTATTAATAGCTAATCAATGGTCTCTCTGGGATGTATAGGATGCCCTGAGGAGTCCCATAAGACATATCAGCACACGCATGGACACAGGCACATCAATAGTTCAGAGAGAGTCAGTGATGTATAACATATGTAAAGATTATTTTCACAGTAGAGTCCTTTAAGTTTTTATTATGAATGTGTTTTGTTTTTTTTATTTGAAGAGCTTCACACAAGCTTTAGCCAACGTGACAAAATAATGCTCTGATCCATAACAGACAGTTACAGATTTGTCATTCATGTTCCCTTATTTGGTTTGCATCATAAATTCATTCTCTTTCTCACCTTCTCTTTTACCTCTGTATCCTAGGGCTCCTTTACTACTTGACTTGACATTTATTCCTCTCAAGCGCCTATCAGGCCCACCTGACTGCCTCTTGTTTTGCATCATTATTTTCTTTCCCTTTCTGCTATTTTCAGCGTGCCTGCCCTCTTCCTATTCTTCCCTCACCTACTTATTTTCTCCACTCCGCTCTCACTTTCTGTACCTTAGCTCTTGGTATTTTGAAAGTGCAGTCTGTTGTTTTTTTGTTTTTTTTTGTCTGTTTTGTTCATGTGCATAGCCATTGTTTTACAATGCCCAGAGCAATGCAGGTTTTCTGTTCCTCTCACTCTGTCTCACTGGGGACATTGTTTGAAAACAGGGATGTGAGTTTCAAACATGTCTTGGGAGGAATCCTCCATGTTTTTACCTTTCTCCTCTCCTTCTTGTTCAACCCTTATGGTTCACTCCTCACTCACTTCCTGGGCTTTACTTTTGTGATATGTTTTAAGTATCGCCACACTTGTATGTAACTAAAATACAGGTATCACAAATTGTTTCATTTCAGTATCCCAAACAAAATTAAACGATAAGGCCGGCAATATTCTATATTTTTGTTATCGATAACAAATTCCATGAAAAGACCAAAACCAGTAAGGTGTTTTTCTGTCTCTCAATACTTTCCAACTTCCCAAGCCTGTCTGTAGGTCTCAGTCCCAGTCGTTCCTACTGAACACTAAGATCTTTAAAAACAGGTCACAATTTCCAGTTGCGGACAACACCTTTGGTGCACTAGTGAGTATTTACAGTAGCAAGATAGTGGATGTGGAATCAACTCAAAATATAGAACCGATTTTTATGCAAGAAAAATGTTGGTGCAATGGTGTGACTCATTGATATGTTTTCAGCAGTTTTTAGCCACGCTAATGGCATGGCTTGATCAACCACAGCTTGAAATAGCTTAACAAGTTCTGGATGGATTGCCATGGAATTTGGTACAGACATTCATGGTGCCCAGAGGATGAACCCTACTGACGCTGGTGATCTTATGACTTTTTACTCTAGCACTATCATTAGGTTGACACTTAAAGTTTTACACAAATGTCTTGACAATTATTGGATGGATTGCTATGGAATTTAGTACAGATGTTCATGGTGCCCAGAGGTTGAATCCTCATGACTTTGGTGATCATACCTGCAAAACTAATGACAGTCTCATCAGCCTCAGCTATACTTTTTGTTTAAGGCAAAGTCGCAAATGTCATCATGCTAACGTGTGAAACTAAGAGGGTGAACCTTGTAAACTTTATACCTGCTAAACATTAGCATGTTAGCGTTGTCATTGTGAACATTCAGCTCAAAACACCACTGTGCCTAAGTAAAGTCTTGCAGAGCTGGTAGCGTGGCTGTAGACTCTTAGTCTTGTTGGATAACAATGGAGATCAACAGCACAGGTCTTTTAAAGGGAATAGTTGACACTAAGAAAAATATAGAATATCCTTGAATGAAATTACCATGAGGAAAGATGGCTACAGGGTAACCAAAAAGGAGCTCATAAGTTAAATAATAACCTCAGTATTCGTGTAGTGATAGTATCAGACAGAAATGAGGAAACACTATCCCAGGAGTTAAAGAACAAGGTGCCATACTCAGGGTCAAGGTTGACAGAAAGACACCTGACTTACCTTTTTATTTCACCAGTATTCATACCTACATTCAACTGCCCTTTGACTAAGAATATGTGTGTGTTTATGTTTTTGTGTATGTGTGTGTGTGTGTGTGTGTGTGTGTGTGTGTGTGTGTGTGTGTGTGAAAGAGAGAGAGAGAGAGACAGAGTGAGGAGAAAATCTTTTTACATCTGAGCTTAGCTGACTAAGGCTCCCAGAAGACAAAGGAAGGGGGAGAGGAGTGCGGGAAGAGAGAGTATAGAGGAAAAAGAGAATGTAATTTGAATCTCATATACATTTCAGTTGAAAGTCATTCTAGCCTTGATACATTCTCTCTGGAGTCAGGCTCACACACAGACACACACACACACACACACACACACACACACACACACACACACACACACACACACACACACACACACACACACACACCCCACCCACTCTCATGGACAAAGCTCTTGTGTACGGGCACAGATTGACAGTTGAGTGCTCGCACTACAGCTCATTCATCCTTGTTGACTACATCTCTGCTGCCAAGTTGAAAATACAATGTATGTCAGATGCTGCCTCTCCACAAAATAAAATGTATTGTAATAGCTACAGTCTCTTGCACACTTAAATAGCCCAAATACAACAGAGAACGGGAAGAAAACACAAACTGTAGGCACTAAACTGATTTGGCTTAGAGCTCTTTCTCCCCCCAAACTTCTTTTTTCTTTTGTCCTGGGAAATACAATGCTCCACCGCCGTGTCCTAAGAGGAACACTGATATTGTTTTTTTTTTTGTTTTTTTTAATGTGAAAGGTTTCCAAGTCAAGTCGGTCAGTCTAAAAAACTCATACACATGTCACTAATTCGATTTGATATCTTTCTTACATGGCCATAGGAATAACATCAGGGCAGTGGCCTTGAACTTTCAACCTTTTACAATATATTAGCTTGTAATGTTGGAAGTGACATTTATAATGTCTGCAGGTTGCTGTAATTTCGACCCACATCCGCACAAAGGAAGGGCTTCATATCAGGTGCCTCTGACAGTGTTAAGAATACACACACACACACACATTTCTTTTTTACTCGTTTTTGACTTATCTCCCTCTTTAAGCACCCCCTCCTGCCAACAGCACCCATCTCCAGATTTGCTATTTGTGTGTGTGTGTGTGTGTGTGTGTGTGCATCTGTGTGTGTCTCTCTTTTCCTCTGCATAAACAGTGTGCCCTTCTCTTGCAGACTGACAAGTGAACGCCTTGTTTATTTCTGTTGAGGGGAAAACAGACGGGTATTTATTCCATTGCTCCTCTACCTCCAATTCTTGCTCTTACTCGCATCCCCCTTTCTTTGTGACATCTTCAGACAAACAGAGCTGTAGCAGAGCATCATACTGAGCTAATATTCATCCAGGTGAGGTTGTTTGAGTAGGGACAGATGAGGATAAATGACCTTCAAAGGGTTTACTTTAGGTTTATATTGCCATGTGGCTAACTTTAATGTGGTGGATTCAGTGATCTCTGCTACATCACTGGTCCTCAGCCTTTCTCCGTGCTCTGTGATTTCCTCATTCTTTGTCTTACTAAGTCTTTGTTGCCTGATATCTGATTTGGCATCATCCTACAGATTCTGAGGTGGGATTTTGAGGGGCAGACAATATATTTAGTCAGGTTCATTACTGCAGGATGATGCTGGGGTGACATTTCATTCAGTGTATAAAAAAATAGAGACTGTTATTATTGAGCTTAACCATGCATGAAAATAGGTTGCTGTCCAGTAAATAGCATGCCTCCAACGGTACCAGACAGTTAAAAATTAAATTAATCTTATTATTACGCTACCTTACGAAATGTTATGTTTAGTTTTATTGTAATTTGTCTCTCTTGCTCTATATCCACTCCCATTCTCTCTCACTTGAACATAATCTAATCTGATTCGTAAACAAAAACAGTATTACTGCTGCTCTGAAGTCTGACGTTCCAGCATCTGGTCAGCATCTATTGCTATGGAAACAGTATGACATGAACTTTTAGTTTCCATTGCCTCAAGCTGAAGCTGTTTCTTTATACCTTTAAAGGTATTTAATTAAGCTTATTTTCTGTTCATATCATCTAAGGGTGGTTCATTAAGCAGCTATAACAGTGATAGCATTAACTTAACTTCACTGCTCAGCTTCAAACTAGCCAATGAGTGAGCTTTGACAGAGCACTGCTCCAAGCCAATGAACCAACAAACTAACCAACCAGGAAGCGGTCACTCTGGAGTGCACAGAGTAGTGGCACAAAACCAATGCGAAAGCTCAAGAGGGTCATCATTAAAGTTTGGAACAGAAGAAGTGTATTTCTATGTATTGCTGTTGCTGTGTATGTTACCCCAGGATATGTTGATTGTCAAAACTCCATTACAAGCACAAGTCCTGCATTCAGAAGCTTACTTTAGTAAAAGTACAGAGGTATTATCAGCTAAATGTATTTAAAACATCAAACGTAAAAGCACTCAAACAGCAGAATGGCACTTGTCAGTGTCATAATATTATTTATTATATTCTTGGATTATTATTACAGATGCATTACTGCATGTTCCCATTTGTACTATTGTATATACTGCTCTGTAGTTTAATCAATGACAATGCATCATGTTTCATAAGGTCATCATATTTATTGTCTGTAACAAGTGACTGTAAGTAACAAGTATATTTCGCTCTGAAATGGGAAGCATCAGTAGAAGCAGTAGCATCAAAATTAGTACCTCAAAATTGTTCTTAAATACAGTACTTGGGAAAATGTTCTTAGTGACAATCAGACTTCACACTGACTTCTTCAGCCTTGTACACCTGATGTTGTGAAATTATTTTTAGTGAAACTTTTTTTAGTTTTAGTTTTGATTACAATATCAACAATCCGTTTGGGATCTCTGAAAAGATTTGTCCAGTCAGACTTTGTTTCCAAACTATTTAGTTACTCAGTTGCACCTCTTTGAGGCCCTTAGTTGTGATATTTTCATGCATCTTTCCTCGTTTTCATGCACTCTTTCAGTCCATCCATCACTAAACGTCTTACTGATGTCAATTTTGCGACATGAATGCTCAGATTTGTTATTTAGCAGTTTTTAATCTTGAACTGTAGGTAAGGAAAGGTTGATGCGTCACTCCTTCTTTCACCAAATGCCTTGCTTTGTGTGCATATACTGAATTTTCTCAGTTCATGGTGCAATACCCCACAGACTGCCTTGATCCTGAACTGGTGTATGTATAGAGGTATATTATGGTAGTATGATACAATAAAATAAATAATGGTATAATTTGCAGATAAATTAGAATATCTTGTATATCTTTTAGATAAATGAAAGCATCCTATCAGGAACCAGGAGGATTTTTTCGAGGGACAAGCTTCCAGTTCTGTCTATTTAAGACCTCACAAGAGTCACTGGGACCTCATTTGCATCTGGAAGCTTCAGTTTCCTTTTTTGATCCTCCTCCACCAATAGGAAGTGACCTAATTTTTCAATTACATGAATTCCTTGGGTGCCATTATGATCATTATAGTTTCATATACGGAAGTCACCTACCTATTATTCCACGCAGTGCACACACTCTGTGGAGGGCCAAGTGGCAGGTGGAGGGGTGGGTAATTGTGGCATCAGTTGATAAGCAGTGGACAGGACTGTATGTTTTTCTCTCCAGAAGTCAACAGCGCGTAGCAGCGTTCCACTAATAGGGAGAGTGGCTCTGCATATACGCAATGTGTTGCTGTGCAGGAGAGAACCATTCTGCCACTCAGGGTCTGTGTGCGTGTGTGTGGATGTGTCCTTATAGCTACTGTGTGTGCATGAGTTTGTACATTTATGTGTGCATATGCATGGTTGTGTGTCTGGGTATATATATGCATGTGTGTGTTCATTCATGCGTGCTTGCATATACAGTGTGTACACATTATGTGTGACCATAATATTGGGCTTAGCTGACAGGTAGAAGATGAGAAAGAGAGATAGATTGTGAGAGAAATAGAGAGATAGGAAGAAGAAGGGTAAATTGAAGTGATGAGGGGAAGATACAGAGTAAAGGAAAAAGAGCAGTTGCCGAGGAAGGAGTGATAGAGAGAGTGAAAGACAGAGGAGTACTCTCCAGAGAGATACACATGGGGACCAAAGACACATTCTGCCACCATAAGCATGTTTAAATTTTGAACAGGCACTTAAGAGGGACAGCACAGAAATGCATATTTCTGAAAGAGGCTAGGAGCAGGCACTTGTGGGTAAAGCAGTGATTTTTGTGTGTATAAAAGAGAGAAAGAGATGTTTAAAAGAAGGGAGAGAGCAGAAAAGAGGGGAGAGGACAGAGAGTGGAGGAAGGGAGGGAAAAGAGAGATGCAGGCTTTCTTAATGGAGGTGTTTTTGCTTCACTAATTTTAGGGCCCATTTAACAGAGTGTGCTCCTCTCTCCTCTCTCCCACTGTCTCTGCCTCCCTCGCTCCCCATCCTTCCATCTCACCCTCTCTTCTCTTTCCCTACATCTCCAGTTAATTTAATGAAGGGTTGCCCGATTGCTTTTAGCATTAATATTCCAATACCAAGTGATGTAAATAATGAATGCAACCTCCCTCTATTCTCTCTCTCCCTCTCTCTCTCACTCTCTGGATGATGTTGAGCCCCATCTGTCGTCTCTGCGGTGGCACAGAGCACTCCCCAAGGATGAGAGGGAAAAGTGGGATAAGAGGGCACAGAGAGAGAGAGACAGAGAGAGAGAGAGAGAGGGGTGAGAGAAGGTGTGTCTAGATGGATAACATAAGCATGTCTCCCTCTTAGTGTCAACACTGATATTTTTATGTTTGTGAGTTTGATTCTGACTACTTGTGAGATTTAATTTTGCACCTTTTTAAATTTTGTATCATAATAGATGACAAAAGCAAACACTGTGGGTTTTCAGCGTCTCAAAATGCCATATCCATGAGACAATTTCATAATTTCATGTTTAGAATTTATTGTTGCATTGGGCTCACAAATTATTTCTTTCAATATTCCTATTTTGTTTTTATTTTAGAGTAATCATATATTTTTCTAGCGAGGCAAGCTGTGCCTAACTGGGCAACTTGTCAACGTTAAACATTTAGCAAAAACAGCACTCTGATTTATCGCTGTGTCTATTTCTAAGCCTAAAAGAAAGGTTGACCTAGAACACAGATGAAGAGAGAGGATCAAGAGAGGTGGACAATTGTTATTTTTGGTGAAGTTTATTGACACTGCTACCTGTCCTGTCTGCAAGGAGAAAGTTCCTGTTCTCATGGTGTGTATAGTTGAAATATATATAATTGAAAGTGTTTAGGTGTCTCCTCCTGAGACCAACCTGGTCAGTGGCTTGCAGGTCAATTGAATTGAGACCCCTGGATTGATAGATAGATAGTTACCACAAACATGTCTCCCTCTTATTGTCAACACAGAGATTTTTTGCTTGTGAGTTTGTTTCTGTTTGAATAGGAATTAAGTATCAGATTATAACACTAAACATTTTGGGGTTTCAGATTCTACAGCTTTGCTAGGAAGGTTTTTTGCAATCAAGAAAGGGAGAAATAAGGAGAGATTGTCAGAAAGAGAAGTTAGAGAGCTGGTGTCTGGTTTAGACTGCAGGCCTCTTGCAAACTAGTAATGAGTGGAGCTAATTAATTTAGACTCTGCCAACAGATGGCTAAAGCCACATGGCAGCAGCTAAGGGAGGTGCTCCTCTTTCCTCTCACTCTCTCTTTCTCTTTTCCTTTAACTGTCTCTGTCCATCTCTCTAGCAGCACTCACTGTTAGTCTAGCTCCTTTGTCTGTGTGTGTGTATGCGTGTGTGTGTCTTCGAAGTTGTCACCGGCAGCAGGAGTATTTGATCGATCTTCACTGAGCAAAGGCCTCGGGGGTAGACATGGGAGCTCTCAGGCTATTAAACAATTACACACTTTCAAGGTGGTCACCTCAACCTTCAACACAGAGAGACAGAGAGGGAGAATGTGTGTTTCCAGGTATGTGTTTGCTCGTGCAGGTAGAGGAGACTGGATGGAGGGATGAGAAAAAGCAGATGGAGAAATGGTGGAAAGGGGTTTTGTATTAATGGCTACATTTGTCTGTGGCTTCGCCCGCTCGTGTAAACACCACTCTGACATCATATTATGACCCCACCCCCCACCCCCACACACAGACATACACAGCCACTAACCACTTAAATCTCCTTATCTTACAATACCACCACACACACAGAAGCCACACTACAACCACTCTGGTGTTTCTGCAACCACAGCCATTTCTGAGGAGTTTCCCTGAGTACTTGAGTGGGAAAACACATTAAAGTTTAACTGGAGGAGGAGAGAAATGAAGAAAGAATGAAAGAAAGGGACGTCAGAGTACTGTCGCACGCTCAAGCCCCCCTCCCCAATACTCTCTCAATTCTGTGTTGTTTTCTTTTCTTCCTGGCTAAAAGGTTAAAGGATGCAAGGGACATGCAAGGCTGATGGAGTGGAAAGGAGAGGAGAGGAGAGGAGAAATTGGATTAGTGGAGTAGGAAATAATCATGTATTGGAAAAATATTGATATTCAATAATAAGTCTTTCACACTACTGATGCATCATTCTAGCGCAAATTTCACACCACTGAAAAGGTTGACCAATTGACAACAACTCTATCAATGTGTTTTGTTACTGTAAAAAATAAAAAATCAGCCTACTAAATACAAATAGTAAAAATTACGAGTCTTTATTCTGCCAATCTTTCCCCCTCTGTAGTGGATTCCCCTTTGCTGCCAAATAGTGAATGTCAAAGGGTACAGAAACAAAAACAGACAGAAATGAAGAGAGGGAATAGAGGGAGAAAAGGGGGGAGAGAGAAGAGGACAGATGGGGGAGCTGGCAAGCACGTGGCACACTTTGCATGGGAGTGTGTGTATGTGTGTGACACACAATAGTGGTAATTATCTTAGCTGTTGAGTGCACAGAGGGCTTGGCAGTATAGGGTATGATGGGGGGACGGAGGGAGGGAGGGACAGGCAGTCAAACAGTAATATAATCATAGTCCTTTGTGTGAGCGAGAGCAGAGGGCAGCTCAGTGTCAGCTGTTATTGAGTGCTTATCCCCTAACGGCCTCCCCTACACACAAACACACATACGCGCACACACACATGCACGCACACACACACACACACACACACACACACACACACACACACATACACACACACACACACAATGTATAGCCATGTCCATAAAATTGCACTATTCATACATTCATGCTCAGCCACTTTCACACGTCAGTTCCTCACAAATCCATCAGTCACAGCTGAACAATGTGCATTATTTAAACCAAACATTATGCCCAATCTGACATGCAGTGAAGGTTTCCCAGTGGTTGCGACAGGTGACAATTTGATCCACTAATACAAAGCCCAATCACTATGGTAACTAGTGTTAATGTTAGAGTTGTCTTAACTACAAGCCATACAAGCTTTGTTCACTTATCAGCTGTTCTCCTGTTACATACCGCACAGGCGATCTGAAATCTCTACTGTTTACAGAGAACATCTCTGAAAATGCGTGTGTGTTTGTGTTCTTGTATTAATCATATTTGGGGACCTAAATCACATAGTATTATTATGGGGACTCGCTTCCCATTTTGGGACACAAAGCTGGTCACCACAAAGTAAACTATTAGATTTTTGGCTTTTGGTTAAGGTAAGGGTTAGGATTATGGTTACAGAAGGTATACAGAGGCTATATTTATGCAATGCAATGTCCACCTAAGTGACAAAAACAAAGTTTGACAGTGTGGGTGTCCCTGTTTACAATATATGTTCACATGGATGGTCAGTAAGCAAATTAGTCCTTTAAAAGAACATTTATCAGCAACAATTTTATTAATCAATTAAATGTTTAAGTCACGAACCAAGCAAACATTTGCTGTTTCTAACTTCTCAGATGTTTTGAAAACAGTCATTTTTTGCCTCACATTGTTTGACTTTTGCCAAGCACTCAATCAACCAACTTTACAGACTTTAGCTGAAGCTATGTCCTTGCATACTATTTGACTGTGTGCATGAAGAGGTGTTGTATCTGTGTTACTTTCTACTTTTTCTAAAGACCTTTTTTGTTGTGTCCCTGTCCATTTTTTAAGTGGAGTCCACCAGCCTTGGGTTAAGTGTCATTTTTTCGCTCAAGTTTGAAATGATTTTGTATGCAGACTTACCATCAATGAAATTTGCTTTGTATTCAGTCTGAATACCAGTGTAGGGCTTGCTGCTTTAATCTGTTTCATATCATTGTTGGAATATCTTTGGATTTTGGATGATTTTACATTAAAAAACCTGATCAAATAATTGATAGATTAATTGACAATGAAAGTTATACACACAGTAATTAGTTTTTCTTCCCAGTCTTTGTTTAGGAGTATGAAAAACCCTCTCTATACTTTTAGGTAATATTTTGCCTTTTTCAAAATCAATAAAGACAAAACTTACAGAGAGGAGGGTGACAGGGAGGGAACAAGAGTCCGGGGGATGGACTTGAGCTCAGGACATCAAAGTTAATGTAGTGAGGGGTTAAGCATGCAGCGTAGTATAGAGGCCTGTTTAGGACTCATAAATAATTTTCTGGCCCGGTCTTGATCCTTTAGCCCTGAGGAAATCCCACAGCTGACCAGAGAAAATACACAAGACACATCTTAGACTTGACCTTCTACTGTAAACCCACACACAAAACACACTCAAACCTCCTTAGACATCCCTCTTTCAACATGGCCTCTCTCTCTCTTGACCCTCACTCACTCTCTCTCTCTCTCTCTCTCTCTCCCGCTCTGCAGGGATCGGCTTAGCTTCTACACATCCTCGATGATATATAAATGTTTCGCTTTGTCTCCTCATCAATAATGCAGACTTACTTTAAGTGCTGCTGTGGGGGCTTACATTCTTTGTCTTTTCCCTCTGTTGTTCCTTCTCTCAATTCTTTCCTCACCTCTATCCCTCCGTCTGATAAAGGAGTAGAGGCAGAGTGGGGGAAACACAGAAAAGCACTCAGAATCTCTTCCAGTCTCTCAGAACCTACCTGTGGCTTTATGAGAGAGTGGCATGGGTTTACCTGAGCAACAGGAGAGAAAGAAGAAGATGCAGAATATAACAGATGATGACAAGTTTTCAGGTTTTTTTTAGAGTTAAACAAAATTGTTATTCATGCATAGAGCATGTTGACTAGTAAGCTTAGTATCAGGTCTGCTCAAATGCAGGAAAATAAACCATTTGGAAACTTAAAAAACATGTGGCTGCTCAGTTGTGGTATTGCAGCCATGACTTTAACTAACCATTTCCACTGTCACCGGTAGCAACCACAATGATATGAGTTTGTTTTTATGTTGCTTGAAAGCTTGAATGCGTTACACATAATTTCTGGCCTTCATGATTTCTTGGTGCTGTACATTTAATGCTCCTACCATCTTTGCTTTGGCACTTTTATTATAACAACCAAAATGCACTATGTGCATTTACACAAAGTAAATTGTCATTTTTTTCAATGTTTTGCACTGTATACATAAACCTTTATTTAAATTTACTTTTTCTCTGCTTTCGTATTGCTTCATAAATTTGTACTTATAGTTAACAATTTTACAATACTTACACTGATTGTAACATTATTGCTAAGATATGTTGATCTATTCACAACAGACCTCTAACAAACTTGAGGGATTCCTAGTCCTTGCTGCAGAACAGCTCGCAAATATGCATGTACAAGTCCGACTGATCAGGACAGGCTAATCAATCCCCCACAGTAATGACTGTATGGATGTTGATGGATGATGATTACCTGCAGCCAAGGATATCCTCATCTTATCTTCAGAATATGAAGCCTGTGATGCTGACCCTCCTGCTCCAGTCATTGCTGCAGATAACACATTTTGACAATTGACATTAAAAGCAGAAACTACATGAATGGAGGATTCTGCCATTGGCCTGACTGTCTGGACTGCAGATCATATAGTAAATTGGGTTGGGTGGTAAGGTGGATTGTCATTCAAGTCCACCAATGTCTCCAAGAAATCATGGATGTTTGCAATGTTGTGACACTACTGGGATGAAAGAAGTACCCATTCCAGTCAAACAGCTGAGTTACCCAACATAAATAGCTGAGAAAAAAAACTTTTATGAACTGCTTCATCTTCTCATCCTTGACTTCTTTAAAAAAACTTTCAATTTACCTAACTTTTTGTCTTTTTATTTATACTCTATATTTCCCTACCATTCTCTGGTTGCTCTGTGATCACAAGAGTATTGTAATAGCTGCTTTTTTTCATACTGAGCCCAGTATTGAAGCTCATTCAAGTGTTGTGCATATTGTAAAGTCACCCTGGGTGAGAACATTAGCTGCATGTCTTAACAGTGATTGTACTTCTAAAACATTTTCTTACAGGAAAAAAATTAGACTGTTGGACTAAAGGCAGAAGTCAAAAGAAAAAGAGGAGCACAGAAAGTGAAGGTGTTTGCAGCATAAAGGAATCACCTTGATACTGCAGCGATACGGCAATGACACATCTGTATAATGTGCCTCGTTGAATGCGTATGTGTTTATACGCTTGTGTGCATGTGCAAATGTATTATGTGCTTGTGTTTTCATGTGTGTGAGCCTACCACTCTCTCAGAAGAGGAGAGAGCAGGATTGTATCTTTTGGAGAACAAAAGCTTGTCGTTTGAGCATTATCCTGTGCAATTCAAGTTCAGGAAAGGTATCCTTTTTTCAGTTGATTTTTGTATTCCTGCCTTTTGTACCTTATAAAATGATGTTCCCCAAGTGAGAAAAAATGTAATAATCATAGAATACTGAGCAAATCAGAATCCTCAATAATGGATTATTTTCTTCCTTTTCTCCCACTTTCATAAACCCATTGTCCCTTGCAATCCGTGTTGCTTCAAACTCCCACTCTTTGCCTGTTAAGGCTTTATACAAATGGAAACAGTACAGCCAGACCAAGCAGAAGGATTCGGTAGTGCCACAACAAAAATATGATCCCTCAACAGCTTTACCGCCCATCAGCACCATCTAGTCCATTCAATGCTGCCAAACCAGAAGAAGCTGGGGACTGAACCCTGATGAATGCTTTTCCACTGCGTCATGCTGCCTTAACTGACTTTAGTAACTGTTAGAAGAACTAATGACCTAATCTACTTTGTGACTTTAAAGGGGAATCAAAAGGTATCCATCTGTACTGATGACAGCCCAACCGTAGGGTTGGGGTACAATAGCATTTTTATCAAATCTGAATTCAATAAAACCTCATAAAAAAAGAGGAAAGAGAGATAAAGATTCAATAAAAGATTCATAACCATTCAAGCTTAGTGAACTGGGGTGTTTATAAAATGGGATCCAAAATCGGAACGGTAAACAGAACCCAGTCCTTCTTAGAAGTGGCCAGTGTGAGAAAAATAGTTGTTGTGGTCTGTGTAATTTTATATGGCGATGTATAGTGATATTGAACATTTTAAGAAAATTCTATGATAGTTGTTCATAGACAAAATAACCCGATAGGAATGTCTGGCATTTCCATGCAGTAAATTGAATAGTTGATAAATCGATGTACAGTGTCAAATTGATGTAAAAATAAATGAAACCAAAATTGTTATAAACAATACAACCACGGATATAACCTTAAACGATATAGCAAAATCCATATCATCTCCTTGTATACATTGTCATTTCGCCCAACCCTTCTTCTACTATACCTCCATTTTTGTGTCTTTACTGTAGAAGGTACCTCCATTTTACTGCATATGCTCTCAGAATACTGCAGGACAATACTGTACATAGCAATGTGTGTGAGTGTGTATCTGGTAAATGTAACTTGACAGTATAAAATGCCTAGAAGAGTGTGTCAGCATTTGGTGAAGCAGGCGACAGTATCTGTGTGTCATTGTGGTCCGCAAGTTTCTGGGTAAGGAGTTGCTGTATATCTGATGTGATGTGCAGGGTATGTTGTGTGTCACAGCAAAACAGCTGTTCCTGCATAGAGCCGTTGGGCACCTGTGTGTGTGTGTGTGTGTGTGTGTGTGTGTGTGTGTGTGTGTGTGTGTGTGTGTTTGTGTTGTTGTATGTGTCTGTATACGTGTAAGGGGCAGACTGCCTTGTATCACTGTCACTCACAGAGACGGAGAAAGACACTGATGTTGTTTCACACTGACACTTATCTGACTCCACTGTCCTAAACTCTTACCCTGCTGCAGGCAGATATATGCGGTCTTGTGTGTTGTACAGTCACATCACATCAAACCATGGCACCCAAACGCTGGCCTAAAGCCCATTGCTCTCCTCTACGATCATTTTCCAGCTCCCTCACTCCATTTCTTCTCTTCCTTTTCTTTCTCTGCTCTCCGTAACCTTCCAGCAGTCTAGATACCTCTTTAAATTTGAAGGGTGGACAAGTGGACAGGAGTGGCTTTACTCCTATTTGTTGTGTGGCTGCTCACATTTTGCTTGTGTGTGTTGGGTTTTGGGTTTGATAGAACTTTATCAAAACTGAATCCAGCATCGAATCCACTTGTCAAATGTGAATTATTTAGGTCTATTTAGGTTTAGTTTTCAACAACTTTAAGTGACAGACTTTATATATAATCTAAATATCAAAGATTAACGATAACAGAACTAAACTTCAGGTTTTCCTGATTGATTATGTATTTGCTATTTAGATGAATGACTATCTTAAAGTTTTATACAGACACTGAGGTACAAAGTTCATTCTTGATTTTGGAAAACAGCAGCTGAAAAAAACAATCTCACCTGCTGTTCTTGAGATTTCAACAATATCAAACACTACTTATCAGCAAATTGAGTTTGCTCAATTGTCATGGAACTGCGGATGTTCAAACCTTGTATAATGAGCAACTTAAGAGGCTATTGTCTATGTTGACCTACAAGTTTAATCCGTTTTACACATTGTTCTTTGTTAATAGAAAAAGAGTTAAAATGGATGAAAGATTTAGGAAGACGCCCAGAGCTTAATGACTTTGGGTATTTTAACAACTTGGATCCAGATCCATATGCATATGCAATATTTAGTCCACACAATGGCTGTGTTCAAGCACAAGCTTGATATTACTGTAGATCTGACAGCTGCCATATTGCTGCCATGTTTCTGCCCTTGTGGCAGCACAAGCTTGTGACCCTAAGCAGAGGTTTGTGGGTCACAGTCTTGTGCCTAACTTGCTTTAGTTGTGATGTGGATAATTTTGTTTTCGCGGTAATGTCATGAAAGTGAAGGCAAAGCATACATTTTAAAAGAGCTGATTATAAGTAATAATGACTTTGGGCTAAAAAGAGGGCCAGTCATCTGCCCTCAGAGTCAACCTCCTGGTTGTTATTATGGACTGAGTCACACGGCGGATTTGATGTTTACCTGAAGTGAGCAGGGCTGTAGAGAAATATTCTTTATTTTCTGCTCTAGTTCTGTTACAAAAATACTGTCTCTGATGTTGTTACGCTTTGAATTCATGGGGTTAAGCCATGGTACGCATACACACACACACAAATGCGCACACACACGTAGTCAGCAGTCATGTTCTGCCAGCACTCCTTGTAATCCCTCAGACAAATTACAACGTCTTCTCCTCCTCCTCCTTTCTCCTCCTCCACCTCCCTCGCTCTACTCTCTCCTTCCAGCTGCAATTGGATTTGGATAAAGATGGCTTTTCCTTTTCTTCTCTATTCTTCCCTGCTTTGGCTAAAGAGGGATTTGCCCGGGGAGATTACACACAAACACACACTCACACACACATACGTGCACACTCACAGACTGCAGCGCGGAGACATTGCATTTGAGGAAAAACATCTTCACTAACAAACATACCCCTCCACCCCCCTCCCCCCATAGCTCCATAGCCAGAGGTCAAGAACCTCTCTTGCCTTTGCCGTGTTTCACTGTGTTACTTCTTCTTTTCTCCCACACACTCGCTCTCTACGTTTGTTTAACTCTTTTGCACTACTTTTTCTGTCCTTGTATCCCCCTTCATTCACTCTTCCTCTCCTCCTCCTTCATCCTATTACTGTCCTTAGTGCTCTTGCTTGGGTCAGGGGAGTTGGCCTTAACACAGTGTGATGTTAACTTTAAACCTCCCCATAGAGCACTCAGGAAGCAGGGGTTGACCTCCTACTGTACTACTCCAGTATGAGTAGCTGAACTCATGTAAGGGACAGCATGTATTTGTGCTCTGTGTGTGTGAGTGCTTATGTTGTCATGAAGCAATGTGACGAAGGAGACTCCAGTGCACTGTAACAGATGAAGTAATGCATAGTACAGTGAAGTATGCATAATATTAGGCTATTATGACGCACTGAAAATGGAAATACACTCCCCAGGGAATAATTTGTGTGTGTGTATGTGTGTTTTTGTGTGTGTGCCGGGGTAGTGGGGTTTGCTGGTGGTGTGACTGAATAATTGAAGGGTGGAGGCAGCAGATGGTCTTTAACCCTGAACCCCAGACAAGACAACAATCAATATTTAAGCAGAGAAGGCATGATACACTACACATGCATAAACACACTCACGGTACAGACACACGTGTATTGTATGCAAACACATTCTTCTGAGAGACAGTCCATGGCTGTCAGTGTGTATGATATATGGAGTGTGTTTTTCTGCACACCAAGGGAATTCGTACTGTGTGTACAGGAGTTTAAAGTAAAGACTTGTGTGTGTTTTTTTGCAAGTATATTTGTTACTTTGGATTCTATGGGTTGTTTTCTATTTATGTGGCCACTATGCAGAAAATGTATGAAAGTTGTTTTGTGTAGCCACTGTATCTATGCAAACATGTCAAGATAATATATGTGTGTGGATGCGCACAGAAGGAGATGCACATCATGTTTTTTGGATTGTACAGACCACAGTGTCTTCTATTTCTTCCCCCCTTTCTCTCTCTCTCTCTCTCTCTCTCTCTCTCTCTCTCTCTCTCTCTCTCTCTCTCTCTCTCTCTCTCCCTTTCTCTTTCTCTATCTGTCTCTCTCTCTTTCTCTCTCTTCCTCCCTCCCTGGGCCACCAGTAGTGGTAATGGGGAGGGACCTGTCAGCTCACTTAATGCAGCTAATGTTTGCCTGCGCCTGGGGACACGAGCACAGAGACACACACAGTCCTGACACACACAGCGCTCCGCTTTCTCCCTCTGTCACCACTCTGTCACATTCCCTCTCTTCTGCCTCCCTTCCCCTCTCCCACTCTCCTTCCCTCTCTGCATCCCTCATTCTCTTCCAGCTTCTTCACCCACACTGTACTGCACCCATCTCTTAATATTTTTCAGCTTTGTTTTTTCTGCGCAGCATGAAGCTTTTTAGGCCATGGTTATTATAATCACCTTCAACTTCCATTATTATTTTATATGTATTCATGTTATTCCAAATGACCACTCCATTACAATAGCATTGAAATTGTCTTATTAAGATAAAATAGTCTCATTTCACTTTCAAGAATAAGACCGGCGTAACTCCTGTGAAAATACAAGCCCCCCCCCTCCAAAAAAAACCAAAACAACAACAACAATTCATTATTCAGTCTTTCAGTACTTTATGACTTCTTAGCCCAGTCTGTGGCCCTCAGCCAAGCCCTTTCATTACTGTCAATGCACTACTATAGTGAATGGCTATAAACAGCTGGGCACTTTAGTTTTTAACAAACATTGCTCAAACAGGAGAGACAGTGCATTTACTGGGAACTATTTTTTGGTTACGAATTAAAGTACTTTTGTTGCATTAATGAGAATTCACAACAGCAGGACAGTGAATGATTGGTTCAAAATAAACTGCAGTTCATTATAATGAAGGAACATTTCATCCAGTACAACATGATGGAGTATTAATGTGTTCTTAATAGGTTTTGGACAACAATGGAGGTCTATGGCACAGAGGATTTAGGATCAATTCATTGTTGGTTATGGTTTTTCAAAGTTTTTATTGACACTTAGAAAAATAAAGATCATCACCAGCCTCTATCCTTCAAAGCCTATTGAAACTAAATTAAAATAAACAGAATATAGTAGAAATTGGGTATGGTTCCTGTAGTATATCCTCTCCTTTCTACTATTCCCTGTAGTCAAACCACAACAAATAAAAAAATCCCGACATTTTGAATGCAACACTTTACCTTATGCTTGTAAATAACACAATAGGCATGGCCCTGTAACTGAACATAAACAAATAGCCAGTGAAGAGCGCAGGGAACAGCTACAAAGACAGGGAAGCTTAATAAAAACAAATGGCTTATAGAAATAAAAAAATACTTCTGCTTTCTTTCTCTTTTTTCCCTCCTCCCTCGCTGCTGCCTCCCTCCATCTATTCCTCCCCTACGCTCTGTCGCTCAGATGAATATCACCCAAGCAAATCAGAGATGCAGAGGAATCTCTCTCTCCCTCTCTCACCACCTCCTCTTTCTGTTTCTGTGGCTCCCCCTTCTTCTTTCGCTCTCTTTACCCGATTTCCCTATCTACCTTCCCTTCCTCCCTCCTTCCTTTGCGTATGTGGATCTCATTCTCTCTCATTATGATGATTTGAGGTTCAGCTTCAGTTGCTGGCCCATTAAAACCAAGCAGCAGCAGTGAGCCTAGCATTTCCTTATTCTGCAGGCAGACAGCTAAGCAGCCTTATAAGATGGCCTCTATTCTGCATACTGCATTATAAACTGAAATACAAAAATGGCCCATGTCACTGTTCTTGTATCCAAATACAATATGTTGGAATTCTCTCATGCAGCAGGGATGGTGGCAAATACACAGACATGCTGAATGACCTTGGCAAATGCCACCTCTAGCCAAACTGCCATATCTCATGCCAGCCCTTGATGAGACCTCCCACTCTTAAGGGAGGGATGTCGAGGGCTATACAGGGATTGGACAGTGGACAGAGGGGGTTGAAGAGGGGTTTCTTTTGTAAAACCTAGATGTGGGGGCACAGGCAGGGGCCACGAGATTGCCAAGACTCTTTCACAGTATCCTGCTCTGTTCTACATGGCTGGATTCATATGTATCTGAGTCCACTGGTGTGTTTACAGTATCATTAATGAGACAGGGACATCACCTACCATTCCACAGCTATGATGAAGAGAGTGCAGATGTTCAAACACAACATGTAATTGTCATGTGATTGAGATCGTAATGCAAGAAAATCATGTCAACACATATTGTGAGTGTGTTTGTGTTATTACTCTCTGAGTTGGATTAAGAAGAAGTGACGTAGTAACATGAAGCATGATGTGCTGATGTAGGTGAATTTCAAATTTCATGCTATGAAATGCTCTCTTAAAGTGGTCCCAACTGAGAGAGTGTGTGGAGGGAGGTATCAGGTGAGGTGGGGTAAAAAAAACAAAAACAAAACAAAACTCACTGCTATATTGTTCCCAGTTCTTTAATTCTACATGGACATGACAATGTTTTGACCACTATGGTTCCTCCTCAGGTCCATTAGGGGTTAAAAAAAATGACAAGACAGGATGAAGTGGGAGTGACCAAACACTCTACTGTGATGTAAGGACTTGAGGATGAAAAGAGGGTGAGAGAGAGGTGCAGTACATACATGGGGGAATAAGGTATACTAAAGTAGACTACACATCTCCTATATAATGCAATTATAGCATTAGTTATGTGTTGATGGTGTTGACATGCAGTAATACAATTTCCTCTTCCTCTTCCACTTTTGTCACATGTGGGCAAAGTTGAGTAATCTTGTTTTTGTATTTTAAAGATATTTTGGTGTTTACCCCATCGATTTAATTAATCCATTGGGTTGCAATCCTGTATTTTGATTGCATTTAAAGGGCTAAACCCCTATGATTTGAAGCTGAGAATGGGTCCTTGACAGAGGTGGTGGTGGGTGCTGTCAGGGGCAAAGAGGTATTCACTACAATGAAAGTAAAGAGATGTAACATAATGAGGTTTAAATGCCCTTCATCTAGAATGATCTAGGGTGGTTGACAGAATAGCCAGCAAACATAGTGAGTTCATCTGATAATGTCTGAGATGTGGAGACATGGTGGGAAGAGGAAATTAGAATTACAATAGTCTTCTTGCTTTAACTTACACATACTACCACATTTTACTGTGTACTTCTACCAGATTTGACTTTAATTTTTACTTTTTTCCCTAGTAGGTCCTTCTGTATGTTTTGTTGTAATTTGGTGGACTGTGACTGCATTTCTGTTGTTGTGGTACTGCGTCTTTAGTGCCTGAATTGGTTTGGGGGATTGTAATGATGTGAGTGGGGGGTCTTTATTTTCAAATGTTACCAGAATTTGATCACATTTTTCTATATTCTGACATGTAACGGCTTAATTCTACCCTACATCGATATGACTCTGAACACATACAAAGTTAAAAACTCTGTAAGGTGTCTACTAGATGTTTGTCAAACGTTCTTGATTTACTGTATAATTGGACCAAGCAGTTCATTTCTATAAATAGCAATAATTGTAACATTCTGTGCCAAATTATCTTCAGGCCTATTACTTTAATAAATCCTGTATGTTCTTTCAACCTGTTCATTTACTGCATGGGTAAAATATCATGTTGTCCTGATTTTTTACCTTAATAGATCTAAACTATTTAGCAGAGTACAACCACAACTTCATCCAAGGTCACCTCTGTCTCTGCGCTCTGAGACCAGAGTGCTTGTATGCACCTTAATTTATTCAAGGTTGCTCATGTTGTCTTTTCTAACACAAAATTTGACAGGTCTTATAATTTGATTTTCATTTTTATTGAAATTTTGGCTTGCTTACTGGCAAGTAGCAGTGTACAGTATCACATGCTACCACAGCTTATAGTACAAGTCATTTGATTTATATGATGTTTGAACCAATCAAAATATAATAAAATTGTTTAGTTTGCATATAGTTGTGACTTATGTCCAACATGACAAAGATGAGAGATCTACAGTACATTGATTGTGACAAATATATTACTCTCAATAAGACCCCAACCTACAGGCCTGAGCAAGTGTAGGTTGTACTGTCGTTTTCACAAAGCGGGAATTTGATTCTTATGATGACATTGGGTGCTTCTGAATATGTACTCTCTTTCTCCCCCCCATCTCTCTCCTACTTATTGGACACTTGTATATTGAGGAGGGTTAATAGCAGCGCTACAGCAGATGTCACTAGGCTCTGTGGTGCAATGCTCATCCATTAAACACACCTCCATCCTTCATTTCCATCATACATAATCGTCTCTTCTAACAGTGACAGTGTCCTCTGTATCCAGCCTTCTCTCATCCCTTAATATCTTTGATTTATTTATTTTCCCACTTCCTTTCACCCTCACACTTACTATCTTTATTATGGCTATTGCTACAATATAGTTTAAAGGCCAGTGCTAAATTGTGTGTGTCCAGCGGGCTGCAGCTATCTGTAATGGTAAATGGGATGTTGGACAGTTAATAAATTTAACAGTATCAAAGCCCAGTAAAGTGAAAGAAACATGGTGTTTATTGAACTGTTTGCCCATGGTGGCTTTGGATTGTTGTATTGTTGTCCTGTTAAGCATGCTTATCTCCAAGAATCACACATCTTTATGCCATGGGACGCTGGATCAGCTGACAAGACCACAAAGCACGCCTGGCTGGCCACTCTGTGTGTGTATGTGGGCATGTGTACGCCTGCACATACATGAATTTGCAATGGGGAGTTTGTGCTTGACTGCATGTGTAACTCTACATATGCTGAGTCTGGTATGTTTGTGTGACAAGGAGACAAAAGAATTCCCAGGCAAGGGATTGTGAGAGAGGGAGAGGGAAAATCTGTACACATGAAAGCGTGTAATGGCATCTTAGCTGGACTCCCTGTACTCTCTTCTACCAGTATCCTCATCATCATTATCCTCTTTGGGATCTTTCTTTCCTTTTTTTCTCAATCTGTCTTTCCTCTTTATCTCCCACTTAGTTCCTCTTTACTTTCCTCCCTTTTACCCTCTTTCCCTCTCCTCTCTGTTTGTCTCTTTATATGTCCCCTCCCCCTTGCTGTGGCAGTGACATTGGGCTAAAGTGGGACAGAGTGTAGGGGGGCAGTGAGGCAGAAGAGACAGAGAGACAGTCAGGCAGGAAGGGAGGGAGAGCTGCTGTGTCCCCCCTCCCGCCTCCCCCCCCTCCAAGCACGTACCTCGGGCACTCCTGGCCCTCAGGCCTCCCCATGACGTCTGGGGGACCCGCTTTTAGCATGTCACCATTACTCCACTCCAATCTGCAACATCTGTCTCTGCAGCTCTTTTGCTTCCCATCATCCCTCATTTCTTCTCCTACTTTGACTCCTCCTCCTTCTCCTCCTCTTCATCCTCTTTTGGGTCTCTGTCGCCAAGATGCCCAGCAACAGTGGTGAGGGTGCATCATCACGGTGGCGCAGGCGAACAAGGGGAGCCAGGGAAGGAAGGCGTAGGAGAATGGCAGGCCTTCTCCCTCCCTGCCTCCCTCTTTCCCCTCCCTCCTCACATCCGCCTGCCATGCAAGGTGCACTCATCCGCGTACAGGCCTTGCTCCCCGGTGACCCCCTGCTCCCTGGGATTCAGTATGTGTCACCGTGGTGCTGCTTACATGCTGTGGCACTGTAGTACTCCGACCGAGGACAACATGGCTTTACAAAGGGCAAGGCTTTATTGATTTGTGTGAGAGTTTATCTCATGTGTGCCGGCACTCGCCTTGTCTCTCTCCTTCTCATACACACAGATACTTGTATGCAGAACCAGCAGCATGCTTAAAATTACACAAGTAGACCATGGAATCAAGTTCAAAAGCTAAAGAGGAAGTCAAAGTGCTGCCTTCAGAAGATCCATGATCAGTCTTTTCCCTGTTTACTGTGTCTTCCTCTTCATAATGGATGACAATCACACAAAACAGACCTGTGTGTGAAATTGGACTATTCACACCGTTGTTTTTGTGTTTTATAAAGCAGAAATAAGGTCATGCTTTAGTAGAGTTGGCTCTGTGTGTTTGTGTGCATTTTGGTGTGTGTGTGTGTGTGTGTGTGTGTGTGTTTGTAATGCATTAGATATGTCCCGTTAGCCTTCTCATGACTGGCGAGCATGTCTTAATCTATTATCTATGAGACTAAATAATTAAAGACAAAAGCGACACAATGCACCACATGTTGACAAGTCTGGAGTGTATGTTTGTGTGTGTGTCATTGTCAGTGAGCAAATGGAAACACAGATAGATGTAGTTGGAGGTATTTTTTGGTTGTGTGTGTGTGCGCTGTGACGTACAGCGCAGGCTTTTAACAGGGTAGAAAAACATGTAAACAACTATCAAAGGATGGAAAAGAAGGAGGATTGTTTTTGTGTAACTCCTGCTGCCCTTCTTTTCTTTTCACACTGTCCAACAAAATCTCAACCATTTCTCTACATCTCTCCATCCAGACATCCAACCCTGCCTCCATCTTGCTACTTGAATATTTATGGATATTCCAATTAAGGTTGCTTAAGTGTGGTGGAGGCCTTTAACCATTATAGAGGGAAAGACTGAGATGAAGAAAAGTGGGGGTGGGCTGATGATAAAAGCAGACAGATTATCAGATTTCTCATTCTTGCTATTTCTTTTGGTTTGGATGAGTGCATTTTTCCATTTCCTTTATTTGTTTTTCTTCTTACTCTCTCTTTCTCTCTAGTCTCGAGCATGAGTCGTTCAGAGAGGGTGAGGGGTGTGTGGGTGTACGGGGTGTCACCTTCTAGCAACAGATATAGAAAGAGGAATAAAGAGACAGCAGTAGGAAGAGAGATAGAGTTAGAAAACAGAGAAACCAAGGAAATAGATAGATATGAGAGAGGAAAAGACAAAGAAAACAGGAGACATGGTGGTGGTGGTGGTTGGTGGTTGATGGGTGGAGGGGGAAGGGGGGGGGTGGCAGCTGGCATTTGACGGTGAAGCATGCCTTTTTAATTAGTGCATTAGTCCTCTTCATACCTATCCTCAGATCACTGCATCACACTGAACCTGAAAAACAGACGGAACAAGGGAGGAGAGGAGGATGAGAAGGTCAAGGGTTGGGGCTGAAAAACCAGAACACTTGTAGAGAGATAAGAATAGATCGAGTGTGTATCTGTGTGTTTCCTCTTCAATTATTCTGCCTCTGGTAACCGCGTGTGTCTTGCACTCATAGAGAGAGCGAAAGAGACAGAGCCTGTGAAATTCACACAACTCTTCTTTATTAACCTTCTTCTGTTATTTTGACATAACCTCTTCCCAGTCCTTACGCAAGCTTTTGTCTCTGATTGAGTCAAAGAAAGTGGCAGTAATACGCAGCCCTTGTGGCTCTTTCTATGTCTGGCTTGTTCTCAGTAGCACTTAACTATTATAGACTACTTTGAATGTGAATAGAGAGGAGATAGGAGCAAGCGTCATTCATTTCATACTAGAGAGAGAGTGAGAGAGAGGGGCTCAGATAGGGAGAGAGCCTATTGTCACTAGGTGTAGATTTCCCTTTGTCAAACACATGCCAATTCTTCAGGCCTAACAGAGGAGAGGAGAATAGGAAAATGATAGTAGCAGAGAAAAGGATGAAGGGAGAGAGGGCGGATTGGAAGGAGGGAGAGGAGGAGGGGAGGAGGGGAATGGTATTGATTTGACACTCGGGGAATCACACCACAGTTCTGTTCATTTTCATTCATCTGCCCTTGTAATGGGGGTGTTAATATGGCAGGTGGGGGAGAGGGCAGGAGGGGGATTTAGGAGGATGAGAACATTTTATTAGAATCCAATCTTTATTATCTTTCACCCCTACCCACCTTTTAGCCCTTACACACACATGCAGGCAAGCATGCACTGGTGCACATGCATGTGTGAACTCTATGAAGTCTATGCTTTAAATACACACAAACACACATGTACACACTCACACTACGAGATATGAGTGAAGGTTGGGTGAGGGTGTTAATTACATGTTGGGCCTGAATGGACTCACAGTTGTACAAGTCATGTTTTATAAAGTGCATGCATGTGTGTGTGTGTGTGTGTGTGCGTGTGTGTGTGTGTGTGTGTGTGTGTTCAATATGACGCAGGGAGGGTGCTTAAAAATGAGCAGCTCAAATGAAATAGCTTTTAGTAGGCCTTCCCAGTGCCTCCTTGAAATCAGCCATAATGGGCCCTTGGTAATTATCAAATAAATTAGCCAGGAGAAGGAGTGGAGTAGGAGGAGGGAGAGATCCGGACTGACTCCTTTCATTCTTTTTCACTCTGAAAAACAGAGTGAAACTTTGCCCGTTCACTATTTTGAAAGAGCAAATGCTTCATATAGTTTTTGGCACGATCACCTGGAGCTGTTTGACAAACCAGTGTGAATTTTATCATAGTGTTGCATGTTTTATGACATATCTTTCTGTGCAGTAATGTTCACGGGCACGTAGATATCTTTGGATTTCTATGATTTCACTCATATAGGTAGAAGAAGGACAATGCCAAAGCACAGTGGGCACAGTTTATGTATACTGAAAGCTCACATTCATGCATCTTGCAACATCAAAACATGATGGCAAATAAAGATAGGTGTTGATTTACTCTTTTGGTGGCAACTACACTACTGGATGGCTATTTGGATCCAAAGAAATACATCACAGTGTTTCCATATATGTGTTTTATGCTCTGTTGCCGTAGCATTGTGCACTTAACTGAGCCGATCCTTTCATATTTCCTTTAGACATATGGCTTCCTTGCTCTATAATTTCAGGTTAGCAGCTGCTTTCCTTTAAACTTTGTTGTTGGTCATTTGTCTAATGTGTTTGTTGAACCCTTTGATTCACTATGATTGACGCCATTTTGTTACATTCTGTATTTGTAACACCACAGATACATCCCACCTTGTTTACCAGTATTGGATGCTCTGTTACTGTATGTCTCTGGTAGGGAGTTGACTGACTGCTGATAGGCTGGGCTGTAGCACTGGGCCATATGCCACATTACTATTTTATTACTCTGCCACAGTATCCACTGTAGCTAACATTACCCTAAGAAACACACACACAGTTTACTTGTGCCAAATGTTGCACCACTGAGACCCTGAATGCTGAGGCCTTTGCTGTTTTTGGCTGCAGCTGCAGAGCTGTCCGTGGTGTTACCTCAGCCAGTATTCCTTAATATTTTGTAATGTAGCTCTCCATGGTGCTGAATGGCTGTAGTCCTTGAGCATTTCTCTATGACTTCCACCATTTCTCATGTACTTATTTGTGCATAGATTTAGGGATTTTTTGCATGTAGAGTTTCATGTTTTCTAGCTTGTGACAAAATCTTGTCAGCATTTCCAACCAACCACAGGCAGCTGGGCGTGTTTACAGTGTGGAATCAATTTCACTGAGGTCTCATCCTCTCTTGCACTCTCAGCACATTGATACTGAATTGTCTATTACAATAGTGTTTTGGCTTAGTAAATATAAAACAGTTGCATTTCTGTCGCAGCAGCTCATAGTTTTGGGTTCAAACAGGCATATACACACAGTCCCTCATTCATTGCATCTATCTATCTATCTATCTATCATATCATCTATTCTGAAACACACACTTTAACACCTTCAATGCATCACACATACTAAGATGTAGACTCACATATAGATCCACGACAGAATGTGAGACAGAGTTAGTAAAATGAATATTATGATGAATGGTGAGGGGATAGATGTAGACAAAGTGAGAGGAAAGAAAAAGTGGAAAGGAAAAGAAAGGCAAAAATGAAAAATTGAATCAGAAAGAGAATAAATACGGAATGTGTAGGTGTACTTCACTGTCTGCTCATTGTTGTGCCATCCTGTAGTGAGGAAGTTCTGCACAAAAACACACAAACACACACGCACACTCACAAATTTGTTGAGTGCATTCTACAGGCGTGGATTGTGAGACAGTGGGAGTAAGAATGTGTAGATTGTGAGAAATCTGGAAAAAGCCTGTGATTGTATGCATTTGCGAGGAGTCCATTTGTACAGCTACTGGCCTTTATTGTACAGAGCTGGCGGCCCATTTAGCTTTACAATCCGATTGTAAGATCAAACCTTGACTGAAAAGTTGCGATAGTCTTCAGCATCTATTGTTAAAAAGCAGAGTCAAAAATAAAGTGATATGATGCACAGAGAGATGTGTTGAGCTCCTCTGTGACCTATAACTTAGGCCTGTGAATCAGTTACACATCCATTCAGCAGTTTCTCTCCTCTCTTCTGATCTCCGTCGCCACAATTTAAATGGCTGATTCCATTTTTACCTCTAATGAAGGGTACTCTGTCGCACACACACACACAGTAGCTTGCACACATACACGCAAAACACACATGAAACGCACACTTGCACATGTCGTTGTGTGCCACCGCAGCGCCCCCTACCCAGCTGTTGTCACGTGAGTGCACGGGCCCTAGCAACAGCGAGTGAGAGAGCGAACAAAAAAGAGAGATCCTGGCGAGAGCAAGGGAGAGGGGAATGGGTAAAGAGAGGGAGAGAGAGAGAAAGAGATGGGAGGGGGAGCCGTAGAGCATTAATAAATGATGAGTCCAACAGTGTGAATTGCTGTTAGTTAGCATTGCTGCAGCGCCGCCTTCATTTGCATGGCAGCACCAAGAACAAACCCCCTTACTTACGCCATTTCCTCTCTGGCTCTTTTTCTCTCTGAATCACTTTCTTTCTTGCTTTCACTCACTGTTTTATCTATTTCTATCTCTTTCTTTTCTCTGTGGTCTAGTCATCATCTCAAAATATGTATATCTTTTCTTAGTTACTTTCTTTTCCTTTCTTTCCTGTCTGATCTTGTCCTCTTCTCCTCCCAGCCTCCCTGGTGGCTACAGCATACCTACATTAACATGATCATCTTTATTCTTTATTATCGCTCACGTTGCTATCCCTTCCCCCCCATTTGACGATAATTTGTTGAAAATGGCAGCCATATACTACGCTAGGATATATTTAGCTGCACCTTTCCTGCATCCCTTCATCTTCTGCCTCCATCTTTCCTCCCCCTTCCTCACCGTCTATCCCCCATCTATCTCAAAGGAGAGGAGTGTCCTCTCTCTGGAGGAACTTTGGGGAAGACAAGTGATGCTCCAGGGCTCGCTAATCCTCTTTTCAATGTGTGTCTCTCTCCCTCCTTGTCTCTCTGTCTCGTTATTTGCATGTATGTGTGTGTGTATGTGTAAGTGTATCTGTGGAATTTCTGGCATACGTACACACACACACACACACACACACACACACACACACACACACACACACACACACACACACTTCATTCTGCACTTGGCTTGACTTCCTGCCTCAGGATGATCAGCTGAACTGATTCCATTACTTACAGACCCCCCTGAAAGAGAGGGAAGAGGAGCACAGACTAGAAGGAAGGCAGACATAGAAGGAGGTGGAGGGCAGAGGGGAGAGTTGAGGAAGAGAGAGCAGGAATGGAGAAAAGATGTGTCATGCAGATAGAAAAAAAGGGAGCAAAAGAAGGGGAGGAAGGGGTCGGGAAATAAGGAGGAAGTGAGGGGATTTTGCACCTCCCATGGGTGTGGGATAGACCTCAAAAAATCTCATCCTGCCTCCCACAGCAAAAAAAAAAAAAAAAAAGGAAAAAAAGCAGACACAGAGGCACATACATACACATACTCAACAACAACAACAAACTCCTGGAGGCGTAGGCAGACTAGACGAGAATTGATCTCCTCTCCCACAAGGAGAGGCTTGCAAGGGGAGAAAGAGAGAGGGATAGAGAGAGCTAGAGAAAGACGTAGAGGAATTGTGTGGTTCTCAGGCCTGCAGGCCCCCCATCCCTCTCACTCACTCTCACTCCCTCCTCTGTCACTCCCAACGGCATGTTTCTCTTTATCTCCCTATCTCTCCCTCCATCAATCTCCATCTGCCGTCCTCTTCCCTGTAGTGTCAGCCCCTTCCTCTCCTCCACTGCCTCTGTCTATCGCTGCCGGCACCTTCTCTGCTGTTTCAGGTGTGTCACATCTCCATAGACAGCAGGAGAGCAGGCAGTGACTAGAAATTAAATATCAAGTAGAAAGAGCCAGGGTGAAGAAGAGGAGAGAGGAAATGAGGGGTAGTAGAAAGCTGAGGACAGAATAGAGGGATTATATTGATGAGTATTTCAGGACATCTAATCTGGTTTAGCACTCTAGTGCTGAAATGGTTAATTGATTAGTCGACCAGAAAAATTAATTATAGTTTGACGTGCCATATATTGTTGTTTTATGCCATCATTTGACAGGTGACTGGTACTATATGTATTTGTCTTACAAAAATAAAGTTTTCATGAGTAAATATTTTGCCTAGATGGGTTTTCGTCACAGAGTAAATATATGTAAATGAATACATAAAAGAAAATATCATTTCATAGGAACCATGTTGATAGTGCAACCTATGCCTTAGTTCTGTGAAAAAATTAATTGATAGCGTCAAATGACAAAAAAAAATCTTCATCGACATCTTCATTGTCATTTAATTGACTCCTTGTAGTTACAGCTACATATGTTTTGATTTTGTTACTACACTTCCCATCATGCTTTGAAAGATGCAAAACAAGCCATGTAAGTACATTATTTACAAAAAAACATCTGCAGATTAATTGATGGAGAACAGTTGCAGCCCTCTGAAACAAGAGGGAGAAAAATACAAAATGTGAGAGTAAAAGAGAAAAATAGTGAGGAATGAATGAATGAGGAATGAATGAGAGTAAGTTTCCTCTACAACCAGCAGTGACAAGCTCCTTCTCATGAATGTCCCCTGCACTACTTTCTTTCTCTCCATTCTTAACCATGTCTGAATTTCTTACTCTACACCCCACCCTCTTCCCGCTCCACCCCCCTCTGGTCTGTCTTTCTCTCTCCAGGCATGTTGTGACAGGGTGTAGCAGTGTGTTATACAGGGTTCTACTCACCAAGTGCATATTATCCTGTAAGGCTTAATACCCAGGTTGGAACAAAAGGGCAGGCTTTGGAAATTACAGCTTACGTCGCTTAGCACTCAGCACAACAGTCTGACTCACATGAAAACATGTGTGTGTGAACTTTCACATATGCATGCAGATGCACAAGCTGACACTCAAATGTGTGTGGAAAAATATTTGGAAATCTCGAAACCCAGAGATACACACACACACACACCAAAATGCAGACATACTATGTGAACATATCAGTCAGACACTGATCTGACAACTGACACAAAATGCTATAGATGCTGTAGACTCTAAAGCTCTAAAAGCTGGTCAGCAGCACTATATGTCCTGAAATAATTTTTCGATTGACTGATTAATTGATCAACAGAAAATGAATCAACTATTTAGATTATTGTTTAAGCATTTAAGGCAATTATATCAAAATATCTACAAGTTCCAGCTACTCAAAAGTGAAAATGTAATGCTGCTTCTTCCTCTTTTATATCATTGTATCATTGTTTTTTTGGTTTTGTTTTGTTTTTTACAATTTTGACTTTTTATAGACTAATTGATTAATCTGGAAAATGAATGAATGAACACATTAATCAATAATGAGTGAAATGAACGCCTAATGAAAAGCCTGGATGTGGAATAATGCACTTTTTATTTAGTCAGTGAAAACCTGTCGGCAAGAAGTAAAGCCTTCAGTCTCCTTCACATCTCAGTCTTGTTGGAGTGATAGAAGGTGTGTTTCTGTATGTAGGTGTGTGTGTGTATGTGTGTGTGTGTGGCAGGGAGCCAGGCCAGTCCTCTCTGTTTTAATAAATCTCCTTTGGATAGAGCTGTGCAGCCATAAAATGCATCGATTGTCGTTGCTCACATTGTAGCAGGAGACACACACACACACACACACACACACACACACACACACACACACACACACACACTAGCTTGGTTATTGATACTTACCTACAAATTCAGATCTACATATGTTCATTGATACTCACACACACAGGAAATCATGTGTTGACATTTTTACATGTCTAAATGCAGATGCATATTTCAAACTGTGAAAATACACTTTCTCAGTAAAAAAAAAGTAGGAACAAGACGTGACTAAGAACAAAATGAAAAGCATCCAAAACTGAAGTTGAAGTACTCTGGTTTTCACACTACAGCAGCCTCTTTTCATCAACAGTTAAACACATGTAACAGCTAGCACCCTAAGTGTTTCGGAATAAATTTGCTCTTCTGTTAGGTGATGACCTATTGATTGGAGCTGTGTGTGTATGTGAGTGAGGGTGTTTTTCTGTGCGGTACATATTTCCAGTACTGCAACTATTCAGTGCACCTGTGTTTTACTCAAGCCCTTTTCTTGTCAACATTGCAAAGAGACATTGAAACATCATGTACAACAAAAAACAGCCAGCATGTTCACATATACATGTACACACACACACACACATACACACTGCAATACTATTCGCATAACCAAACAATCTGCAATCTACTACAAACTCTGAAGTGCGCACTGTCTAAAATAACCCTTTGGGGAAAGAGAATACAAAAAGACTCAGAGAAGCGTAAAGAATCAAACACTGAAATACACTCTCCTTGTCTCTTTTCCCTCCATTGCTCTCTCTTTCTCTTCTTCTCTCTCACATACACACACATTCACATACTCCCTCTATTGACATGTAGATAAATCAGAGGCAGACCAAGTAGTCACTGATGTGAAATGAAAATGACGCTAATCTGTTGTTACCATAACACACACAGACACATCAATTATTAACACCTACAATAACTCCCCTCTCTCTTCTTTCTTTCTTTTTCTTCTTATCTGTCTCTCTCTATTGTGTATATCTTGCTGGATAGATTGGACAGGGTATGTTAAAAGCTCCCATGTGTTCACCTAAGTACTGTGGTTGGGCCTTTTGATGTACATTCTAGTCTTGCTTTTTTCTTTTTGAAATCAGTTTTTTCTCCATAAAATGTGCTTAAGTTTTGTCAAGAGGGTCTTATTATGGAGAGGTTGCCATCTATAATACTTAAGAAGCAGCACATATCTTACACAAACTTAACTTCACTTGCTTTTTTCAATTTCCTTTGGATGCTTTGCTTTTTTTCCAGTAATCGCAAACATATATTGAAGAAAAATAATGAATAGAGTGAATACAGAAGATCTCAAGGATCAAGATTGATTAGAAATGTGTCTCACAACATTTAGAACAGTGAATAAAACTTGAAAATACATTTAACGTCAACTATTATAGCTACTCTTTCAGAAGTTGCACATAAGACATTCTGTGTTCAGGTAATTTTTTTCTGTATTTTTTACACTGGAAAATATCAAAAGTTTTTACAGTTTTTAAACATAAAGAATCGATGTAATGCTGTTTAGCCAAAGAAAAGGTGAGAATGTAAACAAAGCCCCATGTGGACAGTACTTAATGTCATGAAAAAAATAAAATTAAATCAATGGTTTCAAAATAACAATCTTCCAAATATGATTATTAGCTAGAAAATGTGATTAGATAACCTTAGATTTTCAGTGCACAAAATTGACGCTCTCAAACAGACAAGAACCCAGCCCAGTGCAAATATATTTGTGTAGACGCAGTACCTTACATGCAAATGATAAGCTTTTGTTGAAAGGGTGCATTTGTTACCCAAATACATTGACTAACATTTCCTTTTCTCTTGTTCTACCTGCTCCCTCTCTGCTGTTCTCCACAGGTAACCGTTTCTTCCTGACCTCATTTGGCGCTCTGTATATCTCAGAAGTGCAGAAGGAAGATGCTCTGTCCACCTACCGCTGCATCACAAAGCACAAGTACAGTGGAGAGACTCGCCAGAGCAATGGAGCCAGGCTCTCTGTTATGGGTAGGCAACAAGTTACCACTTCAACCTTTAGTTGTATACAGAATTACTAAATAAAAATAAAATCATGATATAGTACATTTTCTGTAATGGACTTAAATAGTTTTAAGCTTTAGTTTTGTCTAAAATCAGCCAAAGAAACTGAATCAATAAATATTTTCTATGACCTGCTTCACCCGCAGACCCTACGGAGTCCACCCCGTCAGTGCTGGACAGTTTCCAGTCCGGTGAGGTGCAGGTGGGTCACAGTGTGGAGCTACCCTGCATCGCATCCGGATATCCCAACCCCACCATCCGATGGCTAAAGGATGGACGGCCAATACCGGCAGACTCCCGCTGGACACGGCGCATCACCGGCCTCACCATTTCTGACCTGAGGCTCGACGACAGTGGCAACTACATCTGTGAGGTCACCAACAGCTTTGGCTCCAAAGAGGTGACAGGTCACCTCAATGTCATAGGTGGGTAACCAGAGGAGAGAGTGGAGAGGTAGAAAAAAAACTCAGTACAGTAATACAATATCAAAAAAGTCCACCCCTCTTGGCACACTACTTTTTCTACCTCTCTTGACTTCCACGGTTCGACACTGACAGCAGTATAGATGGAGTGAAAGAATGAGATGGACAGAAGTAATGAATGTGATGTCAGGTCATGGACAGGAGGAATGGAGACATTATTCAAGCTCTGTTGGCTTTGCTCTGGCCCCCGTGTCGCATACACGCCCCCCCCCTAACCCACTCTCGTCTGGGCCAAGCATGAGCTTGATCTGTGAGGACGGCTTGTTCCCCCCCGCTATGCTCTCAAACCCCACTGAGGCGTCGCTACAGTGACATAGCAGAACAGCGGTGGCGCAGGCCTGTTGCTCTGTTTACCGAAGACGTAAGAGAGGGAGGAAAGAGTATTTCATAATGTCGTGTGCATGAATGAAAGAGATGGCACACTTGTAGAGAGAAAGAGGAGGGCAGTGGAGGAGAGGAGATGGAAATGGAGGGTGGAAGGAAAAAGGGTGAAGTTAGTGGACACTGGGCAGACTGGCCACAGGGCACATCACTGCACAACCCACAAACCTCCTATGACAGGGCATGGAAATGCACTTATAGTCCATGAAGAGAGTCTTACACACACACACACACACACACACACACACACACACACACACACTCACACACACACACACACACACACACACACATGCACACACACAATCAGCAGCCTCCAGCACTTAACACCAGCTGCTTTATTGCTCACTGACATTTTCTCCCCTTTCTGTCTTTCTGTCTCGGTTTTCCTCGCTGCTTAGAGCACACACACACTTACATACACAAGGGCAATGGCAGAAATCTTGACACACAAATTACAAATACACAATTCCACCACACCAAAACATGATTTGCATTGCCTGGCCAGCATAGTGTAGCTCAGCTCAAATTGCTTTCATTTAGCAATGCAAATAAGATACTACAGATACTGTACCTCCAATATTTACATAGCAAGCTGTAAATGAAAAGTTGTGAATAACTTTCAACAAAATGTTCTCTCTTCTTGTTTCTTCTATCTTTAGAGCCATTGCGAGTCACATTGTCCCCCAAGAACCTGAAGACGGGGATCAGCAGTACAGTCATCCTGTCTTGTGCCGTCCAGGGTTCCCCCCATTTTATTGTGTCTTGGTACCGTAACACAGAACCTGTCCTGCCTGACCAGCACTTCTCCATCCAGGGGGCTCACAATGAGACATTGTTCATTTCTGCTGCCCAAAAGAGACACTCTGGAGCTTATCAGTGCTTTGCCACACGCAAGGGACAGACTGCCCAGGACTTCTCCATCATACTGCTGGAAGGTGAGGACAGAACTTCGTGAATCATGAAGATCATGAATGCATGTAGGTAAAGAGAACGGTTCAGGTTGTTATACTGCTGTTAGAGTAAGAATGATTGGATTTATGTGCTTGTAGAAACAATAAAATTGTCCATGGTTTACGGCACATTTTCATCACATACCTGCAAAGGAGCCGTTAGACAGGGCCTCAATTTCATCTGTGCATTTGTCTGTTATCAGGATATCTGTTTGCAAAAAATGTTCACAAAATGTTTTGGAAAGGTTGTTAATGGAGAAATATCAAGTTAATTGACATAAAACTGACCTGAATTGTTCCATCTAGTTTCATCTCTTCAAGGATTTCCAATCTATTTTGATTTCCCACACATACATAGTATATGCACTCATGCACACATATGAAAACACATACGCACAACTTTGAAATGAGAAGAAACAGAAGCAAATCAGTTAATATCAACAACAAAGGTGTTAACATCAATTATCATATGTTTGATTTATGTACAAATGCATTCTTCCACACAGAAATATTGTGCTGGGCTTCATGCAGCTTCCCTCTTATTACTGATATGGAGTGTTACTTTTCCATCCTATGCCTTGAAGTAAAGGAAATTACTGATATAGTCTCTTGTCAAATAAGGTTCTCACTCACATAATACTGGTTTGAATCCAGTGTGAGGCATTACAGTCAGTCATTACTATTTGTTTTCAAATTCACACCTTGTTTCTTTCCTCTTGATATTCTCTCTCAGATGGTACACCCCGTATCGTTGCCTCCTTCAGTGAGAGGGTGGTGGTCCCAGGTGAACCATTTTCCCTGATGTGCGCCGCCAAAGGAGCACCTCCTCCGACCATCACCTGGACCCTGGATGATGAGCCGGTAGCCAGGGACCTGTCGCGTGTCCGAGCCAGCCAGTACACACTCTCCGATGGCAGCACAGTGAGCCATGTCAACGTCAGCAGCCCACAGATTCGCGATGGAGGAGTGTATCGGTGCGCCGCACGAAACTCGGCTGGTAGTGCCGAGTACCAAGCGCGCATAAACGTAAGAGGTGCCTGTCTACTTTTCAATATCAGTCATACAGAGGCTTCTCATAGCCTGACCCCTACCCCTACCCTGACCCATATCCTATCCTGTACCCTTCTATATCTCTACCTCTATCTCTGTATGTGTTTCTCATATGTATATTTTTAGTTTTTCTCTTATTTTATTTTTATTTGTTCTGTCCATCAATCTTTACACATACATTTTAATTATCTGCAGCAGTCAGTGTTTTGTCTTATTTGGTTGATCTTTCTTTCTTTCAATCTGTCTTTTCAAGCTTACTGTCCTGTTGTCTCAGTTACTGTAGTGTTGCTGTGTGAACACACACATACATGTGATCACACAAAGAAAACAAATACACCCGCTCATCCTCATACCTACAGTACCTTTATAAACACACGCAAACATACACAGATAGACATGTATGCAGGCAGGCAATATTTTAAGATAGAGTGATAGTGGCTTAACATATGGAGAGAAAGCATGGCTGAGGGAGAGGAAGTGAGATCAAGGGAATGTGAGACAAACGGAGGAGGAAACTTTAGAAGAAAAAGAAACAGATGGCCGTAGATGTAGGAAAGAGAGTACAGATGAAATGAGAGAAGAGGAATGGAGAGGAGAGGAGTGGAGGAGTGCCAGTGTCTGTCGGAGGAGTGATGGTGAAATCTGGTGACAGGACTGGTGATGTCACTGTTGTCTGAGACGACAAGGATGAGGAGTGACACCGATGGACAGGGCTGTATCGCTGTCTCCATGTCTCTCTCTTCCCTTCTCTCTCTCTCTCTTTTCTCTGTCCTTTGGTGAGATGTGTAGTTGTGACATGTGAGTCTGCTTTAAGGAGACATGCCAGAATGATCACTGGAGTGAGAATGAGGCCCATTGTAACACAACCTGACAAAAAATACACACGTGTACACACACACATTCACACATATATGCATAGCCACACATGAAAAAGCAGAAACACGCTAGTATGCTTATCCACTCACTGAAATGGGATACACTCAACTTATCCCATTCATTTAGGGGGCCAGCAGCCACACAGACATAGTTGAACACACATGCACGTGTATATACTCTATCTGTTTTTGTGTGTGTGTGTGTGTGTGTGTGTGTGTGTGTATGTGTGTGTCTGTGTCTGTGTGTCTGTGTCTGTGAAACGGTGCTACTGAATAATACATCTTTGACTCGTCAGAGCTGTGACTTCAAAGCTCAGCACACGCTGAGAGAGGGAGGAGAGAGAAAGAGAGGGAGAGAGAGAGAGAGAGAAGTGGGGGTAGGAGGGCTGGAAGGAAAGACAAAAACAAAGATACAAGATGAACAATGGTGAGAAGGTCAGAGAAGAAGTGACGGATGATTGAGTGATAGCTGCCAGTGTCCTCCATTAATGCTAAACACATTTTCTGTCCGTCTGACTGTCTGTCTGCCTGCGTGCCCACAGCCTCCAGTCTCTGTCCATTGTCTTTTGGCAATGGCACATGACCAACATATTGAAGAAGTCAAGCTTTATTTTTGCTATATTTCTGTATTTTTTTAGAATATTATTCACATTGATTTTGTCCCTGTCAGAGCACATATAACACAAAGAAGACAATACATTTTTTACACTATGCAGCCATGGAATTTACACTCTGTCCAAGCCCCAGAGTGAATTAAAAGTGCATACATGTAGCAGATATACAGTATAAACACAAACATTTAATGATTAGGTTGTTAAAGCTGATGACTTTTGAATCAGAGGACAGGATTATTACCAAAAACTAATGTTGCTGGCGGCAGGACACATTTACCCTAATGGAGGTGGAAGTGGTTGGTCAGCAGAAATAAAAATTCATATATAAAAATATGAGACTGTTGTTATTGGACTTACCCATGCAAATAAATGCACTGCCTTCCTGTAAACAGAAAGCCCCTAAATAAATAAAGTACAAAATAAAGTTTATTGTCAGTTTAGTTCGTCTTGTCTCTTTCGCCCACTCACTTTCCCTCTCTGTGTTTTTAGACTAGCCGTGCAGTCAGTTACATAAATTTTGTTTAAATGTCAGTAACACTAGACGAAATTGCTATTTCTTATCCAATCTGACCTGTAAACAGTAACACCATCACTGCTGCTCTGAAGTCTGGCATTCCTGTATTGTTGCATTTGTCTTTTTGTTTTTTAAACTGAAACTTTTAAAATTTTGAAGTAATTTAATAGGGCTTATTTTTGTTCCTTTCTTCTTCTCTTCATCTAAAAAAGCAGCTTAATAATCAGCTGAGTAACTGCATTTTTGTAGAGATAAAGACCATAAGACCAGTCAAAAGTTTGGACACACCTTCCCATTCACTTGAATGAGAAAGTGTTTCCAAACATGTGGCTGGTACTGTACATGTGTTAGGGATGGGGTAAACAGATCAGGAGTGGAATGGTGCATCTGTGTGGGGAAAAACAGTCCTGTAAAGACTTCTATTTTATATTATATACTCCAGAAATAAAGCTGCTTTTTAACATTGAGGCAGGACATTCTACCTTCTTTCTCTCCCTACACCTCTACATGCTTTTTTCCTCTTCTGTCCCTTCCCTTCTCCTCAACTCCCTTCCCTATCACCCCTTCCCTTTAAACCTAAAATTCCATGACCTGTTTCTGGCACCATGAACTAATGATCTTCTTTTCTTCCTACTCTTTCCCTCTTTTCTTCCTCTGGTCAACCCATCTCTTCTTTCTGTCCCTCATGCTCCCTCTGCCCATTTCTCTCTCCGTCCCTCTTTCTCTTCCTCTCTCTCCATCAGGTCCACCAAGGATTCGGCCGATGAAGAACATCACTGCAGTGGCAGGAAGAAACACTTTCATAAACTGCCGTGTGATTGGGTACCCTTATTATTCAATCAACTGGTACAAGGAGGGACTCCTGCTGCCTGACAACCATCGCCAGGTGGAGTTTGCTTAATTTCTGCTCGAAGATAATATAAATACCATATTTCACTTTCACAAGAGGACTCTCTTCTCTTTGTATTAATAGTATCTCAGGCAAACTTTTTCCAAAAACAGTTGTTGGAAAAGGGGGGATCATCTTGTAATTAGGGTTGTCTCATATTCAGATCAATACAGTATATCAGAACTTATTTTCCATGAAGTACAGTGCAACATAAATATACATGAATATATGTTGATACTTAGTATCTATTTTGAACATACTGTACATCTTGTGCATACATTGTTGTTTAAAGGCTGATGAGGAAATTCTTTGTCCATGTAAATAACATAAATTTTAGTGTTTTTCAAATGATTTTACAGCTTTATTTACAAATATTGTAAATTGTATCACAGGCTGTGCCTTTTATAGGGATGCAAAATTTGACATTTGACTTAGTAACGCTTAAAACATTTCAAAATGTGAGACATTAACATGAAACAAGCTGAAAAATCTGTGCTCCTGTGTCTTTGTAACTAAAGCTTTAGCAAGCATTTGACTGAAAAAAGAGTTTCACTGTCAGATAAATGGTGGTAATGACCAATGATGCTAAGGTCAATAGTCCCCTTGAGCCAGTGATATTGTGTTATCTCCTCTACGTTTTGCTTTGATTTGATTTATCAGTTTTGCTGAAAGGATTTTTACTGGATTGAACCTCCCAAACGGATATAAATGAACAAAAGCAAATCAGGGGGATTTCTATTTCCATGGGTGCCTGCCATGTTTTGATCTTAGCATCATCTCATTTAAATTCACATTTGGCATCTCTGAATGTAACACTGCTGATGTCTATCCAGGTGGTGTATGAGAATGGGACTCTGAAGCTCAGCGATGTTCAGAAAGGGATGGATGAGGGGGCCTATGTCTGCAGCGTACTCATCCAACCGCAGCTGTTCATCACACAAACAGTTTATGTCACTGTCAAAGGTCAGTTACAGGTCTTAGCATTTTGACAGTCAGTCAGTCTCACAGGTTGTTATTTTCCCACCATGAACTGTCACATAGATGTCTCTAAAAACATACATAGCACACATAATCTTGTGTTATATAGTGTAAATGTTTGTCTGGGGTTTTCCCAATGAGGTCGATATACTGTAAGTAATAATACAGAATTGTGATTTATATGAGTCTAGTTGTGTCTTACTGGCTCATAACTTTGAAAACGCAATGAAAAATATTATGAATGTAGAAGAGAGGGATTGTAAGAGGGATGGAGAGTAAAGCTGGTTTGGAGCAGGAGGGTGTGAGTGAAACAGAGGGAGAGGAAAGAAGAAAGCTGTATGCATTGCCTCTAATAACCCCTGATTAAGGGGCGGAGTGGCCTAGTGTGCTCTCTCAACCACTCAGCAATTACATAGAGCAGGAGTGCTATTGTATAAGATTTGCTTGTGCGCATGCCATGCACATGCATGTATGTGCTTGAATGACACAGTGCGTGTGTGTTGTATGCTGTATGTATTCTACATGTCACCTTGTATGTTATTTCGCTCTGCCCTCTGCAGCAATAGCATGACATGTTTGTTTTAGGAAGTTGTCGAGTGTGAGTGTGGGTTGTGTGTGTTTCGGCTTGACATTAGCAGATGTGTGAAATTTGTGGTGCTAGGTGGTCTTCGTAGTGTTCGCACAGTGCACACGCACATGCGTGCACATGCGTGTGTGTATGTGCATTCACTGCGTGTGGGTGTAGGTATGTGCTTGTATGAATGTGTGCTCGTCATGTCTCTGATTTAATTAGATGAATTTTAATGAGGCCCAGATTAAATCCCCCAGATGTCTCAGCTGTAACCCCCCCACCACCAACACCACCCTCTCCTCATCCCCAACTCCAAACCACCGCCATCACCTCTACCGGTCTCCATGGCAACACCGCTCTTCCCCCTGCGGATGGGGCTCTAATTAGAGCAGCTATTATGGGCTGGCTTTAGCAGGGCAGGGTGGGGTGGAGTGGAGGGGTTGGTAGGGGGCACTGGTGGCTGCAGAGTGGGCAGTGGGCTAGTAGGCCAGACTGCAATGGTTTGGAAGCTTTGGGGGTCCAGGCTTAGATGACAGACTCAAGCAATGAGATTTCTGATTGGTCAAACAGATAGATGGACCAGTAGTTTATTAATCAGCTTGTCAGTTGGAAATGACACATGAAACATGCCCTCTCACAAAATATAACTATTCTGTTTTGTCTCCCCTCTCTGTTTCTTTCTCACTCCACCTCTTCTCCCTCTGCATCACTCACTCTCCCACCCCATGTCCTTTCAATGCCCCCAAATCTTCAAATCTGTGTGTCTGCCCATATTCTCCCTGTGTCTTCACATCTGACTTTCTCTCTTTACTCTATCCTTCACTTATTCATATCTGCCTCATATCTCTGTCTTCACCTCTTACTCACCCTGCTCATTTAAACAACCCTCTAACTGTTTTCATTTATCTTTTTTCTTTATTTCCATTCCCTCTTTGCCTTATTCTGTCTTCTCTCTATCTACCCTTTATTTCACCCTGTTGCCTGTCCTTGCCATTTCTCTCCCCCGCTCTCCCGCTCTGCTTTTCATCATATATTTCCTCGACTTGATCTGCCTGTTCTTTTACTTATTTTCTTTTATCTCATATCACTATTTTC